>NC_068977.1:14880090-15514702 GCF_016808095.1 Vigna angularis
CGCCGCTGCGTCCTCGTCGCTGTGTCCTCGCTGTTGCGTCCTCGCTGCCGCTGTTGAGTCCGCCGTCGTCGCCCATCGCACATTGCAGGAAGAGACAGAGAAGAGATAGAGAAGAGAGAAGAGGCAGAGAAGAGAGACGAGGCAGAGAAGAGAGAACGCGGAGGTGTTTGGGGAAAAGAGAGAAGAGGCGGAGGTGTTTGGGGAAAAGAGAGAAGAGGCAGAGAAGAGAGAAGAGGCGGAGGTGCTTTAGGGAAATGGGATTTAAAGCCCAATATGCCTCGGGTGCATGCCAACCGAGGCCGATTTAGAGCCCAATACGCCTCGGGTCCATGCCAACCGAGGCCGTATCTTTGCTACGTGAGGATTATGCCTCGGTTCACTCCGATAACCGAATCAGTATCATTTTTAGACACCGGTTGCTTAACAACCGAGGCATATAATGCTTTTAAAATTACAGGACTGCCACCGCGTTTTGATATGCTTCGGTTCAGTAAAAACCGAGTCATAATGTACGAGTTAAAAACGTTATTTTTTACTAGTGATGATTAATTATGTTACAATATATAACTGCGTCTTACGAGGAGAACAAATCTTCTCATAATCACACTCTCACCTATTTCTTTGGCACTTCTTTGTGTTGTTTTATAATTAGTTTTATACGACAAGTTATATAAATTAAAAAAGAAAATCTAATCATATGAAATAAATACAGAGTGTTATCTCATTTAACAAGTAAAATATTTGGGTCTTATATGATTTGATACTTTAAAAAGAAGCTTTCATATGAAAGATGAAGCATAATCATGCTTTGTACTTTGTTGTTTTAATAAATGAAAATAAATAAATGTTGATAAGTTTTGTCTCTAACCGTTTCAAAGTAAGTATTGGGATGACAATGGTACTTCTTCAAGTGACTATTCAAATTATTAAGAAATAAATAAATCTTTGATGAATGATATATGGAACTTGAATCTTCAAGAAGTATAGGTCACTCATTTTCGGATTGACTTTAACTATGATTCATTTTTGGATTCATTCTATGACTAGGAAAGTTGTATTTCTCCTTTGATTTATTTATATCTTTATCTTCATTTTTTATGTGAATTTAGGATGTACTTCTCTAGTTCGACTAAGAGGTTAACTCACAAAATTGAAATAATAGGCTACTTTTAGAAAGGGAGAAAGATTTTGAATAATAGGCTACAATGAATAGTCTCTCACATCACAATATCAACCTCTGTAAGTTATATGACTACAGTCTCTTCAGGCACAAGTTTATCCTCTTTAGGTATCCTTCTTAACCTCTCTATGACATTAAGAATTCTTAAACAAGATCAGAAAAACACTCTCCAAGAAAGAGAGAATAGTTACAACTTATAACAAGGATAAACTTCAAAAAGTAAAAAATATTACAATGGTTAAACACACATCCATTTATATTTCCTATAACTTTTTCTCTAACTTTGACTCTATAAACTTATTATTTTCAATTCTAATATTCTTTTGATGATTCATTTACTCCTGAATGTATATTGTTGTTTCTTGTTCTTTTCATGATCATATTGACATTCTTTTTATAATTGTTTTGAAATGATAACCATGGCGGAATTTGAAGTTTGTTTGATTTGATCAACATCTCATGATTGGTCTTTATATAGAATGATTTGTTAATATCTTCAATTTGATCTTTAAGTTTTCGAGTTATTATTCTAGAGGCTTTTAATCTTTTTCTTTCCTTTCTTGAATTTAACAAAAGCTTGATTTGAAATTCTTTGATTTTTTTTATCTTCTTTCAGAATTTTAATACAAAAGAAAACCTATGTAGCATATTATGAAATATTTAGTTAGTATTGTAGTTATTATTAATATAAATCAAGATCAAATTAATTGTCAATCAAATAAAATGTTTCTATATATAACATACCTAAAAATTTACACCCTATCGTACTAGGATTCAACAGTCCTTCCATTCCAACCTTTTCTAGGTATTATCAATACTCACCCCTGTCCATACTAGTCTGTACAACCTAATTTATGAACCTCAAAGTATCAAATGTTATACTGTCTCCAATCAACCATTACTCTAATTAGTACCACATAAACACCTTAATAGCATATCACTTATCAAGGTATAATTCATCAAAGTAAGCATTTCATCAAGTAACTCTTAAAATGCATTCTGTTAATTGAATGAATAACATAGCAGTACAACAAAATTCATTCGATTCATCATATCTAATTTCTTTAACAATTACCATATTTAAACCCTCAAACATCAAACTCGAACAAGATTTACCAGTTCATATCACTCACACAACATACGTAGACAATTCAAGTAAGGTTAGTTATGCACATTCGCCTATAATGAGGAAGACCCTATACTTTCTAAATTATTTTAGTGAAATACACCATACTTCAAACCATCGTAGGACCAAACTCAACAAGTTCTATTATCCCATATACAACCCCACCACTTGGTAACGTCCAAACAAACATTGTTAAAACTAATGTTAAACCTTGCAAACGACATACAATAAGCTACAAGGTTACACAACAAAACAAAACAACACAACAATACAAATACAAGGCACATAATACTTCACACTTTAGAGGAACATAGCTAAAGCTAGACAGGCTCACTCCTAAAAAGCCCCAAAAGTTTTTTTCAGAAACCTGTCTTTGATACAAAATGTAACATCCCGATTTTTGAGATGTCATGGGTTATTAAAAGCCAGTAAAATTCAAAATTTATCATAGCACAAAAACGTACTAAAAAACCTTATTCAATTACATTATTCCGAGTAATAAAATAACGAAGGAAATACTCCAATTATATTTTGTTAACTTATAAAACAAAATAGCTTAATTGAATCTCAAGGTTTTTCCCATCCTCTCTCGAGTCAATCACGCCTTTCGAACATCTGTAGCATTATTTGCTCATGTATAACGCATTATACGATCATCGCCGATAATTTCATTCATAAACACAAACACAAACAGGTATGGGGTAAGCTACCGGTAAGGCAATCATAACAACAATATTCATATATACTGATTATATCCACCATAATCAATCTCACAACAAGATACAAACCTTCTTATTACATTAACCATAATCAAACACCCCATACACATAAGTAATTACAACAACATTCCTAATCCTCAAAACATACCAAATCAAACATATATGAATGATCAATACTTTATCCTCGATCCTTGATTTTTACTAACGTTACACACGTAAACTAATAGTTTATACTCATAGTAGCACCTATACCAACTATACCACTTGATACTATTACTATCAACATAGTATTTCCTTGATGCTCTATCATCACCATACTCATCAACATGTGTACCTTAATCATGATTAACCCCATCATGATAACCACTATGAGCCTCCTTAGATACTATAACACCATAGTGGAACGAATCAATCACACTCATGTACCCTACCTCACCGACTGTAGCTACTCTTACAACCCAATTTGTATCTCCTTTATAGATATGTTCGAGTAGTCCTGCAATTCAGCTAAGGAACATGCCTTCCTGCCACACAAGAACAAGGAAACCACTATCGCCCCCACACAAGGAAGGTTCAATACCTGAACAACCAAAACCTATCTGTAGATAAAAACTAGGATTTACTAGGTATAACGAGTAGACACATTCTTCCACTCTCATGCTCATCAACCACATACTCAAGTACACCTCAACACTCATCTTGTTTAAAACATGTAGTGTGCTTAACGGACCCTTCATGGATTCCACTAAATCAATAAATTTCAAAACAAACAAATATCATTCAATATCAAATCAAAAATGATAAATAATTTATTATTTTAATTAATCACTAAAACTTCATTATTTTCCTTTTTCAAACCATTAATCATTAAGACTTCAATATTTATTTTTATTATGAATAACTAATATTCTTAGTTCGAATCTTCAAATTCATATTCATGTGAATAATATTCTCTTCAGAAGATTACCTTATTGTTTATTAGATGGTATCTCTATATTTGGAAATAAATATAGGTACTAATTATTAATAGAGAAATTCATTCACAAATTTAATATAAAGTTACAATTTTAATCACATTAATTGTTGTATATTTTATAACCCATTATTGTCTCATTTTTAATATATATTTTAAAATAATGTGCTACTATGATTATATTGCTAACAAACGAAGTTTCGACCTTTTCTTTAATGAATTTAATTAAACTCCTTTTGAGAAAATTGCATGTGTTGAATGCGTAAATAGCCGTGCCAGCCAAAGAAGATGGAACACTGAACACGGTGGTGACAGTAAATGAAGATTCGCATGCAACCAAATAAGCTAACGCAATTCTCTAACTTGCCTAAACTTCAATTACATGAATTCCACATATAAATCAACATAATAATACACAATGCTTATTAGTAAAAAATGCAATTTATTCATGATTATTAGGTTTACAAAAATTTCAGAATCAACCAACCACAATACAAACACCCAAAACATAGTTTAAAGCATTCAAAATTCAATTAACAATTACACAAATAAATTGTTGAATAATATTAGCTTCCCATTCTCCTAAGAAAAATAAAAAACACATTCACATTTATCATATAATAAAACAAAGGTAAGGTTCTCCATATCTTGAACAATCTTAAGGCTTTATTTATACTTTCAAAACATCACCAATCTTCCTTTGCATTAAGGGTTTTCTGTTACTCTTTCTCTTTTATCCTAAACATCCATCTCCTGTGCTTTTCTCTTTGAATTTGAGTTTCTAGGGTTTCTAAACACAATTGGCCTCTTTCTCCATATCGTAATATTTATAAATCAAGTCAACTATATCTTTAATATTTTATCTCTTATTATAATATATATTTTTAAAACCAACTCTATCTAAATCTTTAATTCCCTTCTATCTTATGTTTTCTAGCCTTTTATTTTATTTAATTCAAACTCTTTTACTTCCTACACCCCCTTATTTAATTTCTTGCACCTAATTAATAAAAGGTAAAGAGACCTTTGTCCCTTGGCAAAAATATAAATAAAATAAAATAAATAAAATAACAATTATGTTCTAACAAAAATGTACATTCAAGAACACTAATTTTTAAACAAAAAACCAAAGTCTCAAAACTACTTTATTTTTAGGACCCATATTTTTCTGGATCTAACACTTTCAATCTTTCACAGTTTTTATAGTTTATCACAGTTTTTATAATTTTTTAGATTTTACACTTTATTTCAATAAGCCAAGACCTTGAATTCCTTCATATATTCATCAACTCTCTCCTTCTTGCTTTTCCCACCAATTTTTCATATGTTGTACTATGTTGCTTACCTCTAAACCTTTGATTCAAGGCCACTACTAAAACTTCTAAATATGGATTCTTGAATATTTTTTACGCCAAAAGTTGAACCAATGATTAGCATTTTCTTTCAGCAAATAAATGTTAGTTGTAACTTCTCTTTAGAATTCATCTTTTGGATCTCAGAAAAAATCTTTATTCATGATATCCACCAGTGAGGATCATTTCACTCTACGATAAGAAGTTTCACTCTTCAAGTCCATTGTTTCTTATATCATGATAGTCATATCTTAATGAGTCCATGAGTCCTCATGAGAATGGATCCTAAGAGAGTTATTAGTGTTAGAAAAGCCTAGTGAAATAATTGAAGTTTGGACAACAACCAAGAGGGGGATGAATTGGTTTTTTGATAAAATAAGCTTTTTTTTTAAAAAAAATGAACTTCCTTAAAAAATAACTTCACAACACAAAAAAATCAAGACAAGTAAGTAAATAAGATAGTATAGAGAGAAACACTTGCACATGTAATTTTTATACTGGTTGAGATAAAAAAGATTCTATGTCTAGTTGTTAATCTTTCTAAAAGAGGGATTAACTTATAACTAAAAGTAAACCAACAACTTACAAAGTGAAGTAGAGTGGAGGTTTAGAAATACACCTCTCTTGATTGAAAAAATATTTACAACACAACATACACAAGGATGGACAAGCTAAAACCTTGCTTAGTAGATGTGCTACCACACTCAAACACACTAATACTAGCATTTCCTTGTACTTAGCACCAAGTTTCTCAAGCTTACTTAAAACACAGAGAGTTTAGACAAAACACTTAATTCTCAAGAAGGTTTTAGGATTTTGTAACTTTAGAAGAGCTTAAAAATGAGCTATTTATAGACTCAGTTTGAAAATAGGTCATAAGTTCAAAAGTCTTCTTCCAACTATTAGAGATAATCGACTATCCCAAGTGACAACCAATTATTTGCGAACCTTGTAAAAGTATTTATCCTACGATAATTTATTATTCCAACTGATAATAAATTATTACGAGCCATTAAAGAAGTTGTTCTTTCTGAATAATCGATTATCCCAAGTGAAAATTGTTGATAGGGGAAGTTTTACTCCTTATATATCTTTGTTTTTTTATGATGAATAAAAGAATGGTTTTATGGTTTCTTGTGCAACAAATGGCATAACAATTGTTTTATCGTTATCTTATTTCTGCTTGATATATGAATTCATTATTGTTAAATGAATCATGATTAAAACAAACTAATAAATCATATTTCTGGTTGAAATAATCGATTAAACATAGTATATAATCTGTTAGATTTCACCAGATCACTTAGTATGCTTAACAAGGGCAAATTGTTCTGTTGTAATCGATTATACAGGCTATCTAATCGATTAAAATAGAAAGCGTGCCACAATCTGTTTCATATGTGAGATAATCTATTTAGAATGGAAGTCGGATAGACAATTTGGCTAGGTGTTTGAATAATCAATTACGTAAGTTTTCTAATCGATTAAATCTGTTTACATAGTCTAATCCATTTCATGTAAAACCTGATCTGTTATAATTATCCATTGAATTAATAACTGGCTTATTGATTAAATAATTGATTACATACTCAGGATAATATATTAAAACAAAAGTGAAAGCTTAACAGATTACATAAAAATCTTAATCGACTATATATATGTGTCTTGAGACCTGTTTCAAAACAAGAATTCGTTATCACTTTCAGATACTAACATTTTCGTTGAGTTTTGATTATAGGAGCGTTCAAGAAGTGATCTTGGAGAATCAAGGCTTCATTGGTAGATTACTCATCAAGATTCTTTCAAGAAAGTGTGCTTAAAGCGTTCTGATTTGATCTACACTAGAGGAATATGACTTGGAGATTAAATTCATCATAAACAATTTGTGATTGTGTTCCTGTGCAGGTTTGCCAAGGGTTGAAAGCTGTGATTGTTCTTGGTTGTTGTAAGAGAGTGAGGTTATTCATGTCTTGTATTGCAATATTGATTTGGAGTGTGGAGAGGAGTGCATTGAGAGGGGTATCTATGTATTTTTGTAAACTCAATCAATTATAATGGATTCCCTTCAATTGAGGTTGTTGAAGGAGGACTAGATGTAGGCTTGTGATTAGCCGAACCAGTATCGATTGTTTGTGTTGATCTTCCTCTACCCTTTGTCTCTTATTGTTGATTCATCAGTTTTTGTTTATTAATTTCAAGAAAGCCAAAGAACTCATAAAGATTTTGATAAGATGATTTTAAAAGGGCTAATCCAATTCAATCTCTCTCTTGGCTTGAGATATAAGGCCTGTCTATTCTTACAATTGGCACCTGAGCTGGAAATTTGAGAATTACTCGAATTTTAATCGATTACTTTCATAGCTTAATCGATTAATTTGATTTTGATGACCAATATATCTCTGACCTTTGGAGAAGGTGCATCCACCAATAGACTACCACTATTTGCGGGTGAAAATTACCCTTTCTAGAAGATAAGGATGAAAATTTTCTTGGAATCAGTTGTAAAAGGTGTTTGGGATGCTGTTATCAATGGCCCCTTTGAACCAACAAAGATTGATAGTGGTAAGACAAAGATTAAAGACTTCTCTGAGTGGAATGCAGACGAAAACAGAAGAGCTCACTATGATGTCAGAGCCAACAATATCATTTCTTCTACACTTGCCATTGAGGAATTTTATAGAATTTCTATGTGTACAATTGCAAAGGAAATGTGGGATGTTTTGGAAGTCACCCATGAAGGCACTAACGAAGTCTAGAGATCAAGGAAAAACTCTCTTATTCAAGAAAATGAGATGTTCATAATGAAGACTGGTGAAACAATCTATGAAGTACAAAAGAGGTTTATTCATATTGTTAACCATCTTCTTGCCCTTGGAAAAACATTTGATAAAGAGAAAATAAACATCAAGATCTTGAAGAGCTTGAACAGAAGTTGGAAGCCAAAAGTCACTATCATATCAGAATCAAGAGACTTGACAACAATGAACATGACTACTCTTTTTGGCAAATTAAGAGAACATGAGTTAGAACTTGGTAGATTGAAGGAGGAAGAAGAAGGAGAACAGAAACACACCATTGCCCTCAAGATTACAAGCAAGACTACCTCAATAAGACATGTTGAAGAGGCCGATTCTGAAACAGAGAATCCAGATCTTGAAGCAATGAATCTGATGGTAAAATGATTTTCCAAATTCATGAAATCCAGAAATAAATCAAGTTCTAATTTTGCAGGAAACTCAAGATCAAATAGGAGAAAAAACAAAGTTTTTGTTGCCCCGACCTATTATAAATGTGGCAAAGTTGGGCATATTAAACCTGATTGTCCAGTTTTGAAAATGAAGCAGAACACAAACAAAAAAAAGGCTTATATAGCGTGGAAAGACAATGATTCAAGCTCTCCATCAACTGACTCTGATGAAACGCTTAAACAGGAGACAAACTTGTGTTTGATGGTTGGCTCAATCTATTCATAAAGTAGTGCAAGCAGCTTTGGAGATGACTCAATTGAGGACAAGTATTACCAATTACTTGATGCATTTCAAGAATTACATGGTGAGGCAATGAATATGCAGTATCAAGTAAATAGGCTAAAAAGTGAGAAAAGAGAGTTAGACAATAGCTAGCCAATGAAAATGAATGCCTAAAAAGGAATTAGAAAGTGTGAGAATATCATCTAGGAAAGCTCAAAAGGAAGATAAGATAAAGGTTCAAGAGTGTATGAACTGTCTTACTCAACTAGAGAGAATTGAATACTTGATGAACACTCTGTCCAAATTCACTCTAAGTAGCTCCAATCTTGAAGCTTTATTAGGTTCTGAAAGAACTGTGCTTAACAAACATGGAATAGGATATATAGGAAAAAAGCAGTAAAAAAAATGCAAGAAAATTTACTGATATGGCAAACCATCATCTATATCATGTTTCTACTGCAATAACATTGGTCACTTGTTTAAAACATGCTACTACAAGAAGATTGGTGTTCCTAAAGGGAAATTCAAGTGGATTCCAAATGAACCACAACAAGCAACTAACAACAAAGGCCCTATATTTATTTGGGTAACTGCAACCAAACCATTTAATTGTTTTGCAGGTAACTAAGATGATTTAGAGATACACTAGCTCAAGGAATGCACAAAACTGAAACATATACCTCTCACAGCTCCTTGAGATCATCGAATTTGGTAACTGACTCTAATATTGACAAACCACGCATCATTTATGTTCTGTATAATCATTTGGATGTGTGTCAATTCCCATGGCATCCTCATCCAAATGCTACAAGAGAGCCTCTCAAAAGGTCAGGTCAGCACGCCCCACAGGTTGGATCAGTGATGAAGACACACAAACAAACTTTAAGTGCTTTTGGCGCATTAGGAAGATTGTCTCGTATATGGGTATAAACTTCTTCAGGAAATGTCAGGAGATTGGTACCCTGACCAGATAAAGGTCTTCTATGTGAATCTAAGAGTTGAAAATGGAATTATCTACTCACAAGTCAAATATGTGACTATCAAACTTGATGAAGGAATCTAGTCAACCATTGCTAGCTTCAACCCTAATGGACACAAGTTTCACTTGGGAGTGCCTGGTTTGAACAAGCTTGCAATATATAAAGCTTGCCTGAGAAATCCAGATGAACCCAGGGACTACATACTGTTTAAAACAAGGGGACTGAAAAAAGATGATTGGTTTTGCGCATTTGTTATTGCCTAGATTATATTGTCCATACTAGGAGGTAATCATGCTCAACTCACTACTAAGGATGTATATCTAATTCATGCTCTCAAGGGAAGGTTACAAACTGATTGGACAGTCGTTGTTTGTGATCACATGGTAAAGATCTCCAAGCATAATATGGTTAGCCTTCCATATGCCCTGTTTTTCAGCCGTGTCATGCGTCATTATTATGTCGACCTTACTGATGAAGTAACAATGAGCTGTAATAAGAACAATTTGATCTCAAATCTTGCCCTTCATCACATGGGTTTAAGGAAAAGTGAGATAGAATGGACTTTCAAGGTTGAGCAAATACCCATGGTCGAAGAAGACATAATGCCTTTGAAGGTGGATAGGTCAAATGCTGAATATACTTTTCAACCAAAGACTGATTTTGAAATATTCATGGTCTAGGAAAAAAAGATCCAACCTGCCAGACTCAAGAAGATTGAAAAGTCTCTTACTAAAATCCATAGTAAATTGGATGATGGATTTGACAATGCAGAGGTCTTTAAAAGTGACACATGTATCACATATTCTTTGCTTCATCTACATTGCATACATTAAATGAGTATTCGACAATGCACTTGATATCAAATGCTATTTTAATGTGAAATCAGTATATTTGCTTTGATACCTACCAAATAACTCTAGTATATTGTTTCAAATTGTTACATTCAGCTCTGATACACTCTGATATCAATCATATATTGCTCACATACTGTTATAGTACTATATCTCTTTGTGATAAGGGAGCATCATATTCTTAAATGGTCTGTATGTTATTTTGATGTTCTTTAGCATGTATATATTCCATGTTACTTGTTCTTCCATTTTTTGCTAAGGCCCAAAGGGGGAGAGTAACTGGAAAACAATGTTTCTTATTAGTCATCATAAAATAGGGGGGGATTGTTGATAGGGGGAGCTTTACTCCTTATATATCTTATTTTTTATGACGAAAAAAAGAATGGTTTTATGGGTTCTTGCACAACAAATGACATAACAATTGTTTTACCTTTATCTTGTTTATGCTTGATATATGAATTCATTATTGTTAAATGAATCATGCTTAAAACATATTAATAATCATATTTCTGGTTGAAATAATCGATTAAACATAGTATATAATCTGTTAGATTGCACCAGATCACTTAGTATGGTTAACAAGGGCAAATTGTTTTGTAGTAATCGATTATACAGGCTATCTAATCGATTAAAACAGAAAGCATGCCACAATTTGTTTCATAAGTGAGATAATCGGTTTAGAATGGAAAATGGGTAGACAATTTGGTTAAGTGTTTGAATAATCGATTACATAAGTTTTCTATCGATTAAATATGTTTACATAGTCTAATCCATTTCATTAAAAGTCTGATCTATTATAACTGACAATTGAATTAATAACTGGCTTATGTGATTAAATAATTGATTACATGCTCAGGATAATATGTTAAAACAGAAGCAAAAGCTTAACAAATTACATAAAAATCTTAATCGATTATAATGCGTCAGGAAAATCCTATATATATGAGTCTTGAGACCTATTTCAAAAAAAAATTCGTTATCACTTTCAGATACTAACATTTTCATTGAGCTTTGATTACAAAAGTGTTCAAGAAGTGATCTTGGAAAATCAAGGGTTCATTAGTAGATTACCCATCAAGATTCTTTCAAGAAAGTGTGTTTAAGATGTTCTGGTTTGATCTACACTAGAGGAGTGTGACTTGGAGATTAGATTCATCACAAACAATCTATGATTGTGTTCATGTGCGAGTTTGCCAGGGGCTGAGTGTTGTGATTTTTCTCGGTTGTTGTAAGAGAGTGAGGTTATTCATATCTTGTATTGCTATATTGATTGAGTAGGGAGAGCAATGCATTGAGAGGGGCATGTCTGTATTTTTGTAAAATTAATCAATTATAGTGGATTCCCTTCATGTAAGGCTGTTGAAGTAGGATTGGATGTAGGCTTGTGATTAGCCGAAGCAGTATAAATTGTTTGGGTTGATCTTTCTCTACCATTTCTCTCTTATTGTTGATTCATCACTTTTTGTTTGTTGATTTCAAGAAAGCCAAACAACTCATAAAGATTTTGAAAAGATCATTTTAAAAGGGCTAATCCAATTCACCCTCTCTCTTAGCTTGAGATATAAGGGTTGTCTATTCTTACAATAATCGATTATTCGAGAGAGGTTTGTCATTTCTGATTTTCTTTAGGATAATTGATTATTCGAGTGCATTTTCTAAAAAACAAAAAAAAGGCTTTAATCTGATTCTCTTTGCCTTGTTGTTTTCTTAACAAAGAACCACCAACTTCAACGTGAATCACCACTAGGAACCTCGTTGGCGTCACTATGGTGATCATTTCCCACATGCGAGTCACCTAAGAGGAAACACTAGGTCTTGTCATGCATCCTTGTCATCGATGTTTTCTTTGTTCGAAACCAAGGATGCTGCTAGAGCCGCTACTCTGCTTTATCCTTCTCCAAGTTGTCGGTGCAACCATGCCTATCAATCACAACCAACACATTATTCTTTCTTCCAATTTTTGAAATTTGGATCTGTCCACGATACCGATCGTGGTTCTTGCTTCCAAAACTGGTGTAGTAGTGATGGTCTTAGTC
Source organism: Vigna angularis (assembly GCF_016808095.1). NCBI lineage: Eukaryota > Viridiplantae > Streptophyta > Magnoliopsida > Fabales > Fabaceae > Vigna > Vigna angularis. The sequence continues at coordinate 14,892,778 of NC_068977.1, forward strand.
TGTGTAAGTGGGTGTTTCAAAAATGAAGGATGGTAACGAGTGTTTATTGGTGATGGTCAAGGGTTTGATGAAGGATGAAGATATGATTGAGGATATGTTGGTTGAGGCGTGAATGATTCCTGATGGTTGCCCAAGATGAATTGTAAGCTGCATAATGGGTATTTCGGCGGTTGAAAATATCGTTATCTGTGATATAATTTTGATACTAAACGCACCCTTTTTAACTTAGAAACTTGCTTGAACTCATGTTTTTGCTTTAGTTTTGCAAATAAGTGAGTAGAGGTTGTACTTTATGATTTTATCACTAAATTCCCTTTATTTTGTAGCTAATAATGTGCCTGAAAGAATCTCCAACAATATATAGAGCTATATAGAGCTTAATCAGCCATAAAAACAACCAAAACATCAAAAAAGTTTAGTTTTGAAATGCTACCGCTGGGGCTGAGCGCCCCTGAGTGGGGCTGAGCGTCAGTTTCAGTCCTGCACCACGCCTGGGCGCCCTTTCAGGGGCGCTGAGCGCTAGGTTTCTCGCAGTTTCGACCAGGCGCCCTAAATGAGGGCGATGAGCGCCAGCGTGTTGGGCCTGGACCTGTTTTCTATTATTTTTTTGATCTATTTAAGGACTTGGACATCCTAGGAATTGTATCTTTTGATGGCTTGAGCACAGGAACACACTTTTTACCCCTTTGGGGGCAGATTTGGGGATGTGACAACTCTCCTCTTCTCTTTCTTGGGGGCAGATTTAGGGATGTGACAACTCTCCTTTTCTCTTTCTAGGGTTTTTCTATCTCTTCCATTCTTTCATTCCATTATTCATCTAGTTTCTCCATGACAAGGGGAACGAAATTCAATTTGTTGTTGGGAAAGATGTAACCTCTTAAGCTGTCATGAATTTTGAATTGATTATGATTGATTTATGCTTCTTTCATTAATTGTTAGGGTTATTCTTCTTCACTCTATGCATTGTTATGTTTAACTCATTCATGGCATGATTATTGGTTTTCTAGATATGGACACATATGGGGAAACCTAGATCTGGAGAATTGTTCCCAAAAGCAGTATTGCCTATACATAGGGATATGAGTTTTGGTTATCTTAAGCTTCTGTGTGTATGTAATGCAGAATTAATTGCTAGGGAGACAAGACATTGTAAACTAGTAATTAAGGATAGGCTTTCTTCGCCGAGACATCGGGTTTTAAGTAATTTAGAAAGTGATATTAACATTAATGAAGAAGATGAATTCATACATGCATGAGAGGAAAAGTGGTGAACTCTAAACCCCAACAACATATTCATCTCATATTTTCCATATCATCCAATCATCTTTGTGTTTATCCTCAATTGATCAAATTGCATTCATGTTTATTTTTTTGCATTCGTATTCAAAAACCCCAAAATTTGTTCTTCAGAGTCTTAATTAGTTAAGTAATTACATGACAGTCTAGTGTCGTGAGTCCTTTGGGAAACGATACTTGGTCTTACCATTTTATTATTACTTGATACGATTCGGTACACTTGCCGATATCTTAATAAGTTTTTGGCGCCGTTGCCGGGGATCAAAAATTTTTTTTAACAAGTTTTTTGCGTCGTTGTCGGATACTCGTGGTTTAAACCATACTTCTGTGTAATTCTTAACCGATTAGACTTTATCTTTAATTTTTATCGTTTTATCTTTTTATCTTTTTATCTTTTTATCTTTTTATCTTTTTATCTTTTTATCTTTTTATATTTTTATATTTTTATCTTTTTATCTTTTTATCTTTTTATCTTTTTATCTTTTTATCTTTTTATCTTTTTATCTTTTTATCTTTTTATCTTTTTATCTTTTTATCTTTTTATCTTTTTATCTTTTAATCTTTTTATCTTTTTATCTTTTTATCTTTTTATCTTTTTATCTTTTTATCTTTTTATCTTTTTATCTTTTTATCTTTTTATCTTTTTATCTTTTTATCTTTTTTTATCTTTTTTATTTTTTTTATCTTTTTATCTTTTCATCTTTTTATCTTTTTTATCTTTTAGTACTAATTGGGTACTCTAGTGCAATGTTCTTTAGTGTCTGCAGGATAAAATCCGAAAATCTATACTAGGAGCACAAGATCATCAAGAGAAGAAGGTTGAAGAAGGTCGATGGGTGTGTGGCTGCCCCTTTAAGGGCCATCAACGCAGAATGTCACGCATCACCGCTTGGGCGCCCCAATGAGGGCGTTGAGCGCCAGCCTTAAGGTGCCATCAGAATCTTTGTTTTTAGGTTTGAAAGTAAAGAAAACTGCCAATTGTAGATGAAGAAGGCAGATAATGAAGAGAAACTAGTTCACCAAGACTCTATGCATGAAGTGGTTAAAGATATCAAAGAGAATGAAGTTATTGGGATTGAGGCTCCTTATTCAAGGAGGGTAAGCAAAAGGACGTTAAACAAGCACTTATTGGGAGGCAACCCAATTTTTGACTTTTTCTATTTAATTGATTATTTGTGTAGTTTGGATTTGATTTTGTGTTGTAGTAATGACAACATCTACTGATGGATGCTGGACAACATCTACTAAGGGATGCTAGGAGGACTCAGATGACAACATCTACTGATGGATGCTGCTATGATGAGGGTGATGAATGATAGCGTCTACTAATGGAGGCTATGTGATTAAGCATCTACTGATGGATGCTATGTGATTAAGCGTCTACTGATGGATGCTACTGAAGACATCAACTGATAGATGCCAATGAAGATGAGAAAGATCAACATTTACTGATGGATGTTGATTAGAAAGATTAGACATCTGCTGATGGATGTTACTGAGAGCATCTACTGATGGATGCTGATGAGAAGGATTCGCATCTACTGATGGATGCTGGAAGATTCAGATGAAAGCATCTACTGATGGATGCTGCTGGATCAAGATTTTTATATTTTTATTTTATTTTTATGCTTATTTGAATTTTTTTTATTCTGTTTTTAAGTACTTGGGTTAATGAATTGTGTTGCAATGGTTTGGTAGGATGTGATAAACTGTTGTTTGTGATGAGTAATATTCTTGTGTTTGCTCTATTATTTTATGATGCATGTTGAGTTAATGATTGGTGAGGCTTTTAAGCATAAATGGTGGTTGCTTATGATGTTAAAAACAGATGCATGGTTTCAATTGTGATTAATATGCTAGGCAGGATGTTTATCAAATTGTGGAACTTGATTTAACCTGTGAGAGGTTGGACTCTAGAGTCTTTGATTGATTGAATGCTATTGCTTTGGAAGCATGATTGATTTTGCTTAATTTTCTATGATTGAACCACTTGCTTACTTATTACATATGATCAAGGCCATGTTTTCTTCTCCCTTAGAGCCAATGCCAATAAGTGAACCCAACAAAGAACAATGTTCTCTTTACCCTTTGAACCTTAAGCTTAAAGTTGAATGGGAAAAACCCTTTTTGAAATCCTTACCTTGAGTTAAGTAGAGTATGTTTTTGTGGTAATGGAGAATGGTTCAAGTTTGGGGTGGTGAGAAACCGAAAATAACTTTGTGAAATTCATTAAGAGCATTGGGCAAAAGAAAGAGCAAAAGAAAAAGAAAAGAGAAGAAAAGAAAGGTTAAGCTCAATGAAAGGAAAGTTGGAAACAAGTTGAAGATTTAGTTTCTCACATAAAAGAAGAAAGAGAGTTGATTGTTAATGTAAATGAATGAATTATGGACTCTCTTAACTCAAGGATTTTGTTGTCTAGAAAAACCAATTTTCTTCTTAGCCCGGCCTGAATACAAGCCTTGAAAAGCCCTTGTGATGATAACTTGCTTGTGAGTGTGTTTGATATGTGGTTAAATGAAAGACAAAGTTGATTCATGTGACATTGTGATGGTAGAGTGTAAGAGTGGCATCTCACTATACACCTTTGAGTTTGAGTGAAACACTTTTGAGTGCTTGAGTGAAATACTTTTGAGTGCTTGAGTGAAACACTTTTGAGTGCTCGAGTGAAACACTTTTGAGTGCTTGAGTGAAACACTTTTGAGTGCTTGAGTGAAACACTATCTTTGGTGAGGAATAGTTCCATGCATATAGGGTAACATTCTTGCTTGGCTGTTGATCTTTCATGAGTTTGCATCTGTTATATATTATGAATATGTGAGCACCATAGTTGAGCTTGATTACATGAGTGATTTACTTGTCCTGGAGGAAAATTCTTTTTGGTGTACTACACCATTGTAGTATGATTATTTTGTTTAAGCCAAGTTACATTTTGCTTGAGGACAAGCAAAGTTTCAAGTTTGGGGTTGTGATAACGGTTGAAAATACTGTTATCTGTGATATAATTTTGATACTAAACGCACCCTTTTTGACTTAAAAACTTGCTTGAACTCATGTTTTTGCTTTAGTTTTGCAAATAAGTGAGTAGAGGTTATACTTTATGATTTTATCACTAAATTCCCTTTATTTTGTAGCTAATAATGTGCCTGGAAGAATATCCAACAATATATAGAGCTGTATAGAGCTGAATCAGCCATAAAAATAGCCAAAACAGTAAAAAAAAGTGAGTTTTGGAATGCTACCGCTGCGGCTGAGCGCCCCTGAGTGGGGCTGAGCGTCAGTTTCAGTCCTACACCACGCTTGGGCGCCCTTCCAGGGGCACTAAGCACCAGTTTTCTTGCAGTTTCGCTCGGGCGCCCTAAATGAGGGCGCTGAGCGCCAGCGTGTTGGGCCTAGACCTGTTTTCTGTTATTTTTTTAATCTATTTAAGGACTTGGACGTCCTAAGGATTGTATCTTTTGATGACTTGAGCACATAAACACAATTTTTATCCCTTTGGGGGCAGATTTAGGGATGTGACAACTCTCCTCTTCTCTTTCTTAGGGGCAGATTTGGGGATGTCACAGCTCTCATTTTCTCTTTCTAGGGTTTTTCTATCTCTTCCATTTTTTCATTCCATTGTTCATCTAGTTTCTCCATGACAAGGGGGAACTACATTCAATTTGTTGTTGGGAAAGATGTAACCTCTTAAACTCTCATGTATTTTGAATTGATTATGATTGATTTATGCTTCTTTCATTAATTGTTAGGGTTATTCTTCTTCGCTCTATGCATTGTTATGTTTAACTCATTCATGGCATGATTATTGGTTTTCGTGATATGGACACATACGGGGAAACCTAGATCTGGAGAATTGCTCCCAAAAGCAGTATTGCCTAGACATAGGGATATGAGTTTTGGTTATCTTAAGCTTCTATGCGTATGTAATGCAGAATTAATTACTAGGGAGAGAAGACATTGTGAACTAGTAATTAAGGATAGACTTTCTTCGCCGAAACATCGGGTTTTAAGTAATTTAGAAAGTGATATTAACATTAATGAAGAAGATGAATTCATACATGCATGAGAGAAAAAATGGTGAACTATAAATCCCAACAACATTATCATCTCATATTTTCCATATCATCCATATATCTTTGTGTTTAGCCTTAATTGATCAAATTGCATTCATGTTTATTTTGTTGCATTTGCATTCAAAAACCCCAAAATTTGTTCTTCAGAGTCTTAATTAGTTAAGTAATTACATGACAGTCTAGTGCCATGAGTCCTTTGGGAAACGATACTTGGTCTTACCATTTTATTATTACTTGATACAATTCGGTACATTTGCCGATATCTTAACAAGTGTGTCATTCTTTTTATCGATGGATAAATTCATCGATAATAATTATTTTAAATTTTCAACGAATTTGACCGATAAATTTTATCAATAGTGTTGATAGGGGGAACACAATGTTAGCTAAACCCAATCCCTGTGATGCTGGTTTTTTTATGATGACAACACATTGTTAATAAAAACACATGTGTGAGTATTGTGTGATATATAAGTTGAATGTGTACATGCTTACTGTGTAATATGCACGTATTGTGTTTATCACATTTGTTGAACATATTATATTGATTGATGCATACTATTGTGTTTATGAAGGGATTATATCTGTGTATGCACAATACATGTTTTGGTGATATGAAAACCACAAGCACAAAAGCATATCTGCATGACTAAATCGATTACAGTGGAATGATAATCAGTTAAGGTCATTAGACAACTTGAGCTTTAAATTGTGGCAAAACAACTAGTTTTGAATCGATTACATTAGTTGGTGAATCGATTAAAACTCGTGTGTTTGCATATATCTTTTGCAAAATGTGTTGTGATGTGTTTTGAAAAGAAAAGTTTTCAAAAATTTTCTAAGTGTTAAAGCTTAATCGATTACGTGAATTGTGTATTCAATTAAGTCTGTTAAGATTTGAAAACTGATTTCACATGGTCATAGTTGTTATAACGGTCATATTTTTAAATATGTTTGACCAGCATTTAATGGAAATCGATTGTATTAATTGTGTATTCAATTAAGGAGCCAAATTGGTTGTAATTCTGTTACACTTGTTTAATGTAATCGATTACGTAAGTTGGCTAATCGATTTCATAGCGTCAGGATTGACAAAAACTATATATTGACGCATTGATTGATTTTCTTAAAGACAATTGAGCATTACACTATCATATCTGATTGATATTTGTTTGAGAAGTTTTACAGAGTGATACAAAGCTCCAAGAATCAAGAAAGAAAATGGTTTACAAATCTTGAAGAATTCTTGAGTAGCAAACGTAAATGGATTGAAGAGACTAATCGTTCTGCACAACTGAGGTTCTTTTTGTGTGATCAGGAGGAGAAGATTTGCAATCTTTGATTTGAGGTTCCTTGTGTGTGCAGGCCAGGAAGAAAGACCGGGAAGTTCTTTGTACTTTGAGAGGTGTCTCAAAGGGGTGATTGCGGGAGATGATTGTTCTTGCTGTAGGGTCTTGTTATTGGCTATATTAGATTAGTGAGTTGAGCGGTGATTTACATTTTGACAGATTGATAGTGCAATTGGCTATAAAAACTCAGATCTTGCTGTAAAGCCTTGCTGTAAAAACTCAGATCTTTATAGTGCAAATTGCTTTCAATCTCAGGTTGATTGAAAGGACACTGGATGTAGGCATTGAGGCCGAACCAGTATAAAAACTGAGTTTGATTTTCTTCTCCCTATCTCTTTACTTAATCGATTACGTATTGTTATTAATTGATTATGCATATTGTTACATTGCACGCATATTGCTTACGACACAAGAAAATTTTCAATAACAATATCATTTGTGAAAAAGATTTCAAAAGTGCACATTTTTATAAAACACCAATTTACCTTCCCTCTTGGTGTTGAGAGACAAAGTTCATCAATTCTTACAAATAGATTTTAAGATTTGTATGTACCGATGAATTTTATGGACGAAATTTTTTTGTCAATAAATAAAATTTTAATTACCATCAGATATTTCTGTCAATAAAATTCATTAATAATTAAAATTTCAAAATTTGTCGGTAAAATATATTGATAATTTAAATTTACTGACAAATTTATTTTTTTGTCAATAATTCCAAGAATTTTTGTAATGGTAATTAAGATGCATATATAAATAATTTAACATATATCAACATGATTTTATTCCATAACTACTGAGCAACATGAGATTTACACATGTCCTCTCAAATAAGCATTATTCTCCCCTCATCTAAGGCTGTTGATGGCATATCATCTAGTCATGGTCAAACACTTTCAAGAAGAGTTGAAGTCAGCTATGGAAGATGGACCTATACTCTCTCTCTCTTAGGCTATCTTGGACAATCATAATGCTTCTAGTAGAGTATGAATAATTATGAGCCTTGTATTTTTGGCCAAGTAGTCTAGAATTTAATTTGGACCTTATATTTTAGACCAAGTAGTATAGGGTTTTCGGACCACTTGGGCCAACAAAGGTCAAGACCTAATGTTGACCCAAAGTGGACATCCATGAGCTTAGGTTGACCATGTGGTCAAACTTTTAAGCTAACTTGGTGGACAAAGGTGTGTAGGACGTCCCATGTGAGAGTGGTCATGTGTCATACTTACATTGGAGAGGTTTTCTCATAGTTAGTGGCCACATGTCACTTTAGGAATGAAGATGATTCTCCATAGGTAGTGGCTACATGTCCTCCTCCTATTGGAGGAGATTTTTGTGTGTCTCAAAGTTAGGTCAAGGTAGTGTTTTTAGGGTTTTGTTTCTACATTTTGGAGACAGTCTTAGTCTATAAATAGAGGTATCTCCTAACCACTTTCCTCTAAAAGTTGGTCTAATCTCTCTAAGAACACCTTTCACACATCATTCCTTCACCATACAACACCATAAATCATGAGCCTTGACATAAAATCATCCATAACTTTCGCACTATCTTACCTTTGGGTCATTACCATAACTTTTTTTTTCTAGTTTTGACCCAACCTAATTAGAAAATTACTACCAGTTCTCGAACTTCAATGTTCTCTTTTTCGTGAATGGAACTAAGTCCCTACATTCTCTTCGCCTTACAAAAGAGAGTTAGATGCACATGAATTGAAAACTATCTCCTCAAATAACCATGATTATCTACAAATACACAAAATAAAAGTATGAAAATCATTAGATAGAGTTGTACTATAAATTAAAAAAGCATGTTGTTGAAAACAAAATCTGAACATATGTTTTGCATTAGACAATCCAGAAGATGTTCCAGAATGTCCAATCTGAAAGATTTCGATGTTCTGTTTCTCAGAACTTATTTTCAGATTTGTTATTTCAAAAAAGTGTTCTAGATTAACCAATCCAAAATACTGAAATGCACTACATCTCACCATTCTAGAAAGAGATATTCTAGAGGCTTTCGGGATAACCAATTTGAAAAGTTTTTGGAATAACTAATCTAGAACATAAAAAACGATAACTTACTTGTTCTTTCACAACAGCGACAATAGGGTATTCGTATAACGGTGACAAAGGCAATGGTGGAGTACATTTTAGGGCTGCAAGAAGTAAACATCTCTAAATTTTTAGTCAATTTAATGACGGTTAAATTTAGCCAAAAATTACTTATAAATGTCAAGAATCAGAAGGCATTTGGGTGTTTTAAGCCGGCCAACAAAAACAGTTCAACCTATGAAAAAAACCATAAACAAAACAGTTCTATCGACGATTTGACAATTCATTAACATGAAAAACCACTAGCAGATGTCATCCATTTAGAAAGCTTTAACGAAAATAATTTATGATTACTTTATCAATAGAGTATCTCAGCTAAAAAATTAAAATTTGTTGTTACTTTCAGCTAATTTTAACAAATACAGTCTTAGTTTAACAAGTGAGTTTGAATAGACGTGGTAATAAATACTTACATGAAAATGCAATAAAACAAATTACTAAGAACATGAATTACAGTTTTCATAAACTAAAATTAATTTATACTTCAGTTTTCTTTAAAACTCTCATCTAAATTCTAGAAAAATTACAGTGCAAAATTATTTTAATTTGAGAGAAATAGGATTCATTTTACCTAAATCTGTTTTACCTTTTTATCTAAATATTTATTGAAAAATTTACCTAGACTAGCTCAGAAAGTGGCCGTTATAAGTTCTTGTTGAATAAGCACCAAAATTATTTATCCAAATACGCATTTATAAAGGCTAGTACACATGATTAGGGGGGAAACAAAAGATTTGGATGGTTCAAACAATTTTTAAAATTTAGTAAATCAATACATCAATACATGATTTACATTTTACAAAGCAATGAAATAAAATACAAATCATTATTGACTGCTCTCCTCATCGAACTTAGACAAATAAAATAATAAATTAATAAAAAAAAATCATGACAAGAATACTGTAAATAATAATATACAGCAAAAAAAATACAAGTGATTTCTTTCCCCTCAAGTTCCTCTTTTTATGTGTAGGAAAAAAATGTCCACAACCGACTGCATCTTTAATACTCTGGCAAATAGAATTTTCAATATTCAGTTTTGTAGATTGCTCTCCGAAAAATGTATAATAGCACTTTGTGTTCATAATGTGTTACTATTTTAGATATTTTGCACATCCAAGGGACTGATCAACAAAGGCTCCAACTGGTAAACAAATGCTTGTGATGGTGTGGTAAAGATAAATTGATACAAAAAGTAGATAGTTGTAATATTAAGATGTCTTCCATATAAGAAAAGGAGTCTATTCTCAATTGGAAGTTTAAGAGGTCTACTTGCCAAAGTCTCAGTCGAAAGGCAGTGTAGTGGACATTTTCTCCTTGACCTATAAATGATACAGAATGTATACACAGCACTACATCTTAGGACTGATGCTTTTATCTACCTCTCCTAGAACAGCCAGTGTTTCCTCTTTGGTTTAGGCTGGATAGGTGCATCTAGGACAAAAGGAGAGGTAATAATCAATGACTAATAAAAGTTTATTCAACACACTTAAAGTAATTGAGTTTCAATCTAAAGAAGGATCAAGTTATGGTGGACAAACCTCGGATTTCATATAATGAATTGTAATGAACCTCAGACCAGAAGCTCAACCAAAGTTCTGCATCATTAAGGAAATAATTGGAAACAAAAAAGTAAGAAAGTACTACTGTATACTACTCACATTTTCAAAATTAAAGATATGAGAATATTTCAATTATTATTATAGGCTTGATTTTATAAGTGTCAATTTATGAACATAAATCGATTAGAAGAGGCTCGTACTTTTATCTTTGCTTAGGAAAAACCACTTTGGTTGGAATTATATATTTCTCAACTTAAAATGTTTTCTTTCGGGGGAAAGCTAAGGGGTACTGCCATTCAGAAACTGCAATGCATACTCGTTGTTCAAACAACATCTATAAGGTAAAAGAATATAAATTATGGGGCATGTTATCTCTATTAAGTCCTTCATTGCTCGTAATAAAACTTTCAAGGTTAAACGAAGTTATTGCAGGGTATAAGAATGATAATGATGGCCTTACCACGCTGCGGTGCTTGGTACAATGGTATAATTTCGATAAAACAGGTGTCTCTGAATGATGTTAGAAGGCATATCTTTGCAGCAAACTACATCAGAAACAATAAACGTTATTGGACATTTTGGAAGTATCACACAACAAAGATCATCATATTAACAATAAAACAAAGGATCAAGTTTGTCAATAGAATATATGTTGTAAAAGTCAGTAATTAGATAATGCAAATTTCAATTTCTGTGAGAATATAATCATTGCATGAACATCAATCACATAAATACTTCATTACTATAACATTGTACATTTTTCTCTTCTATTAAAAATCACAACATAAGCAAACTCAACTATTTTTTGTTTTGAGTATGTTGTAGGTGATTAATTGTCCCGTGAAGGAAGCCAAGTGAACCAAATAATAATAGAATCGTGGCACTTGGATAACTATGCTCTTAAGTAAACAGAGTTGCAATGTGATTATAAGTTATAACTTAACAACTAGTATCAAAGCTAAGGTCACAAGTTCAATTCCTAGCAAGCAATTGTCAAGGGAGAGATTATTTAAGGTTTTCAATAACCAGAACTAATGCGGGGACAAGCAAACGATGGGAATACCATACAAACTCACTTATTTTAAAACAAAAATACTGATTAGGGTTTCCCTCGCACATTCTTCCATGTAGCAATATATCCAAATTTCCCCAATGCAATCAAATGGACTAGGCAAGAAAACCACACAATGAAATTTGACCAAAAACATAAACAAATTAATTCATCAGGTTTATGGGCCTCTTCCACATTTATAGTCCTTTCTTCCATTCTTTTCAAATGTGAATTTTTCTTCATTCACATCTCACTCACACTAGTATTCTCCCAATAGTTTTGTCCTCACTGTCTTATCAAGGGAATCTTGAAAACAGCTTTTCAAGTTAGCTGGCATATCAAATTTCTGAGTACCCACATCCAGTTCACCTACATTTCTATATAGTATGATCTTCCCTCAACCTTCCTTTCATACACATAAATAATATATATTCATTGAAATCCAAATCAAGGCTTGGATCACAATATAATAATCTTTCAACTAGTAATACAAGACAAAAATCTCCACAAAAACCCCTCCACGAAAAGGGAACAGATTAACAGTCAACAATAAGGGCTACTCTAGGGGCCAACTATAAACAAAAGTATAATAAACACGTATATACGAACAAATTAAAATAAATAAATGTGTACATGCAATACATTTTATCTAATACTAATGCATATTACTATGTTAATAATAGCTTTTGCTAGGTGACATGACATTTTTTCTGTTCTATCATTCTATAACCCAGTTGGACAAATGTCCACAGTTGAGTTGAGAAGGTTCTAAATTATCTTTTTCTATAAGAATGCTATTTTAGTTAATCAAATTGAACCTTTTCAGCTTAGTTTGAAAAGAAAGTTCAAAATATTTAAGAAAAAAATGAATAAAAATAATAATCAATTGGTAGCATCCAACAAAAGTAACAAACTGTTTGAAATAGCAGAACTAACATTATCAGCAGCTGCTTGCAATGTAACATGGTCCCCCCATTCTCCAGATCTGCCAAGCATTAGAATAAGGTAAATATAGTCTCTATTTGATGAAAATGACACTTAAAGAAGCCACAAATCAGATGCCCCATTGTAAATACAATGGTTTAAGTGATGACTTATTTGAAAGATACATACTTAGCCATCTTCTTGTGGTATTTTTTGTACTTCATCGGAACATAGCATTCATACAAAGAACGGTGATCTTTGAGCTGGTAAAGAGAAACATTAAGCAAATAAGTATCTCAAATTTTCCATTTGCTATATTGAATATAATTAATAAATTTCATATTGTTCCGCCACTTACAACAAAGGATTTGCACCACTTCCTTCACATGATTTAACAACAATTTTTATCACTAAATATGCCAACAATTTAACCTAAATCTTTAATTTCTTCTCTTGAGGACACTTCCTACTGTATACAGTTAGGTATTTAAACTAATATACATTTTTCTCTAAACAACAATTGTCCACTAATCTCAAACACTATAAAAGAACAAAATGTTGCTTAATATCTCCCCTCCGCACTCCTTTCTTTTAATATGCTTTCAATGATTCAAAACTGTTCATCTACAAATCGGCATTTTGTTAATGTTAACCTAGTAAAACAACCACAAACCATGAAAACCAAATTTCCAAATAGGTTGCCATATTTTGTGGGAATTATTCTTTCAATGACAGACAATAGTACAACATACCTGTTTTACTATCTCCTTGCGAACATGCTTGTGGTGTTCAGGTGACCTATAAAGCTGATCAGAGAGTGCACGGAACTGCAATGGAGGGGAATAATTATCACAAATTCCAAAGGGTATTGTCATAATGCTTATGCCTCAAGTAGTTGCTGTAATAACCCACCTGACAATTCCCGTCGCCAGATACTTTGACTTCACATAAACCATAGACATTCAACCTAAAGAAGTGAAGAGACAATAGGTTTAATATCTATAACAAAGACAAAATCATTGCAAGAATACAGGCTAAACTTATGAATATTATTTTATCAATGTAGATTCCTAACACATCAATATGTTGGTCAACAACTGCAAATGGACAAAGATTCAAAAGACTTAATCTTATGTTATTAATGGTTCAAAATATGTATATAGTCTTTCTATCATTAACAAACAGTACATGTCAAACAGAATAGAACCTAGTCATTATTTGCATGTTCAATTTTGATAGATGGGACATTATTTGATTTTTAAAGATGAATATTATAGTCTAGTGTTCATCAGTGTATTTCTAGAAAGTATTTCTTCTTCGAACCTTCGAATCTTAGAAATCAATATCTTTTCGCAACAATATTTTTTTCTTCATTGGAATGGACTGAATTCTTTCAATTTCTTATTTGACTTACGTATTCTTTTTTTCTAAATTAAAAAGGAAAAGACTAACTCCAGAAGTTTGTTAAAAATATAATGTGTATGATAGGAAGAAACATATTAAGAAGTAGTTGTGAGTTAGGTTGTTAGGGTGAGTGAGGTCGGGGGTGATAGATTTTTTAAGCAAGAAATCAAACACACACGAAAAGAGACTCACATGCATCCATATTACTTGAAAAGAATCTGTTTATTACTCTTGGAACCAAAGAATACAGAGTACAAGTTCAAACACTAACATGGGAACACTCTCCCTTCACCCAGGATACAATGGTCTTGTCTATACAATCAAACAACCAAAAACATTTTTGTCACGAGACACCCCTGCCCTCTTATAACGCCATCCCAACCTGCTAACCAACCCCTAACTACCCAACAAGCCTCCTAACCGCCTAACAACCTACAACCTCCTTATTAATTTCTTTTCCTCCTTTCATATACTTTTAAAACCCTATCATTACCTACCGCCTCCTTAACAACCTTATCCTCAAGGTTGAATTCTCATTGTCATCTCATCTTCCTAAGTTTGCCTTCTAATCCCCCCTCTTGCCACTCAATAAGCACTTGTGGCTGATGAGTCCTCCTATTCAGCACCATGAGAGGCCAACAGACTGGCCCTCCCCCTTATAGGTCCTCCGGTAGCTCTCTCCCAACCTACTGTGCTCCCACAGATAATTTCAGCAGTGATACATGAAAGACAGGGTGTATCCTAGCTGTTTCTGGCAGCTGAATTCTGAAAGTTATTGGTCCTACTTGTTTAGTCACCTGGAAAGGTCCATAGTATCTAGCTGAGAGTTTTAGGTGCAGTATGGTAGGCATAGATGCTTGCTTATAGGGTCTGATCTTTAGGTAAACCCAGTCCCCCTCCTTAATTGTTGTTGGTCTCCTTTTCCTGTTGGCAAACTTAGCCATCTGATCCTACACCCTCTCCAAATGATACCTCAATTGTTTGAGCGCCTCATCCCGAGTTTGTAGCTCTTGTGCCACTGCTTCCATCGCCGTTTCCCCTGACACAAACCGTGTTAGAGTTGGTGGAGGCCTCCCATATACCACCTCAAAGAGGGTACACTTGGCAACTCCTTAGTAACTGGTGTTGTACCAGTACTTTGCCCAAGGTAAGATCAAACTCCAGCTTTTTGGCTATTCTAAGCTAAAAACCTCAGATATGTTTCTAGAATTCGGTTGAGAACCTCTGTCTGCCCATTCATTCTGGTTGATAAGCAGTGCTCATGAGTAGTTGGGTGCCCTGTAGCCGGAACAATTCTTTCCAAAACAGACTTAGGAAAGTAAGATCCCAGTCACTGACGATTGATGTCAGTATCCCATGCAATTTGACAATATCCCTCACAAATACCTCTGCTACAAACTTGGCTGTATAAGGGTGTTTTATGGGTATGAAGTGTCCATATTTGCTCAGCCGATCTACCACCACCAATACTACATAATACCCATTAGATTTGGATAACCGAACAATAAAGTCCATGCTGATTTCCTCCCACTACTTGAGGAATGCGCAAAGGCTGTATCAGGCCTTCAGGTGATGAGGCTAGGTATTTATGTTGCTGACAAACCAGATATGCCGCCACAAAATCAATCATTGTTTTCTTCATCCCAATCCAATACAGTGACTGGGCTACCTTCCGATATATCCTGTAGACCCTTGAATGCCCTTTTGTTAGTGTGGCATGGAACTCAGCTAATGACCTTGGAATTCGTGCGAACTGGGCTGAAAAAACCAATTTGCCGTTATAGTGGAGGCGATCATGTTCGAGGGTGTACACTGGATGTGAGTTGGGGTTTGCCCTTGCTTCTTCTTTGATTTTTTGCAGGACCCTATCACCCTCTACCTCTTCCAACACTGCTTGAAACTCCTGCCATAAGGGTTTGGCAATCACCCTCAACTCCATATCTTTTTCCTCATTTTCCTCCCCCTTCCTGGACAAAGCATCCAGCACCCTATTGGAAGCCCCCGTTCTAGACATGATCTCAAACTCATAGCCCAGCAACTTAGCTCTTGGTTCTGAGTTGTGATTCTCTATTCCAGTAAGTACCTTATGCTCCTTTGGTCACTAACGAAAAACTTCTGGCCAAGAAGGTAGGGTCACCAATGTTGTATGGCAAGCACAAGGGTCATCAGCTCCTTTTTATAAATCGACTTGGAGAGAGATGATTCCGATAAAGCCTTGCTGAAATACACAATGGGCCTTTTATTTTGTGACAAAACAACACCCACTCCTTTACTAGAGGCGTCACATTCAATGTGGAATGTCTATGTGAAGTCAAGCAGAGCCAAAATGGGGGCAGTGGTTATAGCCTCCTTTAAGGCCTGCATAGCATCTGTGCTCTGTGGGGACCAACTGAACTGCCCCTTCTTCAGTAAATCGGTTAAGGGTCGGGCTATCTTCCCATAATTTCTGATAAATCTCCTAACCCCTCAATTCTTGTTTTCCCTGTTGCATTGCTTCCTACTTTGCACCCCACCGTGTTATTAGTCCCTTCCTACCTTACGGTACTCATACTGCTTGTAGTACCTTATCCATTCTTGCCCCCCTTGAACGTCTTTGTCCTGGAAACAGCTCCAGAACCCCCTGGAATCTCCCCTATGTCTGATTATTCCTACTGGCCATTCCTTCGCTCATTCTTGGGTCTTTACTGGCCTCCTCCACATCCTTTGCTATCTCCATCGCTCTCAGGAGATCCCTCAAGTTGTGGGGTCTAATTTGGCTTCTTATTTCTCCTTGCAACCCAGCAAAGAAATACCTTAGCAGCTGCTCTTCTGTTAATTCTACAGTTTGGGCTACCAGCATTTCAAATTCCTGAACATAATCCTCCATTGTTTCCCCTTGTTTCACTGCTGCTAACTTCTCAAAAACAGAACATCTATCTCTTCCTCTGAACCTCCTAATTAGTGCCTTTGTCAACTCTTCCCAAGAAGGGTTCTTGGTTTTCTTTTTCCAGAACCTGAACCAATAGCTTGCACCTCCCTCCATGCAAATGTATGCCAACCTCATCCTCTCCTTACCCATGACATTTTGTATGTCAAAGATTTTTTCCGCCTTGGCGATCCATCCCATTGGGTCCAATCCTTCAAAAGGGTAGTTCCACCCACTTCATCTAGTTTTTTTGTACTTCACCCCTTTCCTCCTCCATCCCATTGGGTCCAATCCTTCAAAAGGGTAGTTCCACCCACTTCATCTAGTTTTTTTGTACTTCACCCCTTTCCTCCTCCAGTTCTTCCTCTGGGTCCTCTTTCTTCCCCAACCGATCTCCATTCACCGACCCCTGACTCCCCTCTGAACTTCTATCTTGGTTCATGGGTCTTCTTCCAAGAATTATGGTTAGTTCTTTGAGTTCTTGGTGAACCTCCCTGGTTTTTGCCTTCACTTCCTCCACAGTGTTCCCCAACGCATTCACTTTTCCCTCCAAGGAACTTGACTCTTCCTTCCATCACGTGCTCCTCTCAAAGGGATCCGATAGGTCAGACCAATTTGATAGATTTCTTTAACCAAGAAATCAACCACACACGAAAAGACACACTCACACGCACCCAGATTACTTGAAAAGAATCTGTTTATTACTCTTGAAACCAAAGAATATAGAGTACACGTCCAAACGCTAACACAGGAACACTCTCCCTTCACCCAAGATACAATGGTGTCTATACAATCAAACAACCAAAAATTTTAGATACAATTTCAGAATATGCACATATAATCTCTCTATAATTAACAAACAGTACCTGACAAACAAAAATAAAACCAGCAAGTACTTGCATGCTGAAATCCTGATATAAAAAGGTTGCTAATTGATTTCACCACATGATATTTTTTTTACATTTCACTGATGATAAGGTATTGCAAATCCCTAACATCGTTTATTCCAAGAGTTAGAAAGAATGCTAGTATATTGCTCTCAGCAACAGCTTTTTCTAACAGCTTTTTTTATTTTTCCAACCATTACTACATGACCTCCTAAATGTGCTGCTATAACTAAAGCTTGCCTCCAACTCTGTACTTGGCTACAGAGAACTTTTCAGTCTCAATTCATTTTCATTTAAGTAATCGCATTGTTTCTGTTTCTAGTTATTCATATGAAAACATATTTACTTGACCAGTTATGTTTTAAATTACAAATGGTAAATAATAAAAGTTCTTCTTTTCTGCCCAGGGCAATTGTTTTAACATCCATCTTTTACAAAAGGGGTCCGTAGAAAATTAGTTTTAGAATATTCACATAAGAAATAGTACATTTAAGATAGGAGGAACACACACCTCTGAAGCAGACGCTGGTGATCCATACTGGCATCATTTACAGTGGGGATAAAGGAATTTATCCGGGGAACATGCTGTAATTTCAAGAAATTTTCATTAGAAGAAATTAAACAAAAAAATTAATCAAAACTAAGATATAATTCCCTCCTAGCTTCTCGAAGAAGGGGGAGAACAATTACACAATTTTTGTCTGCTTTTCAGTGTGATGACAAAGCCAATGAAGCATAGGTTATTATACCACAGAATACAAACAAAGCACAGCTTAGCCAAATCTAGAAAGTGCACCAGCGGAGAAAGGAAGAAGTAAATAACAACACTCGAACCGTTCTGTCCTTTCAAAGCATTATATACGTCCTGAACCAATTCTCACAAAAAAGCTTAAACTGTAGGATAAAACCATGTGACCCATTTTATAATTAACTCACAACTCACCCAAGAACCTCTACGCTTGAACATAAGGGATATTAAATGATGTTGCTACATTTTGAATTAAATTATAATGGACATGTGGGGAAAAAACAGCAATCCATTTATGATCTGTTGAAATGTATTAATAAATTCCAACCCATCCAGTATCCCCCATTTAACAAAAAACCATCCAATCTGTTTCAAGTATATCATTTTATTTTTCAAAAAACTAACACAAAACGAAGTTCCATATTTATATACCTTCTCACACTAAACATGGAAAGATCCAACGCTTATCCCTTAAAGATTTAGGCCCAACCAATGAACTTTAGACTACTTGATCCAATAGATTACAAAACATGTTAAATGGTCCATAATCCATTCAATCATAAATGGTGTTTCAGTCCTACCAATTCACTAACCTTTACTATTATATTGGATGGATTGATTGGATTTATATCTAGCTGGATTGGATGGTAATTGGATAAACAAATTGAATTTTCACCCTAATAAATTGGACAATGAACCTATCTATCCTACCTTTTGTTAAACTTGAACTTTTATTCAGAAAGAATGGGAGAAAAGGATCAAAATCCGGACCACATAGTCATAGAGTAACATTATTAAAAGCTTAAGCTATTACTATCTAGTTTTATAATGCATTTTCATACAACCATAACATGTCAAACACTCAAAATCTAAAGTTTTAGTCTGAAAAGTAGGAATTCTAGGGGGAATTCTTACAGGAACAGGTTCCAAGTTGGTAAGCCGCCGGGCAACTGCTCCATCTAATTTGGCATACTCTTCCGACAGCACAAGAGCAATCATCTGGTCGTCCTCCACATCCTGCTGACTGCTAAGAGATGTTGAACGAGAACTTTCACCAGAATACTCGGTCTGATTTCCATTCCTCATATCTGCCGGAACTTTAAGTTTCAAACTAAAGATAAAATTTCACAACAATAAACAGCAACTGAACCTGAAAACAAAAAAATTCCAAGGTCATGGAACATTTCGCAATCTCGATTTTTAAACCATTGATGATCTCACTGCATCTCTCCCAAACGTCTAGTTAGAACACCGAACAAAGCATCGCAAACATATACAATGCAACAATTGAGAGGCGAAATCGGTGACTGTAAAAGCAAATAATGGGTATGATAAAGAAAATTATAATGCGAAATTTTCAAATACGATTACCAAGTCCAATTTCATCATCCGAATCAACGAATAAAACAACAATTTTCAAATCCTTCTAAGCATACGCCAAATTAGCAATATAAACAGACCCATACATATTGATCATAAACGAATGACATTCAATTAGAGCTAGGTAGTTAATAACACGCAATCGGATAAAGATTCTGATCACAACCCACAAAAACAATCACAAAAGGGTTCGTGAATAATCAACGAAATTTAATCCCGTGAAACAAAGACGGCAATTTTGTATTTGAAATTATATTTAAGAAGAGAAGAAGAAGAAGAAAAACCTGTGATTGTGATGCGAGTGAAGGATGATTTGTTGATGCAAATCGAGGATGAAATGAATAGGTACGGTTAAGAAGAAGGTAGAAGTGAGGTGTGAGAGTTAAATACAGAAGGTTTCAATTCCGCGTTTTTTCGGTTGGTGAGAGACGATAACTTGAATGTCAATGCAGACGACACGTTACTTTTGTTACTTTTTCTATGCACACTAACGCTAAAGTAAGGGTCTAAAAACAGATATAAACAATATGCTGAATTCTACCGTGAACCACTGCGAAAAGTTATTCATGGTGCCCAATTAATCATAACCATAAGATATACTACAAAATAAATTGAACGCACCGGATTAAAAGATTATAGCATTAAACAACACAAACTTCATTAGTTAAATATAATTAAGTAAACAAAATTAATCTAATAATCAAACTAATCACCGTTTGATATGTGGATTTTGTTTCTATTTCAGTAGAGACGGTTAAGCAATTTTGTTATTTCCACCATTAATGGAATATATCCTATTTGTTAAATATTTTGTTATAACTCTGGCTGTCGGCAATTATTGGTTCACGCTTAACCACATGCTTTGTTCTCCGAACTAGAAATCACCAAATTAGATGATAGATATGTCCTTTTCACTATATACGTATTGAAGCATTTTTTTCACGTAATAAAATAAAACATTCTTAATACAATAAATCATATTTTTTAACTCTTGTGATATTTTTTTTTTTTTTGTCTAAACCATCTCAAACAAAACATAACTAATTCCTTTATTAATATAGTATAAGGATTAATTATGTGAATATAAGGACAAATGAATGCAAAAGAACTAGTTTTTTTGGGGCTTTAATAAAAACAAAAAGTAGTAAACAACAAATGTATATGTAATAACCACAAGAAAGCTAAAGCTAGCGTGTCATAACAATGTATAGCAGAAAACTAACATATTCAGAGCTGGAAATATAGAAATGTGCAGAAAACAAGTGAAATACGATGACTTAAGGGAAATAGAAATTAATTAACCATACACTATGCAACCGAGAACTAAAAAAATACAAAGTTGAGAATGTAAAAGGTGCATTACAAGCTAAATGAAATGCATGCTTGACTAAGAACTAAAACAGATGCTTGAGAAAACAATGAACCAGTTTTAGTTAGACATGATGGGACAGTACATGGAATGAAAGGTTATTTTTGGAAGTGTAGTGAGTGAGTGTTGAAAGGTTGGATTGATACCTTTATTGTTGTTGTGATTAAAGTGTAAGAATTGATAGCTATGTAGGCTACAAATTGAAAGGGATTAGGCAGAGGTTAAAGGAAATGTTGCAGAAGTGGCAGAGCGCGACTTTAGGGCCAAAAGCTTTGATCCCTACCATTACTGATGAAGTGCCTAATAATAATGATGGAAGTGGAATGCCATTGATAAACAAAGAGTGCTTCCTGCACCTCCTAAGTTCTTCTGTACCTCCAAATTACTAATATACTCTTTTAATTAAAAAAAATTGCATAAGTGATTGCATTGAATGTTAACTAGATTTCATAATGTGCACCAACCTGAAATAAATGTGTGTTCTATATTAATGCATCCTTTCGTTCATTCTCCTTCTTTGCTTCGTTGCATTTTTGTGGTCTTGTGTGTGTTTGTGGTGTTGGTAGTGACTTAGCTGACTATGGTCTGTGGTGGTGGTTCTTCGTTTGTAAAAGTTGGAGTTGTCGTTAGAGGTAACTGAAAGTCTTTGGAAAAGTTGAGGACCCTTTACCGACTTTCCATTTTCGCAATCATCCTCAACAATTCTTCCATTCTTTACGTTGATTATGTACTTAGTTATGATTTTATTTCGTTTTGGATGGGTGGTTTGTGACGTTTGTTTCGTTTCAGTAACAAACTCACCTTCAAAGTTAGTTTCATTTTAGGTTTTTCATGTTTTTGTTTGGTTGGTAAAATTGAGAGTATGGTCAAACGAGCTTCAAATAATCTGAAAATTTGTTGAAATGACCAGAAAATCATGAAAACACCTCACCAAAAATTTCAGCTCAAAATTCAAAGTCTAACTATTTTAAATATTTTTGCAAAGTTTGAAAAAAAAATAAATAAATTTCTGAAAAATAGAAAACAATGTTTTCCCCCAAATCCATATATAATAATAGAAAAATGGTTAATGGGAGTGAAAGTTAGGGTCAATTTAAGATCCAGAATCCAAATAATTTTTAAACTTTAGATTTCACCCAAATTAAGGGCTCCTGTGATTTTTCTCTTGAAATAGGAGTTTAAAAGAGTGGTAAAAAAATTTCGTTCAAAGATAATAACCCTATTTGTTCAAAGATAATAATCATAGCTATGAAAACCAAAAATCAAATTAAATAGTTATATGCAAGACTGTATTTTTGGGTTGTAGATACTTGTTCTTATGTGCAGTTTGTTTCTGTGTTTTTGGGTTTATGTGATTTGATTTGTGATATGGAATGTTTACAGGAACGACCATTGTTTTTTTAAATATACTTTAGACATTAGTTTTGGTAAAAACCAAGGTAAAAAGGGGTCTATTGTCTCAGTTCTGGATCCAACCGAGGTCATAGACCTTTTAATTAATTAATTTTAAGGGTCTATGGCCTCGGTTGGAACAAGAATTGAGGCGATAAACCCAATTTTTTATATTTTTTATTTATTTTTTTGTTTACTACTTCGGGTTTCTTGAACCAAGACAAAATTGTAACTTTTTTGCTTCGATTTTTGAACTGAGACCAAAAGTCCCGACTTTTTACCTTATATGAATATATCTCGGTTCTACAACTGCTGTTATAAACACAAAACAATTGTTATCGTATCCCCTTGTTGCATTAGTGACTTATTTTGGAATACATTTTTCCCTCTAATTTTATATTTTTTAAAATTAAATTTATTTAATTATTATTTTTTATTTATTATATAATTTTTAATGTGTTGTTGTTTTTTATTTTTTAATATGTTTATGTTTTTTATTTATTATTTAATTTTGAATATGTTTTGTTTCTTTTTATTTAATTTTTAATTTTTAATGTGATGTTGTTTTTTTTATGTATTATTTAATTTTTAATGTGTTGTTGTTTTATATTTAATATTTAATTTTGAATTTGTATCGTTGTTATTATTAGATAAAGGAATATTGAGTGATAAATATGTTTATTGTATAGGTTGTGATTAATATTATAAGATGAATAATTTTCCATTTCAAATGGATTCTCAAATAAATTTGAGCTTCATTTCCGAAATTTCTTCTTTCATAAATGAAGTGGTTGAGATTGATTATACAAATAATTTTACCACTGATCAAATATTTTCCTCACGCAATGATTTAATTGAATGAGTTGAATGATTGCATTCGATTTTGGATTTGTTGTGGTTATTATAAGATCTCACACCATAATTGGTGAAGCCGGAAAGAAAGACGCTTGTATTGTTAGGTTGTGAAAGGAGCGAAAAGTACAATAAGTATAAACCGGATGTTCAGCCCAATCTATCTCGTACCAACAAATGTGAGTGTCTGTTTAAGTTGAGGGGCAATGTCTTCTTCTTGTCTCATCTTGTGATGAACTCTCACCACTTATGCACCTCTTGTTCTAACCATTTTTCTTAACCAAAATATATAAAATTACAAAATTAAAATAACCATCAATATATAATAATAATAATAATAATTAAAATAAAATATTAAAAAACAAGACAGAAAATTCAAATGACAACAAAAAAGAATTATAAAACAAATCAAAACAATTACAAAAAAAAAAAACAAAAATATAACATAAACAATTAAAAAAATTAACATAACTACAATTTCAAATAAAAAACATAAATAAAAAGCAAAAAAAAAAAGTAATTACAAAATAAAATAAAACCAACAAAATTAGAATTTTCTTTTTTAAATTTCAAATAATAAAAAATAAAAAATTAAATAAAAAACCAACAAAATAGAAAACTCAACAATTTCAATAATCTAAATCTCCTAAAATTTCAAATAATTAAAAAACATAGATTAAATTACATAAAAAAATTGCAAAACTAAAAATACCCAAAATAAAATATAAAATAAATAATTAAAAACAAAAAACAAAAAACATACAATTTCAAATAAGAAAACATTAATATATTAACGGATTATTAAAAACAAACAAATTATAAAATAAACAATTCAAATATATTAACGGATTATTAAAAATCATTAAAATTCAAAATTTATCATAAAGCGAAAACGTACTTAAAGAAAACCTTATCCAATTATATTGTTGATATATTTTCATATTAAATCAATTATCTTAAAAATATCAACTGAGTTATCTATATCATTAATGTCCTTCTTAAGTTTTCAAAATTATAGATAAGCCCCTAATTGTTTCAATATTTACACTTCAACCCTAATTGCTTTTCAAAAGTGCATAATAGCCCCCTGTTTGACCAACTTTAACCAAAGAAGACCTGTTGACCAGCTTTGACTGAAGAATGACGCGACCAATGAGGGTCTGCCACGTGGCAACCCTCATTCTCACCCAAAAATTAGGATTTCCAAATTGCTGATGGTCCGCGAAAGGAGAGGATTCGCATTTTCTCTGGTTTTATGCGAAGAAGACAATGTCTCACTATTTGGCTCTCAACAACGTTATTGATTTCTATGCTCCGCGATAGTGTGCCAAATGAGGTTGCGCGAGACGCCATCGAGTTCTTTGTTTCTGGGTTCGTTTGCTACATTTGCAACATGCGAAGGGTAAAGACTGCCTGTTTGGCCCATTTGTATATTATTTTCGACACAAAATCTGATTTTGGGCCTTAATTTTCAATTTGTGCCATTTAACTCCAAGCTTTGAATCAATTAAACTCTAATTTCGCTGCATCAACAAACATTATGACATCCAAGAATAATTTATGTGCTAAAACTCACTTTTTACGTCTCTTTAATTCCCGAACCCAACAATTCCAATCGTCCCAGATTTACTTTAAATCAACCATTTGAGCCAGGAATCTCACTAAAAAATTGAATTTTAAAGCATAAATGTTGGCATAAATATGCACTCATCAATGATATAATACATTTCAATTGGAAAACATCAAGAGGAAAGAAGAAAGGACGATTATCTCTACAAGACGATGAAAACAAATTGTTGGATGAGGAAGACGAACTATAGTGTTGCTGCAACACCAACACGATGTCGCAAACAATAATAACCATCAGCATATAACCACTACTACGACGTTCCAAGCACAAACGACAACTGAAGTAGAGGAAATCTTAGGCGCGGAGGATAACTGCACAAGTGGAGAGTCGCACGAAGAGAATGAAAAGTGGAGGTTGTTGCACTATGATTTCCTTTTTTCTAAAAATGATAAATTGAGAGAGAAGAATCTGAATCAAGAAGAATAATAAAACAATTAAAGATTCCTCTCTGTCTTTGTCAAAAGGGTACATGTGGCATTATTGGAAAAGTTAGAGATTTAGGGAGAAAAGACTGAGGTGTAGGGAGAAGAACTTATAAACAAAAGGGTAGTGAATGTTATGAATTCTCAATCTGACAAGAAGACAACTACAAAAGTCGTCCTTAACTGCTTCCACCACCTGATGTTCCAAAGGGATACTTGGCAGTTTATGTTGGACCTAAGCTTAAGAGGTTCATCATTCGCACTTGGTTCCTCAGTCATTCTCTCTTTAAAGTTTTGCTGGAAAAGGCTGAAAAAGTTCTATTAAAAAAAACTGTAGAAAAAGTTAAGCCAATAATCTCATCCAAGAGGGAGTGAATTGGTTATCCCTTTAAAAAAATTGTTCTTTTAAAAGCTTTTAAAAATATTTGAAGTTTTCTTGGAATGCAATCAAACAAGAATATGAACAATAGTAAAAGAGAAGGGATAGAAAGATCAACACAAATATTTCTACTAGTTCGGTCAAGCCTACATCTAGTCTTCCTTCAATCAATCTGACTTGAATGGAACTAATATAATGATAGAATTATACAAGCAAGAATACAAAGAACTCCCCTCTCACTCTCCTTTCTCAACTCAATATTCCTTATAGCACAATATGTGAATCTCCTCACAATCTCAACCTGTAAAGTAATCCCAACTTTTTGTAACCTTAGAGCAATCCCAACTCTATGAACTAGAACACACATGTTATCTTCCTGGCTCATAGGAACGGGGAAACACAATCCTCTTAATTGTAGATGAACATTGATCCTGATAAAGTACACCTCAATGTGCAAAATGATCACCAATGTGAAAGAACAACTTCTTTGTGAGAATCTTGATGAATTTCCTTCCAATTAAGCAATCTTGATTCTCCAAGAAGGTAAGAACTCTCCTACAATTAATTCTCAACAAACAAATCAGTTATGGAAGTGTAAGAGCATAAAATCATGTTGAGGTGGAGAGCAATGTGTCTATTTATAGAATTTTCAAACTCTGACGCAATTTAATAGATTAAGCATATGATGTAATCTGTTAAGTTTTTCCTTGTCCTTTAACAATTTTATATTTGTATCAGATTTAACAGATTAAAAGTGCATGCAATCAATTATGTAAAACATACAAGCCAACAATATTCAAAATATGATCGTTATTGACAGTTATAGCTTTCCAAGAAAATGATTTTCACAAGTAACGCATTTTAACCGACTAGGAAAATATTGTAATCTGTTAAGTTTCATACTTAAGCAAATTTGAAAACATTTTCCATTCTAAACACTTCATTGCACTCAACAAACATGTACTGGCATAACAACGTGTTTTAATCTATTATAGAATTAATGTAATCGGTTAAAACATAATTGTTTTGTCCTTGTTATGCATATACTGAAATATGATGAAATTTAACAAATTATGTAAACAATGTAATTGATTAGGTCTCTCAGATATACAAAGTGCAATGTGTTTCAACCTATGATTAATTTCATACAAAGAATGTATATACCAATCAGTTCAAGCACAAACCCAGATACGATCAATCAATTATTTTGTCATTTGTTGTGCAAAAAACTATAAAACATTTCTTTTGTTCATCATCAAAAACATGTATGTGAGATGCGTTTAGCTATACACAACCCCCCTATCAACAATCTCCCCCTTTTTTGATGATGCACAACAAGAAATCTGTTTTGCAGTTAGTCTCCCCCTTTAGGCATTAGCAAAAAATGACAATACAAGTAACATAGAAATGAAGTGCTAAGAGATACATCAAAATAAAACTCTTACAAACCATTAAAGAATGTGATGTTCCCCCTATCATTAAGCAATGTAGTACTATACCAGTTGAGTAATACAAGATTTATCACAGTATAAATCAAAGCTTAATAGATCAAATGAAAATAATATAAAAGAATATGAATGTATACAGATCAGAGTATATACTGATTTCAAATGAATGTTTCACGAGATATCATGAGCAATTTGCAAATTCTCAATATGATTTATGCAAATAAAATGAAGCACAAAGTATGATTGCTATTATAATGCATGATACCAGCTAATACAACACCAGAACAGATATAATAGTGTAAGAAATTCTACAAGAGTGATGCAATTTTCAAAATGAAGCATATGTATTGATTTTCAAAACATTTTTTTTATCAATATGCAACATATGACATATCCAATATGCTTAACATGTATATGATAACAGTTAAAACATGTTTAGCAACAAATATCAACAATTATAATCATATACCAATTGAAGAACCTTTTAATCAATTACATTTATAATGTAACACATTAAAATAACTACAAAGTGAATTGTTTAACAGATTATGAATCCGTTTAATCTGTTAAAATTCGTGAATATGATCAAATATACAGTTTTGATCTTTTAACCAGTGAATATCAGTGTACAACCTACAAACACAACTTTCTCAACCATGTTGAGTGTTAGCATAGTGATAAACATTAGTAGTTGTACAACAATTATTAGATCCATGAATGATCATGTGCAATGAGCAAGTGACAGTGTAAAATTATATTGCACTCATAGCAGTTTTAACCATTTAATCACATTCAATCATTCACCAATTGATTTCAATAAATCCAATATCAATCAATCAATCAATCAAATTGCATTCAACCAATAAGCACAAGATATGGATTCAAAAACATAATGTCATTAAAACTGACATTATCCAAACAAGATAGAATAATAAATTGTTTAGAGTAGAAAGGCATTATGGCCAGATTACAACATTTAAACCAAAACAAAAAACTACTCAAATACAATTCTAAATCATATCCCTAAGTAAAATGTCATCATCACTTTCGTCAGGTACACTCTCCTTTATCCTCATTTTCATCATCCTCATTATCCTCTTCTTCATTCTCATCATCATCATCATCATTCAGACTTTGGATTCCCAACTTCTCTTGGGTAGTAGTTATGTCCTTGTTGATCTTTTCAAACTAAGATGTGTAGAGAGAAGATAGAGAATGCATTTGTCTAACCATGTACTTCTCAAATTCTGATTTTGGCCTAAAGAGGCAGATGATGACCCTGTTGAAGCTTGTACTTCATCTTGATTCTCATCTTTGAATGTCTAGTCATTTACTCCATGCTGAAGTCCCATGTGATATAAGGCAACTTCATCCACAACATTCCTTTTGCCATATGTTTCACATGACTCTTCAACGTAGTCAACATGAAGATGATGAAGAATCTTGGGTATGAAAACAACACATGGCAGGCTAGCAGATTCAAGTTGTGTTACCTTGAGCATATTATCAGAAATAGTTGTTGCCCAAGTGGTCTAAATGTTTCCCTTAAGGGCACGTATTATGCACAAGTCTTCAATGGTTAACTGTGCATGATTGCTTCCCCTTGGGAGAATAATCCAGGCAATGAGATACATGCACAAAGGCGATCATCTCTCTTAATTCTGCCTGTTTTGTAGATAGAGTAGTCTCTGGGCTGGTTTGGATCCGGAGAGAGTCTTGGTACACAGAGAATTTGTGCATTCCTTCAATCCCCAGATGACACTTTTCACCCCTTAAGCGAAAACGATCAATGAAAGTCCAAACTTCCTCTATCAGCTTGATGTCAATACCTTTTACTCTAGAACAGAGAGTTCCATCACTGATTTTCAAGTTGGAAGAGAAGACCCTTACAAGGTCTAGATACCATAGTTCAGCCATTTGAACAAATGTTTTCAGTCCTCGTCATTCCAACCACTCTTGAAATGTCAATCCTTTTCTCCTGAAGAAACTTAAAGTAGCGTATTTATGAGGAATTACTTTCCTCATCCTACACTGATCAATAAAGTTTGTCTGAGCTTCTTCTTCACTTATCCATCCTTCCAGGTTGGAACCCCTTGCCCTGTTGATGAACAAATCTTCGATCCCCGAAAACGGAGTCAAAAACTTGTTAACCCTCGGCAAGTGTAACCGAATCATATCAAGTAATAAAACATGGTAAGACCAAGTATCGTTTTCCCAAGATACTCACGGCACTAAACAGTTATGTGATTACTCAACTAATTAAGACTCTAAAGAACATATTTTTGGGATTTTGAATGCAAATGCAATAAAATAAACATGAATGCATGAATGCAATTTGATCAATTGAGGTTAAACACAAGAAAGAATGGATGAAGTTGATGATATTGTTGTTGGGGTTTAGATTTAACCTAATTTACTCTCATGCATTTATGAATTCGTCTTTCTTTTCATTAATGTTAATGTCACTCTCTAAATTACCTTAAACCCGATGCCTCGGTGAAGAAAGCCTATCCTTAATTATGAGTTCATACAATTCCTAGCATCCCTAATAATTAATTCTGAAGCACAGAAGCTTAAAGGCAACCAACCCTCATATCCCTATGTCTAGGCAATTATGCTTTTGGGAGAATTTCCCCTGTTCTAGATTTCCCCGTATGTGTCCATATCGACAAAATTAATAATCATGACATCGAATGAGTTAAACAATGCATGTTTTGAGCAAAGAGGAAAAACCTTAACAATTAATGAAAGAAAGCATGTATCTTATAAAAGATCTTGAAGAAAAAATTCAATACATGAGAGTTTAAGAAGGTTACATCTTTCCCAACAACAATAAGGTTTAGCCCTTCATCGTCATGGAAGAACTAGATGAATAAGGGAATGAAAGAATGAAAGAGATAGAAAAACCCCGAGAAAGAGAAGAGGAGAGCCGTCACCATCCCCAAATCTACCCCCAAGGGGTGAAAAGTGTGTTTTTGTGCTTAAGCCATCAAAAGATACTAACCCTAGGAAGACTAAAGCCTTATATAGACTTCTAAATATTACAGAAAATTAAGCCCAAGTCCATAAGAATAATAGAAAACGGGTCCTAGCCCAAATTAGATCATAAAAATTACAGAAAATTGGCCCAAAGCCCAATAAAGTGGCGCTCAGCGGTAAGTGCGTTTCTTCTATTTTGCCCCTCAACTGCATTTTTACCCCTCAGTAGTGCAAACGGGTCCTTGAAAGTGCCGCTCAGCGGTACTTGGCGCTGAGCGGTACTTGCGGCTTCTCTTCTTTTGCACTTTTTATGTCCTTTTCTGATTCCATCTCTTTCCCACTTCACTTCTTTCATCAAATTCATCTTAAAAACCTGCAAATACAAGGAAATTAAATATAAAACTTGTCCAACTCTCTTATTTCTAAAAACATAAGCAAACGTATGATTCCAAGCTAGTTTCTAGTCATAAAAGTTGTTTTTTATATCAATTTTAAGTATAAAAATAACAGTTTTTCAACTGTTATCACAACCCCAAACTTAGAATTTGCTTGTCCTCAAGCAAAACAAAACGTGGCTTAAATGAAATAATGATACTACAATGGTCTAGCACACTAAAAAGCATTTTTTCTCTTAGGACAGGTAAGTCACTCATGAATGCTCATCATAGAAAGATTAGTCAAGATAGAATGATGCTTTAACCAATCAAGCTTCAACTATGCTGCTCACATAATTAAGACATACACAACAGAATCAAGCTTCATCAACAACTAAGCAAGAATGTTATCATAAAGTGCATGGAACTATTCCTCACCAAAGATAGTGTTTCACTCAAGCACTCAAAAGTATTTCACTCAAGCACTCAAAACTGTTTCACTCAACTCAAAGGTGTATAGTGAGGTGACACTCTTACACTCTACTATAACAATGTCACATGAATCAACTTTGCCTTTCATTTAACCACATATCAAACACACTTACAAGCAAGTTATCATCACAAGGGCTTTTCAAGGCTTGTATTGAGGCTGGGCTAAGAAGAAAATTGGTTTTTCTGGACAACAAAATTCCTTGAGTTAAAAGAGTGCATAATTCATTTATTCTCATTAAATCTCAACTCTCTTTCTTCTTTTATGTGAGAAACCAATATTCAACTCATTCCAATTCTTTAATTGCATTAAGCTTAACCTTTTCTTTTCTTTCTTTTCTTCTCCTTTGCTTTTTGCTTTCACTTTTTGCTTTTGCCTAATGCTTTTTTAATGAATTTCACAAAATTCTTTCCGGTTTCTCACCACCCCAAACTTGAACCATTCTCCATTACCACAAAACATACTTTACTTAACTCAAGGTAAGGATTTCAAAAAGGGTTTTTCCACTTTTCAAATTTATGCTCAAGGTGCAAAGGTTAGAGAAAACATTGATCTTTATTGGGTTCACCTATTGGCATTGGCTTTAAGGGAGAAGAAAACTTGGCCTTGATCATATGTAACAAGCGAACAAGTGGTTCAATCATAGAAAATTAGGCAAAATCAATCATGCTTCCAAAGTAATAGCATTCAATCAATCAAAAACTCTAGAGTCCAATATCTCACAGGTTAACTCAAGTTCCACAATTTGATAACATCCTACCAAGCATATTAATCACAATCACAAGTCATCATGCATCTATTTTCAACAAAACCATGAGCAACCACCATCTATGCTTAAAAGCCTCACCAATCATTAACTCAACATGCATCATAGAACAATAGAGCAAACACAAGAATATTACTCATCATAAACAACATAGCATCAACAAACCATTGCATACAGATAAAGTTTTAAGCCAAGTACATCAAATCCTATACTAAAAACAGAAGCAAACAAAGATAAGAAAAATCCTGCTCTAGTGTTGATAGCATCCATCAGTAGATACTCTTTCACCTAACATCCATCAGTAGATGTAAACCCTTTTCATCAACACTCATCAGTAAGTGTCTGATAGAATAATATCCTTCAGTAGATACTCAATCACCTAGCATCCATCAGTAGATGTTGTGCTTCTTCTCTTGATGATCTTGTGCTCATAGTATAGATTTTCAATTTTATCTTGCAAACACTAAAGAACATTGCACTAGAGCACCCAATTAGCACAAAAGATAAAAATAAAAAATAAAAAGATAAAAGAAAATAAAAAGAAAACAAAAATAAAAAGATAAAAAGATAAAGAGGCAAAAAGAAATATTAAAAATAGAAAAAGATAAAAAGAGAAAAAGAGAAAAAGAGAAAAAGATAAAAAAATAAAAATATAAAAAGAAAATAAAAAGATAAAAAGAAGAAAAAATAAAAAGAGAAAAAGAAAAAAAGAAAAAAAATGAAAAGAAAGAAGATAAAAAGATAAAAAGATAAAAAGAAGAAAAAATAAACAGATAACAAGATAGAAAGATGAAAAGATAGAAAGATGAAAGAATAAAATAAAAATTAAAGATAAAGTCTAATCAG
This sequence comes from Vigna angularis, assembly GCF_016808095.1. Lineage (NCBI taxonomy): Eukaryota > Viridiplantae > Streptophyta > Magnoliopsida > Fabales > Fabaceae > Vigna > Vigna angularis. Next base: position 14,925,413 of record NC_068977.1, read on the forward strand.
TTAAGAATCACACAAATAGAATAGTTATACCACGAGTCCCCGGCAACGGCGCCAAAAAGTTGATGAACAAATCTTCGATCCCCGAAAACGGACTCAAAAACTTGTTAACCCTCGACAAGTGTAACTGAATCGTATCAAGTAATAAAACATGGTAAGACCAAGTATCGTTTTCCAAGGAGACTCATGACACTAAACAGTTATGTGATTACTCAACTAATTAAGACTCTAAAGAACATATTTTTGGGATTTTGAATGCAAATGCAATAAAATAAACATGAATGCATGAATGCAATTTGATCAATTGAGGTTAAACACAAGAAAGAATGGATGAAGTTGATGATATTGTTGTTGGGGTTTAAATTTAACCTAATTTACTCTCATGCATTTATGAATTCGTCTTTCTTTTCATTAATGTTAATGTCACTCTCTAAATTTCCTTAAACCCGATGTCTCGGTGAAGAAAGCCTATCCTTAATTATGAGTTCATACAATTCCTAGCATCCCTAATAATTAATTCTGAAGCACAGAAGCTTAAAGGCAACCAACCCTCATATCCCTATGTCTAGGCAATACTGCTTTTGGGAGAATTTCCCAATTCTAGATTTCCCTTTATGTGTCCATATCAACAAAATCAATAATCATGACATCGAATGATTTAAACAATGCATGCTTTGAGCAAAGAGGAAAAACCCTAACAATTAATGAAAGAAAGCATGTATCTTATAAAAGATCTTGAAGAAAAAATTCAATACATGAGAGTTTAAGGTTACATCTTTCCCAACAACAATAAGGTTTAGCCCTCCATCGTCATGGAAGAACTAGATGAATAAGGGAATGAAAGAATGAAAAAGATAGAAAAACCCGAGAAAGAGAAGAGGAGAGCCGTCATCATCCCCAAATCTACCCCCAAGGGGTGAAAAGTGTGTTTTTGTGCTTAAGTCATCAAAAGATACTAACCCTAGGAAGACTAAAGCCTTATATAGACTTCTAAATATTACAGAAAATTAAGCCCAAGTCCATAAGAATAATAGAAAATGGGTCCAAGCCCAAAACAGATCATAAAAATTACAGAAAATTGGCCCAAAGCCCAATAAAGTGGCGCTCAACGGTAAGTGCGTTTCTTCTATTTTGCCCCTCAACTGCATTTTTACCCCTCAGTGGTGCAAACAGGTCCTTGAAAGTGTCGCTCAGCGGTAATTGGCGCTGAGCGGTACTTGCGGCTTCTCTTCTTTTGCACTTTTTGTGTCCTTTTCTGATTCCATCTCTGTCCCACTTCACTTCTTTCATCAAATTCATCTCAAAAACCTGCAAAAATAAGGAAATTAAGCATAAAACCTGTCTAACTCTCTTATTTCCAAGAACATAAGCAAAAGTATGATTCCAAGCTAGTTTCTAGTCATAAAGGTTGGTTTTTATATCAATTTTTAGTATAAAAATAATAGTTTTTCAACTGTTATGACCCGCGTTTCATTCTCTTCATCCTTTTGTATTGAGAAGTTGAAGCCATTTGCAAGAGATGTTGACAGAAGATTTGAGGAAGGGTGATTTTGAGAGAGAGAGAGAGGCCAAGTATGATCTCAGATGAATGTGGATGAACACTTTAACAAATTAGGGGTCATATTTGATGGATTAAGTCTAGAGGGAAACCAATTTTAAAAACTTGAAAAACCAATACAAACCAGACTTAATTGATTTACCACATTATCTAACTGATTAATCTATTTCAATACACAAATTTAACATTCAAAACAAACAATGAAAAATCTAATCGATTATATAAGTTTTCTAACCGATTAAAACACGACTGATATAAGATTTTAAAGACAGATAAATCACTGAGAGAAGTCTAATCGATTATATTATGTATATAATCGGTTAAAATTCGCAAACCAGATTTTTCACACAATTTTCACACCACTCATGCACAAATCATCACAAATATCAAAATGAATGTACAGTGTAAGAATGATGCATGTTTTGACAGAACTAGATCTTGTTACCACACTTGTAGAACTCGAGATATATGTGATTCATCATTTAAGATTTCCTTGAGCCTTTGCTTCCAAATCATTTCAGTTCCCTAGAAAATAGTCATATGGTTTTGTTGCAGGTACCCAAGTGAACTTAGGGTCTTTGTTGTTAGTGACAAGAGTTGGTTCCTTAAGAATCCATTTGAATTTTCCTTTTGGAATCCCAGCTTTCCTATAATAACAGGATTTAGAAACATGGCTAATTATATTGCAGTAAAAGCATGATGCAGAAGAAGATTTGCTTAAATCAGAAAATTTCTTAGAATTAATTCTTTCGCTTTTAGCAGAATAGTCTATTCCCTGTTTATTTATAACTCTTCTTTGAGATCCTAGCACAACTTCAAGATTAGATCTTCCTAAAGTGAATTTAGACAGTGTACTCATTAAGACACTCATTATATTCTTGAACTATTGTTTTAACTTCAAATTTAATCTTTTTTACAGATTCTAAAGCAGTTTCAAGATTAGTTTTGAGGCATTCATTATCATCGACCAGATTATCAATCACATGTTCAAGATCTCTTTTCTCACTCTTTAATCGATTAACCTAGTATTACATTTTCATTGCTTCAGCATGTAATTCTTTAAATGCATCAAGGAGTTGATAATACATGTCCTCTATTGGTTCATCATCAAAGCTACAACCACTTCTTCCAGAACATACAAAGCCAGCCATCAAGCAGAGATTTGTCTCTTCCTCCAAGTTGTGATCATCATTACTTAAGGAACTATTTGAATTATTGTTCCCACAAGCTATGTAGGCTTTCTTTTGCCTATTCTTTCTCCTATCTTGGTTGGTTTTTTCATCAAATTTATGTTTCATCTTCAAGACCGGACAGTTTGGCTTGATGTGGCCTTCTTTTCCACACACATAACATGTAGGAACTGCAACTTTGCTCCTCCTTTTGTTGCCTCTTGTATTACCTGCAAAATCAGAACCAGATTTTCTAGATTTCAGGATCTTTGAAAATTTCTTTACCATTATATTAATGACTTCCAATTATGGAATTTGAGAGTCTGAATCTGCTTCTTCAGCATGCTTTCTTGAGGCAATTTTGCTCATAGTCTTGAGGGCTATTAAGTGTTTTTGCTCACTTTCTTCTTCTTCCCTTAATTTGCCCAATCCAAGTTTATGCTCTCTCAACTTTCTAAACAAAGTAGCCATGTTCATTGTTGTAAGATCTCTAGATTCTGAGATAGAATTGACTTTAGGTTGCCAGCTTTTGTTGAGACTTTTCAAGATCTTTGATGAGTGAATAAAATGTAATTGCATTCATATCTTAGTTTAGGCTATTTGCATACATAATTGCATTAATTGAAGGATTTAGTCATGCATTATCCTTGTTTCGGATCATACATTGGGATTTTGTGTTTTTCTTGTAGATTGGTGATTCTAAGTGTCAAAATCACAATTTGGGAAGAATTGATGTCTAAGATGAAGAGATGAAACCAGAGAGTTCCACAACCTAGTTGTGGACAGTTCCACGACGTGTGGATTTTGCTCCAAAATCCAAATGCAAAACAGAGAGTTCCACAAGTGAGTTGTGGTTTTTACCACAACCTGTGGGTTTACTTCAGGAAGTACAAAATTGAATCCAGAGAAGAGCACAAGCAGATTGTGGAATTTTTCATGAGCTGTGGAATTTTTCAGAGCAGTTAATAACCTCTTTTATGACGTGAATTTAAAGAGATTTAAATTAAATAGAAATTAAGGACATTTACTTAGAGAGAGTAACGACTCTCTTAAAAAGAGGAATGAGGGGGATTGAAAACGTAAAGAGGGAGGAACGTACGAGGAGGACATCAACGTTCACGACGGCTTCAACACTTCTTCTTCTTCTTTTGTTAGAGGATTGATGTAGTACTTTGGATTATAATTTTGAACCTTTTCAATTGATGTTTAGTTAATTTTAATTATCCCATTGTTTTATTTATGTTTTAATGTCTATTTTATAAGCAATTTCACAATTGGGAAATTGGGGATTGTTTGCGATTATAAATAAAACAGATTAGATGTTGTCACAATTGGGAAATTGGGCACAACTAATTAGTTTGCAATTGAGATGATAATTGTTCTTCATGATTTTATTGAATTTTGTAACTGACCTAAGGGATTGGGGGTTAGAATTCAATGGATACGTTTGCCTGTCTAAGGAATTAGGGGTAAACAAGCTCTTAATAAACTGAAGTGGATAATTATAATTCACACATCAATTGGAAAGGGTAGGAATTTATATGAAAATGTATGAAATCAATTCTCTAACGTTGTTTATACTATTTGAATTCCCATCACTTTTTTATGTTCATAATTTTACTTGATATTTTTTGTTGCTCAAAATTACGTAAATTAGGAATCTAGTACTCAACTCATTCAATCCCAAAGGACGATATTTTATTACTACAATAACGATTAGTACACTTTCCAAACGTTCATCAATCTTAATGTTAATTTCTTCTTTCTAGAAAGTCTTTCCAAGTGCAAGAAGGTGGTTGAATATATGTGTGAATCTTTTCTGCTTTACCATCATAGTGTAGAGGAGACGATATTCTTTGCTTTAACATCATAGTACGCTCTTCTGCTTTCGTCCAAGATCCATTCAGAGAAGTTCTTGATCATAGTCTTACCATCTATCACTCTTGTTGGTTCAAAAGGACCATTGATCACAAAATCCCAAACACCCTTGTCAACTAATTCCGAGAAAATTTTCATTCTAATTTTCGAGAAAGGGTAGTTTTCACCTGTAAACAGTGATGCTCTAATTGTGGATGCACCTTCACCAAAGGTTTGAGATATATTGACCATCAGTAATGATTTAATCGATTATACTTACAACCTAACCGATTAAAATTCAAGTAAAATTCGAATTCCCAGCTCTGGTGCCAATTGTAGAAAAAGTTAAGCCCATAATCTCAACCAAGAGAGGGGGTGAATTGGTTATCCTGATAGAGTACACCTCAATGTGTCGAATGATCAACAATGCGAAAGAACAACTTCTTTGTGAGAATCTTGATGAATTTCCTTCCAATGAAGCAATCTTAGTTCTCCAAGAGCATAAGAATATTCCTACAATTAATTCTCAACAAACAAACCAGTTATGAAAGTGTAAGATCATAAAATCATGTTGGGGCGGAGAGCAATGTGTCTATTTATAGAATTTTCAAACTCTGACGCAATTTAAGCAATTAAGCATATAATGTAATCTATTCAGCTTTTCCTTCTGCTTTAACACTTTTACATCTGTATCAGATTTAACATATTAAAAGCGTGTGCAGTCGATTATGGTAAACATACAAGCCAACAATATTCAAAATGACTGTTATTCATAGTTATGGCTTTCCAAGAAAATGATTTTCATAAGTAACTCATTTTAACCGATTAGGAAAATATTGTAATCGGTTAAGTTTCATACTTAGGCAAATTTGAAAACATTTTTCATTCTAAACACTTCAATGCACTCAACAAACATTTACTGGCACAACAACGTGTTTTAATCGATTATACAATTAATGTAATCGGTTAAAACATAGTTGTTTTGTTTCTATTGTGCATATACTGAAATCTAATGAAATTTAACAGATTATGTAAACAGTGTAATCGATTATTTCTACCACATATACAGAGTGCAATGTGTTTCAACCTATGGTTCATTTCATACAATGAATGCATATACCAATTAGTTTAAGCACAAACACATATATGATCAATCAATTGTCTTGCCATTTATTATGCAAGAAACTATAAAACATTTCTTTTGTTCATCGTAAAAAACATGTATGTGAGATGAGTTCAGCTATACACAGCTCCCCTATCAACAAAAACCACCAAAGTCATGCTACCATAGCACGAGTTCCAATTTGGCCGTAGAAAATTGAAAGTTTTTATGAGCTAGGACGACTTCTACTTAATGTTCCCCACATAACTTACCCATTGACTGTAATTTTTTTATAATTTGTTCATTTGTAGATTTTTTTTTTTAAAAATCTACCCTAATGCCATAACAAAATCTTAATCTAAGGTATCGAAGCAAGTTGGAACTTAACATATGCTCAAGGTAATGGAACAGTAAAAATAAGAACTTAAAACATGTGGAATCAAAAATTGACCACAAAGCAGCACCACAACATTATTATACTAAAAATAGCTTAGAACCATAAAGAAGCTTGAGACATATCCTCTTGCTCAAAAAAATCAAAAGAAAAATATATGAGTATCTCTATGTCTATTACATTACTATATTGAGGTATATTTTTCATCAAAAATAAAATAAAAACATTCCAAACAATTTTTGGAAAAGATTCTAAGAAAGTTGATCCGAATTTGCAAAAAAGTTATTTTTTGTGAGAGTGTGTTGGTACCAATTCAAAATTAGATTATATTTTGTTTGCTGATTTAGCATGAATGAGTGCATTGACCTAGCTCAACCTTAGTTGGGCCATTTCTTGTGCAACCCAATAACACATCAAATGAAGAGGGTATATGCTCCAAACTTTTCTAATTTCACCAACTTTCAAAGAAATAGTTAAGTTTTCTTTGCACATTGTAATTGCCTCCATCTTCTGAACTACAACTAGACGGGAGCTTCATCTAGTACTTGAATTAAAGCTCTCTGAGTTTAGAATCCAACACAATTGGACACCTACAGAGAAAGTGATGAGAAAAACAATTAACAAAGGTAAGAGCTGAAAATCCTATGTTTTTAGTTGTGCTCAACGCCACGTTGGGTGCATTAAGTACCATCGAAACAGGGACAAACCCTTTCAACTATCCTCGACACCACCAATCAATTGGTGTTAGGCGAAACTAATAGAGAGTGCATGGTTCTAAAATGTGTTGGACGCGAATAAAACGACTTTAGGTGAATAAAGATGCTAATATGATGTAATAAGCCTTAATATCAGAAAATTTAGTTATAATGTACCTTATTGGTAGGATATATTAGAATATGTATTGGCATAGTGTAATTTGATTTAATACTTTGAATTAATCTAGGTAGTTAAAATGTAGTATTTTGTTCTTAAATAAAGGGTTGTTAAAATGTTTTTGTAGTAATATTTTTGTTTGTATATGACAATTCATTGTCGTAGGAAAAAAATAATAATTGTTTTATATGTTTAAGATTATATTGTATTCTATGTTTAAGAATTATTTACAAATTAAAACTGGAGATATGAGGATTTAAAGATGTAACGTAGATTGGAAAACAATTCCAGAGGTTAAAACTAAAATCATATCAACCCACGTTTTCAAATAACTAAACAATCCATAAATCATAGTTTCCTAAATATTTAATTTAATCCTAGTTATTCGATCAATCAACTAAATAAATTATATAAATTAAATCTTGATTCAAACCAATTCCTATTTAGTTCTCAAATCAAAATTCAATTTATTTTTAATTTCAAAAATACAAGTTGATATATCTATGAGAAAAACTAAAATTAGGGATGAGAAGAACAAACTCGAAAAGAAGAACCAAGAACTTAATTTGTACGATTTGATCTTTATTCCATGAATCGATCCTTAATTATTTATTTCTCCATTATTCAATATCAAAAACAAAAGTAGAGAAATTTAGCCAAGTTGGTCATGACCAAATTTAGGCTAAGCTAACTCACCTTCAAATACGACCAAACTTAGGCTAAGTCAGTTCACCTTGACATTCGACAGAATTCGACCTAGTCTATCCTAAATGAAATTTATATGAGTTTTTCGTCGCTAAAATTGGTCAAATTTTGATCAGGATCGTCTTGACCTTTTTTTTCGACTACTTTGTCTTGATCATCGGCCCAAGCCAGCCTATTTCGACCTTTGACTTAAGAAAACCCGTCTCAATACCCAAGTTGTTTCGTCTCGACCTTCAGCCCATCTAGACCTTCAACCCAAGTCAGCTTGTCTCAACATTCGTTTTGCGCCAACCTGTCATGATCTTCTTTTTGAGATGGCCTATGTCGTCCTTTGGTTCGGGTCGATCTATTTTGACCTTTAACTACAACAAGATCATTTCCACCTTTGGAAAAAGTTGACTCTTTCCGACCTTCGGCTCGAGATAACTCATCTCATATTTTTGTCCAAAATGGCTCGTCACAATCTTCGTCCTAGACCGACCCATCTTACCATCTTGGCCTACAGCTTGAGATGATTCGACTCAATATATAACCTAAGCTGAATGTATTAACTTTAATAATTAATTAAAGTCTTGTAGTAAGGTCAAACCGACTTAAGTCCTAACCAACCTAAGTCCTAACCTTAATTAGAGCCTTCTAAAATGATTGTTTGAAGTGTAGGCTAGAACTCGTCATGGACTATGAATTGGCTCTGTTAGAATTTAAGATTGACAGATTAACAATTAATGAGCAATAAACCCTTTAATCAAAGCAGTTCTCAATACCCCTTAGAACAGTAAAGCGGAAGCATACCTAAAGGATTAGACATTGCGAACAATGAATAAGTAACCTGAATTGGTCTCTGATTTTTCCTCTATAGAGCACCTTAGGTTCCCTCTGGATTTTCTCTTTTGATGGGGATAAAGAGAAAGAAACATGAATGATACAATGTGCTCATAGATGAGGACTATGACCCTTTAAGTCACCTCTGACAGTTACTTTTCTTTAGTTTCAATAATTATAATTTGGCCCCTTCAACAAATTAAAATTATTGTTGGTCTCTACACAATATACCTTTTGATGACAAATATACCCTTAGCCATATTTATCTTAATTAGATCACTTTATAATATTGGCTAATAAAATATAATGACCCTAACACATTTAATAATTATTATATATATATATATATATATATATATATATATATATATATATATTTGTGACAAGTGGTAGACTGTTAGCAATTTGGGTCACTTATATTTATATATATATATATATATATCCATATAAATCATTACAAATGTGTTAGACTTTAAGAGCTCAAAATTGTCATTATATACCTTGAGTATATCCAAAAGTCTCGTCCATTGATTATATCCGCATGTAGAACCAAAACAGTTTTAATTGCAACAATCACAACCAACCCAACAGTGATAACTAATGCTAAAAGAATCAAATGACATGGATTCATCATGAAATGTGTAGCATGAAAAGTTACGTGAAGGTGACCTGTAGACGTCTATTTTCAACTGGTCCTTATTTTATCTCAATGAGATCAATACAATAACCTTATCGTATAGAGTGTAATTTCTGAATAATAAACTAGAATGTATGCATACATGAAAACCACACATAGAACAAAAACATACAAAATTGACTAACTCTCATTGAATCAAAGATTCCTCAAACTGTAAAAACACCCTTATGAGAAATATGCTCATGAAAGACTTTGGGTGTAAGAGCCTTATTAAGAGAATATACCATCAAGGAGTTTGTCCTTAAGTGTTCTATGAAAATCCATCCACTATGTACTCTTTCTTTAACAACTGATTTTGATGTCATAGTATAACCTAAATGGTCTTTCAATTCCTTTCGTAATATGCAGTCCTATAACAAAAATCAGCCATATACCCTAATTTGATGCCTTACTGAATGCTACAAATTCTGCAATCATAGTGGATAAAACTATAAGGGTTTGCTTGGTACTGAGCGAAGAAACTACACCACTAATTGGCATGAAAATGTAACTTGAAGTGCATCTTATACTATCTTGGCATCCTGTAAAATTGTCAAAATACTTAATAATCTATACGTGGTCTGACCCTTTATAAGTGAGCTTATAAACCTTTGTTCTCTTGAAAAAACCTCATAAATTTATTGGTTGCTTTCCAAAGATCCATTCATTAATTGCTTAAATACCTGCCTAAAACCCTAACTATATATGCTATATCTGGATGCGTACATACTTGGACATACATCAGACTTCTTATCACTGAAACATGGGGAATCTTCCTCATTTCTTGAATTTATAAATTTTCTTTTGGGCATTGATTGAGACTAAACTTGTCTCCCTTAGCAAGTGGAGAATCTCATAATTTACTATCCTTCACGCTAAAAGCTTTATGAATGTCATCAACATACAAATCCTCTCCTTTTGAGTATAGCCATTCGTCGTAAGACAACTTTTATACCTCTCAATATTACCATTAGAATCTTTTTTGGTCTTAAGTATTTACTTATTTCCAATGGGGTTCATACCTTCTGGTAACAGGACAAGTTCCCAAACCTTATTATCTTGCATAGATTTATACTTCTCGCGAAGCACATGTTTCTAAGGATCTTGAGTTTGTTCTTATAGAGGTTATGAACTTACTAGAGGTTTTGAACTTTATGAATCAGATCACTTCCAACGATTATTCCTCTAAACTTTATTATTCCCCCCAAACTCAATATCCTCAAAGAATATTATGTTTAATATCATGCAATTCAATATTTAAGGATTCATAATAGGAAGTCATTGTATGAAGATAGATTATTATTTGCCAAAAGTCAATTGGTTTCAACAAAACTTGAATTTAAAAAAAAAAAAGCAATCTGAATTCATTATTTCCAAACTAACATAATTAACAAAATTTCTCCAAATAAACAAATGAAATCAAATTCTGCCTAAATGATCGTACAATGAAGTGTCTTTCAAAACCAAAAATTAGAAAACCAGTACAAAATAATAATCTAAAACATTCTATCACTTCCATCATTACCGATTTGACATCTCTAAATAGATCCATCTTTCAGAATCAATTGTCTTCTGATAGCTTAGGCAACCCTTTCTTTGCACGCCAAACATGATATTTTGTACATTTCTTCTTCATGTGTCCAACTTTATGGCAAAAGAAACATTTATTAAACTACTTTTGTTTCTTTTGTGATGGACCTTTAGAAGCATCACTATTAGAATTCTCAGATTTCTTTCTTTTGCCATTGGCATTAGAGGTACGGGTTAAGTGTGCACTTTCAGTCCTTTCTTGCTTCAGTCTCCCCTCTTCTTCAACACAATATGAAATGAGCTCACTAAGAGACAATTTCTCCTTCTAAAACTTATATGAAACCTTAAATTTTTCAACCTGTATAGGAAGAGAGATTACAATAAAATGTACAAGTAAGTCTTCCTGCAACTCAAATTTCAACGCCTTAAGTTTTGAAGCAATGACATCTCTGTAATGTACTCTCTCGCATTTTATTTGCCTTGATACCTCATGGAAGCCAAGCTTTGAAGAAGTTCACTTGCTTCCACCTTTTCACTTTTCACAAAGCGTTTTTCAATCTCAGCAAGGAAATCTTTAGCACTTGTAATTTCTTCATATACAGTACCTCTATAGACTTCTGGAATGTCGCGCTTAATGAACATCAAACACATGCGATTTGAGCGATCCAACTTCTCATATTCTCTCCTCTCGCTAGAGGTACTTGAGTACTTAAGAGAAGGAGGTTTCTCAATCCTTAACGTGAGGTCAAGATCCATGCAGCCAAGAATTATCTCTATGTTCTCTTTCCAATCCTTAAACTTTGTACCATTGAGGACCGAAACTGAATTTAAGTTAGCAGGTATTGAAGCCATCGTAACTATATTTTATACAAGATAAGAAAAGGAATTAAACTCGTAAAATCAATAATTATATAAATATATTCAAATAATGGTCTATTCCATCTCAAGACACCCAATGCCCCATCAATATCAAGTCTTTAGATAGTAATATTAATTGCTTGACATATCTTGGTGTAATGATCAACACTGATAATAAGAACATGTCCAATAACAAATCTATATTTGGATAGATTTTATTATTGACACGTAAAACCTTATAATTATCACACGTTACCATCACAGGTGCGTATACAATCCGGCCAAATATTAATCTTCCTTTGGACCGACCAATACTTGCATGGATATGCATACACACGAACATTCATAATTTCTCTATGAACTACTCCAGATAAAAAGGACTCACTTTAGTGATTTCTTAATTATCAATAGCTCATTTACAAAATTATAAACAACAACAAAATTAAATTTTATTTATTCTTAATTAATTATTAATTTTACTTTTATTTATTCTAATTAATTATTATTTTTATTTTTATTTTTATTTTAGAATTCTAATTTTAAAAAATCATAAAAGTCCAAAATTAGATCCAAACCCATGTCCATTAAATAAAAAATCCCCAAAATGGATCTGCCTTATTGGACCTTCTAAGATTGTGCCTTATTGACCTTCCTAGATTGGGCCTGGGTCACTACCCGCAAGGCTCGAGTTACCATTGGCAACACACTCCATGAACGAGAGAGCCCCGTCGAAGACGCAACTAGATCTGTTGTTACAGAACTACCACTGTCGCTGCGAGCCACCTCGCTAGCCACTGTGCAAACTGTCGCGAGCCCATCACGACTTGTCCCTTGCAGACATGAAGTGCAATCCGTAGACGTAAACAGATCTTCCGCTGCCAACCACCACCCTAGAGAAGGAGAGAACGCCGCTATAGAGAACGATTCTCGCCTCTTGATCTAAACCAGCCACTAACAAAGAACACACACTACCACCATGACATAGTGCCACCATGACCTTACTGTCGCGAGTGCGAACCACCAGATATGGCTAAGAGTGAGGCGTTTGAACCGCTGCCGCAATGGAGAGAAGGCGAAACACAGAACCATTGTGACACGACCCTCCACTTGCAGAAAACCAGGGCCAAAAACAAACACCAAGAATCAGAGACCCAACGGCCAAACCATGGCGAAGTTTTGCCAATCTCCAGAAACCTGTCGCGAGATCCACCGTACGAACCACCATTGAAATCCCCATGGGTCGCGCCTCTGTTGTTGTACCACACCATTGCCGCTATGCTGCCACTCGTGAGAGAAAGGAAGTTGCCATATGGTTCTAGAGCAGCGCACCGAAGGAGAAGAAGAGAAGGGGAAACTTTATCTTTCCTTCTATGTGTGTGATGAAGCAAGCATAAGAAAAAGAGGGTATATAGAAATTGAGATTTTCCCAATTTAGATTTTTTATTTTATTTAGGGTTCTTAATAGATATTTTTTGGAGGATTAAATTCCAAAAGCATAATTGAAGTTTTAATTTCCAATTTTATGATAAACATTAGGGTTTCCAAAATTGGGTTTATTATTAATGCGGAAGCGTACATGAAGGATTAGACATTGGGAACAATGAATAAGTAACCTGAATTGGTCTCTGATCTTCCTTCTGTAGAGCACCTTAGGTTCCCTCTGGATTTTCTCTTCTGATGGAGATAAAGAGAACGAAACAGGAATGATACAATGTGCTTACAGATAGGGACTATGACCCTTTAAGTAACCTTCTGACGGTTACTTTTGTTTAGTTTCAATAATTATAATTTGCCCCCTTCAACAAATTAAAATTATTGTTGTTCTCTACACAATATACCTTTCATGACAAATATACCATTAGCCATATTTATCTTAATTAGATCACTTTATAAAGTTGGCAAATAAAATATAATGGCCCTAACACATTTAATAATTGTTATATATATATAAGTTACCCAAATTGCTAACAAGCTCTACTCACGACCTCCATGGCCATCTTCATCCTCTTCATTCCTTCAACTGCCCTTCAACTACCATTCATCCTCCACCTCCATTGTTCCACCCACATCTAACCATTCCATTCACTCTAGTGGGCACCATGGGCACCATTGATCACCTTCATTCTCTATCTATCCTAACACACAATGCATCTTTACCTGCATCTTCATCCTTTTTTTTCTACATGAACGTACAAAGGAAACAAGGAACAACGCCAACAACATTGGTGAGTTCTCTCGGTCATGTTGCAATGGGTTGGTGGGGAAAAAATGTGACAACAATAGGGAGAGACCCATGCCTCATATCATTGGAAGAAGAAGAAGAAAATACTAGGAGAAGAGAGTGTCATTGGTGACACCAACAATGCCTCCAGTCATAGGTGTAGTGGTGAATGACGACGTCGACCAGAGGAAGAAACTAGATGGAAAGGGAAACCTGTGGGGTTGTAGAAAGAAGAAGAGGACTAACACATTTTTTAGTGAGGGAGAATGGAACAATGTTGGTGGTGGTGGAAGAAAGTATGCGGCCACCATGGAAAGGAAGAAAATGTGTTTAGTAGTGGTGGACATTGGAGGGAGAGCACGCATGGGTGAGGAAAAAGGATGGTGATTCCCATTTGAGCTACACCCCATAATAACTTGGTGCACCTTGGTTTTTGCTTACACCACCTCTTTTTTTGTTTTATTATTTTTTGGGATGGTTCCTTTGCTATATGTACCTAATGTTTACAATCCCTGCATCCCTTATTTTTTTATGTTCTTGGGCATCTTTATTTTTCTTTTTGGACCCCTATATCTACTACACACTACTTTTTATTGATTGGATGCACCATGCACTTCACTTTTCACACCCCAGTTTCACTACACACTCCCCACGTCCTCTTATTTTATTCTTTTAGGTTGGTTTATTGTTTATTTCCTGCACCACATGTTTATTTCATGCACCCCACCCTTTTTATTCTATTTTTAGGCCTTTACAAATTGCATCATGTTTTACTCATACACCAATATTTTGAGTGTTACTCCCTACACCACTCTAGGTTTCTCCCTACACCCCCACATTTTTTAAAAATTTCAAAATTGTCCATATATTTCAAAAAAAACCATACACCCCCTCTTTTTTTCTTCAACGGATTTAAAAATCCATTGAACAAAAATTCCTTCAACGAATTTCGAGATCCGTTGAAGGATTTTCTAAGCTTTTAAAGAATTTCGAAGTTCGTTGAAGCTTTCGAAAAATCCTTCAATGAATTTTGAAATCCGTTGAAGGAATTTTTCTTCAACAGATTTCGACAGCCGTTGAAGAATTTTTTTCATAAACGGATTTCGAAATCTGTTGAAGGATTTTTCGAAAGTTTCAACAGATTTCAAAATCTGTTGAACAAAAATTCCTTCAACGAATTTCGAGATCTGTTGAAGGATTTTCTAAGCTTTTAAAGAATTTCGAAGTGCGTTGAAGCTTTCAAAAAATCCTTCAATGAATTTTGAAATCCGTTGAAGGAATTTTTCTTCAACAGATTTCGACATCCGTTGAAGAATTTTTTTCATAAACGGATTTCGAAATCTGTTGAAGGATTTTTCGAAAGCTTCAACAGATTTCAAAATCTGTTGAAGAAGGGTATTTTTGGAATGTGGGGGTGCAGGAAGAAAAGTGGGGAGGTGCAGGAAATAACACTCTAATATTTTATATTTTTCTTACTTTTTAAAGTTTTGAGCTCTATTCTATAACACTTATTTCACTTTTTATATATCATTCCCTTTTATTAGTTGGCACTCAACTTTTTCATATATACACTAATTTTTTTTTAAATATTAAATATAAAAATGTTTATTTTTCTTTTTTTTCTCATCCTAATTTTCATTTAGTACCATTTTTTCTAACAAAAAAAATACCAAAAATATTAACACAAACAATTCTTTTTAAGAACTACAAAATTCATGATCAAACAAAAAGTTATTTTCAAATAGTTTTTCTAAAATTATGTAAGTCCTTATTTCTTTACTATGAACTTTTATACATAGAAGCGAGGTTGATCAATTGAATCCAAAATTTTCAAAAAAAATTGTTTTTGTTTCTTTTTATAGTTTTCTCTTTTAATTTTTGAAAAAAAGATAAACAATTATAAAAAATCACATTCTTTTTTCATATTGAATTAAATGTATCATCTTTTGATAGGTGTTATTGGTTGTTAAACCTTTCTTATAAGTAACTGACTCTGGAAACTCAATCATGTTTCACAAATAATGTTCTAATCTTTTTTATTTTTTTTGTTGTTTTTTAAAATAAACTATGGTGATGACTCCTCTATGCTTTTTATCTATTTTTCATTACATTATTGTGATTTTATTTGCAATATGTTGAGATTGTTGATAGGGGGAGCAAAGGTTCAGCTTAACCCATAATCTCAATGATATCTATGTTTTTTATTATGACAACACATAATTAATAATACATGTTTATTTTGTGTTACATGTTCTATATTTACATGTTATATGTTTTTTATCAATGTGTTAAATCTGTTTAAGCATATATGAGAGCATGATTGTGTTGTTCATTGCATATCACTAGGTTACATATATGTTTTTATATGTGAATGCATGACATATGATGTTGAAAAGGAAAACCACAAGCACTTATCTTGAACATTAAATGTGTGGCAAAATAATAGTTTTAAGTCGATTTCATTATGGGATGAATCGATTAAAACTCGTGTCTTTGCACAAACTATTTTCAAGTGTGTTGTCAGATTTTTTCAAAGAGAAAGTTTTTCAAAACTATGCTTAACATTGTTACTTAGTCGATTGCATGCGTGGTGTATTCGATTAAGTCTATTATTATTTTAAAATTCTGTTAATGCTTGACATAACTGTCTAACGGTCATATTTTTAATTGTGTTGACCAAGATTAAATGACAGTCGACTGCATTAATTGCGCATTCAATTAATTGTCGTGTTTGCTGCTAATTGTTATAACATAATTGTTATATTCGATTACTTTAGTAGCTTAGTCGATTAAATTGCGTCTGAGATGTGTTATTCTTTAAATTGACGCAAATTTAATTTCTGTAAGAACTTTTGGAAAATCTAATAGTGTGATATCTTTTACAAAAAGTTGTGATCTTACAAGAAGAGAGAAAAAGCTCCAAGAAACAAGAGTGATCGTGGTGATCAACTACATGTGATTTCTTGAAGAGCAAGAATGTTGTGTTTTTCACAGGCTGATCAACTTGCACATTTGGGTGTCATTGAGCGATCAGATTCTGCAATCTTTTAAAGATTGATTTGAGGTTCCTTGTTGTGATTACAAGAAGAAGAGCGTGTGGTGTTCTTGACTTTGAGAGTGTCTCAAAGGGTTTAGACGGCAGGAGAGGGGATTCTTGCTGCTAGTCTAGTTTGTGTATTGCCTATATTTTGATTAGAGGGTTAGAGAGGTGTTTTACATTTTTTACGTGAGGTCTTGTGTAGAAATCTTGTTGTAAAAAACTTGATCATTATAGTGCGTTTGCTTCCTGTGGTTGGAAGGACACTAGATGTAGGCTTGGCCGAACCAGTATAAAAACACAGTGCTTGAATTTTCTGAACCTTACTCTTTTATTCAGTCGATTGCATTGTTTACATATTCGATTAAGTTCCCGCTGCATTGTTATTTGATTATCTTGCAATTCAAGAAAAGTAAAAGCATCAATTTTTTTGTGAAAAGATTTTTAAAGATTGTGTTTTTTACACTTCACCAATTCAACCCCTCCCCCCCCCCTCAAGATTGTTGTGTTTTTCACAGGCTGATCAACTTGCACATTTGGGTGTCATTGAGCGATCAGATTCTGCAACCTTTTGAAGATTGGTTTGAGGTTCCTTGTTGTGATTACAAGAAGAAGAGCGTGTGCTGTTCTTGACTTTGAGAGTGTCTCAAAGGGTTTAGACGGTAGGAGAGGGGATTCTTGCTGCTAGTCTAGTTAGTGTATTGCCTATATTTTGATTAGAGGATTAGAGAGGTGTTTTACATTTTTTACGTGAGGTCTTGTGTAGAAATCTTGTTGTAAAATCCTTGATCATTATAGTGCATTTGCTTCCTGTGGTTGGAAGGACACTAGATGTATGCTTGGCCGAACCAGTATAAAAACACAGTGCTTGAATTTTCTGAACCTTACTCTTTTATTCAGTCGATTGCATTGTTTACATATTCGATTAAGTTCCCGCTGCATTGTTATTTGATTATCTTGCAATTCAAGAAAAGTAAAAGCATCAGTTTTTTTGTGAAAAGATTTTTAAAGATTGTGTTTTTTACACTTCACCAATTCAACCCCCCCCCCCCCCCCCCCCCCCCCCCAAGATTGTTGTGTTTTTCACAGGCTGATCAACTTGCACATTTGGGTGTCATTGAGCGATCAAATTCTGCAATCTTTTGAAGATTGGTTTGAGGTTCCTTGTTGTGATTACAAGAAGAAGAGCGTGTGGTGTTCTTGACTTTGAGAGTGTCTCAAAGGGTTTAGACGGCAGGAGAGGGGATTCTTGCTGCTAGTCTAGTTTGTGTATTGCCTATATTTTGATTAGAGGGTTAGAGAGGTGTTTTACATTTTTTACGTGAGGTCTTGTGTAGAAATCTTGTTGTAAAAACCTTGATCATTATAGTGCATTTGCTTCCTGTGGTTGGAAGGACACTGGATGTAGGCTTGGCCGAACCAGTATAAAAACACAGTGTTTGAATTTTCTGAACCTTACTCTTTTATTCAGTCGATTGCATTGTTTACATATTCGATTAAGTTCCCGCTGCATTGTTATTTGATTATCTTGCAATTCGAGAAAAGTAAAAGCATCAGTTTTTTTGTGAAAAGATTTTTAAAGATTGTGTTTTTTAACACTTCACCAATTGAACCCCCCCCCCCCCCCCCCCACCTCTTGGTGTGAGAAATTGAGTCATTCTATATTAACACAATAGATGACGATTCCAATGGAGACAACTAGAGAGTCAAACCTATTAAATTATGCATGCAATATTTATGTGTTTTTTTTTTCTTTCAGCTTTCGTTTTCTATCTATATTCTTGTTTATTTTGATGTTTGGACTAATTGTATTGTTAGATATTAAACACTAGGGTAGACACCATTATTATATTTACCTCAAACTTGTGACTATTTTGTAGGTGAAGGATTTAAGTATGCATCGTTCTCCCTTAACACACACCTTGTGCATATCATGAATGAAGCCTTATAACAGGGGATTGTCTAGTAGTATCACTATGAATGTACTTTCTATGTGGTAGGACCTAAACTAGAGTTTATTCTCTTCATTTGTTCTTCCACATATAGTTGACTCCCAACTATTGTGGAAAATGCTCTAAAAAAGGTCATAGTTCTAGAGGTCTTGATCCGGAAGTTTAAGTTATCATCATTATGAGAGTGCATGTATTTATCCTTAGACCTTAAGCATCAAACCCTTGTTTAGGAAACAAAGGAGATTGTTTGCATTCTTTATCCTCTACCTTTTCTTGTTCATATTAATAAATGCATAACATTCTTTACCAACACACCATGTGAAGTTACCTTTAAGGTACAAACATGTATTGTATTCACATTTTGTGTTCATTCATGCATGGTACATGTTCATGGTTTTTCATATTCATAACACCTTGCTTATGCGTGTCACATTGCATTATATGTTGTTGTCATCTACATACGCATAGTTTCCAAACTCATCATAACACCTTGAATTCTCATGTCACCTTGCATAATGCATAACATACAACCACATGTTGTCATATACATGAAACACTAGTGCAAAAAAGACTTTTAACGTCACCCTTTAGACGTCTGACCCTTGAATATCCAACGTAAAAAATGACCAGTGGCATTTTTCCTAAATAAAACAACTATTTAGACGTCGGTTATGGAAGGGTCCGACGTCTAAATACTCATATACGTCGGTTCCCCCGAATAGACGTCAAAACTAAATGAAAAAGTTTTAAAAAAATAATTTTTTATTCTATTTAGACGTCTGTTATGGAGGGAACCGACTTCTGAAGCACTTTAGACGTCTGTTAATTGGGGGAACCGACGTCTAAACCCTAAATCCAGAAATTTAAAAAGTCACTTTTTGACTCCATTTAGACGTCTGATCTCGCCACTTCGACTTCTGAAGCACTTTAGACGTCTGTTAATTGGGGGAACTGATGTCTAAACCCTAAATCCAGAAATTTTAAAAGTAACTTTTTGACTCCGTTTAGACGTCTGATCCCGCCACTTCGACTTCTAAAGCACTTTAGACGTCTGTTAATTGGAGGAACCGACGTCTAAATTTTGGCATTAAAACACTGTGAACGCGAGACAACTGTTACGCGCACTCATTGTTCATCATATTTGTCGCGTTTTCTCTCTACGGGTTATGCTTTTCAGGTTCGTTTTCTCACTTTTGCACCGTTTTAAATTAATTTTACTCCGATTACATCACTCTTTGATGCATTATCTTTCATTTGAACCGATTAAAATGCGTTTTCGTTGGGTTTTGGTGTTGTTATTCTCGTGTCTTTAGGCGGCGTTCTATGGTGGCGATTTCTTGCGTTTTGTACTCCTCCAATTCCCTCCACTACGTTTTTAAAACCATCCAATAAAAAAAATGTACAATACATTCTCTTCAACTAAAATATAAAGATGTAAACTCGAATCACCATGAGTCAGGAGCAACCTCAGAGACGTTTAACTTGTATGGATCGGACGTCTATATAGACGTCGTACCTATATAGGTCTGACGTCTATAGAGACGTCTGACCTAAAGGGTCCAACGTCTCATTAACGTCACCCATATAGACATCGGACAGAGATCAGACCTTTAAAGCCCAAAATAACAAACGTCTAAAGTCTTTTTTGCACTAGTGAAAATAGGTGATTTTTCAAATTAATAGCATCTTACATTTAGATATTATTTTGCAACACATAGCATGTATCAAAATAAAATTTTGAAAAAAAAAAGTTACACATGAATTCGAATTTGATTGTTTTTTATTTTGGTTTGTTACCAAACTCATAAAATCGAGAAGACAAGATGAAATATTTTTTGTCAAGTTAGTTAGTTGAATAAGTGAATAATTTTTTTTAAAAAAAGTATCATACTACTTCTGAAGCATTCAGTTAATTTGCACGACATGAAAAATGTTCAAATATCCATTCCCCTTTTCCATCACTTTTGTACCATGACCATTTTTTTCCCATGTAACATGTGCATGAAAAGGGACATGTACCTTAGAATGATTGCATATCTGAACACAAAACAAAAGAAACAGAAAGCAAAACGAAAGACGAAAAAAATAGGTTTGCTAGACCAAAAATCCAAGGATAATTTAGGAAAAAAAGAAGACAAAAAAAGAAAAATAATGCTAAAAAGCAAGAACGAAAACAATTTAAATCAAACTTTTTTCCTATGGATTAAAGGTTTTCCAAAATATAATAATTATGACTTCCAATCATGTGTGTCCATGTTTCTTTATAAAAATAAATAAAATTTTTATCCCTTATTATCTGTTTGGAGCCTTAAAAATCAAAATAACTTTTCTCTCAAATTATCGAGTAATAGAAAAATAAAACCAAAATGGGTGGAAATAAGTCAAATAAATAGTGGATTGTCGGTACCAAGTTTAGGTAAATAAAATTTGTTTTAAAAAAATTCAAAAATAAAAAGATTAATTAATCTAAAATATGGTAATTGAAAAAGAGATGAAATAATTTTTTTTCAAAAGAAAATTAAAAAAATTAATAAAGAATTAAAAAATAAAAAAAATTCTATTAATATATATATATATATATATATATATATGATGATGAAAAAAATAAATGGATTGAAAAAAAGAAGTCCAACCCAACTTTTAATACATTCACCAACTATTTTTATTTTACACTCTCATGAATGATGGGCTAATAGTCCAAATTCATTTTCTATCCACAACACACTCTTTGATATCCCATTTGTAAGTTGGGCTAACAACCCGAGTGCGTTTTGCTATCTACACCACATTGTTTTTCTTTTACATCCCATTTGTATTGTTGAGCAAATAGCCAAGTTCTTTTTTTAATACCACACCTCATTATTTTTCTTTTGTCACCTCATTTACATGTTAGCTTAATAGTCTAAGACCATTTTTATACCCAAACAACCTGGTTTTCTTTTTACACTTTATTTTTAGACCAATCAATGTTTTTATTAGTTCTACATCTCCTAGATCGTGTTTTTTTAGCCCGTTTCGGCCTAAGCCCAAGAATTTTTCTACTCTCACCTCCCCATTTTTGTAATTTCACCTTCTTCCATCATTGCACTTTTGGTCCTGATTTTATATGTTAAAGACAAAATCGTCTATATGTATAAACACTCTCATATTTTGAAGTTTAATCAAACAACATTAAAACGAGATAATAACCAGAAAACAACTTAGGATGAGAACACAAAACTTAGAGCCTAAACCCCAAACATACACGACCTAGAACCATAATCCACAAACATAGAAAAACTTAGGTAAACACTTAGGTCTTAGGAAATAAAAAAATATCTAGGTTAAACACCCAGGCACATGACTAAACATTGTTGTGCCTAAAGCGTCTAAGAGAGATTGAGTTAAATGCTCAATACTTATAATACCTGGAATATGTACTCAGCTTCTCTCGAAAACGAAAAAGGTTAAGACAATGTCTCTGACAAAACATATTAAAAGACATAATTATTAAAATATGAAAGAAAGCTTAAACAAGCTGAACGCTATCTGTCTAAAAAGAGACAAAAGACAAAGAAACATTTACTTGACTAAACGATGTCATGAGCTTAACAAGTACCTCATCTTATGATGAGGAATACATATACACTTGGTATCTTCAGGAAAGAACTTAATTGCAAAATGCTACCTAATGGTAGAAATTCAAAAAATACTTTATTATTCTGAGCAAACATTAAATGCTCAATGTTCAAAAACTAACAAAAGTGATAAGAAAAGATGTATTTGCTACATGCACAATTTATTCTAATCTTGCAGATAAGTCATTCTACACGCATTCGTCGTGCTACAGATCAAATATAAAAAGGTGGATGTTATTGGGTATTATCTTGTATTATTTTTTCTTAGCTCGCCCTTACATTTTATGGTTGTGGTTACTACCTGTGATGATCGTTTTTATGTGGGAGCAGATGATATTACAGATCATGCTAGTGTTATGCAGAACGATGATACGCGTGGGAAAATAATACATAAATTTTTGAGAAAGTAATAGAGTTTATGTTCATGTTTTTTAAACATTATAGGCTATAATTAAATTAATTGTTATTTCCACGTGATTTTAATTATTTTCATGATAATTAAATAAAGTTTTAAATTTTTCATTATTTCGTGATGATATTAGAAGTCATTTTTTCTTAACTTAATTAATTACAAATGACATCCTAAAATGAGATCTTACAAATGGTAAGGGGTTTTGAATTTTCCTCGGTTTAGTTTGGTTTTGTCTTTGTTTTTAGTCTCACATCTCATAGGATGTGAAGAGAAAGAGGCTAATGCATCTATTATGTCACCAAGCAATTATCTTCTCTAGCAAGCAAAAGCTTCGTAAGAGATTGCTAAACCTTCATTGTCTACATCTTGGCCAAGATTTTTGTTTGGTAAAGAATGCTTGATTATTAACCAAGAGTAATTATTTGGTAAAGAATACTTGGTTATTAGTTAAAAGTGGTTGTTGTTAAAAGACTACTATATTATTAGCAAGGAATGTCTGGTGATCAATGAATACTCATTTAAATTAGAAGTCACTAGTGAAAAAATACTTGTTAAAATAATAAATGACTTATTGAAAGAATATTAATGTAAGCAATTAGGAGTGAATTAGAAAATAATATTTAATTACATCAAGAGTGACTTGGTAAACAAGTATTTAAGTAGTTAGTCAGAAAGTAACTCTCATAAAATATTCATTTTACTTGGTAACATTAGTTTATTTAATATGAATGAATTAAATGTAATGTATATGATGAAGCAAATTAATATACTTTGTATACTCTATTTATTTTACATATTACTATTGACGTTAACATAAACGTTAGAAAATAAATTTAACGAAATTTTTCTATAAACAAAATTAATTAAATTTCAACTCTTCGTCTAATATATTTCATGCATATTTCTTTAATTAACGTTGTGATATAAATAATGGTCCGAACATAACATCATAGTCAAAAATTGTTAAAAGAAATTAAAAACAGAATTCAACTTTTCCTTTTTTTTAATGTTTCTTCTTATTTTTACAATATGTTATTTATGTAAATATTTGAAACAATGTGATACTAAGAAAATAAAATGGAATATGTGCTATCTAGATCAAAATTTCGATTTTGACCATTAGTTAACCTATCCCGGTTTTGTCCCTCATTTTATCATCTATATATTTTATATGTATCCTTATGCTACCGCATACAAATGGGCGTTGAGTCTATAATCCGTAGAATTGTCTGACCCACTAATAAATACCTCTTAAAGCATCTTTTGCCTATGTTTATAAAATTCATTTTGCTTACAGTAACAATTCTTGCTATACTAATGAAAATCGGAGTACCATAAATTCGGATCTGTATAATATATAGACCAAATGTTGCAAATCTGATCAGACAACGTTGAATGTGTAACCAACCCCAATCCCCATTATTGGGCATAAAGTTGGTATTTGCCTCCTAATGTAAGCTTACATAGAAAAGATATAAAATATAATGTTTGAAAATATTTTTAATTTTAAAAAAATTGATCAAGAAAACAATTTACTATGGCTCATCTTTAATCCATCAAATTGATAGATTAGACAAAACGAATTAAATCATACTGATAAATTAATAATTCTACCTGATCAATTAAATGTAACAACTTTGCCACCCTATAAAAGAATTTAATTTTGCTAACTTTAAAGCTTTGAATAAATTATAAAAGATTTCGTCGACATTGACAGTAGAAAAAAAGAGAGAGAAGAAAATAGGTAAAAGCTTTGGTGTACATATTAATTATCGCAAGTGGTGAAGTATCGTCGTCATCTTTGCCCTTCAATATCCAACCAACAAATTTAGCTTTAACTACGCCCAACCTGTTTCTTGTGTTTGAACCTACTTACCAACTACCTCTTCTTATTTTGAGAGCATACTCTTAAATGATACAGCAACTGCCTCTACTCTTCCGGCTCATGAAAACTCACTAATACTTTTCTCAAACCCTTCTAACCATACACACACTTTTCCACCCAAACACAAACACCAATTGCAAAACACTACAATAATTTCGAATACTGTTTTTGTACTTTTTTATGCTCTTCAATTTTCAAAAACATCTTCTCAAATTTATAATTGAAACTATACACTTTTATTCTATTAAAAAATTAACGAATAATACGATAACAATTCTAGTAAATGAAATAATAGAAATAAATAATAAATTTAATTAAGATAAATTTTAATTATAATTCTATTACTATATTAAAAATGAACTTTAAATTTAATTATGTTTTAAAAAATTAATTTGTAAAAAAAAATTTCCACTTAATCTTATATTATATTTTTATTTTAGTTAGCTGCAATAAATTTGTAAACCACTTTAAACCAGAAAATACTATTCTTAATTCTCTATAAAGTTATTATGAACAGTATAGCATTTAAGAATTGTTTTTAGCTACAAAGTTATATTAACAAAATAGAGGTGAAAGAGTATATTTCATTCTTATTAATAATAACATATAAATTTAAAATAAAATTTACGATGTCTTAAACTATATATAAATAGTATACAAACATTACAAAAATTTTATAGATAGAAAAACGTTTGCTGGTAAATATAAATTATGGACACAAATTTATTCTTTTAGTAAAATTTGTCAATAAATTTATGAGTAATACATAATTTATTTATCAAAAATTTTTGTTGTTGTTAATTTTTCAGTAATTATAAATCTTAAATTTTGTTGGTAAAATTTGTCGATAAAATTTATCGATAATTTAAAATGTTTATTATCAACAAATTTGTCTATTAGTAAATCCATAGATAAAAAGAGCAGATAATTTTCCATCCAAATAACCCAAATCCAATTTCACGGGGAAGGAAATATCTTTTTTCTTCATCTCTAAACATAAAAAAGCTTTCTTCATCTTCTCTCATGCATAACTCACACTAGTAGAATCCAGGGCCTCATCACTATTGTCCCTGTTGTCAATCGAGCTCACCTCATTGGAGATCAGACAGTCCACCAAAACTACTGTTGTTGACTCAATTTCGGGACTGAATCTCTCAGGGGTTTAATCGCAAGTTGTAGGATTTGGTTCTCAAACTCAAATTATTCTCCTCGCTGGAAACAATTCACCCAAATGAAAAGTGTGTGTCACGACATTGTGCTCGCTTTGGTGTTGATGGCCTTTGTGCACTTGGTGGAGGTGATGTGATCACTGATCAGGTCCATTAGGCCCCCTCTAGTGGACGAGATCGAATTGAATTATGAGATTTTGAAGGTGATAGCACTATTGAACTCACGCGATCTGCTGCTACAGGTGTTGGCATTAAAGTACATGTTAGAGACTTGTCGAGCTCACAAAATCATTTGTTTAATCTCGACCATCTATTTTAAGGTCGACCTTACTATTTTTAAGCTTGACCCTTTTAAACTTAGTCCTACCAATTTTATGTTCGACCATGTACTATTTTTATTTTGGTGATCTTTTTCCAGTTAATATAGCACTATTACAGATGCCTTTATGAAGTTGCATGACAAGATTTGTTGTGTAATTAGAGGTTGGGGAAGGGCTACCATAGAGAGAGAAAAAGGCTTTCAAACCGAAGGTTCTAGTGAGACTTAAAGAAATTTCTCTTTCTAATATTGAAGCTATCACCATTGTTGTTGAAGTTTTGTTTGGTTCTTCGTCATAAACTATTTTCTACAAACACGATAAAGAGTGAAGTAGTGTATGTGCACTCGGTGGATGAGCTTAGTTTTGGATGAACTCGATAGACTGAGCTCGATAGCTGAATAGGGTGAGCTCGATAAGACGTGCCTAAGTCATGTTATTACCAACGGATATCGCTCCTCAATAATTATTAATCTATACAAATAAATCTGTCGTAATTATTGAGAAAAATATTCATCGGTAATTATTGAATAACGATATCATTAGTATATTTTACTGACGAATTTTGATATGTCAGTAATTTATCGAAAAATAATAATTATCGACTGACTTATACAATTTTAAACATACATTAGCCAACAATAATTTTTTTTTAGTAAAACTCTAATATACAAACATTAAAAAATTTGTCCTTAATGCATATTCAAACAATCTCTTATATTTGAAAAATCTTCCACTTATATAGATAACATGTTATTATTTTCTTGTTTTCCAAATTGAGCTTGTTTGCTAACACTTGATTTGTTGACTCGTGCGTACTACAAATAGGATGATTTTCTAGTCTTATAATTCACATTGTACCACATTTGATCATTTGCTTCCATTTTCTCTTTTTATTTTTTATTTTTTTTATATATATTCTTTACATGTTTTCATGTCACAATCTTAGCCTCTACTTGTGTACCTAAACAGAGTCCATGGAACAACGTGCATGGAATCGCTATATATTACAACACACCCACTTTATTTTAAACACAAACACAGCCAAAAACATTAGACAGAGACACAAAAATGGGAACTGCTTATGACCACGATTCTCCTCCTCTACTCGAAGACCTTAAGGTGACCATCCACAACTCCTCCATGATTTTCCCATCCAAAGAGACTGAGAAAAAGTCCATGTTCTTGTCCAACATAGACAAGGTCCTCACCTTTGATGTTGAAACGGTTCACTTCTTCGGATCCAACAATGATTTTCCTCCCCATGTTGTCACTGAAATGCTCAAGAATGCCCTAGAGGATGCCCTTGTCGTTTATGACTTCTTGGGTGGAAGATTGAAGGTACACCCTGAAACCCAAAGGTTAGAGATGGATTGTACTCCAGAAGGGGCAGGCTTTGTGGTCGCTTCCAGTCAATACAAACTGGATCAGATAGGGGATTTGGATTATCCAAACACAGCCTTTGCACAATTGGTGCACAAGAACAAGAATTTTCTTAAAGAGGGTGATGATCCTCTGTGTGTTGCCCAGGTACATATACATTATCCATTATTGTCAATGATATTTTTATTCCTAAAATTCTTTTATATTTATTTGACATTATTTTCAGTGTTTTGTCTTTTTCTTATAAATACAAAAAAATATTTTGTTTATAATTATTTTCCTCTTACAATGTATTATCAATTATCAAATGAACGTAATTGTTAATTGAACTGTCATGTTACTAATATACTGCGTCATGTTACTAATATACTATGCGGCCGTATTCTTTTAAATATAGTTTCTTACTTATTCAAAATTATTAAAGTTGCAAAATGTGATGGATCTCATTTCTATTTTAAAATTTGTATTATCATTTTTAATATTTTTAACTAGTAAATCATGTTAAAAACATATCTGATAAATAGTTATCAATGACCCTCCTTGTTGTTTAATTATTGCCATTTCTTACTCTCTTTTTTTATATTTTTCTATACATCTAGTTATTAGAACAGCTTTTTTGTGACGAAGATAAACTTTTTAAATCATGATTCTTGATGATTATATATTATATGTATGATTACTATTACAAAATTAAGTTTGGTTTTGGTTAAAAAGTTTCTGGAATTATTTATATAAGTTTTCTAAATGGAAAAAGATAATGTATTACTTTTATTAAAACCTTTATGTCTTTTTTTGGTATATTAAATTTATAATAAGAGTAATATTATTATTATTATTATTATTATTTTCATTTCAATGTGTTTCAGTTTCTTCATATCCCTTTCGTTTCGAATTATAATATTTGTTATTTTCACAAGGTATATTTGAGGGCATAGATTATCATTAGAAAGTTCAAAATCGTATATGTCTTAAAATAAAAATAATTAAAATTTTAAAAGGACAATGCTAAATAAGATTTGAGAGATCAAATGTTGAAAATAAACCTTCTGAAAACAAAAAAAAGGAGCAAAAACTAATTTTCGTAAAAGAATCAGCTACAAAAAGTGGTTTAATTTTAGGGTAAAGTATCCTAGTTAAATAATTATTGAAACAAAACATTTCATTTTAAAAAAACATAAAAAGAACTGTTATTGCGTGTTTCCATGTGATTTCTTTATTAGGCTATTTTGGCTTTTAGTTCCAATAATAATAGTAGTGGAAAATTAAAGCCTTCAAATACAGTTAGCCGACTACGCTGTCACATTATGAAGTTCCTGCAATTAAATGAATCTCAATCTCTCAACTTTTATTCAATTTACAATATCAATTATTCCAACTCAATATCTAAAATAGATATAATGATGATTTACTGATAAAAATTAGAAGAAAAAATGAATTTTTTTTTCAACTAATAATTTAAAAATATAATTTAATGGATTTGAAAAAATAAATTATAGATTCAAATCCTTCACTGACAAAAGATAAACAACTAACATTACCCATAAAAAAAACACAATATCTACAATGCATATTAACATATTTTATCTCATATAAATTCATAATTATCTTTATATTTAAAAAAATGTTTTGCTCTTTAATACTGCACATCTAGACTCAATTATAAATAAAATTACCTATTTTTACATTGATGATATATTATTTGCTACTTTTACTTTCATACAAAATTAAAAAAAAACATGTTTTTTCTTAAATTATCTTTAATTATATTTATTGAAAAGGATGGCAACTTTAAATATAAATATATTTTAAAATAGTTACATGACTTAAATAATTGAAATTTATTAAACATAAATTTGAGTTCAATAGAAAATATAAAACTACGGAAATTACACTTTTTTTATGGACAAAGAAAAAGAGAGAAACAAGCCTTCGGTTGTATCATTAAATTTAATTACCAACCGATGTTGACATCACATATTCCTTGATTACAACGTCACAACCATTCAAATCGGTTCTTTATGATATTCAGACAATAAAAAAATTGTATAAACTTTAAGACCAAATAATTGAATTCTGAACAAGATTAATGTGATAGTTACTCACTAACTGCTTTGTACAATTCACTTTTTTTATAGGAATAAAGAAAAGAAATATGAACAACACAATTAAGGTGCAGTACATATTTTTAACTTGATAGTCTTCATATTTTTATTATTATTGGATAAAGTTAATCCCAGTTTTATTCGATGATAGAATTTAGCTTTCTAAAAACCTCTTAATGAAAGTTTTGCATGATAGATATATGATATGATCTTTTAACAAAAAATAAAGCTCTATTATATTTGGATGCAGTATTTCAGAATTATTATATTGAACATTATTGCTTCTTAGAATGTTACAGGCATGTTAATTTAATTATTTCTACATTCAGCCGTTTATTTTTTAAACTTTTAACATAGATATTACAGAAGTTAAAAAGTATTATCCCTTATATTTATAACTAGATGATATACTTTTTCTCTATAACTTTACATAAGAAAACCTTTTTTCTCGAAATATTAAAAATAAACTAATTTTAATTGTATTAATTGTTAAGCATATTATTGATTTATTATAAAGTTTATTAATTAAACTCCTAGTCATTCTCCCCAAAAGTGAACTATTAACTACAATTACACTTCGAATTAAGAGGGTTGTTGGAAATACATCTAATCACTATTTTAAAACATTTGAATTTATGTGTATATCTAAAACAATAAATTTATAATATTATTAATTATAGCTACTATAATAAAAAAATTTGTCGGTGATTTGGACTTATGTGTTATATATATATATATATATATATATATATATATATATATATATATATATATATATATATATATATATATAAATTAACATATAAACGATTCTTGTATTGCTAGTTGTTGCTTCTTTCGTCCATACTATTATAAAAAAAACTATGTTATTTAGACCACTGGATTTTTATCTATACCATTATATTATATAAAGGAGGTTTAACCTTTTTTACACATCTCAGTTTTTTAATTATACTCTTAATAAGTATTGTTTTTTAAATCTATACATATTTCGTTTTCCAATTTTATCATAAATATTTTTTTAAATTAAAATAATTATTTTATTAACTTTATCTTTTATATGACTATTTTTCAATTTGACCATTTTTCATTTATTTATGTTTTTAAAACTAAAATAACTATTTATAGTAAAAAAATATTTATAAAATAAATAAAAAATACTTTTTATAATTGTGTATTATATTTTGGTATGATAAAAAGTTGTGAAGCATACTAGTCTAAAGAAAAGAAATTAATCACTTCTATATTTTTGCACTTTTATAAAAGGGCTCACTTTAAATTATTGTATAGAAATTGTTGTGAGAGTATAGATTAGAGAAAATGTGTGAAAAATATAGACATCATGGATTTGTTTATACATATTTTTCTATAAACACTTTTTATAAGAAGAAAAAGAAGGAAAAATAAGTTTTTTCATGGGTTAAATTTCTTTATAAACAGGCTAAAAATTAAAATTTACGGAACCAAATAATAAATTTTACTTCTTTTAATCTTGAGTAAACATATTAATAATAAAACTTATAAAAAATGTTCTCTCTGACACAGATAACATCCTTCAAATGTGGTGGTTTTGCCATTGGCATTTCCACAAGCCACACTACATTCGACGGCCTCAGTTTCAAGACCTTCCTTGACAACGTCGCTTCCATAGCCGCTAAAAAGCCCTTGGCAGTGACGCCGTGCCATGACAGGCACCTGCTGGCGGCACGATCCCCGCCACGTGTCACCTTCCCACACCCGGAGATGCTGAAGCTGAACGACCTCCCCAAGTCCAACATCTTCGAAGCTTCAACGGAAGAGCTTCACTTCAAGGTCTTCAAACTAACCACAAACGACATCACAAAGCTCAAGGAAGAGGCGAGAAATTCAGTAGGTGGTGACAAAACCACACGCATCACAGGCTTTAACGCTATCACCGCCCACATATGGAGATGCAAGGCACTGTCATGCGATGATGATAGGAACCCTAATAGGTCATCGACGATTCTGTATGCTGTGGATATACGTTCGAGGTTGGAGCCTCCTTTGCCGAAATCTTACACGGGTAACGCAGTGTTAACGGCGTATGCCACAGCAACGTGTCGGGAGGTAGAAGAATGGCCGTTCATGAGGTTGGTTGAAGCAGTGCGTGAGGGTGCAACTAGGATGACGAATGAGTACGCAAGGTCGATCATTGACTGGGGAGAGATGAACAAAGGGTTTCCAAATGGGGAGGTTTTGGTGTCATCGTGGTGGAGATTAGGGTTTGAGGAGGTGGAGTTTCCATGGGGGAAGCCTAAGTATTGTTGCCCTGTGGTGTACCATAGGAAGGATATTATTCTGTTGTTTCCTCCTGTTGATGGAGGTGATGGGGTGAGTATTATTGTGGCTCTTCCTCCCAAGGATATGAACAAATTCCATGCACTCTTCAATAAGTTTTTGGGTGTTTGAGATTCTGGGGGATTAATGTGATATCTCTAGCCTTTTACTAGTTGTTATGTAATAAAGTATGTGGTTTTTCTTTATGTGAATGATGCAGTTTTATATATATAATGTTTGAAATTATAGTCATATAGAATTTAAATTTTCGAAATTTGTATCCAATATTAACACTTATAGGATGTATATTTTAAGTTGGGAAAGTTAATAATATCTATATTTCTTCGGAAATGTTCATGTGTGGTAAAATACCATACACGTGGACACTTTCTTTCTGCACCTCTATAATGTTTTCTGCACTCTCATAATCTTTTTCCATTTATTCTTTCCGGATTTATAATATAAGGGTTGTTTTACATTTTCCGATTGTTTAATTTGAAAATAACTTTAAATTTTTTCAATTTAGAAATAATTTCTAAAACAGTTTCTTAAATGTATAATCTGGAATAATTTCCAAATTTTGTATTCTAGAAGCCATTTTATTTTTGAAGAAAAATAAATTATAGATTGTATAATTTAGAAATAATTTTATACTTTCGGAATAATATGAAAAAGGTAAAATGGAAAAAAAAAATTGAGAGTGCAGGAAGAAACTGCATTTTGTATGTCTTCCAAAATAAAAATAGGTTTTATATGTCTTTTTTTTTTCGAACCAGGATTCTTAGGTCCAACAAATGTGATCACGAAGTCGGTATTATAAGTGTCTACCAATACCAATATGTTAAATGGACCACACCTTGGTCCAATGCCAGTAACAATGTGAAAAATGTTCAACTTTGGTCTACTATATAAAACATATCATACATAAAACCACTTTAATGCGACTAGTTACACAAGAACTCAATATTTTAGGTTAAAGTAAATCGGTAGGGATTTACTTTAAACTAGATTAATATTGAGATTAATATTGTTTCTGGTAGGTAACAGTACTTGCTTCAGAACATGAATATAAACTCTTCCACAATTAAGAATTTGTAAACTCTTCCACAATTAAGAATTTGAGTTTCTCTTTTTCACTTATATTTGTCAAACAATTTTTATTCTATGACAAGCCCCAATGTTTTAGCTTGATCAATCTTTGAAGCACAACTATGGATTCGCCTCTTAAAACAAAAAACATGTGTTGGAAACCATAGTCCACAAGAATGAGATTGGAAAACAACCAACTCACACTTGAGATTATGTCCCAAACTAATAAAGGAAACAACTTTTTTATAGATTTTTAAATCATTTGATCATCACTAGCATGCCACACATCCAAACAATCTTCACTTGGCCACAACTAAAGCAAGATTATAACAACCCAATTCAGGATGCCATGAGTTGTGATAAAATCTAAAATATTCTAAACTTTAGTAGTGTAGAATGTTAAGTACACACACATGTTAAGTCAAGATCGTCTAACACTTTTATGTTTTGAAATTTAACAAACAATGATAAACGAAATGAATATTTGACAAAGTATAATCCTTGTAAAAATAATATCGATTGAATAAAAGACGTTGTATGAAATAAGTTTTATAACATATAAATGAATAAAGAAAAAGTTTCATTGAACGTGCTAGGACTAAAGGATCGTAGATTAGTAGACATATTATTAAAGAGTAAATGATACCTTGATACAAAATATTATTTTCATCCAATGATGAAAACCTTATGAAAAAAAATATTCGATATCTTGTAAAAAATGCTTAAACAATTTACAAAGTTGTTTTGAACACCCAATGCAAAGCATTAAATGCACAACGTTTCAAACAACAAAACTAAGAAGAAAAATGACATATCTGTCAACATGTATTTTTACTATACATTGTGCAGATGCCTATTAGAAGTATCCACCTTCTTCATAGTGAATGAGTCAAAAGTAGATGTTAGAAATAAAGAAGACATTAATGAAATGTTCTCTTTGTCAAAAGTCATGTTGAGGAGATCAAAGAACCTACTTTTGGATAAAGCACTGCTAAAAGTATGTCTACTATGACATGTTGACTTTAACCTATGACTGCTACCTACAAAAAGGCTACGAAGATATGAAGTTTGAAGACAAACATTGTCTAACAGATCTTTTCCTATAAAGCCTTTAAATAAAAGATCAATTGAAGAGAAGATCAAGAGAATAAGCTCATGAAAAATGAAAAGAAATATTCATACTCGAGCAAGAACAAGAATTTCGATAATATACTCTCAAACTTCATAGAATCATAAGCTTACATTTGTAAGAAGTGAGAAAATCCTACAAAGTCCAATAGATTGAATTGTATTATAAATCCTTTCTGTGAGAGCCATCATCTAAGACTTGTTAAGAATCAAATTGATTGTACATTCTAAATAGAATTCAAACACTTGATAATTAACTCAGTTGAGTTAAATGCCTACTAGATAACGTATGAGTGTTATCAGGATTGTCTAGTGGAAACCAAAAGTAGGTAAAACTCAACTAGGCAATGCATCAAGTAGATACCAGGATTGTCTAGCGGAATCCAAGAGTAGATAAACTCAACTAATCAACGTAACAAGTCTTAGTAGGATTGACTAGGTGTAACAACGAGTGATGCTAATACTAAGTTATAATCAGCATAATAGGTGTTACCAGGAGTGACTAGGTGTAACCAGGAGTGACTAGGTGTAACCAGGAGTGATGCTAATACTTAGTTGTAATATTGTTGAGATTATAGTGGAACCTTCTCAAAGGTCTTAGAGGAGGACTGGACATAACTTAGATAAGTGAACCAATATAAAATAATTGTGTGTTCAATGCTTCATCTTTACAAAACATATTATTTATAAACATTATTGTTGCTTGCAAAGTCAACAATTGATAAACACTCTTGTCATGAGACATTATTTTCTTTAACAGTTTTCTTTCATAAAATTATACACCAGCTACACACGCACACACACACATGTTAAGATGTCAGCAAGTGTACCGAATCGTATCAAGTAATATAAAATGGTAAGACCAAGTATCATTTTCCAAGAGACTCACAGAACTAGACTGTCATGTAATTACTTAACTAATTTAGACTTTTGAAGAATAATTTGGAATTTTGAATGCAAAGCAAGAAAGTAAATATGAATGCTCTTTTGACCAATTGAAAGAAAAACACATATGTGAATGGATGATATTGAATATGAGATGAATATGTTGTTGGGGTTTAGATTTCACCTAGTTTACTCTCATGCATATATGAATTTATCTTCTTCATTCAATTGTTAACATCACTCTCTAAATTACTTAAAACCCGATCCCTCGGCGAAGAAAGCCTATCCTTAATTACTAGACCACAATCCCTTGCATCCGTAATAATTAATTCTACATTACGATTAGGAGCTTAAGATGACCAAAACTTGTATCCTCATCCCTGAGCAATACTGCTTTTGGGAGCAATCCTCCAGAACATGAATTGTAAGATACCTCCCGGTACTCATGCAAATCATACATCATGCCATGAATGAGTTAAACATAACAAACATTGAGTAAAGAAGAATTACCCAACAATTGATGAAAGAAGCATATATAATTAAGATCAATTCAAATACATGAGAGTTCACAAGGTTACATCATCCCCCAACAACAAATAATGTTTAGTTCCCCATCGTCAAGGAGAAACTAGATGAACAATGGAATGAAAAAGATAGAAAAACCCTAAAAACTGAAGAGGAAAGCTTCCGCATCCACTTCTACCTCTAGAGAATTGAAGAAAATCTGAATTTGTGTTAATTCTGTCAAAAGATACCCTCTCTAGGTCGAGCTAATCCTTAAATAAGGCTGAATTGGGCCATGGGCCAACGTTGCCACCACTCAGCGCCCCTACTTAGGGCGCTCAGGCGTGCTTGCGAGAGAATGGCGCTCAACGTCCAATGGAGGGCGCTCAGGCGTGAAATGTTGCAGGAAATATGGCGCTCAGCGCCCCAAAAGGGCGCCCAGGGGTGACTGCGAAGCTCCAGCGCTAAGGGTCATGAAAAGGGCGCCCAAGCCTGAGTGCAACCTTCTGCAACCTTCTCTTCTGGTGCTTTTTCTGTCCTTTATGAGTTCCAACTTCTTGACAACTTAACTCCTATTCCAATCATCCCAATTTCCTACAAAACCAAGGAGATTTAGTGATAAAATCTTCAAGTGTAACCTCAACTCTCTTATTTCCCAAAATAAATCAAAATCAAGAGAACAAACAAGTTTCTAAGTCAAAAAGGGTTCATTTCATATTAAAATTTACTCTTAAATAACGGTGAAATCAACCGTTATCAACACGCACACACACACACACACACGCACATGCACACACACACATATAAACTTATTATTTAAACTAGAAGAAATAAAACAAAGTCATAACTATTAAAAAAATTATCTAATTACGTAGTTCTAAAATTTATGAAAATAAACTACTTAAATGAAAAGCCCAAGTCTTCCCCGTCCTTTCTTATCTTTATTCTACATAGGAATATCTACAATGTCATCCACTCCCGTATAGCTAAAGGTCATACGATCATTGAACAAACATAAACACAAACAAATATTGAAGTAAGCTACCATTAAAACAACCACAAAAAAGTCGAAATATAAGAATAGCCATAAACACAATATATTAAACCAACATTAATCATCATCACCATCGTCGACATGTAGGACATTGGTCTATCTCCTACACCGAATAAACATGATTAGGGATAATAATATTTAATTGAGAATGTACTTTGGTTGAAATTACTATGATTTATGTACAAAGTTCTTGCTTTTAATTGAGAATATACTTTGGTTGATAGTCAGAACACAAAAAAAATAATTAAGAATTTACATTGATTAATTTGAAATTCTAAAACAAAAACTAATTGAACAATAATCTTCAGATAACCAATGATGAATCCTATTTTGAAAAAACAGTGAAATCCATCTATTTTCTTTATCATTGGTTATATCTTTTTAAATATTTTTATAAATTTATTTCTTTCTATCTTTTGTTATTTTATCTAATCATTTATTTATTTTTATCTTCTTTATTATTTTTATTTTACTAACCCTTTTATATAGTTTTTATAAGAACTAATTTGTTAAGAATGAATGATGTGTTTGTTAGGAGACAACTTAGTGTTGAATTTATCCTTTCTACTTTTTTGGCTACTATCTTAGAAATGTTAAAGTTACTATAATTTAGTTGTATTAATTTGATCACGTCATCGACAACATTATCACTACCGTAAAACAAACAATAACATTAGATTATAGGAATGGCAAATAAGAATAGTTACATAACTGTTATTTTGGATTACAATAATTATTCTTCATTCAGCTCCAAAATTAAGATAATAATTGACCATATACAAGATTTGGTAAAGGACTGAATCTTCATAAGAAATTTCAAAACCAAAGCAATTACATAAGAGCTTACCTATCAAATTCATCTATACAACACAATCCTCCATATGCCAAAACAAGAGCTCCAACTTCCAACATCCATTCCCTTAAAGATTCCACAATGTAGACTTGCAATTAGTATAACCATCCATGAGTTGCATAAATCCACGCATGCCAATTATTTATTCAATTAAATGATAATGTATAGTTTAATTAAATTACCATCGAAATGCTAGATTGTTACTATTACAATCATCATCATTATTGTTGAATACAATACGCGATGAGAAGAGAGTTATAAAATTGAATAAAAAGACATTTGTATAAACAAAAAGTCATCAACAACAAAAATCAATTATTAAGAAAGACAACCTAACAATTATTTCATGTTGAGGTTCAACAATAATTATAAACAAAATCTAGGACTTCAAGGGTAACTAGAACATGGCTATAACATAGCTTTAACAACAAGTGGCAAATTCAAAAGTAAAATCAAACAAGTTGATGAACTTCTTTAATCAAGAAGTCAATAACCCGAAAGATACACACAGAACAAACCCATTCCTCTAAATAACCTCTTCTTATTCAATGAAATCAAGAATACATGTAAACATCCCAAGGAAGCCCGATATTCCTCCACTGGACTAAGTTCCAATAAACTCATAAAATACAAATTGAATAATCCCCGCCCTTTACAACTAACTCCTTATTTATACTCCCCTTTCCCTCTAACTAACCGCTAACAGAAACTCTCTGCTTCCTGCCTTTATTCTTCCTCACATATACTTTTAGTCCTCTATCACAAGTACAACAAAGTATGAATGAAATCAAAAGAAATTGTTGCTGTTAAAATTCAGCTTAAAAAACATACCTCCATCCTTCACTACACAGTCAATCCAACACTTGTGCTTCCCAATCCAGTGGCAATAACATAGCAGTAACCAATTTTGCAACAAATTTCAGAAATTGAGATTTTCTGGTGTCTGTAACCAAAACAATGTGCGATATAAGAGGGAAATTTAAGAAATTGAAAGATGTCATAGTCAATGATGGTGTTCAAAGAAGTGATGATACTACTATTATGAATATTAGCCACAATCACCATATTCTATAAACTATCAACAAAGCAACAAAAAGAATGTGGCAAGCTATCGTACTCACCAGATCGCTGGAAGCACCCATCAACGCCTCCATTGACGTCACTCGCGCAACCACCACTAACCATCACGAGGAACCAAAAAACATTAGAATCAGAAACCCAAAACCCCAATTTGAAACCCTAACCCCAAAATGCACCAACAATCTACAAATGAGCATAAAAAACACACAAAATTCCCCAAATTAGAACCCCCAATCCCAAAATCTCAACTTTAAAAGTCATTCCTTCAATGCTGATACATAAAAGTTGGTTAACATTGTTTCGTCAATGTGTCACTACTGGTGAGCTGTCACTACTGGTGAGCCGCCTAAGGTCGTCGTTGCCGACTGGATGAGAGATTGGGAAGTAAATCATTGGTGCGAAAATGAGGAGGGAGAGAAATCGCGTGGGAGATGGGGAGGGAGAGAAATGGGAGGGTTGTGTAGCACTGTGAAACCTAAAAGAAATTAAAAAGACAAATATAGTTTTTCTTTTTAGGATTAACATCAATTTATGTTTGTTAGAAATTTGAACATATGCAAAATTTAAGTTTGATTCTCTTTAAAGAAACTTAAACAAAAAATTTAAATCTGTTATCAGATTAACAAACTTAAAGTAGTGTCTTTTATTTACAAAATTTTCTCTGCATACTTTTTAAGTTCTTTTTAACAGACTTAAATTAGCATACTTAAAAGCCTACTTTTGCACACTACAAGAAATATTGGAATTACATACGGATTATTACATACAGATACTGAAAAAGGATTTACATACAAATTTTACATAAGGATTACCTGTATGTAATAATCCCTGTGTAAAATCTGTATATAACGTACGTGCGTGATGGCGGGAAAGTTACCTAAGGAAAGTATTTGTATGTACTTTCTAGAATCTGTATGTAACCAGAAACAATTGTTATCTACCGATATTACATACGAATCTAGAAAATCTTTTTTAAAAGAAATTGAATTTAGGTTAAGCCCCTAAAACCCTCACTCAAGCTCTCGTCTCTTACAACCCTCATCTCTCGAAGCTTCACTTCACCTCTCCTATCTCGAGCCTAACTCCACCTCTGTGCCGTCCATCCTTCAGTCCATCTCTCATTTCCCAAACCTTCACTCCACCTCTTCTCTGTCCAACCCTAACTTCACCTTTCTTCTGTCGAACCCTAGCTCCAACGTTGTTCTCTCGAGCCCTATCTCCAACGCTCTTCTCCTGAACCATCACTCGACCTCTCTTCTCTCGAACCCTCCTCCCTGTTCGAAGGTTTTTCCCTATCTTGTCTCTAACACTAAAGAATCTCGTTGACAAAACAATCTCAGTCACCAAATCGTTTCGTTTGACCTCCGTGGTTCTGTGTGAGTCTTTGTTGTGCTGGTTGTTAGGTTGACGTTGAGACCTTTATCTGGTAAGTGATACTTCTCTTCCATCATTTTCGTTGTAATGTGTGTGAGTAAAACACTCGAACCCTAATGTGTGTTATTTTTTTTAATTGGGCCATTTTTGGTTCGGTTGGCAAGACGTGTTGGATTGTGACCAAACATTGATTGAGGCTTTATCATATCAGATTGATTCTTTAGACACTTTGGCATTACTTGGTGACCGTCAATGCTTTGCAACCTCTGTTGATTGGCTTGGTAAAAATCTTTTGTTTGATATAGTGAGTATTCACCCCATCTAATCAAACACCATCTTTATTTTTTTAGGCAAATGCTAACAGATGCCATTACCCTTAACGATAAAGTTTTCATATAATGTTTTTATTTGCTCATGATTTATTTCAATTTTTGTTGGGCTGCAGAATAGAACTGTTTCTGTGTTTGAGACCACTATTAGGGTTCTCGGAGGATTACTTTCGGCTCATCTTATTGCCTCTATTATGCTACGGTTAGTGTGTCAATTTTTGTACAATACACATGACTGCATTTACAATTCATGCTTATCTTACATTTTGTAAAATTTTAAAAGTTAATGGTATGGACACCTTAGGTTGATGTTGTTCTCAGTTGGATGTCATTGATAAGAACCTTCTATAGAAGGATCTGATGAGGTTATGCTTTGCTTTCTCACCTCTGATTTTAAGTTGGATATCAACTTTGATATATATTTACTTTGCTCTTCTGATATTGTCAACTGGTTTCAGGATATTTATTTTGATAAAGACTTTTTATTAGATTGGTCTGGTAATTTTAACCCTATATTATTAGATTCTTTCTGCTTTCTTCATGTGAAAGTAATTAATTTTTTACTGTTAAGACTCCGACAAGTGTACCAAATCGTATCAAGTAATATAAAATGGTAAGACCAAGTATCGTTTCCCAAAGGACTCACGACACTAAACAGTTATGTGATTACTCAACTAATTAAGACTTTTGAAGAACAATTTATGGGTTTTGAATGCAAATGCAATAAAAATAAACATGAATACAATTTGATCAATTGAGGCTAAACATAAAGATGAATGGATGATATTGAAAATATGAGATTAATATGTTATTGGGGTTTAAATTTCACCTAATCACTCTTATGCATATAAAAATTCATCTTCTTCATTAATGTCAATGCCACTTTCTAAATTACTTAAAACCTGATTCCTCAGCGAAGAAAGCCTATCCTTAATTATAGATCATAGTGTCTTTCATCATCCCTAATAATTAATTCTTACGAACAAAAGCTTA
This sequence comes from Vigna angularis, assembly GCF_016808095.1. Lineage (NCBI taxonomy): Eukaryota > Viridiplantae > Streptophyta > Magnoliopsida > Fabales > Fabaceae > Vigna > Vigna angularis. The sequence continues at coordinate 14,966,636 of NC_068977.1, forward strand.
AGACAACCAAAACTCATATCCCCATTTATGGGCAATACTGCTTTTGGGAATAATTCTCTAGAACCTGAATTGTAAGATACCTTCCGGTACTCATGCAAATCATACATCATGCTAATGAATGAGTTAAACAAAGAAAACATTGAGTGAGAAGAATTACCGTAACAATTAATGAAAGAAGCATAATTAAATAAGAATCAATTCAATACATGAGAGTTTACAAAGGTTTACATGATTCCCCAACAACAAATAGAATTTAGTTCCCCATTAACATGGTGAAACTAGATGAACAATGGAATGAAAGAATGAAAGAGATAGAAGAACCCTAGAAAGAGAAGAGGAGAGCTGTCACATCCCCAAATCTACCCCCAAGGGGTGAAAAGTGTGTTTCTGTGCTCAAGCCATCAAAAGATATAGTCTATAGGACGTCCAAGTCCTTAAATAGAACTAAAAAATAATAGAAAATATGTCGAAGCCCACTTCGCTGACACTCAACGCCCTAAGTGAGGCGCCCAGGCGTGGTACGAGTAAAAACTGGCGGTAGCATTCCAAAGCTCACTTTTTTTGCTGTTTTGCTTATTTTTTTGGCTGATTTAGCTCTATGCAGCTCTATATATTGTTGGAGATTCTTCCAAGGACATTATTACCTATAAAATAAAGGGAATTTAGTGATAAAATCATAAAGTATAACCTCTACTCACTTATTCACAAAACTAAAGCAAAAACATGAGTTCAAGCAAAATTATATCACAGATAACGGTATTTTCAACCGTTATCAGTTACCAATTAAATATTAATGGATTTTATCATAGAATTTGGAAGCTTGAGGTAAAAGAAGTGTTAATGATAAGTGAGAGTGTCTGGGATTAGTGTTGGAGTCATAAGTGGTTTGTATATGTTTGGAGAAGAACTATAGATGCTCTACTTCATATTATAATATATTTGTACATATTACTCTATATAGTCTTCAACTATTTTGTTCACATATGTTGTCTACAAGGCATGAGAGTTCCATCATATGATAATCAGTTACTAAACTTAGCTAAAGATCTTTCCAGGAGATTGTTACTTGCATTTGATACTCCTATAGGTATTACTCAATCATAGACAATTATGCTTGTCTTTTAGTAACTTTTCTCTCATAATCATCTTTCTCAATACACATCCAAAACAACCTCTTTCCTAGAAACTTATCTAGAATCTGCAATCTTGTAATCAGTCCCATTATTAGAGTTCTAACATCACTTCTAACTCCACATAGTTGTAGTTAAGAAAAATGTTAGTGAAAGGGTAGTCAAATTGAGCACTTAAAAGATAATAAACCATGAAAAAATAGTACACCAATGGAACATTGCACCTCGATAAAAACATGTTATTGTTTATCTAGGTTGTCAAAACTTGCTTGCAAGTTTGTTACAATTATAATACAGGGTAGGAGGCGACAATGAGAATGGAAATAGGAAAGGGTGGTTCCAAATGATATGTTGTGAAGTTGTTATTACGCTTCAACAATTATAATACCTGGTTCTGATCCTCCTTCTCCGCCCTCAGCACAATCAAATAAGGCCAAAGGTAAAAAACAATATGTTGTGAAGTTGTTATCATGCTTCAACAATCCAAATGCATCATCTAACCAACCAACTAGCTTAACCTCAACCTCAACCTCCACTGGTACCTTCATCCGTCCTACATTGGATGTTGATGGATTGACACCCACAACACCTCCTCTTCGGATTGATCAATTGACATCAAATTCAATGCGTGTTGTTTCAAATCCTTCAACTTCAAATCCTTCAATTCCTACGACGCCTAGTGCACCATCCCCTGCTACTGATATGACAGGAACATATTCAAGTTCAACAGTTAATGAACTTGATGTCCAAGAAGATTCCAATAATTGTCTTTTATTCGACCAGTTGGAGGAGGGTAACAATATACATATGTTTAATTATTATATATTGTCATTTTAATGTTGTAAGATCTTATTATTGTATTTTAATTAATCTTTTAAAAACTCTTTGCTTGTAACTATCCATAAAATATTGCCTCCATGGCCATCACAAGCACCATCAAGCAACAATTTGATGAGTCATGGCTAACATGGGAAGAAATCTCTAAGAGAGACATAGCTCTTTACTTCGAACGATTTAAGGTATAAAATCAACGTGTCAAATCATTGTAAGGGTATTTTATGATGATTGCAACATTTAAAAGTTCAAACTCATTTAAAAGTGGGTAAATTCAATTATGTTTGACGATAACTTGATCGTGTACATTCAACACGAACATATATTTTGTATGAGATTCTACTTCAAATAATGATTATGATTATATATTGTATTAGATTGAAATGAATGTTCTATACAATGATATCTGAATGCAATGTCTTTTTCTCTTTTGGCATATCAAAGTACTTTAGTTCTTTTCATTTCCATACATTTGATTTAAACAATTCCAATTGTAACATTGTAATCATAGAAAAAGGTTTCATTGAGGCCTAAGGATGAGCAAAGAGTTCTAAAATTTTTTTACTCCAAAGCATCTCACAGACTCTCAAAGATGTTTAAAGAGGCATGAAGAGAAGGTAAAAAGCCACATTGGATGGGAGATGTAGTATGAACTGGTTTGTTGGAGAAATGCAACATGTCAACTGATGGACAAATTTGTAAGCACCAAAATATGATGTCACAAACTTGTTTCACAATCGGCAAGTATGACCGAATCATTCAAGTAATAAACTTGGTAAGACCAAGTATCGTTCTTCCCAAAGGACTCACGGCCTAGTTTAGTTGTGTGGTTTCTTAATTAACTAAGACTTACAAACGAAATATTTGGATTATATTATGCAAAAGACGAAAATAAACATGTATGCATGAAATTTGATCAATGGCAAAGACAAAAGATAAACACTTTCAATGAAATATATGAATGAATATGTTGTTGGGGGTCAATTTCATCTCATCCACTCTCATACATTTTAGGAATTCAACATTCAAATCATCATTATTAATGCCACTCTCTAAAGTACCATTCTAGATGGCTTCTCCCTAATCAAATAGTTCATACAATTCCTAGCATTCCTAATGATTAGTTCATAAGTGCAGGAGCTTAACGACAACCAATATACCATTGGGAGAAATTCCCCGGATCTAGACTTCCCCGTACGTGTCCGTATCGACAAAACCAATAATCATGCAATAGAATGAGTTAAACAATGCAAGCATTGAGCAAAGAGGAAAAACCCTAACTAATGATGAAAGAAAGCATAAGTCTTAGATTAAGATGCAAGCATAAATTCCATATATGAGAGCTTCAAGAGATTACATTGATTCCCCAACAAACATACAGGGTTTAGTTCACCATATTCATGGTGAACCTAGATGAATTACAATGAAAGTATGAAAGAATAAACCCTGAAAAGGTGAAGAGGTAGCCTGAGCATCCAAGATCCTCCTTCAAAGGGGTGGAAGAGAGAGTGTTTGCCTCGTTTCTGCCAAAGATGTCTAACCCTAGGACGTGCAAGTCCTTATATACTATTCTAGAGTTACAAAAGATTACAAAAGCCCAAGCCCAAAAATTGCCGCTCAGCGGTAACCTCGCTTCACTTTTCTTCCCCTCAGCGGCCAGTTTGCCCCTCAGCGGACCTCCCGTGACCTCCTGAGTGCCGCTGAGCGGTGCCTTCGACTTCTCTTTTTGCACTCTTTGCTTCCTTTTATGATTCCACTTCTCTCCTTCTTTACTTCTTTCACTAAATTCACCTCAAAACCTGCACAAAAACACTCAAATCAAGCATAAACCTGTCCAGCTCTCTTATTTCTGAAAATATAGATAAAAGCATTGATTTCAAGCTAGTTTCTAAGTCTAAAGGTTGCTTTTAGTATCAATTTTAAGCATGAAAATAACAGTTTTTCAACTGTTATCATCAACATATCTAGAAAAGTGTGATACATAAAAAAAAACCGTGAATCATAAAAGGAAGGATGTTTGCATACTAGAGGTTCTATTAGCGTGCATGACCACGCTATTCGCTTGGTTAGATTTCTTTATATATATAATATGAATTCCTTTTAAAACAAGTCATACCATTCTTTACTTGACATATTTATTTGTTTGCTGTCATAGAAGCTCGGTCCATCCGTCCATGTTGATGAAATATTTCAACAAACACACATTCGCGTTCAACTGGAGAATTTGTAGATAATAGATCTAGGCAGACACATGTCAGTTTCTACAACTTGTATTACATTTCACCTATTAATAATTATTTACTATATCTTATTAATGCAAACATTTATTATTTGAACAGGAAGAATTTCAAAGTAGATTTTCTCAAGCCCTGTCTGAGACTGTATCCAATCGTGTGTCATAAACCAGCCCCTTAGATCCTATTGAGCAGGAAAAACTAAGGAATAAATGTTGGTTACAGGCAGCTGGTGGAAGATACAAGGGACATGTTTATGGGATTGGACATGTGGATTTTCAGGATGAATGTGTCGATAGCTCACTAGTGCAGAATTGGGCTTTAAGGTCACCCCGTAGACGTCGGACCACAAAATAACCAACGTAAATTATTGAGCGGTGGCATTTTCGTAAATAAGTGGGCATAAAGACATCTGTTAGGAGGGGCCCCGTTGTCCATAATATTATAGACGTCGGGGCCCCACCTAACAGACGTCTTAATGCCTGACAGGTAGGTCAAAAGTCATTTTTTCCGCCTTAGATAACGTCCGGTCCCGCCACCCCAACGTCTATATTCGATTATAGACGTCGGTGCCCCTCCTAACGGACGTGTATATGTTTGACAGGTAGATGAAAAGTTATTTTTGTCCGCCGTACAAACATCGGATCACACCATTCGACGTCTAAATGGCCTGATGAAAAGTTGTTTTGGACGTCATATTAGTGAGGGCCCGATGTCTAGGGCAAAATAGACGTCGGCTGCCTAGGTGAATCGACGTCTAGTTTGCTGTTAAATCTGACATCAGACCCGTTGTTACGAGCACTTCATCGTCCTCCTTCTCGCCTTTTCTCTCCGCGACATTGCTTTTCCAAGTGCGTTTTTTTCTCTTTTGAACCGTTTAAACGTACTTATATTCTGATTATATTAGTCTTTGGTTGATTATCTTTCATTTGAACCGATTAAAATGAGTTTTTGTTGTGTTTTGGTGCAGTTTTTCTCGTGTCTTTGGGTAGCGTTGTATCGCATTCTCCCTTTGCTAGTTTCCTCGTAAGAAAAGCTTGCGTCTTTTGGATGTCTTATAGCGTTTCAACCCAAAATCGAACTTCGGTCCTTGCGTAGTTATATTGTCACCGTTCGTTTTCATTGGCGATTTTAATGTAACTAGGCAAGGACCCAGATTCGGTTTTCGGTTGAAATGCCATAAGAGATCCATACACTAGTGAAGAATGTGCTACTACGCTACCTTAAGACACAAGCTGCAGTAGACGTCGGTTAATGCAATTTCTGACGTCTGTGGAGCCCTTTAGACGTCAAGGTCATGCAGTAACCGACGTCTATAAAGACATCAGACCTGTTTGAGTCCGACGTTTGATTAACGTCACCCACAAAGACGTCGGTTCTGGAGTTGACGTTTAAAGGGAAAAATAACAGACGTTAAATGCCCTTTCTGCACTAGTGGCTACTTGTAGCAGACACAATCATCTTCTTGTCAACAAGTTAATGCTAGGAGTTTAATGAACTACAAACCAAACTAGCTTAGAGTGAGTCACGACTAACTAGTAGTGAGGAACAAATAAGACATATCACTTAACAATTCCAAAATTTTATTGGTGCAATAATGCAATATCTTCCACCGTCAACAGCCAGGACTGCACAAAGTATCCTTCCAACGACAAACCAACAAAATCAGCCCCAGCACAAACATGAAGACCAACAAGAAGATCAACTTCAAGATCCAGAAAATCCTTATAAGGATTATTAATATTAGGAATTTCAGACATATGATATTATTAGTAACTTGTTAGATATCTTATATGATGGAAGACTATTATGTATGGATCCAACAAAATAATTATGTATGAAGACTAATATTATTCCATCAATATATGAATGTATAAGAGTATTGTGCATCTTTAAAATGTTTGCATTTGTATGATTGAACTGATTTTACAGGTATGTGGTATCTTTGCACTAGGTCATACATTTAAGTCTGCCACCACAGTTACATATGAATTTATCTGTATGTAATATTTGTGTGCGCTTACATATGAATTTTCCCTGTATGTAATATCCGTATGTAATATCCGCATGTAATATCCGCATGTAACATCCGTATGTAACATCCGTATGTAACATCCGTATGTCATATCCATATGTAACATCCGTATGTAATATCCATATGTAATATCTGTATGTAATATCCATATGTAATATTCGTATGTAATTACATACGAATTTATCTGTATGTAAATTTATCTACGACTACTGATAAGTGTGAAAAAAAGTTGTTTTTATACTTATAAATGATCTAAATCTTCTAATTATTCATGTTATTACTCAGTGAAATGTTGTAATAGGAAGTAGATTGTTTTGTAAATTATTGTACAGGAAGGATGTATAATTTGGAGTCTGTCAGCCAATTTTCGCATAGCGCAAGCCAAAGCTCGCAATGCCAGGAAACGGAAATTCGCATAGCACACCATTACTTGTGCGCTGTGCGAATAACATCAGTTGAGAGGCAGCAGTTACACGAAATTCGCATAGCGCACACACACCTGTGCGCTGTGCAAATTAATGAAGTTATTGGTTTTAAAAGACGTGACAAAAAGGCAGAAACCATCTTCTGACGTACGAAAATAGGAGAAAAATACTGGAGAATTCAGGAGACGATCAGGAGACCTTTCAAGAAATCAAGACTTCACTTTCTGCAAGGAATTGCTGTAAAGAGTACGTTTGAGATGTCTAGTTGATGAGTCAATATTTTGTTCACTTCACTTAGTTTATTGTGCTAGAATTAATCGGGGAATTATGCTTAATTGTCCAGTATTTTCCCATTTTTACTAATTGTGCTTAATTTGATCAAAAATTCTAATTTTAATTAATTTGGATTATTTGAGCAAATTATTTGCATTATTAATTGTAGGAAAAATGTTGGAAATACAATTTGGAACATTTGGAGGTCAAAAGAAAATGCCACATCAAATATATTTTAAGCTAAAATGTGAGAGGAGGTGTGAATGTCATGTTTTGGGGTGCACACGGAAAACGGCTGGAATGGATAACTCCAAGTTTTTAATTAACGCTTGAAAAATGATGTGCTAATTTTGTTTTGAGAAGGAAGGCAGCGGGGTCCTGATCCACTTGGGCTCATACGCACTACAACTTAAGGCAGCAGTCCAGCAAGCTAAAGACAGCAACACGCGTCCAACACAGCAGAAAACACAAGCAGGCGGCCCAGCAGTATGACAAGGGGTGCACGGTAATGGAATTTTGGTGAGCTCACGGACAGCCCAGCTGATTCACGTGGCACAGCAGCCTCCACGGTCCAGCAGCAGCATTCACCCTGATATATTTGGAGGTGTACAGCCGCTAAAGGGAGAGCATCACGTGTGGAGGGCTTCATGAGGGTCTTAGGGATTTAAGCTCCAGCCACTATAGGAGGAGGTCTTGGCTTTGAAGAAAAGGAAGAACGGAGATTGAGAATGGAGGGTTACGGCTAGGGATTCTTTTTCTTTTTCTTTGCATTGAGCTGCTGTCCAGCACGTTGTGAGCAGCCGCCACACACAAGGACATCTTTTATCATATTCAATTTTCCTGGAGAAATGAGTAGCAGGTTGACGGGAGAGAGCTGGGACGTGTTGGAGCCGCCACCTAAGGGAAGAGTTTTCTTTTGGCTGGGAGCGTTTATTTCTTTAAAAAAAACATGTGAATGCTGTTACCGAGAGGATAAAATGAGGGTTCAACGTTAAATCCTTGGCTTGGCTGCATTTTTTTTTATTTTCGCCCCTTTTCATTTTCGGTCCAGCATTTTGTGATTGAATGTTTTTGGCTTTTCAAAGAGTATACGCTGATTCATAGTGAGCGGGATGCAAGCGGTGCACATGTGGAGATTTAATTTTTTTCTTTGCATTTATTTTTCTAGAAGAAGAGGTGCAACATGGTTTTTCTTTCTTTTAAGATGGGAAGCACGGTGATTCATGGAGAATGAGGATGATTCATTTTGAAAGAGACACATGGCGTTCAATTTATTTCTTTTAAAAAAAAAGGAAGTGTTGATTATGTTGAATGAAGTGGTTATGTCCCAAGAGTTTTTTTTTAATATATATATTATCCTACGCTTATAATGAACATTTCACTTTTTAGTTTAAGTTTGACATTTCATGTTATTATAGAGTTGATGTGTTTTGTTATTTATTTCTTGCATTTCAATTTCTCACACACCTTGAGCATTTAATTTTAAATTCTAAGTTGTGTTGGGCATTTAATGTTTTAGTTTAAGTATTACATTTGAATAGCACACCACATGTTTCTTTATTGTCTGTTGCATTTTAATTAGTTCACACATCTTGCTTTAGGAATGTCTGTTCACTGCTTTCATTCACTTTAATTCAATTTATTATTTTCATGTTGTCTGTTTTGTTCGGCTTCTTTATCTTCTTGCATTTCCAATTTTCTCACTTGTTTTAGAAACCGTTCGGTCTCAATGTAGAACCGTTCGGTCATCTGTATGACTGTTCGGTCTTTACGCTTTGTTCATTTATTTCAGTGTTTTCAATTATGTTTGGTTGTATTTAATTTCCAGTTTTCATTTAGTTCATTTCGAATTACAAAAACACTTTCAAACCCCCCCACTGCGTGTTTGACCTAAGACTTGAACCACATTTGGTCCTTGAGAGACGACCTAGGAGTCATTTCCTAGCTATACTGCATTCCTTATATGCAATCAACTTTTGTGTGAGGTGCGACCCTCTCATCACTAGTATAGGCTAAATTTTCTGTTCATTGGAATTGGTTGTATGACGAAACGTTAATGTAAATTTCTTGTGCAATATATGTTTCTGTTCTTGTTCTTTTCTTGACTTGCTTTTGATTATACGGAAGTATTAATCTCTTTAAAAGTTCTTTTGTACTGGGAAGTATTTTTAGAACCAGAAACGGAAGAAAAGAAACTAAAAGTAACTACGCTAGGAATAATTATGTGCTTCTGGTCATTCTTAACATCTAAACTTAATGCAAAATTATTTGATGAATTAATTAAGGAATTAATAATTCAATGGATAATTTTAGAACTTGTTTTAAGGAATTAAATCAAGATACTCTCATGTGAATGCTTGAACAGAGAATATATGTTGTTCAGGATCTTACTGTAATGTTAGTCAAAGACCAATTCCAGTGATCTTTTATTGCATTTTTAAAATCTTAATTGTTTACGTTGTAAATTTCATGTTTAAATCCAAGTTGAAATCACAAATATCATCAGTAATTGATCTTGATAAATAATTTTCATTGAAATACGTAACTCAAATTCCCTTGGGAGAACGATACATTTTTACTTATCACTGTATTACTTGTAACAATTTGGTATACTTGCCAAAAAGTTATCAAGTTTTTGGCGCCGCTGCCGGGGAATTTGATTGTTTTGTTATTTCAATTAGTTGTTTATCAATTTCAATTTTGTTCCCATCTCCGTAAATTCATTGTTTTAGTTTTCTGTGTATCTGTATATATTGTGTTTTGTTCCTGTTGTTATTTCTTGGGTTGGTCATTGGAGATTTTTGTTCTGCATGCCACGCAGAATAAAATCTGAGAATTTATTGTTTGATTCTGAGATTGAAAGGACAGCCCGTAGAAATAATAGTAGGCGTAGAAGAGAAAATAGAAAAAAAGAAGCTAGAGAATCCAGCTTATCCTCAAACGCTTTTTCTTCATCTGACCAAGAGGGTAAAAAGATGGAGGGAAACAGGGAGAATGAACAAGGAAGGCGTACGTTGGAAGATTATGCTTCAGTGTCTATACCTACATCTTTCAACAGTTTAGCCAGACCTGTGGTAATCGCGGCTAACATGGAAATGAAGCCAGCATTGATACACCTTATTCAAAGTAATCAGTTTTCAGGATTGTCACACGAAAATCCTTACGATCATCTGACAACTTTTAATGAATATTGCAACACTGTTAAAATGTTGAATGTGTCAGAGGAGGCAATCAGACTTAGTGATGGACAAATGCCCGAGGAGAGACCGAAGACATGACGCGGACTCCTCGAAGCTTCCTCCAGAGAGATGAACGCAGCGGAAAATGACAAAATGATGACGATAACACGAGATCGAAGATTGACTCGAAGGAAAACTACAGTCGAGCTCTAATCGGACCAAACTCTAGACTGACCGATGGAACCCTAGAAAAGGGGAAAACCAAAATGAACCGATTAATCGGTTCAAAATGAAGATTGAATGTGGAAAAGGGTTAGATCGAAGTAAAGGAGGGTTTCAATCGGCAAAATGGAGGAAAATGGTCTAAGAAGGAAGAAACCCTAGTGAGTGGTGGGATGAAAGACAATATCATGTTAGGAAAGGTAGAAAGTCCTCCATACGTGATTGGCATGATTTAAAAGCTTGCATGAGAAGAAAGTTTGTGCCTTCAAGCATTAAAAGAAACCTAGAACTAATTAGGGATTGCATTGATGATGGAAAATTAGAAACTTGTTTTTGTTGCTCTCTTAGTGCTTTAGCCCTTCAATCCTTGCTCAAAGAGGTTTCAAGCTTCTGGAACAGTGTTGGCTACTGCAGAGTATTGATTCTGCTGTTTAGTTTCTGTGCAACCGTGAAACTCCAATTAGAGCACGTTCATCTCACTTTTAATGGTCTTCACAAAACTCTCCAAAACAGATTTTGAAAATCTGTTGCACAAGCTATAAGACACCCTTCAAGTGAAAACCTGCACTGTTATATCAAACCAGCAAGAATATCTAATGTTCCAGTTCAGCAAATCAATTTATTCAATTGGTCCAAAATTGATGATGGAATCAGCTTGAATTTAAGGACCAAACTGGTCAAAACAGAACTGAATGAAAACTGGGTTATTGTCTAGAAGACAACACCAAACTGAGCCAAAAATCAGAAAGCTGAATTGGTTAACAAGGTGTGATAAAAACTGTTTTGAACAATTTTTAAAAAATTGAAATCTGCACCTTCAATTGTAAAAACCAGTTCAATCAACAAGTTTCAAAATCCTTTTGATCATTTAAAATGTTTCTCAAATCAGAACTATATAAGCTAATTGCATAACACAAATCAAATTCTGAAACTGGACTGTTTCAGCATTGGACAATAGTGCAGTATTTCTCTCGGCCAAGGCTATTTGGCTTCATGTGCATGCACTCAAATCTCACTTCCTTTACTGTTTCAGGGTGCTCTAGCAAGCTTCTTTTAGGTTCCAAACACTCAATTTCTCATTCACTTTCATATGGAGCTGGTCTCTCAAAATTTGGCTATAGAAGTTGCCAATTTTCACTCAAATTCTCACTGCAGAAAAGTGTTTTATGCTGCTGAAAAAAAAAATACAATTAATGTTTGCTGGACAGCACACTTGAATTCACAAATTCAGGTTCCTCTCCACTTCCTAAGATGCTACCTTGGTAGGGAAAGGGTTCTGCAACTTGAATGCTCCAATTGGACTTCACAACACCATTGCAATCATCCAAAACAGTCACCAAACAGATTAAAAAAATCTGCACCAGTTTCAACACCAAAATTTGACTTGAACTTGACAATTTAAGAGGCCAAAAACTCAAAAGCAATAAAAATAGGTTTACAACAGAAGTAGGCACTCAAATGGATCCTAAGAAAGGTGCTAGAATAGATTAAGAAAGCAAGAAAACTCAAAATGCAGGTTGAAAGACAATTAGCACGAAACTGTTTGATAAAAACAGAAGGTGTTCGATGAAATGCCTTAAAGAAACCCAGATTTTGTGTTTTTTTTGGGTTTGGACTAGGCTGCACGGTTCATAATCCCTTTTAACACTTTGCTTTGCTTCTTTTAACCATTTAATTATAATTTTAACCACTGAACCAGGTATTGCTGCAAGCCAAATTGGATTTCAAAGTACATTCATCAAAACAGATTCAGTTTTCAACACTGCACCAGAAAATTAGCTTGGTTTTGGTGGTTTGAAACTCAAATTTGCACAGAAGTGGCTTAAACTCGAAATGAATCACTTCAGCAACTTTAATTAGTGATTTGAAACATGTTCAAACTCTGAAATGAGTTAAAAACAGATTGCTACTCAGATTGACCTTGCCACTTCCTAATTTAACTCAAAATATGATGGTTTAAGAAACAACTCTGCACTTAGGCCAAGATATTACTAATTGAAATCTACTTGCAACTTTTAAACACCATTTTAAACTTGTTCAAGCTATCAAATACCTCAGGATTAGCAGAAATCAAAAACAGACCTTGTTATGGCCAATTTATGCAGAAAAATACCCCATCAATCCACCAAAATCAAGTTTGATTTATTCAAAAGCTATAGCAACAATGAAAATGACTCAAGGAAGTCTTAATACACTAGATCAAGCTGGAAATTATCAGCTAGAATGAATTAAATTCAGATTAGACATCCAAGGATTTTTAAGCACGGTGAAAAGCTTGAAATAAGACCAAAACAGTAGGTTCTTCTAGTTTATGAGGCAACCAAGCTATGCTAGATGCATTTCATTGCTTGTTATGGTTTGCCATACCATTTGCAACCTTAGACAACACTAAACAGTGGTGGACAATGCATTAGAACAGACTTAAAAGACTTAAAACAGATTCAAAGAAAACTTAAACCAGAAATGAATTTTCAATCAGATTTGAAACTTGAACCAGAGTTTTAGTGATTCTGCTCATATCACCATGGCTAGATTAAGCTCTCATTGCCTTATTTGGTTGATATATGAATTCACTTTCATCTGAACTCAAGCACATCCAAAAACCAAAGCAGGAAAACCAGATTTAATGACAAATTAAAACACTGCATCAGAATTTTGAGCACATGACTTTAACATACTGGAATTGAATTCTAAAGCTGGAAGAGACATAAGAAAGAATGATTCACCGTTTAAAATGAGTAACAAACATGTATGAACACTGGAAACACAACACAACAACAGGAAACACGAAATTAATGACTGGAAAAAGTAAAACAGAAGCAACAAAAATACTCAAAACAGAAACTGGAAACTGAAACAAAAAGCACAACAGAATGCAGAAATGGAGTGCAAAGATGGAGGAATAGCTTAGCTCTTGGTGCGTGGACGACCTAAGCTCATGATACCACTTGATGGACGAACGCCCGAGGAGAGACCGAAGACGTGACGCGGACTCCTCGAAGCTTCCTCCAGAGAGATGAACGCAGCGGAAAATGACAAAATGATGACGATAACACGAGATCGAAGATTGACTCGAAGGAAAACTATAGTCGAGCTCTAATCGGACCAAACTCTAGACTGACCGATGGAACCCTAGAAAAGGGGAAAACCAAAATGAACCGATTAATCGGTTCAAAATGAAGATTGAATTTGGAAAAGGGTTAGATCGAAGTAAAGGAGGGTTTCAATCGGCAAAATGGAGGAAAATGGTCTAAGAAGGAAGAAACCCTAATGTGTGGCTGGAGATTGAAAAAGAAGAATGAAGATCTGGCTCTGTGATGAAGAAGAAGGTGAATATGTAGATCTGTGAAGAGGATAACCTGATTGGGAGTGTGGAGAAGCGAGAAGAGGCTTGAGCGAAATGAAACCTCAGGATAATGAAGACGTGGATGTTGATGATGCGAATTTGAGAGAAAGATGTACTGGCAGCTGACGCGTGCCAGATGTGGCAGTGGAGGAGAGGCAGCGTGGAGGAGAGGCAGCACCGTGGAAAATGGAATATGAGAGTGAGAAAGGTGCTTGGAAGGTGGCTAGAGGGAGTCCTTGGACTCTCTAGCCTTGACTCTCAAAAGAGAATTGTTTCTGGTTTCAGAAAACTCAATTCTCATTAATTTCAAAAGTCCCAATACAAGATAGGAGCTGGGTATTTATAGTAACCCATGCTCCTTACAAGCTAAAATACGTGCACAATAAAAATGTAAAAACTACAAAAAGAGGACACTGATAAAACACATCAGGCACGATTCCATCACTTAGTCTTTTTCCATTTTCCATGGCAGGAAATGCCAAGAAATGGTTAAATTCTTTTCCTAAGGGAAGTCTGACAGGTTGGGATGACGTTGTGTCAAAGTTTTTGCAGAAGTATTTCCCTCAATCAAAAATAAACAAAGGCAAGCAAGAGATATCCTCTATCCAACAGGAACCTGAAGAGACTTTGAGTCAGACATGGGATAGGTTTAAGGGATTATTAAGAAAGACTCCCATACATGGATTTGATGTCCCCACTCAATTGAACCTGTTCTTAGGAGGTTTAAAATCTCACACAAAATTGATGCTAGATGCCTCAGCAGGAGGTAACATTAGGTGGAAGACACCTGATGAAGCTCATGAAATTATTGAAAATATGGCATCTAGTGACAATGATGTTCAAAGTGAGAGAGGACAAAATCAAAAGAGGGGAATGTTTAAGTTGCAATCCCAAGATGCCTTATTAGCCCAAAATAAAATTATGACTCAACAGCTTGAGTCTCTGATGAAAAAGGTATCACAACTAGAAATCCAAAATGTATCACAGGCACAACATATTGTGCAAGGGGTTGAACTGTGTGGTGGAGAGCACCAAAATGGACAGTGTGCTATTCTCACCAATGCTAAGGAAGAGGTCAATTACATGGGAAATCAAAGCCGTCAAGGCAATTATGGAAATTATAATCAAGGATGGAGACCTCATCCTAGCATGGGTCAGGCTAGTTCCAGTAGACCACCTCCACAGTTTCAACAACAACCCACTCTTTCTGATAGGACATCAAAACTGGAAGAAACTCTTCAACAATTTATGCAGATGTCCATATCAAATCAAAAGAGCACAGATGCATCTCTAAGAAATTTAGAAGTTCAAATGGGTCAGTTGGCCAAGAAACTGGAAGAGAAGCCTGTTAATACATTTGGAGCTAACACTGAACTAAATCCAAAAGAGCACTGTAAAGCTATAACAACAAGGAGTGGTAAAGTGTTAGACAGTGTAGTTGTGGGGCAAGAGGATCAAAAGGAAAATTTAAATGAGGAACAGAAAGATAAAGAAGAAGAAGTGGAAGAGCAGAAAGATAAAAATAAAAAAATTGAAAAGAGCCAAAAAGGAAAACAGATTGTGAATCCTTTACCATACCCAAATATATATTCTAGAAAGGAAAAAGAAAGTCAATTTTCTAGATTTATGGCTCTCTTCAACAAGCTGGAAATTACAATTCCCTTTTCTGAAGCACTTCAACAGATGCCCTCTTATGCTAGATTCATGAAAGATCTGTTGACCAAGAAGAGAAAGTATATTGAGGAAGAAACAATAGAGGTGCAAGGGAATTGTAGTGCCATCATCAAAAAACTTCTACCACCAAAATTCAAAGACCCTGGAAGTTTTACTATTCCATGTACAATTGGAAAACTCCCTATTGGAAAAGCATTGATAGACTTAGGGGCAAGCATTAATTTGATGCCTTTATCTATGTTAAAGAAAATAGGAGACATGGAAGTAAAACCAACAAGGATGACTCTACAATTAGCAGATAGGTCTTTAAAATACCCATATGGAGTTATTGAAGACGTACTGGTGAAAGTTGATAAGTTTACTTTTCCAGTAGATTTTGTTATTCTTGATATGGAGGAGGATACTGAAGTCCCCCTAATATTGGGTAGACCTTTCATGAAAACTGCTAGAGTCATAATTGATGTTGATGATGGTCATTTGAAGGTGAGGCTACATGATGAAACAATAACCTTTAATGTTGTGGAGGCTATGCAACATCCAAAAGATAAAGGGAACTGTTTCAGAGTTGAAGTACTGGATGATGTAGTTGAGACTGTAAAAAATCAGATGTATGTGAAATCCCCTTTAGAGCGTGTATTGGTTGATGCTTGTGAAGAGCTTACTGTTGAAGAAGAATCTGAAGTGGAAGAGATTTCACAACATCTAGAAAAATTAAAAGAAGAGAATTCCACTGATGTGAGAGTGGAAAAATTGGAAAAGGTTGACTTGGATGATCAGGAAAAAATGGAATTAAAAGTGCTTCCTGATCATCTCAAGTATGTGTTTTTAGAAGAAAATTCTAAGAAGCCTGTGATCATAAGCAATTCTTGAAAGAGAATAAAAAGGCAATAGGTTGGCACATCTCTGATTTGAAAGGCATAAGTCCAACCTACTGCATGCATAAGATCATGATGGAACAGGATTATAAACCCATAGCACAACCACAGAGGAGATTGAATCCAAATCTAAAAGAGGTGGTGAGAAAGGAAGTGCTTAAATTGCTTGAAGCAGGAATGATTTATCCTATCTCAGATAGTGCTTGGGTGAGTCCTGTACATGTTGTTCCTAAAAAAGGGGGTATGACTGTTGTTCAGAATGATAAGAATGAATTAATTCCTACAAGAACAGTCACAGGGTGGAGAATGTGTATTGACTACCGAAAATTAAATCAATCCACCAGGAAAGATCATTTTCCTCTTCCTTTCATGGATCAAATGTTGGAAAGGCTAGCATGACAAGCCTACTATTGTTTCCTGGATGGGTATTCAGGATATAATCAAATAGTAGTGAATCCAGAGGACCAAGAAAAGACCGCTTTCACTTGTCCCTTTGGTGTGTTCGCATACCGAAGGATGCCTTTTGGTCTCTGTAATGCTCCTGCTACATTCCAACGTTGCATGCTAGCCATCTTTTCTGATTTGGTAGAGAATTGCATTGAAGTATTCATGGATGATTTCTCAGTTTTTGGAAAATCATATGATTTATGCCTAGAGAACCTGGATGTAGTTTTGAAGAGATGCATTGCCACGAACCTTGTTCTAAATTGGGAAAAATGTCACTTTATGGTTCATGAGGGAATTGTCTTAGGACATAAGATCTCATCCAGGGGAATAGGTGTAGATCAAGCAAAAGTTGATGTGATTAAAAAGTTACCGCCTCCTATGAATGTCAAAGGGGTAAGGAGCTTTCTTGGACATGTTGGTTTTTACAGGAGATTCATAAAAGATTTTTCCAAGATAGCTAAACCCCTTTGTAATCTGCTTGTGAAGGACACTACTTTTGAACTTGATGGAGAGTGCCAGAAAGCTTTTGAAGTCTTGAAAGAGAAGTTGATATCAGCCCTTGTTGTAGTCGCACCAAATTGGACTCAAAATTTTGAGTTAATGTGCGATGCTAGTGACTATGCTATTGGGGCTATATTGGGACAGAGACGTGGTAAAGTTTTTCACGTTATTCATTATGCCAGTAAAGTTCTGAATGGTGCACAATTGAATTATGCCACAACTGAAAAAGAATTTTTGGCAATTGTGTATGCTCTTGAAAAGTTTAGACCTTATCTGATAGGATCTAAAGTTATCATTTACACTGACCATTCAGCCATAAAATACTTATTGGCAAAGTCTGATTCAAAGCCACGCCTCATAAGATGGGTTTTACTGTTACAGGAATTTGATCTTGAGATAAAAGACAAAAAGGGGAGCGAGAATGTCATTGCTGATCACTTGTCTCGCCTCCTTAACACTGAGGTGACTGAGAAAGAAGGAGAAATTAAGGGAGAATTTATTGATGAGCGTCTGATGCTCATACAACAGAGGCCATGGTTTGCAGATATGGCTAATTTTAAGGCTGCAGGAATTCTCCCTGATGACTTGACTTGGCAGCAAAAGAAGAAGTTTCTACATGATTCCAAAGAATATCTTTGGGATGATCCTTATCTCTTCAAGTTGGGTGCTGACCACTTACTGAGGCGGTGTGTAACAGCAGAGGAAGCTGGTGGTATCCTATGGCATTGTCATAATTCGCCATATGGAGGACACTATAATGGAGAAAGGACAGCCGCAAAAGTGCTTCAATCTGGGTTCTTTTGGCCTACCTTGTTCAAAGATGCACATGCTCATGCTAGAGGGTGTGACAAATGCCAAAGAACAGGAAGCATATCAAAAAGACATGAGATGCCACTGCAGGCAATTTTAGAAGTTGAAATATTTGATTGTTGGGGAATGGACTTTATGGGACCACTACCTTCTTCCTACAACAATGAATATATTTTAGTAGCAGTGGATTATGTCAGTAAGTGGGTGGAAGCTGCAGCATGCCAGAAGAATGATGCCAAGATTGTTGTCAAATTTCTCAAGAGGCAAATCTTCTGTAGATTTGGTGTACCTAGGATCCTCATAAGTGATGGAGGGTCACATTTCTGTAACGCTCAATTGGCTAAGGTCTTAACACATTATGATGTGAGGCACAAGATTGCTTCACCGTATCATCCTCAGACCAATGGCCAAGCTGAAGTTTCTAACAGGGAAATCAAAAGAATCCTTGAAAAGACTGTTTCATCATCAAGAAAGGATTGGGCTGCAAAATTAGATGATGTCCTGTGGGCATATATGACGGCCTTAAAGACTCCTGTGGGGCTAACTCCCTTCCAGTTAGTCTATGGCAAGTCATGTCATCTCCCAGTTGAGATGGAACATAAAGCATATTGGGCACTAAAATTTCTTAACTTTGATTCTTCTCTTTGTGCAGGAAAAGGAAAACTTCAGTTGCAAGAGTTGGAGGAAATGAGGATGATTGCTTATGATTCTTCAAAGAAATATAAAGAAAGGGTCAAACTGTACCATGATAAGAAGCTGATAAAGAGAGATTTCCAACCTGGACAACAGGTATTGTTGTTCAATTCCAGATTCAAACTGTTTCCAGGTAAGTTGAAATCTAAATGGTCTGGTCCCTTTGTGATAAAGGCAGTCAAGCCTTATGGTGCTATTGAACTAATGGATCCAAATTCTGAGAATTCAAATAAAACCTGGATTGTAAATGGTCAGATATTGAAACATTATTTAGGTGGAGAGGTTAAACGCCTCACCACAATTATTAATTTCTCTGAACCATGAACTGTTTGGGTCAAGCTAGTGACGTTAAAGAAGCGATTACTAGGAGGCACCCTAGCACATGTTTGTATATATTTGTGTTTGTTGATTGTGTTTCTATAATTGTTAAGTTTAAGTGTGGAGAGGAAGTGCTAAGATACTCGAGGAATGAGTTTTGACGCTCTATTCGCACAACGCACAGCTGAGGTGCGCTATGCGACTAGATTATTTTATGAAGCAGTGATTTATTCGCACAACGAATTTCATGCGCTCTACGAGAGAGAAAAAGAAATTGTTTTGAGATTGAAGTTCGCATAACGATTACATTCGCTTTGCGATTTAAAAGTTTAATTTTTCTCTTTGCGGAAGTATTCGCATAGCACATTTGATAAGCAGGGCGAATAAAATCACTAGAGCAACTTGAACATTTAATTCGCATAGCGCACAATTTGCGCTATGCTACCAAAAATTTTGAGAGTGAGATCTGTCAAAATTCGCATAGCGCAAGTGGTAAACTCTGTCAAAATTTGCACAGCGAAATTTTGCGCAGAGCGAATTACATGAGAGTGGTTTGAGTTGTGTTTTAATTCGCATAGCGCATAGCTGAAATGCACTCTGCGAATTATGTTCAAAAAAAAAATAATAATAAAAGCAGAAAACGCAAGAAATTCGCACAGCGCGCAGTTGTGGTGCGCTATGCGAATTGACTCGTTCAGTTATATTTTTTAAAACCTACTTCTTCTCCAATCTCATTTTACCATTCTTCATTTTACCCTAGCCACCATTCTCTTCCATTTTCGCACAACGGACGTATCCTTCCTCTCTGCCAATTTCTCCACTTTATCTCCATTGCCAACATTTCACTTTCTGCTTTGCTTCAAGTGCCTTTTCACTCTCTGATCTTGTTCACTGATCTTGGTCACTCTCCATAGGTTTCATTTTCTACTCTCCATTTGATTCTTTGTTTTTAATGTTCATAGGAGTATAATAGGAGTTTCGGTCTGATTGAATGCTCTCTTGAACCACTGTGTGAATATACACTTTCAAGCACCATCTGTTTATGCATATCCATGACTGTCATTTGATCTCTGATGGATGTCCTCTGCACTGTCTCTCGCTAGGCGACACATTTGCATAGCGAATTAGAGGTCTGGTTTTCTGAACATGAAATTCGCCTGGCGAGAAAGTCGCAAAGCGAATTATAGGTTTTATTTCTGATATGAAATTCGCACAGCGACTCTGGTCGCATAGCGAATGGCCCCTGAGTGATGACACCTATTTCGCCTTTTTCGCATAGCGACACATTAGCATAGCGAATTAGTCTTGACAGCAGACACTGAAAGTGCAAATTCGCATAGCGCACGCTGGCGCATAGCGAATTCCATTTGCCAGCAACTGTGTTTTGAGCTATTCACTTGCTCTGACCCATTTTCCATAATTGTTTGCACTGTGCATTATTTCTTGCAGATGGCACCTCCCAAGAGCACACAAGAAAAGAAGAGGAAGACCACCCGAGGGTCTTCTTCTAGATCCCAACCTGCAGAAGCCCAAGAGGAGAACCTTGTCCTGAACTATGCTCAGGACCGTTTTATTCCAGAGGCACATTCTGATAGGTTCCATCAGATTATTATGGGCAAGGCATTATTACCTGAGAGGAGGGTTGAATTGAAACCTGACGAGTATGACCATATCCAGGAAGAATTGGAGAAGAGAAGATGGAATTTTGTTTTAGCCAGCCTTCCAGATGAGATTGATGAAGTCTTGGTTAAAGAATTTTATGCAAATGCTTGGGAACCTGACCACTCTCAGCCTCACTCTAGAGTTTCAAAAGTGAGAGGCAAGCTAGTACGCTATGATCGCAGATTAATGAACAGGATTCTGAATACACTGATGTTTCAGCCATGCCCTCTAGGTGCTTTTATGTCTAGCTATCCTGATCATGACCTTATTGCCTCCACTTTATGCCTTCCCGGATATGGCTATCAGCTTGGCACTAGTGGGACACCAGTGAGAATATTAAGGAAACATTTGAATTCACTAGCCACTATCTGGAGTCTCTTCACATTCACCAACATCTGTCCCAATTCTCATACTTCCGACATCAATCTGGAAAGGTCGTATATGGTATATGGAATTATCACAGGGATTGACATGGATGTGGGAGCTTATATCTCTCAAGAAATGGCACTGATTGCTGATAATGATACATGTAAGCTTGGATTTCCTGCCTTGGTGATAGCATTGTGCAAGGCCAGTGGAGTATCTGGAGTTTCTGATATCACTTTGAAACTTCAACCCCCTCTCAATAAGAAATTCTTTGATAGGAATTGCAGCAACAAGGAAGAGTTCTCTGTTATGAATGCTCCTCCTCCAGTTCCCCCTCCACGCCGAAATGTTAGAGCGGCTATACCACCTGTAGCGCCGTCTATTCCTTCACCTGATCTTTTCACTCGCTACATGCAGCAGAGTCTGGCTAGACAGGACGACATCCGCGACTGGTGCACTACTATGCGGCAGGGTCAGGTGTCCTTATAGGATAGCATGTATAATTTGTCCTTGGGCATCCCTGATTTTCCTCTAGATTCACTGATGACTGGAGACCAGTTTGCAGCGCAGATTCCATGGCCTGAGGGCAGGCCAGAGTCCAGGTGGGGGAGTGCCTTTCCAGGAGCACCAGAGCCAGAGTTAGATGAGCAGGAGGACATGATGGCAGGTGATGGTGATGAGGAGGAAGAGGAGCCAGATCCCAGATGGACACAGCAGAGTTATCATTCGTAGGAGAGCCAGTGGAGATCAGGAGCTGATGGGTCGTGGTAGAGCGACTCCTGTTGTTATGTTGATTGTCATTTTTATTTTAGTTCAGTTGTTCGTATGTGGAACTTTGTTTAGTTCAGTTATGTTTGTGGTTGTAAAGACAATTGTGTTGTGATTTAATGATTTGGCATTGTCTGATTAAGTTATGTGATTCTTGAGGATGATGACATGTATGTTTGTGGTGGCTATGCTTCAAAATTTTTACTGTGTGTATGAATATGACCAGATCTGTGAGTGTTGAGAGCATATATTGATTGAGAGATATTGAGTTGTCTAGATATGGAATTGGCTTTTGCATGATTTTGATTCTACGTATATACACACACTTTTTGGTTAAGGATGACAAAGGCCCTGTTTATTATTGACTATATAGCTACTTGGCCAGATAGCCAACCTTTAGACACAGTGATACATTTGTGAACCCTTTTGAGCCTTGAAAAATTTTTCCTTCCACCCTGAGCCTATTAGATGATATCCTACCTTACACCTTAGAAGAGAACATGTATTATGCTTTAAAAGATGTTAAGGTTGAATTCAAGTTTGGGGGAAGAAAAGATGATGAAAAAAAAAATTTTAAACAATTAAATACATAAAAGCTCAAAATGAAAAAGAAGGTTGAGCTATGAAAGAAAATGGTATGTGATGAATGATATATTTTGGGATTTGAGTACTGGATTGGGAATTGAAGTTGTTCTCTTCTTAATAGGTGTCTTTGAATCCAAGAAAAACCATGATTCTTTTCCTAGCCAAGCCAAGCCTTACCCTGAAAAGACCTTTGGACTTAACCAGTAGTGTGTGAAGTGTGTGAATCAAATGAAATGCAAAAGCTGATGAAGTTCTATGTCAATTCTACTGTCATGTGAGGACAAACACTTGAGTGTGGAGTAATGATAAATGATGATCTGGTTGTTCATATTTTATGCACAGATGATTTTGTGAGTGATGCACCATGTCATACTTGTTGAAATCTTTGGGAATACATGTGATTTTTTCTGATGTGCTAAGTCATTCTATCCAAATGTCAAATGTCTTTTGTGTTTTGTTGTTCAGTTCTTTCTGTGATTTCCTAAGGGCATGAAATAGTTCAAGTTTGGGGGAGTTGATAAGTGTGAAAAAGAGTTGTTTTTACACTTATAAATGATCTAAATCTTCTAATTATTCATGTTATTACTCAGTGAAATGTTGTAATAGGAAGTAGATTGTTTTGTAAATTATTGTACAGGAAGGATGTATAGTTTGGAGTCTATCAGCCAATTTTCGCATAGCGCAAGCCAAAGCTCGCAATGCCAGGAAACGGAAATTCGCATAGCGCACCATTACTTGTGCGCTGTGCGAATAACATCAGTTGAGAGGCAGCATTTACACGAAATTCGCATAGCGCACACACACCTGTGCGCTGTGCGAATTAATGAAGTTATTGGTTTTAAAAGACGTGGCAGAAAGGCAGAAACCATCTTCTGACGTACGAAAATAGGAGAAAAATACTGGAGAATTCAGGAGACGATCAGGAGACCTTTCGAGACATCAAGACTTCACTTTCTGCAAGGAATTGCTGTAAAGAGTACGTTTGAGATGTCTAGGATAGACTAAATTTTCTGTTCATTGGAATTGGTTGTATGACAAAACGTTAATGTAAATTTCCTGTGCAATATATGTTTCTGTTCTTGTTCTTTTCTTGACTTGCTTTTGATTATACGGAAGTATTAATCTCTTTAAAAGTTCTTTTGTACTAGGAAGTATTTTTAGAACCAGAAACGTAAGAAAAGAAACTAAAAGTAACTACGCTAGGAATATTTATGTGCTTCTGGTCATTCTTAACATCTGAACTTAATGCAAAATTATCTGATGAATTAAATAAGGAATTAATAATTCAATGGATAATTTTAGAACTTGTTTTAAGGAATTAAATCAAGATACTCTCATGTGAATGCTTGAACAGAGAATATATGTTGTTCAGGATCTTACTGTAATGTTAGTCAAAGACCAATTCCAGTGATCTTTTATTGCATTTTTAAAATCTTAATTGTTTACGTTGTAAATTTCATGTTTAAATCCAAGTTGAAATCACAAATATCATCAGTAATTGATCTTGATAAATAATTTTCATTGAAATACGTAACTCAAATTCCCTTGGGAGAACGATACATTTTTACTTATCACTGTATTGCTTGTAACGATTTGGTATACTTGCCAAAAAGTTATCAACCACATTGCATACGGATTTTTGAGCTTACATACGAATTTTGGCTGTATGTAACAACGATTTTTCTAGTAGTGTGTACTAGTGATTAACCAAACATTCATCCTCATCATTATAAATACGAACATCATTATCATCATCGTCATCCTCATCAACCCGAAGAACATTGGTCTAACTTTTGTACAAAACCTCACACACCTACTTTACCAAGTAAGATGGTTTGGGTGGTCCCACCCTCACGGCTAAAGGACTAGTTTCCTTGCTCCTCAAGGAATTAGGAGTAAAAACATCGATGCATCGCACACCAAACACTATCACTAGTGTAGCGAAGGAAAACGACAACGATTATTTTGGACAATTGGTAGTGATTTTCAAATCTAGGTATATCTAGGCGAGGTAAAAAAAGAAGAGTTTTTCGCATCGGTTAAGAACTAAAGCAAAAAAGGGTGCATTTTTCCTCAGTTAAAAAAAAATCCGAAGTAGTAAACAAAAAAGGGTTTTTTTTTTTGGGAAAGATTCTATAGGCAATCGCTACCGATTCCTTCTAGAACCGCTGCTATAGACCCTTAAAATGAAATATTTATTTAATGTTACACTCTATGACCTCGGTTGGAACCAGAACTGAGGCGATAAATCCTTTTCTGCCTCAATTTTTACCACAATCTTTGCCTAAAGTCTACTTTTTATTTTTAATGATGGTTTTGTTTTTGTAACATCCCTTATCACAAAAACAAACCTACATATATAAACAAAGTATCCACAACACATAAATACAATCCAAAATATTATTTTCAATTAAAAATAGAATTTTAACCATAAATAAAATCAATGTACAAATTATTATCACTATAACTGAACTCAATGATAATATGCGAATGTGCGATTTATTATATCTTAATAACTATCTACTATTGTATAGTTGTATTACATATGTTACAAGGGCTTTTCGTATGTAATGAATGGACTTCTCGGGAATTGGAAGAGGAGTCTTGAATCTCTTCATAAGAAACAATGATTTCAATTAGTGTATATGAATTTCAAACGATGGACAAAAAAGTTTCATTAAAACCAAATATTACTGTTTCCCAGCCACTTGTAATATGGGCACGAATATTGATTGTCACCCAATGCATTACATAGTAACCATAATCATATGAGTTGGTTTATTTATTACACTACAATATATCTTCATAATTATAATAGTTATGGAAGATCGTTGGAATAAAATTATTATAAGAACGTGTGCACCAAAATACCCAATCTTGAGGGCTGACCATACAAATTTTCAGCCGTAGAAGTTGATTTCCTTGAAAACACATGTATTGCAATTGAACTATGAAAAAAAAATGGCTTTAGGATACACTTATATAAAAAATAAAGTTCAAACATTGAGGTTCTTACCAATATACTACTTGCCAAAGATGTTTGGGAGGAGACTTGTGCAATGAGCAAAACCACATATCAATGTTATCTGGTAGGGAAACAACAAGTAACTTCCAATGGTGCTTGAAATTGATAATAACTTAAATATTATATATTAAAATCACAGATGAAGCTTTCAAGTTAACAAACTTCACTTACCTAGCTATATAAGGGACAAAATATAGCTTTTTCCCCCTTGCAAAGTAGCTGGTGACATATATTTGGATATTATAATATTTATTACTTTCATGAGTGAGTTGGGGGTCCCAGAGACATCACTAAACCCCATATTGTTACTCACACCAAACATATACCTGAAACAAATTTGATTTGATATAAGTAACTTGATAAATTAGTTTTATATAAAGAATTATCCATGAGATCTTGCCTGTGCAAATATAATGCGATATTAAAGTCTCTCCAAATATAGTAGAACCCCATGGAACCGTCATCGGCTCAGTTGCAATGATGCAAAATGAGCATTTGAAAAAGACAACATCATCTATGAGACTAGATCGTCTAACGTCTTCATGTTTTAGAGTTTAACAAACAACAATACACAAAATGAGCATTTGAAAAAGTATTATATTTTCAAAAAATTTCTTGAAAGAAAAGACTTCTTATGAAAATCTTTAAGTAAACACATTAATATCCTAGTAGACACACTTTTAAACGATATTCTTAAAAAATGTGTCAATATGTTATATGAGAGTCTTACTAAATGCATTCTTACGAGACATTGCTAAAAAATTTTAAAACGAACTCTCACTATATCTTGCAAAATAATATGTAAAATGATGTTTTTGGTAATGTATCAAGAAGATGCCAAGATTGTCTAGGGATAACATCAGTGGTGAAGAATACTACACAATTAGGAGTGAGTAAAACTTAACTAGACAACGTATCAGGAAGATACCAGGATTTTCTAGGGATACCAGGAGTGGTGAACAATACTCCACAACCAAGAGTGGGTGATACTCGATTCTAGTTAGAGTAACAGGGCTTAGTGGGATTGATTAGGTGATACCAAGAGTGGTGCAAATACTGAATTGTAATCTTTGCAAAGCATTTTGCTAACAAACTCTGTAGTTGCTTATTAACACAATTGTTTATAAAAGCTCTTCTCACTAAACACTATATTTATTAAAAGTTGTCATTCTTAAAAGACTACAATACCTTTGCTAAAATGCTTGAAGAACATTTTATCTCTAAACTTTCCATTTAAATAATACTTTATAAATTAAGCGTCTAACAATGTATGTAGACCGTTTAATTCTTAACAAAGTTTTTACATGACCTTTTGAAAATAAAGACATGGAAAACGAAGGCTACGCTATTAATGGTCAACCTCTATTTAAAGGAGAGAAGTTCAACGATTGGAAACAAAGAATGATCGAAGTCTTTGAATCCTATTACATCGATATGTTGGATGTAGTCGAGCATGGCAACAACATACCGCTTAATGAAAAAGGACAACCAGTTGCAAAAAGCCAATGGACTGACGAGAAGAAACAAAGGTACCTATTAAACTCTAAAGCTCATAACTCACTAATGTGTGTTCTCTTTGAAGAGGAATACAAAAAAGTTCATGTCTACTGTTATAATTGATGAGCTTTATTTCACAACACCAAGAGGGAGAGGGGGGGGGGGGGGGGGGGGGGGGTTGAATTGGTGTTTTATAAAAACTAGCACTTTTCAAATCTTTCTTTTTAGAGTGTAATCGATTTACCTTGTATTGTAGCCTCATTGCATCATCATGGAGTTCTTAAAAAGAATCCAGCAACAGATCATACTTCACTTCGATAGGCTCACTTTCGAAGTCGATGTCACTACCTTCAGAATGTACTAAACCAGCCATGAAGCACAAGTTTGACTCCTCCTCTACACTTTGATCTTCATCACTTGATGTGACACCATCAATGTTCTCCCAGACAATGTAAGCCTTCTTCTGCTTACAAAAATATCGTATAACGTCATTGTTTTTTGGCCTTTCACGTTGAATTCGAGGTCGACATCATCTCGGGAGACGTTAAATTGACGTCGAATTTAAAAAATTCGATGTTAATCAGATTGACATGGAATTTTGTTAATTCAACGTTAAGCAATTCTTTTGTTTTTTTTTAATTAATTGTAATCCTTTTTTACAACTCTACGAGACCTAAAAAGCAGAAAAACAACAAATTTTAGTTTTTGGTATTTTATACAGTATGAACTATGAACGTGTAATATAGTATCAACAACAAACAACAATAACAAACAACAAACAAGTTCAATCAAACAACAACAACAACAACAAACAAGTTCAACCAAATAACAACAACAAACAAGTTCAACAAAAAACAACAACAAACAAGTTCAAAAAATAAGTTCTTCAAAACGAAAACGAAAACGAAAAAGGTGGGTTCGTTAGAATAAAGTGTTTCCACCAGTGAGAGAGAAAGCCGAATGCACCGATGAAGGACAAGAACACGAAAATAATCGGTCAAAACAAACGAAAATTATACATAAAGTAGTGAATTAACATGCATTTGCATCAAATGAAAGAAAGATTACATGTGATGGTCATCAAACTTCGTTCGAGAAAAGTTTTAGCAAAGAAGAGGGTCTCGCACGCTAAGAGAAAGTGAATGAATTTTAAATCTCCCGCTCAAATTAAACAGGGGAAACTTTTGGCTGAATAATAATACGTCGAAGCTCCTACAAAATTTGATGTATTATATGTGGTTTAAAAGAAAAAAGAAAAAAAGAATTAAAAAAGCATTACTATTTTGCTTCTCGCTGACAAATAATACGTCGAAACCTGATAACGGTTGAAAAACCGTTATTTTTATACTTAATTTTGACAGTGAAAACAACCTTTATGACTTAGAAACTAGCTTGAAATCATGCTTTTGCTTAAGTTTTGGAAATAAGAGAGTTGGATGGGCTTTATGCTTGGTTTTCCTTGTTTTGGCAGGAATTAAGATGAATTAAATGAAAGAAGTTGAAGTAGTAAGGAGCTGGACTTAGGAAAGGAAGTAAAAGTGAACAAAAGAAGAGTCGCATTCACCACTCAGCGCCACTTTTACCGCTGAGTGGCCTTCTAAAGCACCGCAGTCACCGTTGAGGGCCAAAAGTGCAGCTGAGCGTCATTCTGAAGAATCGCACTTACCGCTGAGCGCCATTTAATTGGGCTTGGGCCTATTTTCTATAATTCTTAATAAACTATATAAGGGTTTAGTCGACCTAGGGTTAGTATCTTTGGACAGAAAGAGGCGAAATCATACTTTCTTCACCCCTTGGAGGCAGATTTTGGATGCGGAAACTCCTTTCTTCAAATTCTAGGGTTCTATCTTTATTTCTTTCATTGTTTTTCATCTAGTTTCACCATGTCTATGGGGAACTAAACCTCCATTGTTGTTGGGGGAACCGATGTAATCCTTTGAAACTCTCATGTATTGAATTGTTCTATATTTTATATGCCTTGCTTCATTAATTGTTAGGGTTTTTCTTCTACGCTTTATGCATGCTTTGTTTAACTCATTTAATTGCATGATCATTGATGTTATCTATATGGACACATATAGATAAATCTAGAATTGAGGAAATTCTCCCAAGAGCAATATTACCGAGACATAGGGATAGGAGGATTGGTTGCCTTTAAGCTTCCGTGCGAATGTAATGCATGAATAATTGCTAGGGAGACAAGACATTGTAATCTATTGATTAGGAGTAGGCTTTCTTCACCGAGACATCGGGTTTAAGGTAAATTAGAAAGTGGCATTAACATTAATGAAGAATGATGAATTCTTGAATACATGAGTGGATAGGATAAATCAGAAACCCCAACAACATCATCATTCCATATTTACATCAATCTCTTTTGCTTCTTTCAATCCAATTGATCAAACACTTGCATTCATGTTTATTTTCTGCAATTCAACCACAATGATTTCGTTTACAAGTCTAACTTAATCAACAAATCACATAAATGTTTAGGTTGTGGGTCTTTTGGGAAACGATATTTGCTCTTACCATTTTATTATTACTTGATACGATTCGGTACACTTGCCGAGTGTTAACAAGTTTTTGGCGCCACTGTCGGGGACTCATGGTTTAACTTTCTATTTGTATGATTATTGATTAACTTTGACTTGGTTTTTAATCTTTTTATCTTTTTGTTTGTCTTTTTATCTTTTTATATTTTTATCTTATTGTTTTGATCTTTTTATCTTGTTATCTTTTTAGTTTATCTTTTCTATCTTTTTGTGCTAACAAATGTTTTCTAGGGTTTTGTGCCTAATGCTTGCAGGATGCAATTCGGACAAGAATTTAACTATATGGGCACTCAATTCTACCAAGGTAATCTCAACCATTGGAGGGAATCTCACTCAAGCATGGATCAAAGTCAATTTTGGCAAGCTGCCAAACAATTTGAGAACCAACCACAACAACAATGGCAGCAACAAAGCTCTCTATCAGAAAGAATGGCAAAGATGAATGACATCTTTCAACAATTTATGCAAGAGTCCATCTCAACACAGAAAAGCATTTAAGCATCACGTAAAAGGATGGAGATGGCGATTGGTCACTTAATTGAGAGATTGGAAGATTTTGGGGTTGAAACTGAAGTTAACCCTAGGGAGGAATGTCAAGCCATTATCACTGGAAGTGACAAGACTATAGATGAGAAAAAGATAGAGAGAAAAGAAAAAGAAGAGTTGAGTGAGAAAGATAAAGATGTAGAAAAAGAAAGAGAAGTGGTTGAGAGAGAAGAGAGAAAGAAAATTAAGAAAGTGAGTGGAAAAAGAGAAGGAAAAAAGAAAGTGAGAGAAAAGAAAATTTGTGTGAAGATAAAGAAAGTGAGATAAAAGAAAAAGAGGACAAGAGGAAAAAAGAAAGAATCATATGAAAAACCCCGTCCTCATCCAAAGAAGTATCATAGGAAGGAGAAGGAATTTGAGCACTTTATGGAAATCTTAAAGAAATTGGAGATTAAAGTTCCTATGATTGAGATATTGCAACAGGTTCCTGGTTTTATGAAATTCCTGAAGAAATTCAGTAGAAAGAAGAAAAAAAAAAGAGAATATCCAGAAAGGAGAACACCAACATTGAAGATGGAACTTGAACTTTATTGGGTCAAGCTAATGACGTTTAAAGAGTGCTTACTGGGAGGCAACCTAGTGGTTTAAGAACTTTAATTTTTGTTTGGTGATGTAATTGTGAACTTTTGGTATTTTTGTTTTGTTTTGGTTATTAGTTTGTTATAGGGTATACATCTACTAATGGATGTTAGGTGGAAGAGTATCTACTAAAGGATACTATTTTGTGTACACCTACTGATGGGTGTTGGTAAGAAAGATTTGCATCTACTAAAGGGTGCTGGAGGATTTTGGGTCAGGCTCATGACGTTAAACAAGCGCTACCTAGGAGGCAACCCAATTGATTGACTTTATCTTTGTTTGTTTATTTTGATTCTGCTCTAGTTGCATTATAGGGGTTGAATGTTTGAGTGATGTGAGAAACTAAATGCATTGGGTAAGTGAAAGGCATTAGTAAAGGAAACCTAGGGCAAGCTAGGAAGAAGGAGAATTGGTGCCGCAAATGCCGCTCAACGGTAATTATCGTTGAGCGCGAACGTGACAGTTTGGCTGATTGGGCTTGTTTTAATTGGGCTCAGTGATATTTGGCCCATTAGGTCATTTTTATACTCTAGGGTGCATCTTGGCCGCCACTTTCGGATTTCCCTCTTCCCACACACTCTCAAGCACTTTCCAAAGAGTTCTCTACACTTGTCCCTTCTTCCCCCTTCACAAAATCTCTCTTTAAATCACTTTTGCATCCAAGTTTGGGGTTTGGTGAGAGCATTGCTGTTAGGGGTTGACTTGTGCACATTCCTAGAGCATTCTTCACTTATCTAACATCTCCACCCAAGCAAGTACAAGCATTTCACATTCTAGGGTTGTTGAAAGCATGAATTGGTATGAACATGGTTGTCTAAGCATGATTCTTTAGGGATTTTGATTTTTATGCATGATTAGATGAATTAATTACTGTTTGGAATGATTAAAATGCTTGATTTGGGTCTGGAACTAGGAAGATTGCATGTGGGTGGAGATTAGAAGCATTTTTGAAGCATTTTGCAAAATCTGCAGAATCGGCGCTTAGCGGAAATTTCCCCTGAGTGCGATTTCTGTAGAATGGTGTTTTGAGTCTTTTTGCTTGCTGGTTTTGATGCACAGGTTGCGCTGAGGGGTTCTGTTTACCCTCAGCGGTGATAGGAAGGTTTTTAAGGAGTTGTTTTTGCTTTACTAATGTTTAACAATGTGTCTTGTGGTTTTGTGATTTGTGTTTGATGTAGGCATGACCTCCTCATCGGGCAAGAGAATCAAGACTATAGGATCCAAGAGGAAGGATAAGGAACCAGAACGCTCCTATTCCAGCAAGTTCCTTTCCCGCAAGCATGAGCGCCATTTCAATATTGTCCAAGATAGGAGGCTAATGATGGAAAGGAAGGTTGGATCGATACCTGATTTTGCTCGACAATTTGGAGAGATATTGGAGAACAGGAACTCGGGGAGACTAACCACTTATCCTGCACCAACTAACATAGCAGTGGTGAAAGAGTTTTACACTAGTGCAAGGTGGTTAGGTGATCATCCCAATGAGGACTATATGAGCTATGTTAGAGGACACACCATTCGGTATGACCCTGATGCTATAAACAAGTTTCTAAATACTGAATGGGCTAGTGATAAGTGTTAGTTCGCTCTAAACATGGAAGAAGAAGCAGACTTTGGTGATGTAGAGAGTGTCTTATGTGTGCTTGGAGGGCATTTTCAGAGAAACAGGAATGGTGCAGTTGAAAACATAAGGAGAGTTGATCTAACTCCTCTAGCAAAGTATTGGATGACATTTTCTCATGCTAACATCCAGCCGTGCTCACATGTCTCAGATATTACTGTCAGCATGGCGCTTCTTTTGTATTGTGTGCTTAGAGGGATGAGTATTAACATTGGCCAGATCATATCCAATGAGATACAGGTGTGTGCAAATACAATGAACAACAAGGCACCTTTGGGGCATCCCTCTTTGATTACACACCTATGTGAGCTAGCTGGAGTGAATATCTCTACACTGCCATTTGAGAGGCCTAAGAAGGCAATTGATGAGGCCTACTACAAACAGTATTGTGGCGGAGATGAGGCAACTCAACCAGTACCACCACGTCATCCTCGCAGAGGAAGAGGACCTCCACAGACACCTGCACAACCTCATGATGCAGAGCCATTTCAGATGAGAGATATGTATAGGTCTCTTATAAATGCTAGGATGCAGTCCATCCACAGAGGGCAGGTGGCCACAGTAGAGATGATCATTGGGATGTATGATACACCCCCAGTACATCGGTGGACCATGGATGAGTTCAACAATGTGGTGGCATGGCC
This sequence comes from Vigna angularis, assembly GCF_016808095.1. Taxonomy (NCBI): domain Eukaryota; kingdom Viridiplantae; phylum Streptophyta; class Magnoliopsida; order Fabales; family Fabaceae; genus Vigna; species Vigna angularis. The sequence continues at coordinate 14,999,477 of NC_068977.1, forward strand.
AGAGGGGCAAGCTTAGGCTAGTGGAGCTAGAGCAGCTCAAGCTCCAACTATGAATGATGATGAGGACGATGATGATGAGTTTGAAGATGCTGAAGATGACGGAGAGGAGGAAGATTCAGATGACAACATGGGTTGATGAGGAGTTGAGATAACATCTACTGAGGGATGCTATCACCTCTAGAGCCAGAGTTTTTTTCTATCTTTTGTTTTGTACTATTGAACTCATTTGCTTCTGTTTTTAGAATAGGTTGTGATGTACTCAGTGTGAAACTTTATCTGCTATGATAGTTTACTTGTGATTTATGTATGATGAGTATTGCTTGATGATGCTTAGATGTTGATTGATGTTGAGATTGTGCACTATATGCTAATATACAGGTGGTTGTTCACTGTGAATAAATGCATGATGTTGTGATTGTGATTATGATGCTAAGCAGGATGTGTATGTGGAATGATTGGATGAGCTTATGTGTGAGGTTTTGAACTCCAAAGTTTTTGTGATTGAATGCTATTACATTGAAAACATGAATGACTTTGCCCAGGTTTCTATGATTGAATCACTATCTTGTATGTGTCATATAATCAAGGCCATTTGTTGGTAACCCTTTATTAGCCCAATGCATGATTTTAGCCCAATAAAAGAGAGCACAATGTGTTATATCCTTTGAATCCTTAGCCTTGAACATGATAGAAAACCCTTTTTGAAAATCTTTACCTTGAGTTGAGTTGAAGATATCTTGTGGTATTTATAAATTTTCAAGTTTGGGGTTGTTGGGAAGTCTAAAAAGGGAATATGAAAAGCATTGAGCTAAGCATGAGAAAAGCAAAATAAAAAGGAAAGAAAGGAAAGAAAAAGAAAAGCTCAATGCAAAGGAAAGTTGGGAAGAAGTAAGAATGATTGTGTTTAAATGATGATTCTCTTAACTCAAGGATTTTGTGATCCAGAAAAACCAATTTTCTTCTTAGCCCAGCCACATTATAAGCCATAGAAAAGTCCTTGTGATGATGCTTGCTTGTGAGTGTATTTGATTGTGGTTAAATGAAAGGAAAAGTTGATTCATGTGACATTGTGATAGTAGAGTGAATGAGTGACCTCTATACACTTGTGTGATTTAGTGAAACACTTTATCTAGTGAGGAATAATTCCTTGAGCACATGATTACATCTATGCTTAGTTAATTGATCATTCAAGAGGATAGCATTTGTTGGATACTTTATGACTATGTGAACACTACAATGAGTTTGATTGAATTAAAGCATGTGTGCATTTTGACAGAATTCTTTTTGATGAGCTAATTTGAGTAAATTACTTGTCTTGGAAAGAAAGAGTTTTTGAATGTGGTGAACCATTGTATGGATTGGTGGAAGACTGAGTTACATCTTATTTGCTCGAGAACAAGCAAAACTCTAAGTTTGGGGTTGTGATTACGGTTGAAAAACCGTTATTTTTATACTTAATTTTGACATTAAAAAAAATCCTTTATGACTTAGAAACTAGCTTGAAATCATGCTTTTGCTTAAGTTTTGGAAATAAGAGAGTTGGATGGGTTTTATGCTTGGTTTTCCTTGTTTTGGCAAGAATTAAGATGAATTAGATGAAAGAAGTTGAAGTAGTAAGGCGTTGGATTCAGGAAAGGAAGTAAAAGTGCACAAAAGAAGAGTCGCATTCACCGTTCAACGCCACTTTTACCACTGAGCGGCATTTTCAATCACCGCAGTCACCGCTGAGGGCCAAAAGTGCAGTTGAGCGTCATTCTGAAGAACCGTACTTACCGTTGAGTGCCAAAAGTGTCGCTGAGCGCCATTTAATTAGGCTTGGGCCTATTTTCTGTAATTCTTAATAACTATATAAGGGTTTAGTCGACCTAGGGTTAGTATATTTGGACAAAAATAGGCGAAATCACACTTTCTTCACCCCTTGGAGGCGGATTTTGGATGCCGAAGCTCCTTTCTTCAAATTCTAGGATTCTATCTTCATTCTTTCATTGTTTTTCATCTAGTTTCACCATGTCTGTGGCGAACTAAACCTCCATTGTTGTTGGGGAACCGATGTAACCGTTTGAAACTCTCATATATTGAATTGGTTCTATATTTTATATGCTTTGCTTCATTAATTGTTAGGGTTTTTCTTCTACGCTCTATGCATGTTTTCTTTAACTCATTCAATTGCATGATCATTGATGTTATCTATATGGACACATATAGATAAATCTAGAATTGAGGAAATTCTCCCAAGAGCAATATTACCTAGACATAGGGATAGGAGGATTGGTTGCCTTTAAGCTTCTGTGCGAATGTAATGCATGAATAATTGCTAGGGAGACAAGATATTGTAAACTAGTGATTAGGAGTAGGCTTTCTTCACCGAGACATTGGGTTTAAGGTAAATTAGAAAGTGTCATTAACATTAATGAAGAAAGATGAATTCTTGAATACATGAGAGTCGATAGGATAAATCGGAAACCCCAACAACATCATCATTCCATATTTGCATCAATGTCTTTTGCTTCTTTCAATCCAATTGATCAAACACTTGCATTCATGTTTATTTTCTGCAATTCAACCACAATGATTTCGTTTACAAGTCTAATTTAATCAACAAATCACATAACTGTTTAGGCCGTGAGTCCTTTGGGAAACGATACTTGGTCTTACCATTTTATTATTACTTGATATGATTCGGTACACTTGCCGAGTGTTAACAAAGCCCTTATAGAATTCGACGTATTATTTGTTGTTTAAAAGAAAAGAAGAAAAAAGATTTAAAAAGGGTGACTCTTTGGCTTCTAACTGACAAATATTACGTCGAACCCCTACAAGATTCGACGTACTATTGGTGGTTTAAAAGAAATAAGAAAGAGAATGACAGGCTGTTTTAAATAATTACCATCATAGAACGTCAAATTGAATGAGGCTTCGACGTTCTACAATTACATTTATTTACAAAAATGCCACCGGTCATTTTTAACGTTGACTATTTGGACGTTGAACGCGTGACCTTATACGTTGTTTTGCACTAGTGTCATATTCATGTTAGTTAAATCTTTTGATTTGGATATGGTTGTAACCTTTGGTTCCCAACTTCTGTTTAGGCTTTTCAGAATTTTGATGTTGATTTCCTCTTTTTCAAAAGGTTTACCGAGAGCCATCAAGTGGTTGACAATATGAGTGAAGCTCTTCTGTACATCATATATGGTCTCTCCAGCTTTCATCTTAAACATCTCATATTCCTGCACTAGGGAATTCTTTCTAGCCATCTTGACACTAGTGCAAAAAAGGCTTTAGACGTCTGTTATTTTGGGCTTTTTACGTTTGATCCCGACCTGACGTCTTTACCGGTGACGTTGATGGGACGTCAGTTTGCACTGTCAGACGTCTATATAGACCTCTGAAACTACACATCAGACGTCTATATAGACGTCTGACACTACAGATCAGCCGTCTAAAGCGTTGCCGTATTTGATTGGATCTTTCTCCGCTTGAGGCCTCTCGGGTAGCTCTTGGCTCATGGTGATTCGAGTTTACAACTTTATATTTTAGTTAAAGAGAATGGATTGTATGTTTTTTTGTATTGGATGGTTCTAAAAACGTAGTGGAGGGAATTGGAGGAGTGCAAAACGCAAGAAATCGCCGCCCAAGGACACGAGCAAAACTGCACCAAAACCCCAACGAAAACGCATTTTAATCTGTTCAAATGAAATATAATTCATCAAAGAGTAAAGTAATCGAGGTAAAACTAATTTTAAACGGTACAAAAGTTAGAAAACGAACATGGAAAACGTAGCCCATGGAGAGAAAACGCGAGGAAGATGATGAACATTAAGTGCACGTAACTGCTGCCTCGCGTTCACGGTGTTTTAATGCAACCATATAGACGTCTGTTCCCCCTACATCAGATGTCTATAGGGCTTTAGAAGTTGGATTGGTGGGATCTAAAGTTTAAATGGAGTCAAAAAGTGACTTTTTAGATTTCAAAAATGAGTATATAAAAGTATGTTCCCCCACATCAGACGTCTATATGGCTTTAGAAGTCGGATTGGTGGGATCTAACGTCTAAATGCAATCAAAAAGTGACTTTTTAGATTTAAAAAATGAGTATATAGAAGTCTGTTCCCCCCTCATCAGACGTCTATATGGCTTTAGAAGTCGGATTGGCGGGATCTGACGTCTAAATGAAGTCAAAAAGTGACTTTTCAGATTTAAAAAATGAGTATATAAAAGCCTGTTCCCCACCACATCAGACGTCTATATGGCTTTAGAAGTCTGTTCCCTCCAGAACAGACGTCTATATAGTTGTTTTTTGACGTTAAAGGTCTTTTCTACACTAGTGTGAATTCATCTGTTCCTTCATGAGTAACCTCAAAAACTTCCCACATTTCTTTGGCAGTCTTGCATTGGGAAACCCTAAAAAACTCATCCATAGTAAGAGCAGAGGGAATAACATTTGTTGCTTTAACATCATATTCTACTCTCCTATTTTCCTCTTGAGTTCACTCAGAAAAGTTTTTCAAAACTATTTTTCCATTAATCACATGAGTGGGTTCAAAAGATCCATTAAGAGTAGCATCCCACACACCCTTGTCTACTGACTCAAGAAAGATTTGCATTCTGATTTTCCAAAAAGCATAATTTTCGCCAACAAATAGAGGTGGTCTATTTGTGGATGCACCTTCACCGAAGGTTTGAGAAACATAAGCCATTTCAGGATCGAACGACCGATTATACAAAAAGGTTAATCGATTTGTTTTTCAACTAATTTTTGAAAACCAGCTCTGGTGCCAATTGTTAGAATTGATGAGCTTTGTTTCTCAACACCAAGAGGGGGGGTGGGGGTGAATTGGTGTTTTACAAAAACTAGCACTTTTCAAATCTTTTTCACAAATGATAAGGTTCTTGAAAACTTTCTTATGCTCTAAGCAATGTGTGCAATGAAAACAGTATGCGTGTAAATACAAAAGCAGAATATATGCGCGAATAGCATTAAATGTAATCGATTCTCATTAAATGCTTAGTCAAAAACATTTAAAAATATGATCGTTATAGAATTTATGACATGCATAATTCAATTTTGAAATCATAACGAACTTAATTGAATACACAAACTATGTAATCGATTAAGCTTTAACACTTAGAAGATTTTTGAAAACTTTTCTTTCTAAAACTCATCACACACGAGTTTTAATCAATTTACCACTTAATGTAATCGATTCAAAACTAGCTGTTTTGCCACAGTTTAAAACTCAAGTTGTCTGATGACATTCATTGATTATCACACCACTGTAATCGATTAAGTCATGCAGATATGCTTTTGTGCATATGGTTTTTATATCACCAAAACATATATTGTGCATATACAGATATAGTCACTTCATAAACACAATAGTATGCATCAATCAATACAATATGTCAATCAAATGTCATAAACAGAATATGTGCATATTTCACAATAAGCATGTACACATATAACATGTATAACACAGTACACATACATATGTTTTTATTAACAATGTGTTGTCATCATAAAAAACAAACATCACAGGGATTGGGTTTAGCTAACACTATACTCCCCCTATCAACATCTACCAAGGAGTAAAGGAAATGTGAGACACCCTAGTCATAAAATGTTAAGGATCACATAAGGTCAAAAGAAACAAACTTAGTCTATTGACTAAACAATATGAGTTATTCACCATGCTAGAAAATGAAAACATTCAGAGCATGTTCAGTAGATTCCAACCGATCATCAATGAGCTCAAATCCCTATGCAATTCCTACGACAACTTTGATCATATTGACAAAATCTTGCCCAGTCTTCCCAAACAATGGAGACCACAAGTTATTGCTCTTAGAACATCGAAGAATTTCGACCGCATGAGTCTATAAGAGTTGGTCAGAATCCTCATAGTACATGAGCTTGAACTTCAATAAGATGTCTCAATAAAGAAAGAGAAGAACATTTCTCTTAAGGCCACCAAGAAGACACTTACAACGACTCTCAGAATGAATGAATCCTTAGAAAAGTCTGATGATGAAGAAGACTTTATGGTAAAAAATGAAGAAGAGGAATAATTAGTACAATTGGTGTATCTTCATTCTCTTGATGTCCATTGAATGATTTTTTTAACCTTTGATATGGATGATTAGATTATAAGAATCTCTCATGACGTATATATATTGTGTTCCTTTCCTGTTTCAATTGATGAGCTGCAATGTTTTCTTTGCATAGAGGACATGTTTTATGACCCTTGACACTGTACACTAACAAATTACCAGAAGTTGGAAAGTGATTAATGGTACAAAATAACATTGAACTCATCACGAAAGATTCATAAGTGAATGGATCAAATATTTCAACCCCATCAACCCAAAACAACTTCAAGTCTTCAACTAGTGGACTAAGATAAACATCTATGTCATTTCTAGGCTGCCTTGGACAAGATATCACGTTCAAATTCATGAGCCTTAATATCACTAACAACCGTGGGAACTTAGTTGAACCAACAAACAAAGGAGTCTTTGCATCAGTGGACGTCGTCTCATACACATGCGCTTAGGAAAATGCTTGTATACCAACATCGTAGATCATGTCCTCTAATTTGTCTTCTTCTAATCGATATTTTATAGTAGAATCGAATACATGTTCAGTTTGGGAGACAGTTGGAAAGTCTATTAATTTATGTGCCATGTTCATGTTGTAAAACTTTGTAGGAAATCATCATAGATAAGATGTTCCCTAATTTTGGTTGTGTTCAACTTTTTCCCATTCAAACAATTCACACAAGGACATCTAAACTTCACTTCATCATCACTTCTACCATCATTACAACAAAAATATATTTAATCATATAAATAACCATATATCCAACATAAAAAAAACAACATACTACAAATTTATAGGCATATATTAATAACAAATTTTAAAGATAGTAATAGGAACTTATGAGGGTGAAAGGCAGACAACAATAAAGAAATATGAAACTACATATGTTTTGGTAAGGTACACAATCCCACCATAAAAATATAGTATCTAGACCCAAATATAAACAATATATTAGTCTCAAGAACAAATGTAAACACAAAAACGCATAAAAAAAAGAAGAGAATCACACTCACCATAGTAGAGAAGATGAACAAACAAATGTGTGACGCGAGGGTGACAATGATGAACAAAAGGTGCGACGGCATGTAGCGCTCGGAGATGAAGAGAGACGCAATGCAGCGACACTGGTTCACACAAGTTGAAAGAAGAAGAAACTTTAAATATGGGTCCTCTATTTCTTTCGCAAAAATTTACCCTACAAAGACATATTGCCTTAGTTATTAAAATAACCGAAACAATAACACCTCTATGACATCAATTATTAGTAAAATTAATGCCTAAAGCTTGTTAATAAATAAAAAGTTAAATTTATAAAATATGTATTATTAATAAATTTATAAAATGTATTATTAATAAATTTTTTCATCGATATTAAATTTGTCGATAAATTTGAATTATTAATTTTTATTTATTTATTTAATTGAAAAAGATATATAGTTTTGGTTGTTTCATCAACTGAAGTCATGTGATCGTTCAAAATTGATAGTTTTTTAAATTCTTAATTCTTTGGACAAGACCTATGGCTTTGAGTATTTGAATAATCGATATTATAAAATCTTTCAAAACGAACAATGTTAAATTATTACATGTTTAAACAAAACCTATACCTTTGGTTATACACAAAATCGATGTCATAAACTCTTTCTACTTCGTATCTATAATGAACCGAAGCCCAAAAGTTTATAAAAAATTTTAAGTTGACATTTTTTTTATTTTTCTTTTTCTGAACATCCTTTATGGGTTTGATTATTTGCAGAATTCGATGCCATAGAGAATTTATGCTTCGGTTTTACTTATAACCTAGGCCAAAATTTTGATCAGAATTTCAAAACTATCATCGAAAACTTAGAATTCGATGCCATAGAGAATTTATGCTTGGGTTTTACTCATAACCTAGGCCAAAATTTTGATTAGAATTTCAAAATTGTCATTGAATTATTAATAATACATATTTTATTACTGAAAAATTTTATTTACTAATAAATTTTTTTATTTGTAAAATTTGTTTGTAAACAAAATATATATTATTAACAAAATAAGTCGTTAGTAAAATTCACCTATAAAAAAGTATAGAACCTTAAATTCGTTCCTATATACCGCATTATTGATCAACCTTCATTTTCTCACATTAAATAATTTTTCAGTTTAAACTTAAGGTAAAAAACAATTAATGGGGTAAATAAATGAAGATTAAGTGTTAGGTAATGTAACATCCCAAAATACAGTAATAACCATAATTTAGAATTAATTACGATTAACAGTTAAAACATGCAGTCTTACACTAATAATAAAATTCCAAAACCGAACGTGCTTAAGTACAGAGATAAAATACCATACAGCAGTATTTCAAAGTTTAAAGACGAACGATTTTACAAACATTAACCGAACGTCCAAAAGCTAAATAGAAAAACTAAAGGCTACAACTTAACGAGCGCTCTAGGGCTCGGCTTTAACCTCTACTTCAACCAGATTGGCGCCCTCCAAATTTTCTTCTTCTAGTGTTTCTTCAAGCAACGCCTCTCCGTCTGCTCACATCCACACGGATGATCATTGCATAGACAAGACGGACGTACAGGTACGAACGACAACACAAGGAAATAACACAGGGTAAGCTTATTGAATTTAATTCACAAGTCATTCATGCAAATAACATATTAACATTCATAAAAATATCACAACACATATAATCAGTTCAAACTCTCATAAGACAGACCGTCCGGACTGTATGATTCTATGTATCTACAAGCGTTCTTGCACTCAGGTGATGTAGTAACTGGAAACGTCCATCAGCTGCCACCTGAGGTTAGCCCTATCAGTCCAAAGTACTCAAAAGGACTAGGACCTCCTGCCGTTCCCACACATGACCTGCCCTCCTCTATGTGAGGACAAGCACTCACGGAACATCAGGATGAACTGCCATCAGTAGCTTTACCATAGTCATACTATACAATTCTCAATATTCAAAACAAGAGTCGTTCCTCCACGGAACGCTCGTCCAAATTCCACAATCATAGTTCCACCTCAAATACTGTTCGTTCTCAATAATTTTCCAACTTAACATCAATTTCCTATTCCATTTTAGTTTCATAAAAAGACGAGCGTTCAGCCCCCTTCATAATGAGGACGAACGTTATCATGATACATAGAAATACTCGTTTCTGAAAGAAAGAAAACGAACGTCTTTCCAAGGACGGACGTCATGACCACTTGAATCAGTTAAATGAACTGATTCTAAAACGATTCAAATGATACTTAGAATAATTTAAATTCAAGAACTTTAGATCGAATCCAAATGAATAATGACATCGCAAGGCTTTTAGATATTAATACCGGACACGAGTTCATAAAAGAGACTAACCGCCAGTTAATGACCGAACGCGGTAATAGATATTTATTAACTATTTGGACGAACGCTATTTACATACGTTTGGTAATCAAGTGTAAGGACGAGCGTTCGGTATAAGACCGAGCGCCACTCATAACGAACGCTTTGGGTCGAGACCCATCGCTGATGCGGAATATTAATAGAATTTGAAATTTATAAGGTAATCATAGGGAAGAGAATTATTTAGGAATGACTAAGTATATAAAGTTGTATTTTTCCAAGCTTCTCAATTTCTCACGTAACACTCAGAGCACCTACGTTTGGCCGAACGCTCAAACGTAAGACTAATATAAGAGGGCGTTCGTCCTAACTCAGTATTCTTTCCAAATGAAAGAATTCTGTTTTCAAGGGAAGTACTAAATACCGAACGGTCAAAGACTGTTCGATAACGAACGTTCATTATCAGATCATTTCATATTCAATATCTCATTTACAGTAAACTCATTTTTCAGTATAAACCTTCATGCATTTAACTACTCATATCATAGCACATTTCATAAATTTCATATATCATCTCATCATCCAGATCATACACCAAAGATCAATAATACAGATTTCATACTTCATACTTTCACATACATCATACAACATAACACATACACATGAATTAAACTTAATAAGCTTCCCTTACCTGGATCAGTAGTGAACGAACGTCCTAACGCGAAATCCTAGATTCGCCCAACTATCACTTCTATCCTCAGACCACTCAACTCTTGCGAACTAAAAACCAATTCCAAAATCAAAATTTGATTCAGATAAAGAGAATGCATGTAACCAGATTTGGTTTTGCATGAACCCTAATAATGAACAGCTAAGGGACGAACTTACCAGATTCAAAACTTGAACTTGTTCGGATTGATGGAAAGCTTATGACGTCTGGATCACTTCTACGGTCTCTGAAATTGGATCGGAGAAGAAGAAGGTAAGTTATGATAGAGAGAAGATGGAGGTTCTAGAGAGAAGGTAGAGAATTTGGAAATCAAGAGTTTGGGGAAGAAGACGAAGCATGCAAAAGAGTGGGAAAAGTGTTTTTTAGAAAATTAATTTCTCTCCCCACGTAGGACGAACGTCCATTCACCTGCTGCCACTTGGATTCCACTAACGTTTTCGAATGTTCCAAAGTGACACTTGGCAGTTGCATGCAGAGTGAGTGTGAGTGCGTTTTAATGGCACTGCACGTGTGGCGAGGGTGCATTAAATGGTGCTCAGAATGAGAGGGTTTGGGTGTGTTTCTTAATACAAATTCTAGACAGGGTTTTTGAGCATTAATGACGTGATTTGACAGGTGGAGTTTGTTTAAATTTTCGAGACCTTACAGGTAACATATACATTCGATAATAAAATCTGATTTACTCTAAATAGATATAATTTATCTCCATAACTTTTAAAACCATCTTACAAAATTATATTATTACAAAGAAGTATAAAATCTATATTTCTATAATATTGTATATTGTATTGAATTTTTTAAAATTTAAAACACTAGTTTAATTATTTTACTAAATTTAAAAAGTTTATTTTTTAGTTTCAATATTCAAAATTTATTTATAACTCAAACCTATGCGTCGCGATTCATCTGTCGCAACCGGAATCGCGACGGGACGACGATCCAATAAAAAATAAAAGATTTTGAAAAAGAGAGATTTTGGAGTCGCCACCATAGTTTATTCTGGAAAACTACGGAAAAACCATAAAATGATAAGGCATGGTCAAATTGAACCAGATTCTTGGTTCGGGAGTCGGTTACGTGTAGGGAAGGTATTAGCACCCTACAACGCCTGCCCTAAGGCAGTACCTTTAACTAAATGTGCGAATGTGGATGTGGTTTTCAAAGTATTTAACTTCCCCTTAAAATAAAACTCAAAAGAAACAAACAATATTTTTTAGCTTTTTGGGGCCCGACAAGGATTGACCTTGCTCCTACGTATTCTCATTCAAAATGAGAAATCAGGGTTACGTAGTTCTTTTAGAAAACTGCTTGAGAAAATTGTTTGGAAAATTGTTTGAGAAATTGTTTGGAAAATGATTTGGATTTTTGGGAAAGTGAGCCTGACAAGGACTGGCCTTGCTCCTACGTATCTCCACTTTTGGTGGAGAATCAAGGATCACGTAGTTCTGGAAAGCGATATTGTTTGTTGCTTGAAATTGTTGATGTTTTTAGTTTTTAATGATTTCACATTTTTTTGTATTTTTTTATGAAACAAACAGGAAAGGTTTTTAGCACAAGGACGATGCGTGCGATCACACATGTGCCTAAACCTTTTAAAACATTTTATTATCATTTGAGAAAAAGGAAAGGTTTTTTAGCACAAGGACGATGCGTGCGATCACACATGTGCCTAAACCTTTGAAATATGCTTTTATTTAAGAAAGAGAAAAGGTTTTTGGTACAAGGATGATGCGTGCGATCACACATGTACCTAAACCTTTAAAACATATTTTTTGAAATTTTGAAGAAAGAGAAAAGGTTTTTGGCACAAGGACGATGCGTGCGATCACACATGTGCCTAAACCTTTAAAACATATTTTTGTAATTTTTGATTTTTAATTTTGTATTTTTCCTTTTAATTTTTATATTTTGTAATTTTTTATGTAAATCGAAATAAACAAGTTCAATGGATATAAATAAAACAAAAGAGTGAGGAAACTATACAAAGGGGAATTGCAGACAATAAAAACCAACTAAGAAAATAAGAGCAAAAACAACCAACAAAAATAGGGGTACAGAGATAAGAACCAGTGTTGCGTGCGGAGTAAAATTGGAGCCCCCTTAGTTTGGGCCAAAATCCCTCTTTCCAACTTTTGTATCTGGGGTGAAAGGATGAAACTGGTGGTGTATCCTGAAATGTGTGAGCCCAATTCTTCTTTCTTTTTTTTTTTTGTTAGCAAGAGTGGGCTTAAGCCCAAATGAAATGGAGGTATGAAAATGAAAATGACGGGGTGCGTGAAGGAGGAAAATACTTTTTTGTTTGCTTTTTTTTTGTTTATTTTGTTCTTCTTTTTTTTTGGTTCAAAGCCCCCCCCTTTTTTTTAGGCTAAGACAGGTTCACTTTCTTCCTTGCCAAATCCAAGGGCTGCCCCAGGTCTCCCCTCCAACCATTTCCTTCCAACCGACCACCGCATCTCTGTTGCTTGGGGAAGCCCGACCACCGCTAGCCATGGCCGCCGTTCTCCACGTTCCAGTTGCGGCCTCCGAACCAGACCAGCCGACGCCACGCCGTGCCTCTGCTTCTCGCGACGAAGATGGCCACCGTGTCACTGCCTCTCCGGGTCAGCCACCACGTCACGCCGCGCCTCGATCTGGCCACCACGCCCCGTCGCACCTTGATCCAGCCACCCAAGGAGAGGTTCGTCTCCGATGTCTCTACGCCACGTCGAAAATGGTAATCCAGGGAGGAGTTCGCCCTCCGCCAGCTCAAGCACACAGGCCTCCGCGCCACTATTCTTCCGATCCAGTCACCACTGCTCCCTCCTCCGTGGCGTCGCCAGTAATCACGCGCACCGCCATGGCCGGTGTCGGCCCAATCTCCAATCCACCAGCTCCTTCTCTTTTAACATTTATTGATTTATTCGTTTGATATTTTGTTTATTAGGAAACAATAAGCCTGTGTCGTGCGAATATGAGTATGAGGGACTGGATTATGGTTGAAGGTGAGATGAGGTGTTGAAAATGAAGAAGGTCAGGGATGAAAATGATGGGCTGTTGGAGATGATGAAGAGGAAATGGTTTGTTGTGGTTACGGGTGTTGGAGATGAAATGTGGGAGGTGATTAGGTATTGGCCGTGACTTGTGGAAGTGGTGGTGGGTGAATATGGAGGATGGCCGTTTCTAGTAGCAATGGGCGTGAGCTTATTTGAAGATGGCTGTGACAGTGGGGAATATGGATGGTAGGTTGGGAGCCGTGAGGTAAGGTGAAGATGGAAGGGATGTGTTCATCACAGGTGTCTCCCCCCGTTTTTCCTCTGCTGCTTGCTTTCTTTTATAGCCAAATCTCAGAACCCGTGAGCCTCCCAATCTGTTCAGAATTCCTCCCGTGATCCTCTTTTCTTTGCATGCTGAGCTACAGTTTTTTGGCCGTGAGAAAATAGGGTGAGGGCCCCTCAATCTTGTCTTTTTCTTCATACTGTGGACACCCTGTGCGTGTGGTTGCTTCCTCCTCTGTGCATGCTGGATGGTGATGCTGGAGATGGTGGAAGGGAATTTCCAGGTGTTGGAGATGAAGGTGATGACCCCGGAAGTGTGGTTGGAATGGTGATCAAAGAAAAAACAGATCCGGGCCCTTCCCTCCGAAGTCCTAGTGTCGTATTGGTAGGTGTTGAAGTGGAGATTTTGGTGGGAATCCTGGGTAGGAAAGCAGTGGGAAACATTAGTGGATCAGAAGCGGGATCGTCCAAGTTGTTACGGTGGGAATCAGTAGAATATTGGAAGTGGGATGAACCAATCAGCTAAGGACCGAAAGTAGTGGGTTCACGTGCCCTCCCTCGCTGGCCATCAGAAAACCCAATACAAAAATGGTGCAAAAGGCAACTTTACAGAGTTGCGAAGAGGGGCAGCCGCTTCAGATGTGTCAGGAGGGCGCTCGTGGAAAACAAACCCAGGTGGAGGTGCCAGCAAAATATTCTCCCTCCTTTTTAATTGCCGGAAACCCATACTGTAGATGCTTTGTCAGACCGTTAATGGCGAACAGTTGCAGCTGGAGGTGGGAATCCTCGGTGGAAAACTCAGACCAAATTTAAAATGCAGCCACCAACCTTTTGGACGCTCGGTCAAAACAAGAAACGAGCTACCAAAACGAACGACCGTTCACGAAGATGAACGAACGCTTAGGCCGAACGCCCACAAGGTAGAACAAAACTGCTCCAGGTCGAACGTAAATAGTAGAAAAGAACGAACGTTCACCAGGTCAACCAAAGAAAAACCGAACGCTCACCTTCTGGGAATAAAAATATAAGGACGAACGCCCGAGATCACTAAACCACAACAAACGAACGCTCGAAATTGTCCAAGCTATGGACGAGCGCCACAACACGCAGATTACCGAACGCTATACAGGTCCTGGCACGATCGTCAATAGAGGACGAACGGTCGCGCCATGCAGAGGACGATCGATCCTTGAGAACGAACGCGAACGCTCGTCCTAAAGCTACAGTGAAAGACGAACGCTGGGCTGAGAAATGACGAACGTTTGCATGTAGGGTAAAGGGGACGAACACTAAGGGGCGGTATGAGACGAGCGTTAAAAGTGAAACCGAGCGTTCAAGTGAGAAACCGAGCGTTCAAGTGAGAAACCGAACGCTCATAAGACAAATATAAACCGAACGCACATGGAGGACGAACGTTTCGAAGAGGAAAAAGCGAACGCCCAATGATGCAGGACGAACGCTAATGGTCAGGTACGGACGAACGGTGTATGACGAACTATCCAATGATTGTCGAACGTCCATGAGACCGATTGGCCGAACGTCTGTGGTATAATTCAATAGAGAACGAACGTTTCGAAGTTGGAATGATCAGGACGAGCGCTTGGGGCTGATAAAAGATGAACGCTGATGAACTGTTTGGACGAGCGTCTGATCATAGCTGCTAGGCCGAACGGGAAGGACGAACGGTTGAACAGTGGGGAAGGACGAACGGTTGAACAGTGGTGAAGGACGAACGGTGAACAGTGAGGAAGGACGAACGCGAGATCATTTCGGACGAACGTTTTCAGCAACTGTGGAGAAGGACGAACGCTCACTGTTTGGACGAACGTCTGATCCCCCTTTTTTTTTATTTTTTATTATTTATTTATTTTTTTTTTTTATACACACATTTTTTTTAATTTTTCCTTTTATGAGGAGAAAACAACAAAACACATTATTTAGTCAATCCGGACGAAATTGAGTGTTGACAGCTGCCCCTCTTTACTTAGATTTTACTAGATCATATGATAAACAATGTTTTCATATTATCAGAGTAAAAGATAAGTAAAGATAGAAATACTAATTTCGTTCGGGTTTCAGAGAAATTTCAAAGAAAAAAGAATCAGGAACAAACAAGAATTTTTTTTTTTTTTTGAATTAATTAAAATTTTTTGTTGTGTTTTTTTTTTTATTATGAAAATAAAATTATTAATCAACCCGGACGAAATTGAGTGTTGACACTATGACATCAATATATTTGAAAAAAAGTTTCTTAGAAAATGATGAATATAGTCATCATTGCAGATGCTGTAACTCACATCATGAACCTTGCCAGAAAATCCTCATCATGAACTCTTGCTGTTTTTTGCAACCAAATTCATGGTATTGGCAAAGAAGAAACTATAACAGAATCTAGTGGTTAAAACTGTACATGAATAATTTTTCTGTCTATAAAAATGAATGGTTGCAGTTGTAACATGATGGTATCCACAAAACTGAGTTCAACTACAACCTAGGAATTCTAACATCCTCTTACTCTTTTCTCTTCAGTATATATATTGAAGTTTTGAACATTTAGTATGTTCTTTTATTTTTCTCATTAGTTTTTATTTTCTTTTCATTTTCTTCGTTTGTACTATGTACTTTTGAGAGATATTTGTTAACATTATTATGTGTTGTATCAAGGATTTCAATTTTTAGAATTTATTATGTTTTTTCAAAAACATTTATAGTCCATATTAGTGAAAGAGAATTGTGTCTTAATTTTGTAAAATGTAGAAGGTGATCATATATTAATAAAAAAGATAAATATTTTATATTTATAAAAATATTAAGAAATATATTTGTAATAATTTAAAAAACTAAAAGTATTATGTTTGGATACAATATATTCTATAAATAGTACAACCAGATAAATAATTTACATTCATAGTATTATTAATTTTTATATGACACATTCAACTAATTTAAATGATGTCGAAGTGTGAAAAAAATACTTGATGCAGAAAAAACAAAAAAGTGCATCAAAATAATAGAGTGATGTAATTACAAATTTCAATAGTTTAACATATTAAATGTAGAAAACTCAAACGAAAAATAGTTTTAATTACTAATGGTCAATTAACTGGGTTAGAATATAGGGTGCCAAAGTGATGGTTTTAAATGAAAGAGTAGATGTGTAATTACAACAAACCTAACGTGTTGTTGTAATAGTTCTCTAATTAATTATAAAAGTTAAATGGTTGGTTGGTTGGATAACTTTACTTCTTTTGGTTTCTTTTGGAACATTCAGTATTCTAAACTGCGCTGTCGTTCTTTAGGATAAAAGCTAATTTGCTTTCCAGTGTTCGAACGTGATTCTGAACCCAATGATAAGGATGGCAGACGATGTCCATAGGCAAAGTTGACTTTGAAATAGACTTATGCATGAGAGCAAAACAACAACACAATTGTTAATTTAAATTGTAAAATACTATTATTACCCATTTATAAGTAAATTCAGTTTAATTAGTTATTCAAATCACACGATTTATGTTGGATGTATCGAAAAAAAAAATAGTGACATTTTTTAAATAAATAAGAGATATTTTATTATATATGGAAACTAAGATGACAACCCGGAATAAGTTTTGTATTCCATACTCATTTTAAAGAAAAACTTTATTCTCATCCACATATCAAGTTCAACTAGTATCAAAATTTTGTCACATCCTCATTCTTACCATGTAATGTGTATATACATGTATCGATATCTAAGAAAAAGTGGGTTACTAGAAGATGCAAGATTGTTGAATGGTCCGATAGTGGCTCGATAACATGTGGAATAGAAATGTTATCTCATACCGTATTAGAAAGTGAGTTTTAAAGCCTAACTCATCCCCACAAAACCGACTTGTAAGGTGAGGTTTGTATCCCACTTATATATTATAATTTGGTCTTGTATCTAATCGATGTGAGACTTCCGACAATATCAATTAATTAAATTTTATAAAATAATAAAATAGTCTTACAAAGTAAACCTAATATTATCAAATATTCAGTATGAAAAACACTTATTCTCATTTATTCAATACCAAATATTTAAAAATAAAATTATAATTATATACATTTTAGTATCAAATAAAATTTTTTGAGAATCAAAACATTTATTAAATTTGAAAATGTTAATAAAAAGGTTGATAAAATTTGAAAATATTTTAAAAAAGTTATAAAAAGTAAATCAATATTCAAATTTAAAATTTTTAAATCTCTTTACTCCCTTTCTTTAATTTATTATGAAATCTCTTTTTCTGTACACTAATAAAAGGTAAAGTACAATACTTGAACCCCTTTCACAAATAATTCTAATTCTACTATCACGCACGAGATGTCTATACCTCGGCGTGGAGGGGTGTATTGGAAGTCCCACATCGACTAGAGATAAGGCCAAATTATAATATATAAGTGAGGTGCAAACCTCATCTTACAAGCCGGTTTTGTAGAGATGAGTTAGGCTTAAAACTCACTTCTAACATGGTATCGGAGCCATAGTTAGAGTCTATCCTAGCAAGTTCTAAGTGGGCATCCTATTCTTCTATTCCACCCGCTATCGGGCCGTTATCGGATCACCCAAAACCTCACTTTACAAGCTGGTTTGTGGGATTGAGTTAGGTTTAAAACTCACCTTCTAATAAGATATGCCAGATTGAATGAAAAACTTCCATGCATGTGGAAGAATAGTTACGCAAACAATAGAAAAATATATTGATTATGATGACAAAATAAATGAAGAGACCTAAGGTTTTGTCAATGTCGGACTTTTTTTTTTGTATCTGATGTAAAACTTAACATTAATATTAGATAGAATGAGTGTGACGGAAATGTCTAGTTTTACATTACACCTAAAATAAAATGACGTAAAATTGTTTAATCCTTTCCTTCTTTTTTTCGCATGATTTTTGGTATGCTTTCTCTTCCCCCTTCTTGATTTCTTTCTTCGACAATGGTGTGGCTGTTTTTGAATGTTTTTGTGGTAAGCATTTATCTTCGATTAGATTAAAGTTTCTATGGGTTCAGGTGAAATAAATGTTTTTTAATATTATTGTGATTTTACTTATATTGTATATAATTCAAAATTTATAAATTTTTAAGTTTTAATAAGTAAAAGTAAATTAACTTTACAAATGTCAAACATTTGTTTTAGACCATGTATTGAACAACGTAAATTTCACGACAAAATAAGAATCACTCTGTCATAGAGAAATAATATAAAAATAAGAATATGATATGAAAACTCCAAAACTAAGAGAAAACTATAATTATCAAAATTGAAATAACTGAAAAACAAGGATTAATTAGTGTCGTGGAAAACTTTTTGCTAAAATAGTGTGGATTAAATAGTTTAACAACTTTGTTAAAGATTAAACGATTTACACTCGTTGTCAAACTCTTGAGTTATAAAGTTCGGTTTAAACTGTAAGGTCAAAAATAGAATATTTTTCAATCGCTTGGGAAAACCTACTGTAGTATTTTGAGAAACTCTTAATAAAGACAACGTTTGGTGATAAGAGCTTTTGTAAACAATTATGTTCATAAGTAACTACAAATTTTATAAGTAAAATGGTTTACAATGTTGAATTAATAAGCACACAATTATATTATATTGGTTCACTCTACTCAGCTATGTCCAGTTCTCCTCTAAGACCTCTTAGAGAGTTTCACATAATCTTCAACTACATTACAATTGAGTATTCACATCACTCCTGGTATCACCTAGTCAATCCTAGTAATTCTGGTTGTGTAGTATTCTTCACCACTCTTGGTATCCCTAGACAATCCCAATATCTTCTTGATGCACTATTAGTTGAGTTTCACCCAGTCCTAGTTTCCATTAGGCAAACCCTGTATCAACCCAATACACTGTAGAACTATCGTTTAACTCCACTAAGCTAATCGTTAAGTGTTTATATTCTCTTTAGAATATGCAATCAATCATATTACTTACAAATCTTTAGACTATTACTCTCATAGAGAGGATGTGTTTACAATCCAAATCAATCTCACTGACTTTTTAGAGTTTTCTCTCTTCTTACAAGGGTAAACTTATGATTCTATGAAGCTTGAGAGTATTTTCTTTTATTTGTACTTGTTTTTCTTCTTAGATGATTTATTTCATATTTGTGTGCTTATTCTCTTGATCTTTTCTCTATAGGCTTCAAAATAATGTCCCTTAGATAGTACTTACTTTTTATCTTCGGATTTTCTTATCCTTTTCATAGGTATCATCCATAGATTGAAGTCAACTTGTCAAAGCAGAGATGTTTTTTCAGTACTTTATCAAAAGTAAGTTGTTCAAACTCTTCAATGCGACTTTTGATAGAAAAAATAATATGTGAATGTCTTCTTTGTCTTTAACGTCCACTTTTGACTTATACATGATAGAGCATGTGGATACTTGACATAGGCAATTGCAAATAGTAGAGTAGATATGCACACAGGCATATATGTCATTTTTCTTATCACTTTCTTTATTTTGAAACGTTGAGCATTTAATGTGTGTTCAAAACAACTATAAGCTTTTCAATTTTTCTATTATTCAAGCAAGATTTGATTGTTTAATCATTCTTGTAGAGATACTAAGCAGTTCATAAAGGTTTCATCATTGGATGCACATGTCGTTTAGTATAAGGTATCGTTTGGCCTATATAGGCATTTTCTAACAATGCTTTGTTTAATGGTCTTGGTTTGGTTCAAGAGCTCATTTAACAAGATGTCATTCAACACATGTTTTTGGAACAAAGTTTATATCTTTTAGCGTGTTTACCAAAAACATCATACATTATAGTGAGAACTCGTTTAGCATTTTTTAGTCAAGTATAGCAAGAACGCATTTAGCAAGACACATTGACGCATTTTGTGAGGAAATCGTTTGGTAGTGCGTCCGCTAAGATATTAGTACGTTTATTAAAGCTTTTCTTAAAACATTTTGTTCTTCACAAAACTTTTTCATAAGAATCCTTTCCTTTCAATGATATATTTTTCACCAAAATAACACTTTGTCATATGTGCATTTCGTTTATTACTGTTTATTAAACTTCAAAACACATGAGGATGTTAGAGGGTTCAGTCTTATAGACGATCTTATCTTAACATAAATCACAAGTAAACTCTAAAAAGGAGATGTTTGAATAGAGTTTACATTTTTTTGCAATGAAGTGCTAGACATTATTTGTAGGGGTTAGACGGTCTGCACACAGTGTTAAACACTTAAGGATTTTTATAAAATGTTTAGAAAAATTGGTAAACAGATAACATGGAAGAAGACTTGTTTCTATCATTTAACTCCCCCTGAGTTAAACAACTAAGTATTTTGAATCACTTCTGATTATCAAAAAATAACATAGTGTTTTTTTCATGAAAACAAGTACAGATAAGACTTTCTTAGAGAGGATATTTGAGCAATATAAAATTTATCAGAAAAAATTGTTACAAACACTTTCCTTTTTCAAAGAGCTTAGACAGCGTAGAGAAAAGAGAGTTTTGATATCATAAAAGTATATGCAATTCATATTCTTGTTATAATCCTTATGTTCTTTTCTTCATGCAGTCTTATTTATATAGGCAGATTCGAAAAATATCTGTTACTTAGAGGCATTGACTTTGACGTAGGTGTATAAGCTTTCGTGAGAAGTTAGATGCTATGTTGATTTTGCAGAGACAACTGTGCTACTTGTACGGATTAATCATAGTAAAAGGCATTGAGGAAACAATCCTAGAATCTTAACGTTCTTCAAAACCAATGTAGACCTTTAGAATAAAGCTGTCTTTTATTATATGCACAAATAAAGAGAAACAACACAACAAACAAAAGTGTACTATTCATGCATTTATGCAAATTTTTTAAGAGTAATGTAAATCATTTAGGATTTGTTAACACATATATTGCGTTTAGTGGTTATCCTATACGATTTTTTTTATAAACGGTATTTCATTCGACATTTTTGTTAAACTTCAAAATAAGAGTTCCTAGATGATCTTGTTTTAACAATTATAGTCTAATGACATCTAGAACATAATATTATGTGAAAAATTGTACATCACATAAACAACTCTCTCATGTCCTTTGACTCGAAGTACACCCACATTCTTCAAGCACCATTTAACCAACCTCATAAACTTATTTTATAAGAATATAAAAAAAAATCAAATTTAAGCTTAAATTGTTTTTAAATTAGGACAATTAGAACCACAAATTTGGAATCATGTGTATATTCACTACACTCACTGTCTTCCTTATCTTGATGATTTGAGACTTTTAAAATGTATTCTCAAGAGCTTTTTTAAGTAAAATTTACGTTCTGGATATTGACAAACTCTTAAATACACAATTAATTTTAAATATCTAACATAATTTAGTATTAATTCCATTGTAGATAAGTACAAGTTGTTGGTTTGTTTAGGGTAGATATGGAAGTAGATGTTTTTGTTTAGGGTAGATATGGAAGTATATGTTGTTAAACAAGCTGAAGTAGTAAAATGATGCAGCAAATGTTGGTCCAGGAATCTGTTTCTCGCCATTCCAATAGAGAGAAAGTAATTGCGGCAAAATTCTTCTGTACTGAAAAGGGTCTTTCTCCTTACCAATGAAGAAGCGATACGGTGGGGTAAATTTTTGTCCGATGATAGAACGTGACAAATTGGCTAAAGCATATCGATAGAGTCCATGAGTGGTGTTCGAATTTGTTGCCCACCAGTATTGTATTGCGTGGAGATAATATTTTCTTGTCATATTAAAAAAAAAAGGTCATATTAACATTTAATAATTTTTAATAAGGCACCAAGGCAAGACTTTTATATAACAAAGTTTATTTAACTTTTTTGCATCATGTGACGTTTAATTTTGTATTACTCTCAATAATTAGTCTACCAAAGTAGTTGTATGCTAATTAATTAAAATACATCATCGGTGGAAATATATTGTGAGAAATTGTTTTAGAAGATCTATCTCTCACCTTAGTTGTCAACAATTTTCATCTCATAAAGATGGACAACAAAGTTAAATAAATATTATAGTTGTTAGAGCTCATTAAAAACGCACTCAAAACCCCTCTGAGCAGACACCAGGTGTCAAGCGAAGGAAATCTGGAAATCATAAAGTGGGAGACAGGTGTGGGCAGCGGAGTGGCCGTTCGTCCTTGACGGTGGTAGCAAAGCTTAGTTTTTCAAAACTCACGCCACTGCATGCAACCTCTCTTCCAAATTCTGAAACTCCATTTTCTCCTCCATCTCTCTAAAAGCTCTTACTTCTCTATACAAAATCTCACTCTTTCTCTTCTTCGATCACCACTCAGGCACTGCTGAAGCACTTCCAGCGTCAAGAGCTTCCAGTTGAACCGATTAGTTTTTGGTTCTGAATTGGTAAGTTACTTTCTCTTTAGAACGTTCGTTCTTCTTACACATGCAAACCCAGCTTCTTGGTTGCATGTAGAGGGCCACTTTGTTCTGAGTATTTCTGTTTTTCCTATTGGTTTAGTTTGTAAGGGGTGATCGTCGAACTCTAAGATTTCAATAGTGAGGAGATATATTTCTGCATTGTTGAACGTTCGGTCACGCTTAGAGGTAAGGGAAGCTTATATAATTTGATTGTATGTTAGTTTATACGTTCGTTTTTAATGGATGCATGTTTGTTGAGTTGCGGAATGAATACGAAGTATGATTGTTGATATGTTTTGACTATATGATGTATGAATAGTTATTATGATATGGATGTTTGATTTTATGAAAATAGATGTGGAGAAATGAATTGCTATAAAGAATTATAAGTATGAAATTCCCTATGAAAGTGTACGTTCATCACTGAATGGTCTTTGACCGTTCGATTTTCTAGTGGACTTGGTTGGAATTGGATTCTATCATTTGGGAAGAATCCTAGTTGAGGACGAGCGTCTTTGTTTTGTAATACTTGTACATGAGTGTTCGGCCAAGGGTAGTCGTCCCTTGGTATTTGGTTATAAACCCAAGTATATCTATATGTATTTGTATAATTCGTTTGTTCTTAAACACTACTAAAAATGGTATCCATTATATTTATCAAGCATTTTCTCTATAAGTTAGTAGTACTTGGTCTTACACCAAGTGCTCGTGCTGAGTAAGTGATCAGTCTTACACCAGACACTCTTTCTCCTTTCTGTAAAATATATACATATATATATATATATAATAAGAACGTTCGTCCAAACTCAATAGGGTTCGCCCTTTTCGGTGCTCGGTCTTTGACTGACATTCTGATTGTTCTTGATGTTTAACTCATTCAAAGGCTAAGTATATTTATTGACGTTCGGTTTATTCACCGGATCCAGTTAAGTACCCTTATTTGATGTCCCCCAGTGTCTGTCTAAATTGGTTCAAGCCTAGAGTTTTAGTACTCGGCCTAGGCTTATTGGTGTTAAGTCTAACTCGTGAGTCAGTTCATCAAATTGGCTCACTTAGTATATAAACGTTTGGTTCTAGTCGTTCTCGAGAAATATTATGTTAAACACTCCCTTTCTTAAACTAATGATTCACTTTCTCTCGGTTATGATCCGCTTGGAACTGGAGACCTTTGGTCTCACTCCAAGCGTTCGGTCTTGTTCAGAGTCGAAGTTAACGTTCAACATTTGGTATCTTCAGAGACGTTTATTCAAATTGATCTCATTAAGGTCTTAATAATGACAGATGATGAAATATGATATAAACGAAATGAATTGGATTATGAACGAGCGTTCCGGGGAGGAATAGCTCATGAATGTAATTGGAAATTGGTAAAGTATGAACATGGGTATGCTAAGTTGGCGGTTCATCCTGATATTCGTGATTACTCGTTTCTCACGTAGAGAAGGGTAAGTCATGCGTGAGAATGGCAAGAGGTCCTAGTCCTTATGGTTAATTTGGACAGATAGGACTAACCTCGGGTGGCAGCCGTTGAGGGTATCCTAGTTACTACATCACCCGGGTGCACGAACGCCGTAGCTACACAGAATTCATATAGTCCGGACAGTCAAAGTCTTGGATTAGGCTTTGCATGTAAAAGTGAATGAAATTATCTTGTTTAATTGTAATTGTTTTGTTTAAAGTATGAAGTTACTTGGTTGGAAATGCAAAGATCAGTGAATAATGCTCAAAGAGATTGGAGAAATCAAAACCCTAGCAGCACAACAAGAAAAAACCCCAAACTTTGATGGAAGAATGATGCAAAGTGAGTAGGAAATAGGGTTTCTGGTGAGAAAATGAAGGGGGGAAGTGAAGAGAGTTCTTAGGGAAAGTGTTTGGAGAATTTATAAAGAGTGAAATCTGAGAGAGGGGGCTTGGGCAAACCCGAGGGCGTAAAAGGAATTAAGTGGGCCGCACCCTATGCTGAGCCCAATCAGTAAAAACCCTAACAGTAGAAAGTCGTGCGTGACTTAGGTCCCTTCTCTTCTTGGCTTGTCCTTGGTTTTTCTAGTCAAGGTCCCTCGGCTCCAACTCAATATTTTCAAAATTCCATGTGTTTTTCACCCAACTCACACATCAACACTCAATCAAAACATTGAATCTCTCTACACCCTTCAAACATTCAACCATCAACACATATAATGCACACTAGAGCATAACACACATATATGAGTTTAGAAAACTGGGTTGCCTCCCAGCAAGCGCTTGTTTAACGTCACAAGCCTGACCCAATAACTCTTCCAACACTCATCAGTAAGTGTCCGGTAGCATAGTATCCTTCAGTAGATACTCAATCACCTAGCATCCATCAGTAGATGTTGTGCCATAGGAGGCTCATAACCAAAACAAAACGAAATAACAAAAGTTTAAAATTACATCACCAAAAAAGCAAAAATTAAAGTTTTCAAATCACTGGGCTGCCTCCCAGCAAGTGCTTCTTTAACGTCACTAGCTTGACCCAATAAAGCTCAAATATATGCTTTCATGTTGGTGTTCTTCTTTTTCCTCTCACACCAACTCATCAACATCTTCTTGGTCACCTTTTTTATTCTCCTTGAGTACAGAGCTTTAATCTCTATGACTCCATTATCCTTAAGCTCTTTAACAACCCACACTTTGCCCTTGAATATCACTAGTGCGCCAAGTTTGAGTTGTTCATCCATCGAGTCATGATGAACCATCTTTCCTTCACCATCTTTTTCTTCTCCTTCCTTAACCTATGACAAGAAACAATTTTTACCTTTGATAACCGGCTTGGCAACTTTAAGGCCAGCCACTGGTGCATCTTCATTTGCAACTTTATGACTGGTCTTCCTCACTTGATTCTGCTGCTCAACATTGAAGACATTAAAGATCACCTCCTCTTCTTGGTCTTTAAGAGCTATCGTCCCATCATCCACATTGATGATTACCTTGGCCGTTTTCATGAATGGCCTTCCAAGAATAATAGGAGTCTTCACATCTTCCTCCATCTCCATCACTACAAAATCAACTAAAAATCCAAGTTTGTCTATGCGAACCACAACATCTTCCGCCACACCATAGGGCTTTTTAGTAGATCCATCCGCTAGTTGCAAAGTAACCTTTGTAGGTTTCACTTTAAGACCGTCAATCCTCTCAAGCACAGATAAGGACATCAAATTAATGCTTGACCCTAAATCAATTAGGGCTTTCCCTATATTAACATTCCCAATGATGCAAGGAATAGTAAAGCTTCCTGGATCTTTAACTTTTGGAGGAAGTGCCTTCTGCAAAATAACACTGCAATTGCCCTGTACATCAATGGTTTCCTCATCTATATATCTCTTCTTTTTGAGGAATCTCTTCAGAAATTGTGCATACACAGGAACCTGTTGCAATGCTTCAGTCAAAGGAATTTTAATCTCCAATTTCTTGAAGATTTCTTTAAAACACCCTAATTGCTTCTCCTTTTCTCTTTTGCTACACTCCTTAGGGTAAGGAAAAATCTTTTCAAACTTTTTCTCAATTTTTTCTCTCCCCTCTTCTTTTCTTTCTTTTTTTTTCAACCTCACCGATTCTCTCTTCTTTTTCTTCTTCTAACTCAACTCTTTATTTTGTCTCCCCTACTCTCTCATCACTTATGCTCACAATAGCTTTACATTCTTCCTTAGGGTTAATCTCAGTATTAGCCCCAAATTGCCTCTCAACTTTATCCTTCAACTTCTTGGCCAGTTGGCCCACCTGCATCTCCAAATTCCTTATAGCAGCTTCAGTGCTCTTGTGGTTGGAGATAGTTACCTGCATAAATTGTTGAAAGGTTTCTTCAAGCTTTGAAGTTCTGTTAGATAATGCAGATATCTATTGCCATTGTGATTGTTGTTGTTGTGGTCTATTGAATTGTCCTGCTTGCTCAGATTGCCCAAATTGACCTTGACCCATACTTAGGTGAGGTTTCCACCCTTGGTTGAAATTACCTTGGTGGAATTGATTGCCCATATAGTTGAAGTCTTCTTGGGCCTCCACTGGAAAAGCAGATTGACCATTGTATGATCACCACCACATAATTCACAGAGTTTCTGTTGAACCTGTGAAACATTCTGCAACTCCTTTGGCAATTGAGAGAGTTTCTTCGTCACATTCTCTAATTGTTGAGTGATAATCTTATTCTGTGCAATCAGAGCATCATGAGATTGTAACTGTAGGACTCCCTTCTGCTGAGATGGAGCTCCTCTTTCATTATGCATCTCATTGTTGTTAGTAGCCATGTTGTCAATCAATTCATAGGCTTCCTTTGGAGTCTAGCACTTGATATTACCTCCAGCCGAGGCATCTAGCATCCGTTTGCTTTGTAAGCCAAGACCTCCAAAGAAAAGAATGACTACTGTGGCTTCATCAAAGCCATGCGTGGGCGTCTTTCTCAACAAGCTCTTGTATCTATCTCATGCTTGACCTAAAGTCTCCTCTATGCCCTGCCTGAAAGAAGAAATTTCCTGTTTTCCCTTGTTGATTTTCGACTGTGGGAAATATTTGTTCAGAAATTTTGCGACCACAACTTCCCATTCAGTAAAGCTATCCTCTGGGAAAGCATTCAAACGTAACTTAGCATTGCCTCCGAATGAGAAAGGAAACAAACTAAGCTTTATAGCATCATCCGGAACTCCATTGATCTTTACAGTGTTGCAAATCTCGTTGAAAGTGGTCAGATGCTCATATGAACTTTCATTAGATAGCCCATTAAATTGGTTGCTCTTCACCAACTGTATCAACGAAGGCTTTACCTCCATGTTTGCAGCATTGACCCTCAGCCTTGCAATGCTGTTAAAATGATGAGTGCCCACAACTATTGTGTAATCTGCCAGAGTGCGTTTACCATTATTTTCTCTAGCCATCTCTTCAATGCTCTGATCAGATCCTTACGGTAAAGGTTCCGAGGTTTTCTTGCTTCTAGTTCGAATTGTATCTTGCATACACAAGAAAAAAAACCTAGAAAACACTTATTAGCTCAAAACAAAAACAAAATAAAAAAATCAAGTCAAAACTAATCAATAATCACACCAATAGAATAATTAAACCACGAGTCCCCGACAACGACAAGTGTACCAAATCGTATCAAGTAATAAACATGGTAAGACCCAGTATCGTTTCCCTAGAGACTCACGACCTAAATAGTTATGTGATTTCTTGATTAAATAAGACTTGAAAACAAACTCTTTTGGTTTAGAATGAAAATACTAAAAAGTAAATATGCATGCAATTTGATCAATTGGACAAAAGTGCAAAGATGAACAAATTTGATATTATGGGATGAATATGTTGTTGGGGTTAGATTTCACCTAGTTTACTCTCATGTATATACGAATTCTACTTCTTCATTAATGTCAATGTCACTATCTAAAATACTTAAAACCCGATTCCTCGGTGAAGAAACCCTATCCTTAATTATTAGTTCATATGATTCCTAACATTCCTAATTATTAGATCAAAAGCTTCAGACAACTAGAACTCATACCCCCATTCCTGAGCAATACTATTTTGGGAATAATTCTTCAGAACATGGATTGTAAGATACCTTCTGGTACTCATGCAAATCATACATCATGCTAATAAATGAGTTAAACAAAGCAAGCAAATCGCGAAGAAGAATTACCCTAACAATTAATGAAAGAAGAATATATAATCAAGAATCAAGTCAATACATGAGAGTTTACAAATGTTTACATCATTCCCCAACAAAAAATAGAGTTTAGTTCACCATTGACATGGTGAAACTAGATGAATAATGGAAAAAGAATGAAAGAAAAAACCCTATAAGTTGTAGATAGGAGCTTCTGCATCCAAATCCGCCTCCGAAGGATCAAAGAGTTGTTTTTGTGCGTATTCCATCCAAAGATATGAACCCTAGGTCGTCCAAGTCCTTAAATAGAACATAAAGATAACATAAAATAAGTCCAAGCCCACAAATTTGGCGCTCAGCGCCCCACTTAAGGCGCCCAGGCGGCGTACGGGTCAAAACTGACATTTAGGGTCATCTAAGAAGGCAAGGAGACGTGGTGCGACAATAGGAAGTGGTGTGACAATAGGAAGTGGCGCTCAGCGCCGTTAAAAAGGGCACCCAGGCGTGAGCCAGGGGCATCCTACGCTGAGGGCTCAGAAAAAGGGCAACCAAGCGTGAGACAATATACTTTGGCGCTGAAGGCCCCTAAATTGGCGCTCAATGGTGTTGCGATCCTCCTTTCTTATGCTTTTCCAACGCTTCCTGAGTTCCAAATCCTTACTACTTCAACTCTTCTTCCAAATCATCTCAATTCCTGTTGAAAACAAGGAAATCTAGCACAAAACCATTAAATTCACCTTCAACTCTCTTATTCACAAAAAACTATGATTTCAAGCTAGTTTATAAGTCAAAAAGGGTGTTTTTAGTATCAAATAACGGTAAATTCAACCGTTATCAGGAGCATGACAACTACATTCTTGTAGATGAAGCGTCTCTTAAACAACAAATGGACTATTGAGCAGAAGCAACGCTATTAAATTCTAAAGCTTGCAACTCTCTAATCTACGTTCTCTCTGAAGAAGAGTGCAAGAAGGTTCATACTTTCAAAGGAGCTAATTAGATGTGGGTACCTTGGTTGTCAACTATGAAGTATCAAATGAAGTCAAAAGGAATAAGATGAGCCTGCTGACCAGACAATGTGAGATATTTTTTATCCTTAAAAATGAAAACATTCAAATTATATTTAGCAGATTCCGAACGATCTTCAACAACCTGAAATCCCAAGGAAAGTCATATGATAACTTCGATCATATTGATAAGATCTTATGAAGTCTTCCCAATTAATGGAGACCTCAGGTCACAGCTCTACGAACATCAAAGAATCTAGACGAAATGAGTCTAGAAGAGTTGGTAGGGATACTATGGGTTCATGAGCTCGAACTTCTTCAAGAAGGCTTTATCAAGAAGGAGAAAGCATCGTGCTCAATATTGTGAAGAAGACGCCTACCAAAGCTCTAAGAACAGACGATGAACAAGACTCCATGAACGAGAACGATGAAGAAAAGCTCTCGTTAATCTCAAGAAAGCTCCAATCTACGTTGAGGAAAAGGAAAGACATGATGTTCAAGAGCAGTTATCTTAGATTTTTCTCTAAGAACAATATAAGGGAGAGATGACTAGAAGATACAAATGTCTGTTTCGAGTGCAATAAACTAGACATTTCATATCAAAATGTCCCGAGATTGAAAGGATGAAGAAAAAGTTAGTTGAGCTAAGATATGAAAAGAAAAAGATGTTGATGAGCACTTGGGAAGACTTGGACACATCTGACGAGGACGAGGATGCCAAAGTATGTTTGGTAGAAGGAAATGTTGAGAGTCCATCAAACGAATATGATGATGAGGTAAATTATTCTGACCTACACTCAATTAGAAACACATATTATGAACTACTAGAAATTTTAATCTAATATGTCTAGTACATGTAGAAATTTATGTAATCAATGCACAAAAACTCCTCACATAGAATCCCTTATGCATGAAAATGATACCTGATAACGATTTAAAATACTGTTATCTATGATGTAATTTTGATACCAAATACACCCTTTTTGACTTAGAAACTTGCTTGGACTCATGCTTTTTCATTAGGTTGTGTGAATAAGAGAGTTGAGGTTGAATTTGATGATTTTATGACTAATTCCTTTGTTTTGATAGAAAAATGAGTTAATTCAGGAAGCAGCGATGAAGTGCTAAGGATATAGAGCTTAGAAAGGCCTAGAAAAACACCAAAAGAGGGAACCACACGAAGCTTGGGAGACCTGCAGAAGGCTTGGGCATGGAAAAATCGACGCTCGCCGGCTAGGCTGCCCGGGTGTCGGACCCCCGAAGCTCGGGCAAAATTGAAGGCTCAAGCCTTATGGAAATCGACGTCCACCGCCCGAGCGGCGTGTGTTGCTGATCCGGCCAGGTTTTTGCTATGTTTCGAGTCTTTTGGACTGGGCCCTGTTTCTACTCTTTTCCAACTTTATTTAAAGGACCCAGGCGCTCTAGGTTTTGCAGCTCTGGCTGGAGCAACACAACAGTACACTCTTTTACTCTCTGAAGGGAGATTTGGAGGTGGAAGCTTCCTCTTCTACTCTTAGGGTTTTACTCTCTCATGCTTTTCCATTGTACATCTATTTTCTCCATGTCTATGGGGAACTAAACTTTATTTGTTGTTGGGGAATGATGTAACCTTGTGAACTCTCATGTATTTGAATTGATTCTTAATCATATATGCTTTATTCATTAATTGTTAGGGAATTCATCTGTTTTAATGCTTGCTCTTTTTAACTCAATTAGTTGCATGATTTATGAATTGCATAAGTGTCGGGAGGTTCCTTACAATTCAGGTTCTTGTTGAATTCTCCCAAGGGTAATATTTCTCAGGGATGAGGGTATGAGTACTTGGTCGTCTTAAGCTCTTGATCTTCAGACTTAATTTTCTAGGAACGCTAGGAATTAAGGCAAGCTTATTGCGCCAAGGGATTGGGTTCTAAGTACTTTAGTGAGTGACGTTAACATTAATGCATAAAGAGGAATTCTGATATACATGAGAGGGAACCTGGTGAAAGCTAACCCCAACAACATATTCATCTCGTATTAAACAACATCCATTCATCTCTGTGTTACTCTATTATTGATCAATTTGTATTCATATTTTATTTTATGTTTTTGCATCTCAAACCAATGATCTCGTTTATTTTAAGTCTTAATTAATTAATTTATCACACGACTGTTTAGTGTCGAGAGTCCTCTGGGATACGATACTTGGTCTTACCATTTTATATTACTTGTGCGATTTGGTACACTTGTCAATCCATCAACAATACCCTCACCAAAATACTAAGTAGAACTCTTGAAGGGTTTGTTAGGTTAGATCGTTTATGGAGAGAGAGTAAGCATCCATTCAACAAACAAGGTCTAGGTTATAGGAAACAAAAAACAAAATACAAATATAAAACTAACCATATTAGATTTACTAGGTCAAATAATTATACAGTGACTTTTGAAAAGAAGAAAATGTATGTGTGTAACAAGTTAGGACCCAACTAGTTATGGGTACCTAAGAGTCAAATAACTCTTCTCGCAGATATGTTTGATGACTAAAGGAAAAGCCCTGTTATGGTACTTGGACAATGGATTCTCACGTCATATGACAGGAGAAAAGTGTATGTTCCTAAACTTGAGGGACAAGAAAGGAGGATCGATCACCTTTAGAGGAAACCAAAATGGAAAAATCATAGGAATTGGAAACATAGGTACAAAGCTTTCCCCCTCCATTGATAATGTTCTGTTAGTAGATGACCTTAAACATAATTTGCTTAGCATAAGTCAATTATGTAACAAAGGATATAATGTTTTTTTTGAGAAAGGCAATGTAGAGTATTATATAATAATAATTCCTTAGTATTTACAGGTAACAAACAAGGTAACTTGTACAAAATAAATCTAGATGAGTTGTAGTCTAAAAGTGTCTCATGTTTGGTATCTATGAAAGATGAGGCAGTAACATGGCATAATAGTTGTGGACATGTAAGCATGAGATTAATATCAAAGTTGCAATGCCATGATATTTTCGTTAAAGGTCTGCCAGAAGTATCATTCAACGATATAATCTTTGGTTGTGCCTACATGAAGGGCAAATAGGTAAAAGAATCTTTTAAAAGTAAAAACATTGCTTCAACTAAATGACTTCTTGAGCTGCTTCATATAGATTTATTTGGGCCGACAAGAATTGAGTCTATGAGTGATAAACGCTATGGGTTAGTAGTAGTAGATGATTTTTCTAGGTGGACTTGAGTTCTATTTATAACTCATAAGGATGAGGCCTTTAACATTTTTTGCAAACTCTGTAAAAGGATTGAGACTGAAAAGAATTTGAAAATTGTTTATCCGAAGTGACCATGGAGGAGTGGTGAAGAATACTGCACAACAAGGAATGGGTGAAACTTAACTACTCAGACTAACAATGATTACTCATTTTGACTAGCGATACCAGGAGTGGTTAGAATACTCAAATGTACTTCATTGAGTATTTAATGGAACTTTCTAAATAATTTAGAGGAGAACTGGACGTAGCTCTAACAAGTTAACCACTATAAAAATCACTTGTGTATTGACTCAACAGAATAACATTTATAAATGAAGCACATCCAACTCACAAGTTCAACATACATCACGATCAACTTTATAGCCGCAAAAAGGATTTAATATATACTTTTCAAAATATATGAAATTATTATTATTACTTAATTTAAAAATAAATTAAATAAATGATAACGTTGATGTAAACTTAAAATTGAATTATTAAATTTACAAAACTTATTATTTTCATAAAGTGTTCGTAGTGTTCATTTGTTCTGGTTATCTAGTTTTACACGATAGAATACAAAATGATAAAACAAACTTAAATTCACTTAAGAAATGAATTTTTGGTATAGACTAACCAATTGCAATTATAGTCTTATGTTTCGGTAGAGGTCGTATGACCTTGTTGACACGCTAATGATATTATTAGATGTTTGAAGTGCGTAAGTTTATCTGTAACTTATGTTTTTCAGTATTTGGTTAGCTCATCTTACTTGTGTGTCTATGATGATCTTATAACTTGTGTCGGTATATGGGAGTAAATGATGTTTCAAGTGAAGCTCGAGACATTTAGTGTGAGGATGCATTAGGAAAACTCTTTGGGACTTAGTGCAAGAGTATGAATTATTCAGGATGAAAGCTGGTCAGACGATTTATGAAGTGAAGAAAAGACTTACACATATAGTAAATCATCTCATGGCTCTCGGCAAGGTGTTTGATAAAAAGGAGGTCAACATCAAGATCCTGAAAAGTTTCAACAGGAGCTGGCAACCAAAGGTAACAACCATATCTGAATCAAGAGATTTAACTAACATGAATATGGCAACTCTGTTTGGCAAGCTCATGGAGCACGAACTGGAACTTGGAAGGCTAAAGGAGGAAGAAGAGATTGAGGAGAAGAAATCAATTACCCTCAAGGCCATGAGTACAAAAGCCTCAAAGAAACCTGTGTCAGAAACTGAATCAGAAGCATAACTACAAGAAAAAGAACTCATCAACATGATGGTAAGAAAATTTAATCGATTCATGAGAAATAGAAACTATGCTACTAACAATGCAAGTCCTTCAAGAGGAAGAAAGAATTCAAAAAACAATGTTGTACAATGCTATGAGTGTGGAAAAGAAGGTCATATCAAGCCTAACTGTCTAGACCTTAAGAACAAGCAGAAAACAATAACAAAGTATCCTCAGGACAAGAGCAAAAAGCAAAGGAAAACATACATAGCCTGGGAGAACAATGATACTGAATCTTCAAGTGATGATGACTACAACATTAAAGAGGAGTCAAACTTCTGTTTTATGCCAGGCTCTACACATTCAGACTATGATAGTGATGAAGAGTTCGGAAATGAGCCAATAGAGGTCAAGTACGACATGTTGTTGGATGCATTTCAGGAGATTCATGCAGAAGCCATGTGACTCCAGTATAAGGTAAATCGATTATCCTTTGAGAGAAAGGATTATGAGTATAGAATTGAAAATCTGGTAGAGGAAAACGATAAATTGAAAAATGAGTTAGAAATTGCCTTGAAATCTGAAAAGACAATTAAAACTGATATACAATTTGTTGATAAAAACGGTGATGACTATCCCATTGTTAACAGAATTTTTGATCCCCGACAATGGCATCAAAAACTTGTTGAGTCACTGGCGAGTGTACCGGATCGTACAAGTAATATAAAATGGTAAGACCAAGTATCGTGTCCCAAGAGACTCTCGGCACTAGACAGTCGTGTGATAACTCAATTAATTAAGACGTAAAAGGAATGAAATCATTGGTTTAGAATGCAAGTACAGAAAATTAAATATGAATGCAGTTTTGATCAATTGAAGAGTAGCGCAACGATGAACGGATGATGTTTATGTTGTTGGGGTTAGATTTCACCAAGTTTACTCTCATGTATATAAGAATTCTTCTTCTGTCATTAAAGTCAACGTCACTCACTAAATTACTTAAAACCCGATCCCTCGGTGAAGAAAGCCTATCCTTAATTACTAGTTCATAGGATTCCTAGCATCCCTAATAATTAATTCTTAAGATCAGGAGCTTAAGACGACCAAGACTCATACCCCCATCCTTGAGAAATACTGCTGTTGGGAATAATTCTACAAGAACGTGAATTGTAAGGAACCTCCCGACACTCATGCAATTCATACATCACGCTATGAATGAGTTAAACAAAGCAAGCATTGATCACAGAAGAATTACCCTAAAAGTTAATGAAAGACGAATATATTATTAAGAATTAATTCAACTACATGAGAGTTCACAAGGTTACATCATCCCCCAACAACAAATAGAAGTTAATTCACCATTATCATGGTGAAACTAGATGTACAATGGAGAAGAATGAGATAGAAAAACCCTAAAAATTGAAGATGGAGGCTCCCGCATCCAAATCCGCCTTCAAAGAGTGGAAGCCTGTGTTGTTGCACCTCCTCTGCCAAAGATACAAAACCTAGGGCGTCTGGGTCCTTTAAATAGAGCGGAATCAAAACAGAAACAATGCCCGGGCCCATCTCGCTGGCGCTTAACGCCCCACTTAGGGCGTCTGGGCGTGCTGCGATACTAAAACTGGTGCTCAACTTCACTTGGAGGGCAAGCAGGCGTGGTTCTTCAAGAAAAGTGGCGCTCAACGCCCCAAAAAGGGCGCTCAAGCTTCGGGCGTTCCTACTTTCTGGTGCTTTTTCAGATCTTTTTGAGCTCCATCTCCTTGGCACTTCAGCTCTGCTTCCATATTATCTCATTTCCTGCCAAAACAAGGGAATTTAGTCATAAAATCATCAAGTTCAACCTTAACTCTCTAATTCACACAACTTAACAGAAAAACATGATTTCAAGCAAGTTTCTAAGTAGAAAAGGGTGCATTTAGTATCAAAATCACATCACAGATAACGGTACTTTCAACCGTTATCACCCATGCATATTGAGAAAATTGATTACTTAACCAGCAGTTATCTAGATTTACACAAGCTAAAGAAAATTTAGATGTTGTGTTAAGGTCATATGGAAGGGAAATCAATAGGCAAAAGAATTGGCTATAAGGCTAAAAGTAATAGGATAAATTCAAAGAAGTTCATTGATCTTAGTAAGCCTATTACTAATGCATGCTTTTACTGTAATAACATTGGCGATAATGTTAGAAACTGCTATTATAGAAAAGTTGGAGTTCCTAAGAGAAAATATAAATGGATCCCTATGGAACAACCTCCTGCAACTGACAAGACAGGACCCAATTTTGTGTGGATACCAGCGTTAAAACCATTAAATTGTTTTGTAGGGAAGTAGCTGCAGCTGAACCAGTACAAAACTCAAGGATGAATTACAATGAAGAATTTATAAGCTCTTGAGATTCAATTTGTGGTAAAAATAGCAAATAATTTTCATGATTCATGCATCATAAATATTTGGATGAATGATTGTTATATGCATGTTTCTTGTATGCCTATTTGATTGACTGAATTTTGTGAAAATCAAGCTTCTCGATTTTTAATCGATTGTATTATGCATCAAGCCGAATGTGTTATGTGTATGTGATTCTCTGTTTTTTTATTGTAACACTGTGTTAAACACGAAGTCGACTATACTCTTTATGAAATCGATTAATTGTCTCTGTGATTGACCTTTCTCTGCCTTGAAAATTTAGATTGGTTGAAATCGATTAAGTCCTGTATTTTTTGGAGCGAAAATGAATTTTTCTTGTTCCCTCCAAATTTAATTACTTGTGTTTAAAAACCCTAAAACCAAGAAGCTTTTCATTCACTTTCTCGGCAGACTTTCAAATCTTTCCTTCTTTGGTATTCTGTGTGCTATATTCTTCGCTTCATACAAATGGAATTCCTGGACTCAACAAGATTGATATCTACAACATATACTTAAGGAATCCATATATGATAGGAAGCTATGATTCCTTCAATATTGATCACCTAAGTATGGAAGACAAGATATGTGCATATGTGATTACTTGGATTCTACTTCCAAGGGATGAAGATCAAAATGTGCTGACTATAGAGGATGTGTATCTATTACATGGACTAAGAACCAAGATTCAAACATATTGATCTTCAGTAATCAGTGATTGCATGATGAAAGTTGTCAGACAAAAAGAATCCCACTTACCATATGTTGTGTTCATAAGCAGGATTCTAAGGTTTCATAATGTGGACCTCACAAATGAAGTAACAATCTGCTACAAAAAGAAGAATGTCATTGAAAATTTATTTTTAGACCACATGGGTCTTAGAAAGAGTGTAGAAGGTTGGATATTTAAGGATGCATATTGTCCTGGTACTATTGAAGCTGACCCTGTAAATATTGACTCATCAAGGTACAAATTCAGACCCCAAACAGGATTTGAGAAATTTGTGGATGAATGTTTTAAAAGGCTTGATGATAAAATGTTGATGGGGAATAGCATACCTAGAGAGAATATTCTAAATGGCATACTAAAGAATGGAGAGAAATTAAAAATGGAAAAGACTAGAGAAAAGGGAACTTATGACTTGAAGATCCGCCACTTGAAGAGGCTCCAAGATAAGCATCAAAGGAGGACCGCCACTTGCTTAAGCAAGATAAGGTCTGCCTAAAGAGGGAATTTGGAGACAGAATACTATCTCAAAAGAGGATTGCAAATGTGCAAATCAACTCAAGAAATCAATTGATTCAAAGGTGAGTGTACAAAGGAGACCCCTAAGCCTTATTATATAGCCTTTGGAATGAGCTTGGATGCAAGATCTAGGAGATGTGGGACTTTAGAGTGAGGAGGCCGGCCAGCCAGCTGCTGCATGTCCTCTAGGAGCTTTGAAGTCCCACATTGATGAAATCTCTCCACTCCAAAGGGTTTATAAGGCAACTAGTTCTCCTATAGTTCAAAACATGAAAACTACCTATGCTACCTTGCACTAACGCCTAGGACGCCCATTTCCTCTCCTTTTCTTTTTAAGACCAAGCCATGGAAAGTCCCACATTGCTTGTTCTTAAAGAGAAATAAGAGTTTATAAGCATTTATTTACAATAACTAAGGGAAAGAAATCAAAGAGGCAAATACACGCCTATGAAACCTATTCTACTTTTTTTGTGCTTTTTGTCACTCTGAAACTCTTCATTCTTGACCTATGTATGATCATATCAAATGTTAATGCTTCAAAGATCCTTCACTGAGTTGCATAGAAAAATGGATTATGCACTAAGGAAAGTAATAATGACATGCTTCTCAGGACTTATTTAAAGAAGAAAAATAAGAAAAAGATTTAAGAAATCAATCAAATAATATAGTTTCTATTTTGATTGTCATATTGTTTAGAGTCTTATTTTGTAATAGTTATCATTATATGAGATTGGTTTTTGTCCTTAATTTGATTGTACTTTATGGACTGATAATCAATGAAATCAAATTTTATGTTAATTCAATTTGTGGATGGATGTTTATATCTGTGGTTAATTGAGACTGATTGATGAAATTGATTACACTATGAGTGTATGCAATGTGTTACATTTTACTGTTACATTCATATATTTGCATACTCATACACTACATGTGATAATTCCTGTAATACATTGATTCTAAAATGCTTGATCTAGAAAGACCATGAAATGTTTCGCAGGAACATTGCTTGCTCACTGTGTGAATCTGAGCAATCAACAAAGTGTTACAGCAAGAAGTCGATTATGACTATGATCAAATCGATTGAGTTTCAACATTTCTTTGAAGTTTCCAAACTTGGAATATCTGTTATATTTAAACCTTATGTTATATTCTAATTGAATGTTTATTCTGCTTATATCTCTATGCTTATCCGCTGAATCTATGCTCTGAGATGATAAGAGATTAAACTGTGTTTGATGATTGAAATTGTATCAACTATGCTCTGTTTATACTGCTATACATGTGCTCTGATACAATGCTGGAATATGCTATTATATGCTCTGATATATAATCTGATTGTACTACATTGTACATATGTGACTTGAGATTAATACATACATAATGCCAAGGGGAGCATTGCATATTATTGATATCTAACATGTTTTCATTTAATGGGAGAAAATCTTAAAATCATGTCGATATTAATGACAGGGGGAGCATCATAATCTGTTTTGATTATTATATCTGATGCTTCTAAAGATTGTTGATTATCTGTATAGAAATTACAGTGTACTTGAAAAATGTCTGCCTTTAAAATTTCTACACAATTAAACCTACTTAGAATTAATAATAACAAGTAAATAGAGTAAGGTTGAGAAAAATGATTTTATCCTGGTTCGGATCTTAACAATCCTACGTCTAGTCGCTTATCTCAAAACAAGATAAACAATTCACTAATCACAAAACAATTACAAACTACAATCATATTGATACAATTTGTAAAAGTTTAGAAAACACCTCTCTTGATGCCACAAGAGATGAACCTACACCTCCTTTGAATCTTCACAAAGGATGAAACACTTCCTCCGAATACTTCACGAAGGATGACTTCCTCTTCCGAACACTTCCTTAGACACACCAAGGATGAACCAGCAATTCCTCTGTCACCGTAGCAGCACTTCACCAGCTCCACAGACAAGAGATTCCTTAGCCGAACAATAGCTCACAATTCTTAAGAGTTTTAGAGTTATAGAGCACAAGGGAAGAGTTCTATACAAAATGAAGCCTTCCATTCTACTTATAGGCTTCCATTCACTAAAAGAAAAACTTAACGGCTAGTTTCTCCAACGGCCATAAATGACTAGTTTGTCCAACAGCCATAAACGGCTAGTTTGTCCAACGACCATAAACGGCTAGTTTGTCCAACGACTATAAACGACTAGTTTCTCCAACGTCCATGTTGAGTGCTATACTCTTGCCGTTAAGCGTCACTATTCATGTGAATAGTGTTATAGTGTTTTGCTACAATGATTTTACAAAACACATTTTCTACTCTTTAAGCGAAGTCCTATACATATTTCTAAGAGTATTACAAAAACTTTTCATCACAATACAAGTCTTCAAATCATCTTGATTCTTGATTGCTCTTGACTTGATTTGGGCATCATCAAAACTTCATCTTTATCATTTTGCTAACAATCTCCCCCTTTTTATGATGATGAAAAACTGCTTGATTTAAAGCTTTTGGTAATAATATGTATTCAACACATAAATTAAGGAAGAAAACAATATTAGTGAACTTAGAAATAAGTTTAAGACTTTACATATCTTCTCCCCCTTTTTTATCATAATTAAAAAGTTGTGTTAAGGTTGCTCCCCCTAAATTAATTAGAAGATATACTCCCCTTAATAAAAGCATGTATGCATAAGAATATTAAGGAAAAACAACACAAATTTTATTGAATTCAAATAAACATTCAACCATACAAGAATGGATAGTATAAACAGGTGAAAAGAGGGATGAGAGGGGTTAAATATAGGTTGCTAATGTCCAAAAATATGATTGTTTTCCAAAAATCTGTAACCTGTACAACGTTAATCGATTAACCTAACACGGATATTCGTAAAACGTTAATTTTGGCCTAATTTAAACTCTAAGATATTTCTAATATCCCCAAATCTCTTCTTAAGAATTTCTCTACAATGCTTAGTTTGAGAACTGAACGTACCTTCTTTCATCATAGACCGAGGAAGAATGTTAATTCTCCCATCATAGACATTTCAAATTCACCCTACATAGTCTTAACAAATTCTTCACAAAAAGATTTATTAGTTGATCCAAAAATAATATCATCAACATATACTTGAATGATCAAAATATGTTTTCCTACTCTTTTAATAAACAAGGTTTAATCAACTTTTCTTCTATTAAAATTATTTTCTAAAAGGAAATTACTAAGTCTTTCATACCAAGATCTAGGTGCTTGTTTTAAACCATAAAGTGCTTTCTTTAACTTATAAATGTGATTTGGAAATTTAAAATCTTCAAAACTGGGTGGTTGTTTAACATACACATCTTCTTTTATAAAACCATTTAGAAATGCACTTTTAACATCCATTTGAAATAACTTAAATTTCATTATAGATGCATAAGCAAGAAGTAGGCGTATTGCCTCTAACCTGGCAACTGAAGCATATGTCTCATCATAATCTATACCTTCTTCTTGACTATATCCTTGTGCTATAAGCCTAGCTTTATTCTTGGTGATGTTTCCATCTTCATCCAATTTGTTTTTGAACACCCATTTGGTTCCAATCACTTGATGAGTGTCTTCCCTAGGAATCAATTCCCAAACTTGACTTCTTTCAAACTGGTTGAGTTCTTCTTGCATTGTTATACACCATTGTTCATCTTGAAGAGCTTTCTTAATGTTCTTAGGTTCTATCTACGACACAAAAGCTACATTCATACAAAAATTAACTAAAGTTCTTCTAGTGTTTACCCCTTTTGATATGTCGCAAATGATGTTGTCCAATGATAATCCTCTAGGTTGTTGCCATATTTTGTTTAGATCTTCATCTTGAGGATTATTGATTTTCTCTTCATTTGTTGTCTTCTGCAAGTCTTCATTTTCACCTGCATCTGATTCATCCGACTCAAGAGGTTTTGCCTCAAGGTCCACAATTTCATCAAAGACAAAATGCACAGATTCTTCTATTTCAAATGTTTTCTAATTAAAAACTTTATAAGCTTTACTTGTTACAGAATATCTAAGAAAAAATTTGTATCGACCTTAGAATAAAATTTTCCTAATTCTCAAATATTTAAAACAAAAACATTTAAAAAAAAATTCTTAAATATGAAGCATTAGGTACCCAACTACTTTGTTTGGGTCCTTTGGGTTAGATTGAATAAATTTGAAATCATTTTACAACCCAAATATATCTACCACTTGGAACACCATAATGCTTAATTTTACATTTATTTGAAGTATGACCCTTTTTCGTACAATAAAAGCATGATACAACATTTGTGTTCCTATAAGTTGTTCCTTTTTCTACCCAAGTTCTACAGGTCTTATTATTATGTTTATTTTTAATTTTAGGAACATTCTTATTTTTAACAACATTTTTACTTTCTACATTATTTTTACTACATTCACATAAGGTTGTTTGTTTTAGTAGTTTCGTAAAATTTTCATAAGATGCACATTCATTACTACTAGTAAATTTACCTTTTTCATAATATAAAATTTTATTTTTCAAATTTTTATTTTCTTCAAAAATGTTTTCAAAATTTGATTTTAAATTTTTATTTTCTTCAAGAGTATTTTCAAAATTTAATTTCAATTCTTTGAAATCCTTTTTCAATTTCTTATGAGCTATATCTAATTTTTCAGATTCTACTAATAAAGCAGCATAAATATCATGCAATTCATCTTCACTATCATATTGACTAATATTATTTGAATCGCTAAATGTACTTACCTGGCTTCCAGCAGTGTCATCGTCCGCCAATAGACAAATGTTTGCTTCTTCATCAGAATCGCTTAAGTCAAAAATTGTTTCATTGTCATCGTCCCATGTGATGTAGGCTTTCTTTTTCTTGAAGAATTTCTTTTCTCCACCCTTCTTTTGATTTGGATAGTCATCTTTTAAGTGCCCTTTTTCTCTACAACCGTAACATCTGTAATTTGAGGAAGATCCTTTATTTTCTTTCTTTTCGTATTTGAATCTCCCTTTGCCTTTAGATTTCATGAACCTGTTGAGCCTCTTGATTAGTAGACTCAAATTTTCTTCTTCTTCTGAGTCTTCATCTTCCATTTTGCTTTTGCTCTTTTCTACCTCAGATTTGAAGGCTAGAGTCTTTTTCTTAGTTTTTGCTTCTTCTTTGTCTAGTCTTCCGAGGTCAAGTTCATGCTCTCTCAACTTTTCGAATAATGTCGCCATGGTCATTGTGTTGAGATTTTGTGACTCACAAATTGCAGTCACTTTTGGTTGCCAAGACCTATCTAAAGATTTCAAAACTTTTATGTTAAGTTCATCAGTATCGAAAGACTTACCTAGTCCAATAAGATGGTTTACGATGGTGGTGAAGCGATTTTGAACATCTACTATTGTTTCCCCTTGCTTCATCCTGAACATCTCGTATTCCTGGATTAAAGTATTCTTTCTAGCTCTCTTTACATCATTTGTACCTTTGTGGGTTACTCTCAGCACTTCCCACATTTCTTGTGCAGTCTTACATACAGAAATCCTGTAAAACTCATCAACAGTTAAAGCAGATGAAATAATATTACGAGCTTTTACATCGTTACCAAATTTTTTCATGTCTTAAGTAGTCCATTGGTCACGGGGCTTTGGTTCCTGCATATTGTTAGTTGGAACAAAAGGACCAAATGCAACAACATCCCAAATATCTACATCAATAGACTCCATAAAAAATTGCATTCTAACCTTCCAAAATGCGTAATTTTCACCTATGAATAATGGTGGTCTATTGATAGAAGGACCCTCTCTACGAAATTTTGATACGATCCCGCCATTTGAATGACTATCAAAGAAAGCTCTGATACCAATTGTCAGAGCGGCTGCAGCGGAATGGTTAGCATGGAAAACCAAACCAAGAGGGGGGGTGGATTGGTTCTTAACAAAAATGTGTTCCTTTAAAATTTCTACTCAATTAAACTTGCTTAGCAATTAATAATAACAAGTAAATAGAGTAAGGTTGAGAGAAATTTGCACAGATGATTTTATCTTGGTTCGGATCTTACCAATCCTACGTCCAGTCGCTTATCTCAAAACAAGATAAAAAATTCACTAATCACAAAACAATTACAAACTACAATCACACAGATATAATTTGTAAAATTTTAGAAAACACCTTTCATGATGCCACAAGAGATGAACCTACACCTCCTTTGAATCTTCACAAAGGATGAAACACTTCCTTCGAATATTTCACGAAGGATGACTTCCTCTTCCGAACACTTCCTTAAACACACCAAGGATGAACCAGTTATTCCTCTATCACCGTAGCAGCACTTCACCAGCTCCACAGAGAAGAGTTTCCTTAGCCGAACAATAGCTCACAATTCTTAAGAGTTTCAGAGTTATAGAGCATAAGGGAAGAGTTCTATACAAAATGAAGCCTTCCATTCTACTTATAGGCTTCCATTCACTAAAAGAAAAACTTAACGGCTAGTTTCTCCAACGGCCATAAATGGATAGTTTGTCCAATGACCATAAACGGCTAGTTTGTCCAACGATCATAAACGGCTAGTTTCTCCAACGACTATAAACGACTAGTTTCTCCAACGACTAGTTTCTCCAACGTCCATGTTGAGTGCAATACTCTTGCCGTTAAGAATCATTATTCACGTGAATAGTGTTACTATTCATGTGAATAGTGGTATAATGTTTTGCTACAATGATTTTACAAAACACATTTTCTACTCTTGAAGCTAAGTCCTATACATATTTCTAAGAGTATTACAAAAGCTTTTCATCACAATACAAGTCTTCAAATCATCTTGATTCTTGATTGCTCTTGCTTGATCTGGGCATCATCAAAAATTCATCTTTATCATTTTGCTAACAAATAGCTTTAAACAATAAAGACACATAATGTTGTTTCTCCCCATTTTTTATCATAAGCAAAAAGGCTTATGAGTAGGAGAGACTCCCCCTAATTTAGGCTCCCCTTAACAAAGACAATAAGATTTGGATTGATAAAGTTAAAGAACAAGTCCATCATAATGTAGAAAATACCAAGAAACATAGATTCAAAGC
This sequence comes from Vigna angularis, assembly GCF_016808095.1. NCBI lineage: Eukaryota > Viridiplantae > Streptophyta > Magnoliopsida > Fabales > Fabaceae > Vigna > Vigna angularis. The sequence continues at coordinate 15,044,055 of NC_068977.1, forward strand.
TTAAAAGAAATACAGTTATACTTTTAAAATTAGGACTAGGAGGATAAACAGGAGGTTAAAGGTTAAGGCGATCTTCAATGTTTCCAAGCCTAATATCAAAATCTTCTAAGTACTCGGTCACATAACTGTAGTGTCTTTTATGCATCTCAAGGAGTTCTTCATGTCTTGTCTGGTGGAGAGTGCTTATCTCTTCCATTTGGCGAGTTGGATTTGTAAGATTTTCCTCATGGGAGAAGGAAGAAAATGAAGGAATAATTGAAGGACCAACTTTAGTCGGATTAGCTACATTGATTGGTTATGCCATATGGGCATCTATATCATCGTCTTCATCGTCATTATCTACTTCATCTTTGTGAACAAAACTATTAGCACGAGCAATAAAACCCATTTGTTGTAGTGTGGTTTCTTCAATCTCCGAACCAACAGCTTGGATGGCACAAGAGTTTTCGCCATCAGTATCGACTCCTTTGTACTCAAGGATGCGAGACACAAGAAGGGCATATGGGAGGCGTATCGTTGTGCCTTCGTCATTGTGTCCATAATGAGAGAGGGCAATCAATATGAATGTGATTGAGAAGCCCATAGATAATGAGAAGATCTTGCTTAGAGCATTGAGCATGATTGGTGGCTCGGGGGCATAGGTCCCAAATGATTAAGTAATGAATAAGTCTTTCTTCAACTTTGAATCCTCCTACCAGAAGTTTTCTACGCTCGGTTTGTTGTTGATGGTTCCTTAAAAAGGATTGAAAAGCAAGAAGACAGTTAAATCCCGGTACGCCTAGATGAATTTTGACAATGTCATCTCTAATGGGCATCATGGCCACATTGGCCTAGATATCATCATCAAGGATGATCTTGATGCCTTTGACTTTGGTAGTGGCCAAGGCATCTCAAAAACGAAGGTTGAAGTAAAAGACACGGATAAGATCCGGATAGATACAACCTTTTTGTTCTACAAGATGTTGCAGCCCTTAATCGTCCAAAAGGTTGGGGAATTGAAATCCATAATACCTGTACCAACCCAATCTAACATTTTGTAGGATATGATCTTCTTCTCTTTTATAAATTGAGAGAACTCTTCATGCTTCTCTGTATCGGAGATCCATCCATCAATGGTTGTGGGTCGAGAGGCACGAGGACGAGTGGATGAAGAAGCACTAGTTCTTCTTCTTCTGGGCATCTTTCTACGAGCATCAGCCATTGATTTGAAGGTTAAAGAAGTAGAAAGAAGATAGTACAAGGCTTGTGCAAGAGAATGAGAGAAAAGAGTTTTGGAGATCTTAATTGGGCAGAATTTGGGTGTAAGAGTGGGTTTTAATAGATTATGGGGTGGTATTTATAGAGGAAAAGAGAAAACTAGTCGTTTATAGCCATTTATGGCCATTTCTAGCAATTTTGTACTATTATAACGTCTATATTTTGAAATCATGACGTGTGATAATCAATTATCACTAACGATAATCGATTATCGTTTCAAAAATCGATTATTTGGGTATAGAAAACTAGTCGTTTATACCCGATTACTGAAAAATCCCAAGATAATCGATTATGACATGCAATAATCGATTATTACCGAATCAAAAATGGTTCTCAGTTCAAAGGTAGTCGATTATGACCTAGATATAATCGATTATTATGCGATGATTTTCAAAAAATACAAATTTGGCTCAAATTTCTATTCTAAGACATATATAACATTCATAAATTATTTTAAAGCTCCTAAAATTTAACAGGATACCATAGAGCCTTATTTTCCTTTTGAAAATTTAACCTGCAAAACAAAAAATAGAGTTTTGGTCCCCAACAACTTATTTGGGTCCTTTGAGGTTACAGGCAGATTACTTTATAACAAGAATTCAAGCATATTGTTAAAAAAGAAATGCTTTGTTTCTCACACCAAGAGGGGGGGTGAATTGGTGATGTGTAAAAAGTATTGCTTTTAAAAACCTTTTCGCAAAGTAAGAAGTCTTTAAACTTTTCTTCAATGGTAAGTAAATTTGTATGCAATGAAACAGTAAGCGTATTCGAATGCAATGACAGTATAATCGATTTTGTTAAAATAGAATGGCTTAGTTTCTCACACCAAGAGGGGGGCGGGGTGAATTAGTGAAGTGTAAAAATATAAGTTTTCAAAAACTATTTCACAAAATGAGATGTTTTTACACTTTTCTTGAATCGCAAGTTAAAAGATATGCAATGCAGTAGTATACTTAATTGAATATAATGACAGCGTAATCGACTTAATAAAAAAGTGTAGGATCAGAAAATTCAAACGCTGATTTTTATACTGGTTCGGCCAACCTGCCTACATCCAGTGTCATTCCAACCACAAGAAGCAAATTCACTATAAAGATCAAAGTTTTTACAACAAGGTTTTTACAGAGACCTCACGTCAAAAGTGTAAAACATCTCTCTAACCCTCTAATCTAAATATAGGCAACAAGCACACAAGACCAGCAGCAAGAACACCCTCTTCTGATGTTTATCCCTTTGAGACACCCTCAAAGTCAAGAACATTGTTCTTCTTGCTGCAAACACTGCAAGGAATCCAAGTCAATCTTCAAAGATTGCAAATCCTGATCACGCAGAATACACCCAATTGTGTAGATCGATTAGACTTTCAAATCAGCAAGCCTTGCTTCTCAAGAAACCTCAAGTCTTTGATCACCACGGTCAATCTTGGTTCTTGGACCTTTTCCTTTTTCTGTAAGATCACACAACTTTCTGTAAAAGATATGAAAGTGTTAAAATGCACAAAAGTTCTTACAAAATTCAGATCAGCGTCAATTTATAGTAATACACACATCAGACGCATTTTAATTGACTTAGCTACTAATGTAGTCGAATACATCTTGCAATTATAACAGACTAACATCAGTCAAGCTTATTAATTGAATGCGCATTTAATATAGTCGATTCACAATAAATGATTGGTTAATATATTTAAAAATATGACCGTTAAAGCAGTTGGGTCAAGCATTCAACTAGTTTTCAAAATAAGAACTAACTTAGTCGAATACAGATAACATGCAGTCGATTAAGTAAAATCACTTAGCACATTTTGGAAAACTTTTCTCTTCAAAATAACTCACAACACACTTGATAAATGTTTGTGCAAACACCCGAGTTTTAATCGATTCATCCCATAATGTAATCGACTTAAAATTGTTGTTTTCCACACATTAAATTTCAACCAAAGTGCTTGTGGTTTTCCATTTCCAACAACTTATGTCATGCATACACATATAGAATCACATATTAAACACAATTATATGCATTGAACAACACAATCATGTTCACAAATATGCTTATACAGATTTATCACAATAAGAAAAAGAATATAACATGTAATCACAGAACATGTAACACAGAATACTCATGTGTTATTAATTATGTGTTGTCATCGTCAAAAAAACAAATATTACTAAGATTGTGGGTTCAGCTAAAACGGTGTTCCCCCTATAACCAATCTCAACATAATTAATACATAGAGAAGGGATAGAAAATTCAAACACTGCATTTTATACTAGTTCGGCCAAGCCTACATCCAGTGTCCTTCTACTCAACTCGAGATAGAACCCAATGCACTTTATAGATCTTAGTTTTTACACCAAGGCTTTACAGCGACCTCACGTCAAAATGTAAATCACCTCTCTAAGTCACTAATCTAAGTATAGGTAGTACACAAACCAAACTAGCAGTAAGAACAATCCTCTTCTGCTATCAACCCCTTTGAGATACCCCTCAAAGTCAAGAACCAAGTTCTTCTTCCTATATACACCACAGGGAATACCAACAACTCTTAGCGTTTGCCAAAGCTTTTCCTAATCACGTAGAAAGCACCTTCCTGTGCAGAACGATCAGTCTTTCCGTATTAAAACAATCTTGGTTCACAAGAAATCCTGAAGACTTTATCACCACGATAATTCTTCATTCTTGGAGCTTTTCTCTCTTCTATAGGAATTCGAAGTACACACTGAAAAGATATGAAAGTGTAAAGATCAATTCTTCTTACAAACATCTAATCATGCGTCTATATATAGTATAAGACAAATTAGACGCGTTTTAATCAATTACGCTATTAATCAAGTCGAATACAATTCACAGTTATAATAGATTAACAACAGTCAAAGACATTAATTGAAAGTACAATTAATGTAATCGATTTGCAATAAATGTTTGGTCACCATATTTAAAAATATGACCGTTGTGACAGTTATGTCAAGCATTTAAACAGTTTTCAAATCTTTAACAAACTTAGTCGAATACAGAATGCATGCAATCGATTAAGTAGTAACACTTAGCATATATTTGAAAACTTTTCTTCTCAAAATTCATCACAGCACACTTGAAAATTATTTGTGCAAACATACGAGTTTTAATCAATTTAACCAATAATGTAATCGACTTAAAACTTGTTGTTTTGCCACACTTTAAAGTTCAAACAGCTGAAGCTAGGTGCTTGTGGTTTTTCATTTCCTAAACCTCATATTATGCATACACAGATAAAATTACATATCAAACACAGTGGTATGCAATAATCACCACAATATGTTCACATATATGCTTGTACAAATAGAACACAGTAAGCATAAGCATATAATATGTATAACATAGTACATACACATTTGTTAATATTAATTATGTGTTGTCATCATAAAAAACACAGATATCACTGAGATTGTGGGTTCAGCTAAACCTGTGCTCCTCCTATCAACAATCTCAACACTTATCTTCAATTTGGAACACCATATTGTTTTATTCTACATTTGTTTGAGGGGTGTCCCTTTTTCATACAATAAAAATATGTGAAAATATTTGAATTTCTATAAAAGACAGTTCGTTTTTCAACCCATACCCTACGGGTTCTCTTATACTTAAGAGCTTGCTTATTTTTATGAAAGTCATTTTTATCAAAATTTGGATTTTCAAGATTTTTATTTTTAGTTGCCTCTTTAAGGAGATTCTCAAGAATATCTGATGGAGCCAAATTCCAGAGGAATCCAGTGGCCTGAAGCTCCCAAATCAGAGGTGTAGTAAGTGTGTTGGTGTGCAGCGGACTTGATGGAGTAAATGTTGATGGAGGTGTTTGAATGAAGCAAGGTAGAATGAGTGAAGCCTCTCAGCTCAGAAAGCCTTCATATAATGGAAGGAAGCTTGAGAGAAAATGAAGAAATTGCAAGCAATTTTGACTCAAGAGCAGAATGCAAGATTGGAATATATTTCTCAGCATTTGGGCATAGCTCTAAAGTAACTACAAAAGGAAGAGGTCTCCTATTTATAGGAAAATAAGAGCCTCAAATCTGAAATGAAATTCAATCCAAATGCAAATGAAAAAGGCACCAATTTGCTTCAGCTCCAAACATGCCTCAGCAGCACACGTGAACAGCACCAATTCTGAATTCTTTTTCCAACTCAGCAGTACACGTGAAAGCTGGCCTAGCTGAGTTTTTTTGATAGCTTTGGCAGCAAGCTTCTCCCTCCAAGTCTCCCTTTTCATGTGCTCAAATGCTATGCTGGCAGCTGCTTCCTCCAATTTTATAAATCCTACAAAACAAAGAAAAAATGTGCTTTTAATTATGGGAAGAAGGATTAATGTAAATTACCTTCCATAGAAGCAAAACAGTATATGGTCCTTCTTCCTCTTGAATCCTCTTTGCCATGGCTCTAGTAAGAGGTCCAATGTGCGTCTTAGATGGTCTTCCATCAGACCCTCCCTCTTGAAAAAGATCTGTCCTCAGATCTGCTTCATCCTGTTGATCATCTCCTGTGAAAGGAATTAAATCGCAGATGTTAAAAGTAGGACTGACACCATAACTTTCAGGAAGGTCTAATATGTATGCATTATCATTTATCCTTTTGACCACCTTGAATGGACCATCTCCTCTTGGACTAAGTTTGGATTTCCTTTGAGAGGGAAATCTTTCCTTTCTCAAATGAAGCCAAACTAGGTCTCCTTTTTCAAAAACTATTTTCTTTCTCCCTTTGTTGTTGTATTCTGCATATTTTTGAGTTTGTTTTTCAATTTGGATTTTGACTTTCTCATGTAACCTCTTGATAAACTCCGCTTTAGAAGCACCTTCTTTATGAAGAAGAGAAGATGATTCTGGAAGAGGTAGTAAATCAAGAGGTGTGATAGGGTTAAAACCATAAACAACCTCAAAAGGAGAAAGATTAGTAGTCTTGTGGACTACTCTATTATAAGCAAATTCAATGTGAGGTAGATGTTCATCCCAAGATTTGTTATTACCCCTTAATATTACCCTTAATAGTGTAGATAAAGATCTATTTACTACTTCAGTTTGCCCATCAGTTTGTGGGTGACATGTAGTAGAGAATAGAAGTTTAGTTCCAAGCTTTTCCCATAAAGTTTTCCAAAAATGGCTTAGAAACTTCACATCTCTATCAGACACTATAGTTTTGGGTAAGCCATGCAATCTCACTATTTCCTTAAAGAAGAGTCTAGAGATATAGCTAGCATCATCTACTTTGTGGCAGGGTATAAAATGAGCCATTTTACTAAAACGATCTACTACCACAAATATAGAATCATACCCCCTTTGAGTTCTTGGCAATCCTAAGACAAAGTCCATGCTTATGTCCTCCCAAGGGGTATTAGCTATAGGAAGAGGTGTATAGAGTCCATGAGGCATAATTTTGGACTTGGGTTGTAAACAAGCTATACATTTAGAACAATGCCTTTGAACATCTATTCTCATGTGTGGCCAATAAAATTTACTTTTCAAAATGTTTAGAGTTTTATCAACTCCATGATGGCCCATGAGTCCTCCGTCATGACTCTCTTTGATAAGAACTTTTCTAATGGATCCTTGGGGTATACAAAGTTTTCCTTTATTAAAAAGATACCCCTCAGAAAGATAGAATCCATCAAAAGGCTTCTTAAGACATGATGAATAAGTGGATGCAAATGTTTCATCATTTTCATATAACTCTTTTATGTCATCAAATCCTAATATTTGAGATCCTAGGGTTACTAATAATGCATGTCTTCTAGATAAAGCATCCGCAACAACATTAGTACTCCCCTTTTTGTGTTTGATGACATAGGGAAATTGCTCAAGATATTCCACCCACTTTGCATGTCTTTTGTTTAGCTTTGCTTGCCCTTTAATGTACTTGAGAGATTCATGGTCAGTGTGTATGATGAATTCTCTAGTTACCAAGTAATGTTCCCAAGTTTTCAAAGCTCTAATGAGGGCATACAACTCTTTGTCATAGGTAGGATAGTTTAAGGTAGGCCCCCTAAGTTTTTCACTAAAGTAAGCTACGGGATGTCCTCCTTGTATTAAAACAGCTCCTATTCCTACCCTAGATGCATCACATTCTAGTTCAAAGGCTTTGGAAAAATCAGGCAAAACTAGAATAGGTGCATGTGTTAACTTGTGTTTCAAAGTCTCAAAAGACAACTCTTGCTTATCACCCCAAATAAAAGGCATATCTTTCTTGACTAGCTCATTCAAAGGAGCAGCTATGGTGGAGAAGTCTTTCACAAATCTTCTATAAAAACTTGCTAACCCATGAAAACTTCTCACCTCTCCTACATTTTTAGGGGTTGGCCATTCTTGTATAGCCTTGATCTTCTCTGGATCAACATGTACACCTTCTTTTCCCACTTTGTATCCAAGGAAAATCACACTTTCTTGACAAAAAGTACATTTGTCAAAGTTGGCAAAGAGATGATGTTCTCTAAGAAGAAGCAAGACTTTTCTGACATGGTTAAGATGTTCTTGAAGGCCTTGACTATAGATTAAGATATCATCAAAGTAGACCACCACAAATCTGCCTATGCATTCCCTAAGCACATGATTCATTAATCTCATGAATGTACTTGGAGCATTGGTCAAGCCAAAGGGCATGACTAACCATTCATACAAACCAAACTTGGTCTTGAAAGCAGTTTTCCATTCATCTCCTTCATGAATTCTTATTTGATGGTATCCACTTTTAAGATCAATTTTGGTGAAGAGATTTGCTCCATGTAATTCATCCAACATGTCATCTAACCTAGGAATGGGATGCCTATACTTGACAGTTATGTTGTTGATGGCCCTACAATCTGTACACATTCTCCAAGACCCATCCTTTTTAGGGACCAACAACACAGGCACAGCACAGGGACTTAAACTCTTTTGGATCCACCCTTTGTTCAACAAGTCATTAACTTGTTTCTCTATTTCTTTTGTTTCCATAGGGTTGGTTCTATAGGCTGGCCTATTAGGTAGGCTTGCCCCAGGCACCAAATCTATTTGATGTTCTATTCCCCTCAAAGGTGGTAATCCACTTGGTACCTCTTTGGGAAATATATCATCAAATTCCTTTAAAAGTTTTTGCAACCCCTTTGGTAGAGAACCAAGTTCATGAGTGATTGAAACAAATGCCTCTTTGCAATAAAGAAGGAAATGAGGTTGTCCAAGAAAAAGATTTTTGGAAATATTCAAGATTTGAGGTTGGACAACTTCATGGGCTGAGGCATGGGTTACCAAATTCTTTCTTTCTTTCCTATTTTCTTTTTTCTTTTCTCCATCCAACTTCTTCTTAAGAATTATTTGGTCCTCTCTTACTTGTGAAGGTGTAAGAGGACACAAAATAATTTTCTTTCCCTTGTGTTGAATGGTGATTTTGTTGGTGACTCCATCATGTAAAGCTTGTTTATCATATTGCCAAGGTCTTCCAAGTAATATGTGTCCTCCTTGTACTATATCACAAACAATTTGATCTTCATATTTGCCAATGGAAATAGGTACACTTACTTGTTCTTTAACTACTATTCCATCATCCTCTTTGATCCATTGAAGTTTGTAAGGTTTAGGATGAGGAGTAGTGGTTAAGCCAAGCTTCTCTACCATTCTAGAACTACAACAGTTGCAACAAGAGCCACTATCCACTATCATTGAACATGTCTTTTCTAAAACTTTGCATCTTGTGTGGAATAGGTTCTCTCTTTGTGACTGTTCTAATTCTACATGTTTACTTTCCAGGAGTCTCCTTACCATAAGTAAGTCACCATCACAAGGTAAAGCTTCTTCTTCTTCAGAAGTGGATGTCTCAGACTCACTATATGAAGAACCCTCACTTTCACTCTCATGCTCAAGGATGTAAGTTGACCTTCTATTGCGGCACTCAGATGCATAGTGCCCTTTTTCCCCACATCTAAAGCACTTAGTCTCCTTACTCTTATGATCTCTTGAAGGTTCTTTGACTTTTTCTTTTCCTCTCTCTCTCTCTCTTTCTTCATATCTTGGCTTGGTTTGACTACCCTCCCTCTTATACTCTTTCTTATGGTGAGAACTATGAGGGTAATCTTTCTTGGTGGAGCTTTTCCTCTTTAGTTGTTGCTCTACCCTCACACAAAGTTGGACTAACTCATTGAGATCATTGTAGGGTATAAGTTCAACCCTATCTCTTATGTCATAGTTAAGTCCACTTTGAAACCTAGCTATTGTTATCCTAGGTTCTTCTCTTATCCCAGCTCTCAACATGAGTAACTCCATTTTTTGTCTATATTCCTCAACACTCATGTTCCTTTGTTGGAGTTTATGGAGTTTATCCATTATCTCCCTATCATAATAGGCTGGTACATGCCTCCTCCTCAAGGCAGCTCTCATTTCATTCCAATACCTAATGGGAGGTAAGTGTCTTAGCCTATGGTCCTTGACTAAGGCTGTCCACCAAATTAAGGCATAACCTTGAAAGCTTAGAGAAGCCATGGTGACTCTCCTTTCATCATATATTTGGTGGCACTCAAACAATTGCTCAACTTTCATTTCCCACTCTAGGTATTCTTCTACATCATCTTTTCCATGGAAGGAAGGAAGATCAATCTTAGGCTCTCTTGGATAATGCTCTCTAACTCTATGTTGTCTTCTAGGAGGCATTTGGTAGTGGTCATCATTGTGATGACTACTATTTTGCTCAATTTCACTTGGAGAAGATGATGATTCTTCTCTTCTCCTATGGGAAGACCTCTCTTTCTTTTTATCTTGATTAATCAAAAGTTGACTAATCATATCTTTGAGCTCACTAATCTCTTTATCCCTTTGTTCAAATCTTTGCTCAAATTCTTCCCTTAAAGACATTTCACTATTGGGTTTCAAACTTCCTTGCACACTTGATTGACTCATTCTTGTCAAAGGAAAAGGTTTTCACAAAGTTTTCAAAATATTTGACAAGTAATGAGTGAAAAGATTTTCACAAGCTTTCTTTGTTTTTGGTGAAAAATTTCTAAAGAGATTCTAGAAGTAAAAGATGTTTCTAAGTAGCTCCCAGGAAGAAGAGGTGAGTCACAAATGGACAAGCTTAGAAACCAAGTTCTTCCTTAGCCAGAGTTTCCTTAGAATGTTCCTTTACTTTAGTTTCTAAGTAGAAATTCTTCAAATTCTTTTTAAATGTTATGAACCTACAAACCAAAGAAAGGTTTACTATATGCTATGCTATCCTAAATACCACGGAGACCTAAAAACAAAAGGATTACTCAAGACATTTAAGGAAAGCAATAAAGATGCAAGAATGTAAATGCTAGACGACCCTAAGTGAAAGTGCAAGTGACACTTGGAGCCCCTTGACACACTTTCACACTAAAGAAAACGAAATTGGACTATTACAATGTTCAATTGTGAGCTTGGAATTGCTTCAAAAGCATTTTCCCAAGTCACTTGGCACAACAACAGAAATATAAAAAAAAAACTACAAGATTTCGTGATATGAGTACTCAAACAAGCTCAATTAAATGTGTAAAAATAAGGTGGACTTCAATCTTCAGTTGCTGCCAAGTGTATCTCAAAAACAGTATGCAAGTTGTTCCAATTCTGGTGGCAAATTATGCTGCTGGAATGTATTTTGCAGCTGCTGGACAGCAGAGTTGCATCTACTCAAGAGCTCTTAATTGCTTTTCATTTCAGCTTTCCCCTCACTTCCTAGTATGCTACCATTATAAGTAAAGGTTTCTGCAACTGGATGCTTCACAACAGCTGTCACAATACCTTAAATCCACTCAAACAAACCAAGCTAGATTTACCATTCTGCACCAGTTTTCCACACCAATTTCCAGCAATAATTGACAATTTTGGAAGCCAAAAATGTGGTAAACAAATGAACTAGGTATGGAAAAACAGCAAGTACACAAAAAGGAACCTACCAAAGGTGCTAGAACAGATTAAGAAAGCAAAAAAAAAAAAACGCAAACACAGTTCAGAAATGATTCCAAATGCAAACTGTTTGATAATTTTCAAAACTGTTTGATAAAATGCCCCAATGACTTTCAGATTTTTGAATTTTGATTTTTCAGGGCCTGTAATCTGGATTGCACAGTTCCAATAGCTTTTTTTTCACTTCATATTACTTCTTTGAGTCATCTATTTCATTTTTAATCATGGAACCAGCTTTTTCACAATCCAGTAATGAATTTTTGCATCAAAATTACCAAACAGCAGCTGGAAAAACAGAACTGCACCAAAAAAATTAACTGAATTTTGGTGGTTTGAGATCCAAAACTATATGGAAGTGTTTCAATCTTTGTTTGGACAGTTTCAACAATTTTTAATGATGAATTTGAACATGTTCAGACCTTAAAACAACTTAGATACTGCCTATAATTCGAAATCATTGTTTCACTTCCATTTTCACTCAAAAATTGATGGTTTCAAATGCAAATTTGCATATAAGTCATGTTTTGACCAAATGAACAGTACTAGCAACTTTGAACCATCAATTGAGACTTGTTCAAGCTATAAAACAGCAAAGAAACAGCAGATTTTCGAAAATCCCTACTGCTGTACCACTTATGCAGTAAATGGCACCAAAATAACCAACCAAATTCAGTTTTATGGAATCAAAGTTTGGATCAGCAAGGAAAAGACTCTAGGCAATGTGAATACACAGATCTAAGCTGGAATTAAAGATGCTTAGCATGACCAAACTCAGATTAAACTATGCAATGAAAATTGGCACGGTGATAAACCAAATTTAAATCTGAAATAACAAATGACTAGTGTCTATGCACAACCAAGCTATGCAAATTGCATTTCATTGCTTGTTATGGTTGGCTACACTCTTAGCATCATTCAACAACACTAAACAATGTTGTATCAAGCTTTAGAATCAATCAAAACCAGCTGAAAACAGATTTGATGATTTAGAACAGCAAACAAAATTCTGCATCAGATTTTAACAGAATTTTACAACCAGTTTGGCTTATTGGATGCTTCAGCCTATATTACCAAGGCTAGATCAACTCATCACTGCCTCTAATGGTAACAAACAGCTTGTATAGCACTGGTAAGCACAGAACTCAATAGAAACAATTTCAAAATAGTGACAATGTTAAAACAGCAACAGTAGTTTGCACAAGACTTTAGACAAAACAGAATTTAAAGTTCAAAGCTGGAATTGACTCAAACAAGAAATGATTCACCGTTTAAAATGAAAAATGGACATAATACACTGTAAGAACACAGAATTAAAGGCTGGAACAGAATTACAGAAGCAGAATTAAAACTGAAACAGAAATAGAAAACAGAAACAGAAACAGAAAACAGAAACAGAAAACAGAAACAGAGATGGAATTCAGCAGAATTAAATTGCAGAATGAGAAGAAATGCTTAGCTCCTTGGTGCGTGGAGAACTTGGCTCTGATACCACTTGATGGAGCCAAATTCCAGAGGAATCCAGTGGCCTGAAGCTCCCAGATCAGAGGTGTGGTAAGTGTGTTGGTGTGCAGCGGACTTGATGGAGTAAATGTTGATGGAGGTGTTTGAATGAAGCAAGGTAGAATGAGTGAAGCCTCTCAGCTCAGAAAGCCTTCATATAATGGAAGGAAGCTTGAGAGAAAATGAAGAAATTGCAAGCAATTTTGACTCAAGAGCAGAATGCAAGACTGGAATATATTTCTCAGCATTTGGGCATAGCTCTAAAGTAACTACAAAAGGAAGAGGTCTCCTATTTATAGGAAAATAAGAGCCTCAAATCTGAAATGAAATTCAATCCAAATGCAAATGAAAAAGGCGCCAATTTGCTTCAGCTCCAAACATGCCTCAGCAGCACACGTGAACAGCACCAATTCTGAATTCTTTTTCCAACTCAGCAGTACACGTGAAAGCTGGCCTAGCTGAGTTTTTTTGATAGCTTTGGCAGCAAGCTTCTCCCTCCAAGTCTCCCTTTTCATGTGCTCAAATGCTATGCTGGCAGCTGCTTCCTCCAATTTTATTAATCCTACAAAACAAAGAAAAAATGTGCTTTTAATTATGGGAAGAAGGATTAATGTAAATTACCTTCCATAGAAGCAAAATAGTATATGGTCCTTCTTCCTCTTGAATCCTCTTTTCCATGGCTCTAGTAAGAGGTCCAATGTGCGTCTTAGATGGTCTTCCATCAATATCAATATCAAACATGTTACTCTTGCATGAAAGGCATTCAACAGGATGTTCAACAATTGTAATTTCTTTCATTTCTAAATTGCAGATTTTATTTCTTAAAATAACTTCTTCATCTAATGCCTTATCATATTCAATTTTCAAATCCTTAAATTCATTTTTCAAATTTTTATGTGCATCATCTAATTTCTCAGACTCATTAAGAAATTCAAGACAAGCTTTTCGCAAATCCATTTCACAAGTTTTAGAACTAGATCAACTTACTTGGCTTGTAGTGTCATCAGTATTAGTCATCAAGCACAAGTTGGCTTCTTCATTAATCACTTGAACTAGTTAATCTTGAGTCATTATCATCCCAAGATATATACGCCTTCTTCTTCTTGTGAATTTTTTTTCTTCTTTTGTTTCTTTACTTTTCTTGTTGTTCGGACAATCCGCTTTGACATGTCCTCTTTCACCATATTCATAGCATTTTTTTCTTTCTTTTCACTTTTGAACTTGTCCTTGCCCTTAACTTTCATGAACTTAGCAAACATCTTGATCATGAGACTCATATGCTCATCATCATCATAGTCATCATCTACTCTTGAACTCTTTCCTTTATAAACCTCTTTTTTGAATGTCAAGGTCTTCTTCTTTCCTTGGTCTTATTCCGCATTCAATCTATTGAGCTCAAGCTCATACTCACGAAGCTTTCCAAAACAATATTGCCATGGACATTGAAGATAACTTTTGTGACTCTGAGATTGCGATCACCTTGGGCTGCCAAGACCTAACCAAAGACTTTAAGATTTTCACATTCAATTCATCAGTATCAAAGGTCTTACCCAATCCATTAAGATAGTTTACGATATGAGTGAAGCGCTTTTGCACATCTGCTATTGTTTCTCCAAGTTGCATTCTGAACATTTTGTACTCCTAGATCAAGGTATTTTTCCTTGCACGCTTTACCTCATTTGTACCTTCATGAGTGACTCTGAGAACTTCCCACATTTTCCGTCTTGTCTTACAAACAGATATTCTATAGAATTCATCAAGCACAACAGTAGAAGAAATAATATTTGTAGCCTTATTATCAAACTATACTCTTTTATTTTCCTTAGCAGTCCAAGACAAATAAGGTTTTTCTTGTTTAACAAATCTAGTTGGGATAAAAGGACCATTTTCAACTGCTTCCCAGATGCCTCTGTCAACAGACCCCATAAAGATTTGTATTATGACTTTCCAGAAAGCATAGTTATCACCAGTAAAAAGTGGTGGTCTGTTGATGGGAGCACCCTCAACATATACTTGGTTATGTTAGACCATTTTCGTAAAATTTGAAAACTATCAAAGAAAGCTCTAATACCAATTGTTGGAATTGGTATCGTTGATTGCCGAATGTCACGGTTGACTTAAATTAATATTGTAGATTAAATGCAGTAACTAGGGAATGACTCCTAGGTCGTCTCTCAAGGACCAATTTTTGGTTCTGAAATAAGATCAAGCACGTAGTGAGGGGGAGGGCTTGAACAAATTGTGCGAACTAAATTAATTAACTAAAGCACGAATTAAAAACAGGTTAGCCATTAGTTCGATTGCAATGCTTCCAATCACATATTAACAACAATTATTCACTTCTCTCACCTCTAATCCAACACAAATTAACCAACTAAGTGAAGACTAATATTGTTTTCATAAAAGCGAATTAAGCAAACGCAATGCACACATTCAATCAATTATGCACCACCACAAACTAAGCAATTGTGACTCTAAATCACTTAACTGAAAGTACAGAAATGAGAAGCTGGAGATATTGTGAAACTCTCTATAAAGGATTTAAAAACTAGGTGTGGATAGAGTGAGAACTTTCACTAGAAATGTGATCAGATGTTATTGTTATTACTGAGTAAAGGTTGTCATCCTTCGTGAAAATTCGAAGGAAGTGTTCATCCTTCGTGAAGATTCAAAGGAAGTGTCCATCTTTGTTGTGTTCAGGGGAAGTGAGTCTTATCTCTTGTAGTTTCAAGAGAGGTGTTTTCTAAACCTTAAACTTGTATATGGGTGATTGTAAGTTTCATAGGTTTTGCGATAGTAAATCGCTGATCTCTTGGTTGGAGATTAACAACTGGATGTATGATTCTTTTGATCTGAACTAGTATAAAATCATTTGTATAAATTTCTCTTTTATCTTACTTTATTTACTTTGCTTAATTATCTGCTATATAAGTTTGATTAGAGAGAAAATTTTAAAAGGTACAAGTTTTCAAAAGAAATCAATTCATCCCTTGTGGTTCCCTCGTGGTTATTGTAAACATGCAAACATTCCGCTGACACCGTTCTAACACAAATAAGATTACCATACCCTAAGGGTATAATCCTATTTATTTTAATTATTATCAACTAAATTAACATTAGTCTAACAATAAAATAAATATTTATTTATTTAAAAAATTTAAAATAGTTAGTATTACCATATAGTAAGCACTACTGACTACACTAGTATTGCACTTTGAACGACTTTAATATTTGAAAATTAATTATGTTTTCTTTTGGGAATAGAAAAATAAATTTAGACCTAAATTTTGAAAAGTAAAATGATTTAATATAAATATAAAGTAAAAAAAAAATCAATAAATAAATTTTATAGTAAAATTGATAAATCTAACATTTAAATATTTTTTAATGACTCTTGCCGTATATAATGTTTTTGAAACACTTTTTCACACCAAATACATACATATGATATATTTTATTTTTATAATCCGTTTACATACATAATGTATATAATGTATAACATATAAAAAGATGTATTAATATTATGATTTCTGTTCCATTTGTATTAAATATATTTCCAGTTTTTAATTTCTAACGATAAATTAGAATTCATTTTTTTCAAAATTTTGATATATTTTTGTTTTTAAAATTTTAAAACTAATAGATATGTTATTTTAATTTAATTACGAAATTTTGTTATATATCAAACAATATAAATAACATAGATACTAAAATGAAACGTCACCTCAAAATTCAGATACCAATAACATATATAATGTTTTACTAAATTTTAATATTATGATCTTTTGACAGTGAATCAATATTTATTGATTTTTCAACTGTCTTCATGATGACCTGATTATTTACTTTGGAGAAAATTTTCAACTGTCTTCAACAGTCTAATAATTTGAAAAAAGGCAAACCTTTTTTTACCTTTCACGCTCATGGGTTTTCATTTTAATGATAACAGAAGGTAAAGGATCTCAACGAACATTTGAAGGACAATCGAAGATACTATTACGAGTTCAGTATCCAATTTAAGTACGAGATTTTGCTTCGTGTAACATGGACGAACCTGCAGTAATAGTAAAGGAAAGAAAAATGAAAGAGTGAAAAGTTTAAGAAATAGATTTAAACTTAATTAAATTATTTAGTTTATAAACTAAGATTTAGCCTTATTTATATAATATAATATGAAATAGTCTTATCATTAAATGAATAGCAGGTATCAAGAAAAAAACATCCTTAATTATGCGTGATGAACTCCAATATAACTTTGGGAGAGAATATGAAAAGCTAGCCCCTCAAAAACTTGCGGGTCCCCAAGAAAATTCAGCTTTTTCTGTCTTGTGTGCTAGGACGAAGATCTTTTAATTATTTTGAAAGGGAAAAGACGTGGATTGAAAAGGTATTGAGTCGAGTATAAATAGAGAGAACCTGGTAGGTTGTCTGATAACAACGCAAGTTGTATTATTGTTCTGAGGAAACTGATTGATGATGCCTGGAGGAAGTAGGGACCCTCTGGTTGTAGGGCGTGTGATTGGGGATGTGTTGGACCCCTTTCAATGTTCCATTCCCATGAGGGTCAGCTACAATAACAAAGATGTCACCAATGGATGTGAATTCAAACCTTCACAAGTTTTCAACCAACCCAGAATAACTGTCGGTGGAGATGATCTCAGGAACTTCTATACCTTGGTAATTCATTGCTCCTTCTCTTCTTCTTCTTCTTCTTCTTCTTCAACTGATTGTCTTTGCCACTGAGTGCAATATATAATTTCATATTTTGGAAGGATGAACTTTCACATATTTTAATTTCTCTCGTTAACAGATCGCAGTTGATCCCGATGCACCCAGTCCGAGTGACCCTAATTTGAGAGAATACCTCCATTGGTGAGCCAGAATTTGTTCCAACACACCATCAATCTTCTTTTATATGAACTCAATTATACATTATAACATTTAACCATCACTCACTCTCAAGCGTATTTCAGGTTGGTGACTGATATTCCTGCAACAACGGGACCTAGTTTCGGTACGTATGATATTCCTCCATTTTATTAACCTAATGATTACTCTCTGGGCTGGCTTAAACATATTCAAACCTTTTTTTTAACTTAAATTTGATGGTATTTTGTATCTAGGCTTAAATACTGATATCATTTTTATGTTATTGAGTTTATTCAATTTACTTCTATTTTCTTTTAATTTAGTTCCATTTTATTTTAAAAAAATTCAGATTAAATTAAATAAAAATAAAAATAAAAAAATTAAATTGAATATAAAATATTATGATGGTTTACCATGTAAACATCTTTATAAAATTAAAAAACATAAATAAAAAAGAAAAAATATTATATAAAGAAAATGAATTGAGAGGTGGGAAATATTAGTCACTAAGTATTAATTCTTTAAACGTGATTAGTAAAAATCAAAATAAACAAAATTGAGGAAAATTGAAACCAAATTGAAAATAAAAATAAAAATTCAATTAAATAAATTCTGAAAATAAAGACAAAATTAATATTTAAACCTAATACATCTATATTTTAATAGCATAATTAATGTTTTCTTTAAGTGTATTTTTTATTTATGATTTGTCTAAGTTACTAATAACACAGGAACTCAAATTTTCAAACTATTAGTTATTTTTCATTCATCTCTGAATTCCTATCTTTCGTCGTTAGGAGTCGTACGTATCCTTTCCCAAAGTATGAATATATCGTCCAAAATAGTACACTTAAACATTTTCTTATGTTTTTACTACAATAAACATTGTTGCCAATACTATTTTTATTTATCTGGTTAATATTTATACAGTATTATATATATATATATATTTATTTATTGGAGTATAAATAATTTTAATTGGTTGCATCTTCCTAGTTTACATTTGGCTTTGAATTGAATTTGATCTAAAGGAGTCTTGAATTTATTTCGATGGCTAACATAATATGAAACATTAATATAATTTCGAAACATTGGATATGCGAGGTATAAAAGCATAGAACATCAGATAATATATATAGATATTATTGCACATAGTGAAAGTGAAAAGTGAGTGCGTTACCCATGGATATAGGAATACTAAATGTGAGTGTGAAAGCAATGTAATTAGAAAATCATGCCTTGACCACTCCCCTATTTATTGGTTTTGATCCTTAAAATTTAATTTTTTTCAAGATGATTTCTATGATCACTTTGTGGTATTATGACATGCATGCATATGTTACATCAATCATATTCTTAAATATTATGTTATGTGAGATAGGTAGATAGGCATATATATAATATATTTAAATAAATTCAAATTAAGAGGATTAAAAGTGAAAAAAAAATATAGAGATGATGCATTAAGTCATTTTTACAACGTACAAGTATTAAATAAGAGAATCTCTTGGCTGATAATGATATTCAAAAATATACAATAGTAGTTTGAGAATCCAAATTATAAGCTAAATAACAGTGTAGGAAAAGATTTTTGCATGTTATTTTGGATATTGTATTTCGGTTATAAAATCAAAATATATTAAGATTTTTAAAAATGAGTAACTTTTTTAAATTTGAGGTAGAAAAGTTCTTATTATGTTTCGGTTCCATAAAAAACAAAACATAAAATTATAAATAAAAAAAATATAAAAAAATGTGAAATTTGTTTTAATTTTCATAATAATAACTAGAACCTAAATTCTTTTTGATATAATTTTTTTTAATTTTAAAGATATTAGAATTTTGTTAATATTAAAATTGAATAATACTTTTAATTAGAGAAGATACTAAGATTCAGTTATAACTATGACCACAACCTAATACCTTTTATATTTCGGTTTGGTTTATAATCAAAGCCTAATATATATGCGTTTGTTTTTTAAATAATATTTTTGTTTTTATTTTTTTATACATATTAAATTTGCAGAAAAATAATGTAGAACTAATACATAAGTCATGGATTAATCATATGTATACTTTTCTTCATTGTGATCTTTTTAAACTGTATGTATATTGTCAGTATTTTGCATGGTCTTCAAGTAACTTGAAATGAAAGTGATTATATCACAAACAAATTTTAAACCTCTAAACTTAGTAACAATTTTAAAGTTTTGTTCAATCTTTCACTCTAGTTCACCGAAGTAGAACATACATATATCACTTCAATTCTACAAAAACAAAAACCTACAACTTTGTGTCATAATAAAATAATTAAAAAAGTAGCAATTTTGAAAATTTTGCATACTTATAGGCTCACTCGTATAGGAACCTAAATAGAACATATATGACTTTGATTCCTTTGTAACTTAGACCTATAAATTTATAAAATTTCCAAAATTATCACAACATCTTTATATTCCTGGTTTATTGAAAATCAAAGTATTTCACGCATTTTTAAAAGTCAAAATTGGACTGGTGGAAACAACGAATCATAAAAGCATGGAAACCTTGTTTGTTTTCTCTCTTCCATCAGAATCACAGAGCATTCGAATTCTTAAAGCGCATAATCATGTGGGAAAAGATAGAAGATTTTATTCAAGAAACGACACGAAAAGCAACAGTATGACTGAAGGAGAATATTCATATTAAATAGATTACCTTTTGTTGGCCATCTCTGTAAATCACATGACAAGATAACACCAAAACCTTCATAGTTACAAGGTCTATAGATCAGAACAGAACATCATAGAAAAAGCTGCATAACCTGTTGATGCAACGGGTTTAACAAAATTTGACAAGGTGAAGGAAGTGGTAGAATAAGAATCATAAAAGTTTAAATTCAACTCCAAAAATCTTGATCAAACCTGAGTTCGAGTCCATTAGGGTTACTGTGAGAGACTAAACTTTCATCTCATCAGTTAGAAAACGACACGTAATTCTCTTCTGACATCATTTATAATTGTTTTTAAGATTTTCTAGTATTTTCTAATTGGAAGATATAAAAAGGCACACAACACTAGTGGCTTTGCTTTTTTAAAAAGTGTAGACGAATTTTTATCCACTTGTAGGTTCTTTGAAGTCTTTTTATGTGCAGTACTAGTAGGACCTTATTTCTTATTAATATCTGAACTGAAATATACTACTTTATTGTTGATAATGACAGTGACATTTATGTTCGTAACAACGAAATGAGAAATACAAATTATTTGAACAGGTCATGAGGTTGTAACATATGAGAGTCCACGACCCATGATGGGGATTCATCGTATCGTGTTTGTGTTGTTTCGCCAATTGGGTAGGGAGACTGTGTATGCACCAGGATGGCGCCAGAATTTCAACACCAGAGAATTTGCTGAACTTTACAACCTTGGATTGCCCGTTGCGGCTGTCTATTTCAACATTCAGAGGGAATCTGGTTCTGGTGGAAGGAGATTATATTAACAAAACAGAAAACTTTATAGTATACAACAAAATAAAGTACTAATTAAACTTCCTTGAGGGTTTCGGAAATATTCGCAATGATCACCTGCTAAATGAGTGCCTCTTTAACTTAAAATCAACATAGACCAAATAAATCATTTGCTCGGTTGGATAGCACCAAGAACTCTATATATGTATCCATGAATGGAACCGAACTATCCTTCTTGCTTCTTCTTTTTTTTCTTTTCATTTATGTATTTTCTATTTAAAAAATGTTATAATATAAAAGTGTGTTAGAAATACTTATGTTGCATTTATCCGTACTATACATTTTTAATAGAGGTGTTTGTGGAATGCTTTCTTTCTTTTTTTCTTTGTTAAAAAATATACATGTTATGTATGATTTAGTTTTGTTTGAACATAAAAAATTCAAACCAAATTTAATTAAAAATCCAGTTTGATATGAATTAATCTTGTGATTTTAATTTATAATTTCTTTTATCTATTTATCTATATATATATATATATATATATATATATTAAGATGAATAGTTTTATTTGATCAAGCAATCACTATGAGTTAAACACCCAATTATATACCTCCTAATATTTTGGAGCCATATAACACATAATAATCAAGACAATGTTGTACTTGTTTAGGCATGAATGGAGGGCATGATGTCTTCCACGTATTTTTAATATTTTAAATTTGAAATAAATCAAATAGTAATTTTATTTCGATAAAAACACATATATTAGGCATCGTTACGAGACTTTAATTTCAACAACGTAAGATGAAGTACTAATTCCTATATATTATAAGAATTAATGGGGAATCTTGATCAGTCATTATGAGTTAAAATAATATACTTAAACTAAGTGTAATTTAATTTTGATGTCCAATTTTACCATTGTTCATTTTATATACTTCCGTGCAACTCTTTCTTCCTCTTACATACTCTTACCTTATTTACATGCGAACAAATATATAAAATAAGTGCATCCTTCATAATAATCAATAATATTATTCGCCAAAGAAATGGTGCCACTGATAAAAATAACATTTTTATGTGTAAGAATATGCACATAGTATATCCGAAATGCTCGACCCCTAACTATAACAAAAAAATAAAATAAATGCACTTTATATATCTCCTCAATTGCGTTCTTTATCTCTTCTAAAACTCTACTTTGTTTATATCATAATATGTGATTATTATTCATAATATTAAATGGAAATCTAGTTTGCGTTTACTGTTCATAGTATTACATTTTAATCGTGTAGTTTGTATTAATATTAATTAGTTTACTAAGTTTTGTTTAAACAAAAAAAAAATCTGTACTATTTGAAGTTTGGTCTTTCAATCATTTTCGTTATATGTAAAAATCATAAATTGAAAGTTGATAACTGCTAACCATCCTAAAAGAATTCATAATCCTATATTTCTCTTAAAATAATACGACAAGGCTTGACTATTGGTGATTGTATCCCGATCTCTAGCATTAATAGCTGACCTAAAATTAATATATGACTAAGTTCTAGATTCAATCGTATTACAAAAAATTTATACAGAGGTTAAAAGTCTTATATAGACTATCATTTCATATTATATTTCTTTTTACTAGATTCAATTAAATTAGAAAGAAATTTTTTATCATTTAAAAAAAAATTCTTAATTATTTTCATCTTTTTCTCAGATTCAAATTCAATAAAGTTATAAATTGATTAAAAAGTAAAAAAGGATCATGTCTAAAAATAAAAATATTCGAGTAAGTGCAAAAAGAGTCTAAATAATGAATTAAGTAATATTTCTAGATAGATTACAAAAATAGACATAAGCCTATCTAATTAATTGAAATTGAAAAAAATTATATTCCCATCACTAAATGACAATATATGCTAAAGGATAATAAAATAATACAAATTTTTTAGTATAATTATATTTCTCAAAATAAATATTATATTCGAAATAAGAATAAATAAACTAAAAAAATTAAACAACTCTTTATTAAACCAATTTATATAAATAGGTGAAATTTTATTTTATAAACTGATTTTATAACAATTTTAAGACGAAAATTTAGAATGTCAGTTGCAGAGGTTGATGGGCTATATATTAGACACGTAGTTTTTAACGTTTGAAAAGTGGGTTGAAGTAACTTTCGAATTGTTGTGGGTGTAGAAAATGATCCAAAGATGATAAGGAGCACTTTTTCTAGTGGCCGAATGAATGAACCGAATACTTGGAATTCATGGAGTGCAACATATGAAAAATAGAGGTACGAGGGATTCCCTGAGATATTGACCGGAATATATTCACCTTGTCCCTTGTGTTTCAGTATCATCTTACAAACATTGATTTTCAGGTCCTGTGAAATTCGATCCATTTCGTCCTTTAACCCTAACTCTTTGATTTGCATGTCAGGAAATATTACCTGTGACATTTTGATTGACATCTTCAGAAACCATATTGGATTTGTCTTATATTGCTAATATTAAAATTTACAATCAGGAAAGACGAATATGAATATGATATGTAAAATTAGAAAAATCAAAAATAGTATACTAAAAATTTATTTATATTATTTATATGTATTTTATTTTTTAATTAACAAAAAATAATACATATATCAATGTAATTATAATTGTAAAAGAAAAATACATATGTTTAAAGAATTCTTTTTATTCTTTCAAATTTTTGAGTTTATCATAATTGAATCATTTGAAAAACTTAATTACTAAAAAAAATATGATAAATGAATCATTGTTAAAAATTATTTATAAAAGTCTATAGTGATTAGGAGTTTATTTTATGTTCTTAAAAGAATTTCCATACAAAAATATAAAAACACTAAAAAAGTCTTATACTTTAAACATTCATTACCTATAAAAGTAGAATAAATTAAAAAATTTCATGAGAAATAATAAAAATTCATGTTACTATAACATGAAATCGATATTTTCCTTCAAATGTGACAAGAGGTCTTTTTTTTTCTTAAAAAAATGATCAGAAACAAGTGAGGAATGAGCATATACAATGACTATGTATTTATTCTTTGAAAATAGAATACATAAGGTGAAAAAAGAGTAAAAGCAATAAGTTTTATATTTTATAGTTAGAAAGAGGATGAACTCATCATGTAGGATAGAGACACTATAAAAAAAATATCTCAATTTTTTCGTATATATTTTATCCATTTTCATTTTTTAATGCATTTAATTTTATGTTTTAATATTTTATTATAATAAAACGATGCACGTTAAAATATAAATTGAAAATCCTTCTTATTTAATTATCATTATATTTATGCACTCTGTATCATACGGTATGGTGTGTACTATACAGTCTGGCTGAGGAGCTAATCAACATTCAGGCCAAACATTTAGGTTATCTACCCAAGCCATTCTTCCAGGTTGTACATCCTAGTCGTCTTCTTAGGTCGTCTATCCACCGATCACCCAGACTGTCCTCCTAACTCGTCCACCCAAGGTGCCACCCAGGTCATCCTCCAAGGCCATCCTACCAGGTCGTCCACCCAAGCTTAAGTCGTGCCCAATATGACCTAACAATATGGTTGGATTATCAGCGATAATGACTCATTAAGCCCCTAATGCAGATTAAGGTGTTATTAGACCGTCATTAGGCTCGCAAAAGGTAAAAGTCCATCACAACTGGTATAAATAAAGGTCCTAGGTATGACTTTAAGATTATTATGCCCATTATATGCATCACTTGTTATGCTAATCGGTTGGTTATATTATTGACTTGAGCGTTGGAGTGCCTTTGACAGGTACACACCCACACGGCTTCGATAAGAAGGAGGGAAAATGAACAATGTAACTTGGATGATGAATGACCACTAAGAATCCCATCCGGTCTTCAAGGCAACTTGGAGTGCTTTGAATAAAGGACCTCAACCCTATACCAAAAATATTTTGGTGCCCACCATGGGGCCGAGCGAGTATCCCCCATTGTAGCCATAAGGAACCAATGAGTGATGCTTTATAGGAACTCAAGTGCTCAACCATTCGGCTTCAATTGTTCGGCTATACCTTAGCCTCAATTGCTTGGTCAACCATGGTCTCACAGCTACTTGGCCAAACTTGGCCTCAATTGTTCGACCTCAACCATTCTACCTCAATTGCTCGACCATACCTTAGTCTCAACCGCTCGGCCAACCATGGCCTTATTAGTATTTGGCCAAACTTGGCCTTAACAATTTGGCCTTAGTCGTTTGGCCATACCTTGGCCTCAACTATTCGGCCAACCATGGCCTCAAAGGTACTTGGCCAAACTTTGTTGGTTAAAAAAATTGGTATCGTCGAATCGTGTAGTGGAATAAAATAGTGTAAAGAAAATGTAAAGAGTATAGGTGTTAACACATTGGCAAGTGTACCAAATCGTATCAAGTAATATAAAATGGTAAGACCAAGTATCATATTCCAAGAGACTCATGGCACTAAACAATCATGTAATACCTTAACTAATTAAGACTTAAGAACAATTTCATTGGTTTAAAATGCAAAATGTAGAAAAAGTAAATATGAATGAAATTTGATCAATTGGGGCAAAACACTAAATTGAATGAATGATTTTGATAATATGATATGAGTATGTTGTTGGGGTTTAGATTTTACCATCCTTACTCTCATGCATATAAGAATTCATCTTCTTCATTCAATTGTTAATGTCACTATCTAAATTACTTAAAATTCGATCCCTCGGCGAAGAAAGTCTATTGGTGGAAACCTAATTAGGCAAGTCATCCAAAGGAGTACTAACTCATGCTAAGGCTAGGAAAGGGAAGTTGAAAAAGAACTTTTAAAGGCTCTTTCTTGATTTTCTTTCTCTATGTCTTAGAAGGATTCCTCTTTTAATACTATATGGTTGTTTTGTTTGTAGGATAAATAAAGGCAAGAACCATGGCCAACCAATCAGATTTCGGAAAAACATTCTTCAAGGAATTAGCACCAGGGTCGCTCCAGCGCCCTTAGACAGGTGGGGCTCCAGCGTAGATGCACTAAATGGACTTCCCAGCTCACATGCGCCCTAGCGTCCATAGGAGAGGGGCGCTCCAGCATTAGCAGAGCTTCTTGAAGCACGTTTTGGCAACATTGTCCATGTGACCCAGCATGCTTTCCATGACCCAGCTGACTTGGCCTCTAAGCTCGTTTCTTATTTTGAATTTTGGAGGGAAATTAGGACATAATTGAGGCCCTTATTCACCTATAAATAAGAGGGCCTCTCCTTTGAAATTTTCACTTTTTGAGCTTTAGTGAAATGCTGCAGAATTTGATTCCAGCCCTATATGCTCTTGAGTCACTCTTTCTCTTCACTTTCTCTACGCTTTCCTCTAGCTTCCTTCCATAGTAGGAAGGCCTTCTAAGCTGAGAGGTCTCTACACACACTCCTTCCATTAAAAACACACCAAAACACCACTCATCTTCATTCATTTCGCTGCACCATCATTGCTTGTTGTTTGGAGTTGCTACCTGCAAGTTCCAATCCTAGGCAGGCTTTCATCAAGTGGTATTAGAGCCAGGTTGTCCACGCACCAAGAGCTAAGCTATTCCTCCATCTTTGCACTTTATTTCTTCATTCTGTTGTGTTTTCTGTTTCAGATTTCCAGCTTTTGTTTTGAATTTTTTTTTGTTTCTGTTTTGCTATTCTAGTCCCTGATTTCGTGTTTCCATTGTGTGTTATGTTTACTTTTCATTTTAAATAGTGAAGCTTGTTAACACTTCGGCAAGTGTACCGAATCGTATCAAGTAATAATAAATGGTAAGACCAAGTATCGTTTCCCTAGAGACTCATGACCAAGACATTCATGTGGTTTCTTGATTAATTAAGACTTGTGAATAAAATCATAGTTTTTTATAATGCAGAAAATAAATATGAATGCAAGTTTTGAACAATTGACTTGAAGAATGCATAGGTGATTGATATAAAATATGAAATGATTATGTTGTTGGAGTTTCTGACTTATCTTATCCACTCTCATGTATTTATGAATTCATCTTCTTCATTAATGTTAATGACACTTTCTAATTTACCTTAAACCCGATGTCTCGGTGAAGAAAGCCCACCCTTAATTACTAGATCACAATGTCTTGTATCCCCAGCAATTAATTATGCATTACATTCGCACAAAAGCTTAAAGCCAACCAACCCTCCTATCCTTATGTCTAGGTAATATTGCTTTTGGGAGAATTTCCCAGTTCTAGATTTTCCCATATGTGTCCATATTGAAAAAATCAATAATCACGCAATTGAATTAGTTAAAAAAAGCATGCATAGAGTGTAGAGGAAAACCCTAACAATTAATGAAGCAAAGCATTTATAATAAAATTCAATTCAATACATAAGAGTTTCAAAGAATTACATCGTTTCCCCAACAACAATGGAGGTTTAGTTCACCACAAACATGGTGAAACTAGATGAAAATATGGAAAAGAATGAAAGATAAACCCTAAAAGTTGAAGATCGAAGCTTCCGCATCCAAAATCTGGCTCTAAGGGGTGAAATGAGTGTGTTTTTGCCTATTTCTGTCAAAAGATCTAAACCCTAGGACGTCCAAAACCTTAAATAGTTTATAAAAATCACAGAAAACAGGCCCAAGCCCACGTCGTCAGCGCTCAGTGCCCCAAAAGGGCGCCCAACGGTAAGTGCGGCACTCAAATGACGCTCAGCGGTGGCGCCCAAGCGTGAAACAGTGGTTGCAGAACCAAATTGGCGCTCAACGGTGGCACCCAGGCGTGAAACAGTGGTTGCAGCACCAGACTGACGCTCAGCGGTGGCGCTGAGTCGTGAAAAAGGGGTTGCAGCTCTAAAGTGGCGCTCAATGCCATAAGATAATGCTCAACGCTATCTACGATTCTCCTATTTGCCACTTTTCCAGCCTTTCGTGACTCCAACTCATTTCTACTTCAACTTCTTCATCCAATTCTTCTTAATTCTTGTCAAAACAAGGAAAACTAAGCATAAAACCAATAATACCACCTTTAACTCTCTTAT
This sequence comes from Vigna angularis, assembly GCF_016808095.1. NCBI lineage: Eukaryota > Viridiplantae > Streptophyta > Magnoliopsida > Fabales > Fabaceae > Vigna > Vigna angularis. The sequence goes on from NC_068977.1 coordinate 15,072,064, forward strand.
TCTCACAACTTAAGAAAAAACATGATTTCAAGCTAGTTTCTAAGTCATAAAGGATGTTTTTAATATCAAAATTAAGTATAAAAATAACGATTTTTCAACCATTATCACAACCCCAAACTTAGAACTTTGCTTGTCCTCAAGGAAACAAGATATAACTCAGTCTTCCACCAATCAATACAATGGTTCAACACATTCAAAAACTCTTTCTTCCAAGACAAGTAGTTACTCAAATAAGCTGATCAAACAAAATTCAGTTAAGATGTACACATGCCTTGATTAAAATCACTCATCATGATGTTCACATAATCACATAATATCCAACAGATGCTATTCTCATGAATGATCAATTAACTAAGCATATATGTAATCATGTATTCATGGAACTATTCCTTACCAGACAAAGTGTTTCACTCAATCACACAGGTGTATATAGAGGTTACTCCTTCACTCTACTTATCCCAATGTCACATAGAACAAAATTGTCTTTCATTTACCACAATCATACATACTCACAGACAAGTATCATCACAAGGGCTTTCCATGGCTTGTAACGTGGCTGGGCTAAGAAGAAAAATTGGTTTTTCAAGATCACAAAATCCTTAAGTTAAGAGAGTCATTCATAAATTTATCATTCACATACAATCTCTCTTTAGACAAACCAATCTCACTCATTCCCAACTTTCCCCTTTTTGCATTGAGCTTTACTTTCTTTGCATTCTATTTTCTTTTCTCTTTTTCATACTTTTTCAATTCTCCCAATCAACCCCAAACTTGAACCTTTTTCACTACCACATCATGATTCTCAACTTAACTCAAGGTAAAGATTTTCACAAAGGATCTGTTTAAGGATTGAGGTTCAAAAAGAGTAGAACACTTCGTGTTCTCTTTCATTTGGGCTAAAATCATGCATTGGCTAAGAAAAAAAAGGGTAATAAAAAATGGCCTTCATCATGTGACACAAGCAAGCAAGTAGTTCAATCATAGAAACCTGGGCAATATCATTCATGCTTTCAAAGGAATAACAATCATTCACAACAAATACTCTAGAGTTCAAAACCTCACACAGGCTAATTCAATGTTCCCCATACACCAAATACACATCCTGCTTAGCATCATAATCACAATCATAATCTGATGAATCTATTCACACAGTTTGTGAACAACCACCTGTATATCAATATCAAACCATCACATCAGATATAGGTCTCAAACTGAGTACATCAACACCTATTCTAAAAAAAGAAGCAAAATAAAGTTCACAAGACAAAGATAAGAAACATCCTGTTCTACTGCAAATAACATTCATCAGTAAATGCTATCATCATCTTCCAATATCAATCTGAGTCCTCCTCCTCATCATCATCTTCCTCTTCTTCATCACCATCTTCATAATCATCATCTTCATCATCATCTTCCATGGCTGAAGCTTCAGCTGCCCCAGCTCCACTAGCCTGTGCCTGATCCTCTGGCCATCCAACCACAGTGTTAAATTCATCCATCATCCATTGTCGGCTAGGGGGTGTATCATATAGCCCTATAATCATCTCTGCAGTGGCCACCTGCCCTATATGCAATGCTTGCATCCTAGACTCCATCAGGGACATATACATATCCCTCATCTGAAAAGGCTATGCATTCTGAGGCTATGCATGTGCTGGTGGTGGTCCCCTCTTGTGAACTCTAGGAGGATGTGGTGGTGGCACTTGTTGGGCCGCCTCATCCATCATGGAATACTAGCTATAATAGGCAGCATCAATCTCCTTCCTTGGTCGCTCCATCGGCGGTGTGGAAGTATTCACCCCAGCTAACTCACAAAGATGTGTGATCAAAGATGGATGCCCCAAAGGTGCTTTGTTGTTCACAGAACTGGCACATGTTTGAATCTCATTTTCTACGACTTGCCCAATATTAATATTCAACCCCTTGAGAACACAATACAGGAAGATGGCCCTACTGACAGTGATATCAAACACATGAGAACACGGCTGAATGTTGGCATGAATGCCATCCAGTATTTTGCAAGAGAAGTCAAATGAGATCTCCTAATATGAATGGGAGGATCATTCTTGTTCCTCTGGAAGTGTCCTCCAAGTACACACAATGTACTCTCTACATCATCAAAATCTGCTCCCTCATCCATAGTCAGTGCAAACTGACATTGTTCACTAGCCCATTCAGTACGCAGAAACCTGTTAATAGTATCAGGATCATACCGAATAATCTTTCCTCTCACATAACTCATGTAACTCTCTGTATGAGTGTTTCCAAATGGCCTTGCATTGGTGTAAAATTCCTTGACCACTGTTATGTTTGCTGGTTTAGGGTAAACAACTACTTTCTCCCATTCTCTTCTTTTTACTTCCTCTCCAAATTGTGGGGCCAAGGATAATATCCACCCCACTTTTCTTTCCATCAAAAGCCTTCGATCTTGGACTATTTGGAAGTGTCGCTCATGCTTATGAGAAAGGAACTTGTTTGAATAGAAACGTTCCGGATCCTTTCTCTTGTTCCTCAAGGTTTTAACTCACTTCCCTGATGATGAAGCCATCCCTGCATCACAAACAATTCACAAAATCACAAGAAACATAATCAAGCATTAGCATAAAAAACAATCCAAACTCACTCTTCTTATCACCGCTGAGGGCAAAATAGGGGCCCTCAGCGTCACCTGCAATCCAACCAGACAACAAAAATGGCCAGCAACCAGAAAAACCAACTCTGCAAAAATCGCGTTGAGCGCCCCGTAAAGGCCCTCAGCGTCAATCAGTTCAGTTTTCAAAAATACCCCTAGCTGGCCTTAAACGCTACTCACATGTATTTTTCACAGTTCCAATCATCAATCAAACATTTTATTCAGTCCAAACAGTGATTATTTCAGCAAATCATGCATAGATATCAAAATTCCTCAAGAATCATGCTTGGACCACAACATTCATTCAAAATCATATTTTCAAATGCCCTAGAATATAAAATGCATGTACTTACTTGGTTGGAGATGATCAATGTGTGAAGAATGCCAAATGAAATTGGGGAGAACAAACCCTAACAATAGTGCTCACAACAAACCCCAAACTTGGATGGAAAAGTGATGCAAAATGGGTGAAGAAAGGGTTTTGTGGAGGAGGATGAAGGCGAAAGTGGAGAGAAAACCTTTGGAGAGTGTTTTGAAGTGTCTAGAAAGATTGAAGAGTGAATGGGGCGGCTAGGGCGAGACCTAGGGTAAGGAAAGCATCTAATGGGCCAACTTACGCTGAGCCCAATATTAACCTAGAACCCACATCTGCAGAAGTCGCGCTCAACGCCCCAAACTGGCGCTGAGCGGTGAGCGCGACACAATATCTCCTCTTTTCTTGCTTGCCCTAAGCGTGCTTAACCAATATTCACTCAACTTCAACTCTCAATTTTTTTGAATTTCATGTATTTTCCACTCACTTCACATACTCTCAATCAATAAATGCATTTAATCTCTCACACCACTCAAACATTCAACAATTAAGAACCTACAATGCAACTAGAACAAAGATAAATTAAAACAACTGGGTTGCCTCCCAGGTAGCCCTTGTTTAACGTCACGAGCCTGACCCATGAATCCTCCAACATCCTTCAGTAGATGCATATCTTTCTCACCAACACCCATTAGTAGGTGTGTATAAGCATAATATTCTTCAGTAGATACTCTATCACCTAGCATGCATTAGTAGATTCTATACCATAATAGTTTCATAACAAAATAAAACAAAGTTCCAAAGTTTCAAATTACATCACCAAAATAAACAAGCTCAAAGAAATTAACGTTTCTAATTCACTAGGGTGCCTCCCAGTAAGCGCTCTTTTAACGTCATTAGCTTGACACAATAAAGCTCAAGTTCCATCTTTAATGTTGGTTTTTTTCTTGCTTTCATCACTCCAACTCATCAATTGCTTTCGGTCCACCTTCTTGACTCGTCTAGAATATGGAGCTTCAATCTCTATCACTCATTCTCTTTAAAATATTTCACAACCCACAACTTGCTCTTGAATCTTACAAGTGTGCCAAGTTTGAATTGTGCATCCACCAAGTCATCATGAACCATCCTTCCTTTGTCATCTTTTTCTTCTTCCCTAACCTGTGACAAGAAACAATTTTTACCTTTGATGACCGGCTTGACAACTTTAGGGTTAATCACTGGTGCATCCTTACATGCAGATTTATGATTATTCTTCCTCTCTTGAATCTTGCACTCAACTTTGAAGACATTAAAGATCACTTTTTCCTCTCGGTCTTAAAGCACTATCATCCCATCATCCACATTGATGATTACCTTTTCCGTTTTCATAAACGGTCTTCCAAGAATAATTGGGATCTTCTCATCTTCCTCCATCTCCATCACCACAAAATCCACCAGGAATTTAAGCTTCTCTATACAAACCACAACATCTTCCACTACACCATAGGGTTTCTTGGAAGATCCATCCGCCATGAGAAAAGTCACCTTTGTTGGCTTGACTTCAAGATCACCAATCCTTTCGAGCATTGATAAAGACATCAAATTAATGCTTGACCCTAAATCAATTAAGGCTTTCCTTATATTCACCTTTCCAATGACGCAAGGAATAGTAAAACTTCCTGGATCTTTCACTTTTGGAGAAAGTGGTTTCTCCAAAGTAACACTACAATTTCCCCGTTCATCCATAGTCTCCTCATCTAAATATCTCTTTTATGTGAGGAATTGCTTCATGTGCTTAGCATAAGTAGGAATTTGCTGCAGTGCTTCGGTCAAAGGTATAGTAATCTCCAATTTCCTGAATATCTTCTTAAAACGCTCATATTGTCTCTCTTTTTCTAATTTTTTTCGCTCCTTAGGATAAGGAAGAACTCTTTCAATTTTCTCACAATTTTCTCTCCCCTCTTCTTTTCTTTTTCTTTCGTCTCAACCTGACATATTCTCTCTTCTCTTTCTTCTCTCTTTTCTAACTCAACTCTTTCTTTACTCTCTTCCACCCTCTCATCATCTATGCTCACAATAAATTTACACTCTTCCTTAGGGTTAACCTCAGTGTTAGCCCCAAATTGCTTTTCTTCTTTATCTAACATCTTCTTGGTCAGTTGGCCAACCTGCATCTCCAAGTTTCTTATAGCAGCTTCAGTGCTCTTATGATTGGAGATAGTCACCTACATAAATTGTTGAAGAATGTCTTCTACCTTTGTTGATCTCTCATTTAATGCAGATACTTGATGCCATAGTGATGGTAGCTGCTGTGGTCTATTAAATTGTCCTGCTTGTCCATTTTGACCTTTGACCCATGCTTGGGTGAGGTTTCCACCCTTGGTTGAAGTTTCCTTGGCGATATTGGAATTGATTGCCCATAAAATTGACATCTTTTAGGGCCTCTACTGGAAAAGCACATTGACCATTGATATGATCACCACCACATAATTCATAGAGTTGTTGTTGAACCTGTGAAACGTTCTTCCGCTCCTTTGGCAACTAAGCGAGTGTCTTTGTCAAATTTTCCAATTGTTGAGTTATAATTTATTTTGTGCAAGCAAGGCATCTTGAGATTGTAATTGTAGAACTCCCTTCTGTTGAGGTGGAGCTCCTATTTCACTATGCATCTCGTTATCATGAGTAGCCATGTTGTCAATCGATTCAAACGCTTCCTCTGGAGTCTTACACTTAATATTACCTCCAGCTGAGGCATCTAGCATCAATTTGGTTTGTGAACCAAGACCTCCAAGGAAACGAATGACTATTGTTGCCTCATCAAAGCCATGCATGGGCATCTTTCTCAACAAGCTTTTGTATCTATCCCTCGCTTGACCTAACGTCTCCTTCATACCTTGCCTGAAAGAAGAAATTTCTTGCTTACCCTTGTTGATTATTGACTGTGGGAAGTACTTGTTCAGAAACTTTGAAACCACAGCTTCCCATTGCCTCCTAATGAGAAAGGAAACAAACTAAGCTTTATAGCATCATCCGACACACCATTCATCTTTATAGTGTTGCAAATCTCGTTGAATGTAGTCAGATGCTCATATGGACTTTCAGGAGACAATCGATTAAATTGGTTGCTCTTCACCAATTGTATCAACGCCGATTTCACCTCCATGTTTGTAGCATTGACCCTCGGCCTTGCAATGCTGTTAAAGTGATGAGGGCCAACAATAGTGGTGTAATCCGCCATAGTGCGTCTGCCATTATTTTCTCCAGCCATCTCTTCAGTATTGTGGTCAGATCTTTGTGGTGAGGGTTGTAAGAGTGTCTTCGGGGAAGGAAATAATTCTCTAGATGTTCGGATTCTCTTTCTTCGTCTACTCTCGTCCAATCCTTACAGAAGAGGTTTCGATGTTTTGTTGCTTCTAGTTCGAATTATACCTTGCATACACAATAAAAAAAACCCTAAAATTCACTTTTAAAACAAATAAAACAAAAAAATAAAAAATCAAGTGAAAACTAAACAATAATCACACAAATAGAATAGTTAAACCACGAGTCTCCGACAGCGATGCCAAAAACTTGTTAACATTTTGGCAACTGTACCGAATCGTATCAAGTAATAATAAATGGTAAGACAAAGTATCGTTTCCCTAGAGACTCACGACCTAGACATTCATGTGGTTTCTTAATTAATTAAGACTTGTGAACAAAATCATAGTTTTTTATAATGCAGAAAATAAATATGAATGCAAGTTTTGATCAGTTGACTTGAAGAATGCACAGGTGATTGATATAAAATATGGAATGATTATGTTGTTGGAGTTTCTAACTTATCCTATCCACTCTCATATATTTATGAATTCATCTTCTTCATTAATGTTAATGCCACTTTCTAATTTACCTTAAACCCGATGTTTCGGTGAAGAAAGCCTACTCTTAATTACTAGATCACAATGTCTTGTATCCCCAACAATTAATTATGCATTACATTCGCACAGAAGCTTAAAGGCAACCAACCCTCCTATCCCTCTATCTAGGTAATATTGCTTTTGGGAGAATTTCCCCAGTTCTAGATTTTCCCATATGTGTCCATATTGACAAAATCAATAATCATGCAATTGAATGAGTTAAACAAAGCATGCATAGAGTGTAGAGGAAAAACCCTAACAATTAATGAAGTAAAGCATTTATAATAAAAATCAATTCAATACATGAGAGTTTCAAAGGACTACATTTTTTCCCCAACAACAATGGAGGTTTAGTTCACCATTGACATGGTGAAACTAGATGAAAATATGGAAAAGAATGAAAGATAAAACCCTAAAAGTTGAAGATCGGAGCTTCCGCATCCAAAATCCGCTTCCGAGCGATGAAAGGAGTGTGTGTTTTCGCATCTTTCTGTCAAAAGATTTGAACCCTAGGACATCCAAAACCTTTAATAGTTTATAAAAATAACAGAAAACAGGCCCAAGCCCACGTCGTCAGCGCTCAACGCCACAAAAGGGCGCCCAACGGTAAGTGCGGCACTCAAATTACGCTCAACGGTGGTGCCCAAGCGTTAAACAGTGGTTGCAGAACCAAATTGGCGTTCAGCGGTGGCGCCCAGGAGTGAAACAGTGGTTACATCACTAGACTGACGCTCAGTGGTGGCGCCTAGGCGTGAAACAGTGGTTGCACCTCTAAAGTGGCGCTCAGCGCCCCAAAATGACGCTCAGCGCTATCTGCGATTCTCCTATTTGCCACTTTTCCAGCCTTTCCTGACTTCAACTCATTGCTACTTCAACTTCATCCAATTCATCTTAATTCCTGTCAAAACAAGGAAAACTAAGCATAAAACCAATAATACCACCTTTAACTCTCTTATTCTCACAACTTAAGGAAAAGCATGATTTCGAGCTAGTTTCTAAGTCATAAAGGGTGTTTTTAATATCAAAATTAAGTATAAAAATAAAGGTATTTCAACCGTTATCAAAGCTTCCTTGTTTGTGTCATTTCCAGCTTTATATTTCAATTTTAGTCTTGTCTAGTCATGTGCATTCTGTTGATGCAGTGTTAATTCTGTTAAACTGTATGGTAATCTGTTCAGCTATGTTCATTGTGATTTGCTTGAGTTCAAGTTCTAGATAAGCCATATATAAACCAATAAAGGAAATGAGAACTTGTTCTAGCCTTTATGATACAAGCTAAAGCACTAGAAATCCATGTTGATTTCAAATCTATGTTGAACTCTGCTATAGAATTTCAATTCTATTTTAAATCATAAATATGTTTTCAACTGTTTTTTTTTATTCTGTTGCTTGGCACAAATTTGTTTGATGTTATTGGAAGTGGCTAAAGGTATGGTAGACCATTAAAAGCACGGAAATGCATCTAGCATAGCTTGGTTGCCTTAAAAACCAGTAGCCATTGCATAATCGTATCAAGTAATATAAAATGGTAAGACCAAGTATCGTATACCAGAAGAATCACGACACTAAACAATTGTGTAATTACTTAACTAATTAAGACGAAAAAGATATTTTGTTGGTTTTCAAATGAAAATGCAACAATAGTAAATATGAATGCAAATTGATCAATTGAGGCTAAACACTAGAATGAAATTGATCAATAATATGAGATGATAATGTTGTTGGGGTTTAGATTTCACCTAATCACTCTCATGCATATAAGAATTCTTCTTCTTTATTAAATGTCAATGTCACTTTCTAAATTACTTAGAACCCGATGTCTCGGCGAAAGAAGCCTATCCTTAATTACTAGACCACAATGTCTTCCATCCCTAATAATTAATTCTGCATTATGAACGGAAGCTTAAGACAACCAAGCGTTCTATCCCTATGTCTAGGCAATAGTTCCCTTGGGAGAAATTCTCCAGATCATGAATTGTAAGATATTTGTCGATACTAAGACAAATCAAATATCATGTCGTGATTGAGTTAAACATAACAAGCATTGAGCAAAGAAGAATAACCCTAACAATTAATGAAAGAAGCATATATAAATCAGAATCAATTCAAATACATGAGAGTTTAGAAGTTACATCTTCCCCAACAACAAATAAGGTTTAGTTCTCCATTATCATGGAGAAACTAGATGAACAATGGAATGGAAGAGACAAAAAAGCCCTAGAAACTGAAGAGGAGACCTCCCACATCCCCAAATCTGTCTCCAAGAGGCGAAAAGTGTGTTTCTGTGCTACCAACCCTAGGTCATGCAAGTCCTTAAATAGATCAAAATTGGATCATGGGCCAACGTCGCTGGCGCTCAGCACCCTAAGTGGGGGCAAGCAGGCGAAACTGCAAGAAAACTGGCGCTCAGTGCCCTTGAAAGGGCGCCTAAGCTTTGTGCGATACATGAAACTGGCGCTCAACCTTGACTGGCTGGCGCTCTAGGCCCTTGAGGGGGCACTCAACTTTAGCTTGACTTTTCTGCACTGCGTCTTTTTCTCTTTTTCTGCATTCCAACTCCTTGGTACTTTAACTACTCTTTCAAATAATTCCAATAACCTACAAAATCAAGGGAATTTAGTGATAAAATCATTAGTTATACCCTCTACTCACTTATTCACAAAACTATACTAAAAACATGAGTTCAAGCAAGCTTCTAAGTCAAAAAGGGTTGATTTAATATCAAAATTACATCACAGATAACGGTATTTTCAACTGTTATCAATTATCAGCGATAATGACTCATTAAGCTCCTAATGTAAATTAATTTGTTATTGGGTCGTCATTAGGCCCGCGAAATGTAAAAACCCATCACAACTAGTATAAATATAGATCTCATGTATGACTTTAGGATTATTATGCACATTATTTGAATCACTTGTTGTGTTAACCGGTTGGTTATATTACTAACTTCAGCGTCGGAGTACCTTTGACAGTTACCCACCCACACGGCTTCGACAAGAAGGAGGGAAACGAACAACGTAACTTTGATGATGAAAGACCACTAAAGAACTCATTTGATCTTCAACACAGTGTTTTAAGTAAAGGACCTCAATCCCATACACAAAATACACTCCATTCTAGAAAATTAAAATCAAGCACCCTTCGACCCTATATTTCAGTACTTTATATCTAACCTAATTAACGGCCTGTTTTTTTTTTAAAAAAAAAAGTAAAAAGAATGAGCATATACAACGAGTATGTATTTGACTTCTTTTTCTTTAAAAATAAAATATATAAGGTGAAAAAAGAATAAATGCAATAAGTTTTGTATTTTATAGTTAGAGAGAGCATGAACTCATCATGTAGGATAGAGACAATATAGAAAAATATCTTAATTTTTTCCGTATATATTTTATCCATTCTCATTTTTAATGCATTTAATTTTATGTTTTAATTTTTTATAATAATTAAATGATTCACGTTATGATATAAATTGAAAATCCTTCTTATTTGATTATCATTATATTTATGCACTCCATTTTAAAAAATTAGAATCAAGCACCCTTCGACCTTATATTTCATTACTTTATTTTTAACCTACCTAACAGCCTGGTTTTGATCATAATATTGTTGATGCATATGGTATTTTTTTTTTTAAAAAAAAAGAGAGGAATTGTATATAGCTTAGACTCATTTTGTGCATTGAAGAATTTGAAATAAAATAGAAATATATCAAGTATAAAATAGAATGTTTATACGATTCACTTTTAATACTTGAAATACGTTTAACTTTCTACATTATTTAAAATGTTTAATTAATCAAAACATTTTATTACAATAAGTATAGTATTTCGAGACAATACACGAGAGACAATATACGAGAGGCAATACACGAGTATGCATTAGGTTTTGGATGATTTAAATGATGTAATGTATGTATTAGGATTTGTGCATAAGCGTATGTGAGGCTTGAATGCGTGCATGATGTTCTGAGTTTATTCCCTCGTGAGTTAGGGTTAATACATGTGTATTTGAATACTTGAATTATGTCCAGAATGTATTTTGATTTAGTAATAATCGATTATCACTTATTATAATCGATTATTTGTGCACTGGTTTTGAGTTATGTTTTGGGAATAATCGATTATTTGAGATTGTAAACGATTATCCTTTCATACATGATGATTCTCGAAGTTTGATGTACTAGGCCACTAAGATAATCGATTATCTTAAGTGATAATCGATTAACACAACATAATTTGTGTAAAAATGTGAGTTTCTTAGGAATAATCGATTATCACTTATGATAATTGATTATCCCAGTGCATTTTTTTTAAAAATGACGAATTTGATGAAGAATGGATGTGGATCAAACTTGAGGAGTTGTAAAACGTGATGATAATCAAAGAATGAGATTAGTGACTATGTTTAGTGTCAGGTTTGATTGTTGAATTAGTTATGGAGCATGAGTGGATGTTGGAAGGCACAAGGGTGTGTGTGGTTAATGAGCATAAGGTATGGGAGATTAGTATACTTGTTGTACCTAGTAAATCTAAGACTATGTACGGATAAGTGCTTCCTTTAGCATTGGTTTTTGAAAAGGGAGGAATATTCCCTTTGGCATTGGTTGTTTAAAAGGGGGTGACTCTCTTTGGCATTGGCTTATTGAAAGAGAGTGTTGTTCTTTCTAGTAAATAGTTGTAGAAAAGAGAATGATGTTCAAGTGTTGAATCTTCTTTGGTGAGGGGTAGATGTTTAGCCTTGCGTGATAGGGGGATAAGTCCAAAGCAAAAAGAAGGATGACTCTAATGTATATGTAGGGGAAGTTACAAATGGGTCTGTAGGAGCGGCTATAGGTGGGTGAGGTAGAGTACAAGAGTTTGACTAAGTCTTGTCATGGCTTGGTGATGCTCATAGTGTTGTTCATGATTGACATAATCATGATGGTGAAGTATCTATGATGATAATCATTGTATTGAAGATGGTCTTGGTTATTCTATGTGGATAATGATGTTACTATAATGGTTATAGTAAGTAGTTAGCATAGGTGCTAATGGGTAGATAGATCAAGGGTCCAGGTGTGAGATGTTGGAGATGACATCAATGGTTAAAAATCAAGGATCGAAGATTGAGGATCGAGTAATTCATTATGATTGAATTGTTTATATTAGAGAATTAGGAATCCTATTGGTATAAACTTTTGATACAATGTAATTTGACGTTATCTCTATTCCTTCGTTATTTTTAGGTTTAATAGGTTCAAAGGTCCCTATATTTGTGTGTTCGTTTCAATTGAGTCCTCTAATTTTGGAAGTGATCAATTGGGTCCCTAATTTGGTCAATTTGATTCAATAATAGCCTTTTCGTTAAATGTAGTTAACGACATTAACCTTTTTTAACAGGTGGCAAGCTGAGGCATCCAGGTGGCACCGTTTGAGCCTTTTCTCAATCTTTGTTACCTCTCTCTCTCTCATGTAATGAAATCCAGTAGCCCCATCATCTTCATCAAATTTCACTCATCAATCACCATACCCTTAATATATAACCCTTTCATCTCCAGTTCAGAACCCTCATCCAATTTCCTTTCTTCTTCCTTTGATCATTTGTCTCATTCCTCTCCCAAATTTTTGTTAATTCTCAATCCACTCCCTCGTTCCCAATTAGGTCCCATTCTTGTTCAAATTTCGTTTCTGGGTTCTCCCAATTCAATGTTCTGCACTTTCCCTTTTTGTAGTGGAATTTCTCGTTCCTGGGGAGTTCAATTCCATTGTCTCTCACTAAAGCTGAAAACTTGGGAAGAAAGTGTCATACTTTTCGATTCAATTTTTTTTTTGACAACCTAAATCGCTCCCCATGAGGATCGGATCAACCAGATCTTCCTAGAAATCAATTGAAAGAAAAGTTTTTCAGATTCTACAAAGCAGGAAACAAACAGACAAAAAAAAGGGAGAAATCGTCAACACAAAAGATTCTGCATTGGTCAGTGCACAACAGAGTTATATTTCTCTCTCTTTTGTCGCATCTCATTTTCCTTCGCTGTTTTCCTCTCCCATCTCATTTCGCACAGTAGACAAAGGCACACAGACCTCCAGCATCACACAAGAGCCGCTCACGCTTTCGTCCTGGTTTCCTCTTGCACTGTCGATTATAGGTCGTCCATTGTCGCAATCTCAATCTCTGTTCAGATGGTGTGGTTTGCTTATATATATATATATATATATATTGATATATATATATATATATATATATTGATATATATATATATATATATATATTTATATATATATATATATATATTTATATATATATATATATATATATATATATTTATATATATATATATATATATTTATATATATATATATATATATATATATATATATAAATAAAACAAAAAATGAAAAACTAAAGAGAATCGGTCTGTAGGAGGTTACCGATTAATGGAAGAGTTGGTGTTGTTTTGTTGGAATGTCTGACACTGGTTTGAGAAAAATGAAAATAATATGATTAGAATGGAAAAGAAGAAGAAGGTGAGGAAGGTTTGAAGTCAAAAGAGGATCTGGAAGAGGAAGAGTGTGAGAGCCAAGTGTTTACCCTAGAAAGGATTTTATTTTAAACTTAAAATAAAATAAATTCTACCCCCATGCGCCACGTCATAATTAATTGATTCGTCAGCATGCCACGATACATTAAATTTAACACCGTCCACTAAAATTAACGGCAAGGGCATTATTGATTCAGTTTTACCAAATTAGGGTTCCAATTGATCAATTCCAAAATTGGAGGACTCAATTGAAATGAACACACAAATATAGGGACCTCCGAACCTATTAAACCTTATTTTTATTGTTTTTGAATAATGTAATTGAACAAGATTTTGGAATAATGCATATTGATTTTTTTTTTTTGCAAGTTTAAATATTGAGGTTTTTGAAAACGACATTTCCGCTCTATAAGAAAGTTTATAAATATTCAATTTTTGTACACTCGTGGCCTCCCAGAATTTGGGATGTTCCATGAAACATTTGGCACCTGTTAAAGGAAGCATAATAGTGAGGCCAAGCCATGCGACAACCTCAATTGGAAAAACTACACTAGTCCATGTAAGACCCATATAAATAAAATAATGTTTCAATTTAATTATTTTATTTTGGGATGATAAATAATAAATTATTTGTAAAATGGTGTTGAGAAATATTTAAAGAAGTGAATAAAATAAAATTATTAATTGTTTTAATGTTAATTTACGAAAAGAGTTGAAAGAGTACTTAAATATAATTGTTGCATTATTATATCAATGGACGAAGTTTGGTCGTAGTTGTTGTGTGTGCATGGGAAGGAGTGTGTGCTTGGTCTTAAGTTCAAACTCTCCCAAGGCCAAAAATATTTCTAATTCTTTTTATTTTCACCTTGGCACATGTGGGACCCACCATGAGGTAAGAAAGAGGAGAATGATCTCCATTGGTCGTGAGAAATTGTGTGCAACGTTATGTTTTGTGTGTATGGCTTTAAAAGTTTTCTTTCTTTTGGTTTTCCTACTTTAATGAAGATATATAAATCATCACTTCAACATAGGGGTATTCTTTGGCTTTCAAAATGTTGAAAAGGCTTTTAGTGTTGCTTTTATTGCATGGTTTGGATGAAAGAGAAATTGTGAATGACTTGCATGGGTACGCTAATTTACGTGAGGTGTAGAGGTTCTATGTTGTTTTTCATAGCTTTGGTTTTAGTTGTTGTTTTGCTTAAGCTTTGATTGAGAGAGTTAATAGTTAAGCTTTGAAAAGTCAAAGGTGAAGAGAGAAGAGTAGTTGAGTTATTTGCTTCATTTTTTTATGACTTTTGCTTGGGAACTCTGCTATATGCATGGTCCATAAATTGTGAACGTTGGAAATAGCATTTTGGCCGAGAGTTAGTGGTTCCAAAGAAGGGTTCTTCTTTCCAACCTTTCATTGGAAGTTATAAAACGTTTTGGGTATCTTTAATACTCTTAAAACCCCCATTTGCACCCATTAAAATTGGTAATTATTAGAGGAATGAAGAGTTAAGAAAAAGGAGACCCAAGGTTAGTTTTACCGTGAGACTTTTGGGTAACCTAAGTGGCTAGGGTATGCTTGGGTATATGGTAGGGTTAGTTAGCATTTAAGTGGTGTTATGTAAACCTAGGAAGGAAAAAGACTTTGAAAAATCGTGAGGGAAGTGCTAGTGAAACACCTAACCTTGTTCTTATAAAAACTAAAGCATTTGTGAGAAAGAGTTGAGCCACCAGCTTTTTTTGCACTAGGACCGTGAGTTGAAGAAGAACAAAGAAGTGTGGAGTGACTTTGGGTTGCAACAAGAAGAGTGAAGCCATTTTCAGTCATTGTTTGGGAACCTTAGAAGCCTTGGGAACTCTTTGACACTAGAGGTAAGGGGTTTAACTTGGGATATAATATGGTGTATGATGGGTAAGATGTGATTGTTGAAATGATGTTGCAAAAATACTCATCTTAATGCTATGTTTCGTATGTTGGGTTGTTTCAAAGCTAGACTATGTGTGGATGTCGAAGTCATGTTGTTTTGGGTTGTTAATGTTTCCCTTGCATGTTGCTATATTAATGTATTCACTCCTAATTTTGTGACCTTTATTCCATACGAAAATGCTGCTAAAGTTTGGGCACACTCCTACACTTTCTAATCAAGAGTGTGGTGAGTGTAGGGTTTGAGAATTCTTCTTCCTTTTAGTGGAAGAGAAGGTTGAGCGAGTGATGACCAAAAGCAAAGACAAAGAGAAGGAAAGAGGGATGATTTAATTGCACGAGTTAGTTTTACGTAAGGTGTAGAGAGGATGCATGTGTTGAGTGAGTAAAATGAGGTTGGTGGAGTGAAAACTCAAGGAGAACGTAGGACAGAAAAGTTGGTACTTGAATGCTAGAGTAAGGGAGAAGAGAGGTGGAATTGGTAGTGGGGTTCAACTTAGAATTAGAGCTTGTAGTTGATGAAAAAGAAACCAATGACAGAATGGTGCATGGAGGAGTAGTTGATATGATCATAGATGGGGAAACAATGAAGAGTTTTCAAAGTGACAACAAGCATAAAAAGAATAGAATAGATTTCATAGGCTTGTATTTGCCTTTGTTTCTTTTCGTTAGTTCTAGTTGAATAAATGCTTATAAACCTTTCTTTTCGTTTAAGCACAAGCAATGTGGGACTTTCCATGGCTTGGTCTTAAAAGAAAAGAAGAGAAAGAAGGTGTCTTAGCTTGTAGTGCAAGGTAGCATAGCTAGCTTTTATGTTTTGAACTTTAGGAGAACTAGATGACTTATAAACCCTTTTGGATGGAGAGAATTAAGCAATGTGGGACTCCAAGCACCAAGGAGAAGTGCTGCAGCTGCTGGCCAGCCTTGAGACTTATAAGTCCCACATCTCTTAATTCCATTCTCCAAACTCACTCCAAGGGCTATATAAGAAGGCTAAGGGGTCTCCTTTGTAGCAACCTTACTTTGAATCAATTGAATTTTGAGTTGATTTGCACTTTTGCAATCTTCTTTGAGATAGTATTCTGTCTCCAAAGTCCCTATTTTGGGTAGACCTTATCTTGCTCAAGCAAGTGGCGGTCCTCCTTTGATGCTTATCTTGGAGCTTCCTTCAAGTGGCGCATCTTCAAATCATAAGTTTCCTCTTCCTTAATCTCTTCCATTTTTAATTTCTTTCCCATTCTCTTAAATATCATTTAGTATATTCTCTCTAGGTATGCACTTCCCCATTAGTAGTGGTACTGGAAATTAGAAAAGAAGTTAAAAGGATGAAAGAAGAAAGAAAAGGTGGTTTTTGAGTTTTAGTTTGAGAAAGAAAAAGTGAAAGATATAGAGAAGGTGTGTGTGCGTGTGAGTTACGTGAATTTACGAGGGAGAAGATTGAGAGTTAGTGTGTTGTGTAGAATAAGTGAATGAAAAGAAAAGTATATGAAGAGATAAGCAATGATGTGTGACGTGAGTGAAAAAAAAAACAATAACAATACTTTGACACGCTTTTAGTATTTGCCACTCATTTGACATGGGGTGGACCCCATTTTTTCTGAATGTCATTAAGGGTAAGTTTGGAATTTTTCACAATGAAAGTAGCCGCTCCTTTGAAAAACCAAGCCTTTGTTTTGGTGCTGCAGAAACCCTATCTCTCCCACGCACTGCAACTTTTTCTCCACGTCGCCCTTTGATACGACTGTCGCGGTCATACAAATTTGATACAAAAATTATGCAGTATATTACTAGGAAGTGACTCCTAGGTCGTCTCTCAAGGACCAATTTTTGGTGGTTCAGTTTCAGATTTAACACGAAATGGGGGGGGTTGTGATTATTTTTTATGCGAAAAAAAAATAAATTAGACTAGAAATTAAATAACACAGAATTGAAAACACTGAAATAAATTTTAACAACGGTAAAAACAAGTGGTAAAAGATTGTAAAAACAGAACAGTAAATATGCAAAAATGGTAAAATTAAACGATGCATAAAACAATAAACGGTAAAATAAAAGAGACGGTAAAATTAAGAACACTTCACTGAAAATGAAATTTGTCAATGAAACAGTAAACATGCAAAAACGTAACAGCAGACGATAAAATAAATAGAGTTCAGAAAATGGTAAATTGCAGAGAATGGTAAATTGTAGAAAACGGTAAATGAAAATAAATTTCAACGGACATTGAGAAATGCAGAATGGAAAATTCAATTGAAATTCAATCCTTGAACTCGAAATTAAAACAAGCACAAAACCTCCCCCAAAGGGGAGGAGGAAGCAAGAACGTAAATTTTACACACCTAACTCTACTCCTAAAATCTAATGCCTTGCTTCTCTGCTGCTGGTCCAATTTATAGCCAAACCTCAGAATTGTGCTGTTACTGCTGCTGCCTCCCGTGACCTCTTAATTTCATTATTTTGTTTGGCAGCCCCTGAATTCTTAATCAAACATTCACCAATCCCTTTATATGAAAATGGGTGGGGCTCTCTCCTAATTGCTTTGTCCGTGACCGTTCCATTCTCTTTATTCTCTCCATTCCCCAATTGCTCCAAAATGAAAGAAAAACTCATCCAAATGCACATTATGGACGTAACAAAAGGAAGAAAAGGGCCCCTCCATACTCATCAGCACTTCCTCTTTTACGTGTGGCACCTCTTCTTCTCATGTGGCATCCGTGGGGTCTTCACTTCTTGCTGGAACGTCCATGTTGCTTCTGTATTATGGATGGTGTTGTTGCTGTATTCTCTCCAAGCACACACCTAAATGGAATCCCGTGAGCTTCTCTCATCTTTCCACTTCTCCAAACTGAACCAGTTGTTGCACTCAAAAGCTGCTGCCCACTCTGGATGTTCACGTCTTTGCTGGATGCGTGAAGTGCAGCCCCTTGCTGGACTGTGATGTTGCATGCTTTCCTTGAATCAACTCTTCATTCTTCTCCAAAACACCTCCATGCCTTGCTGGACATAACAGCTGCTAGATTCTTTTTCTGCAACTTCGTTCTTATTGTGTTGGACCAAGGTGCTTGGTTGTGGTAGCTGCTGTCATGGCATGCTCCTTGACGTGTTGCTGCTGTGAGTTAGCTTCATTCACGTGGCCCCTCCATGGCTTTTGATGCACAAGGCCGTGGCATTTATTTAGTAAATGTAGCAGCCCACTTTCTTCCTTCAGAGATTCACTTCTTGTCTTACAGGAGCTATAAACCGTGAGGTGGCCTCTTTCTTCTATCAAAACATGTGATGTTTGCTGAATGGATGGTCCCCTCCATCATTTCACTTGCCAACGGGAATTGTACACATAAGACCATGCTATTGTCTTCCATTACTTAAAAAAACCGTGAGCTCTTCCATTTTAAATCAAGTTGCCAAAACCAAAAGATTGTGTGGCATGTAAAACAAATCTGCACTTCCTTCTTTCCTATGTGGGCCGTGACCACTTCCCTCAATAATACTAATAAAATTCAGCTTTCATCAACTCCACTTTCCTTTTTTACGTGAGTTAAATTCAAGGTGGTGGTCCATTCTTTGATTGATTCCACTTCAATGTGCTACTCTTCTACGTCGAATTTGCCAACCATCACACAAATGCTTCTCAATAAAACGTGATGTGGTAGCCCATTAACACCTTGAATAATTTTCTTCATTCATCTTTTGTTACATAGGAAGGCCGTGTGGTGTATATGTGGGTTCCAAGTTTTGCTTCTAAATGATCAATTCCAGCCACCACAATTGCTAAACAATAAGCAAACAATGCAAATATATTAGAGCACTCAAACAATAATCACTGGACTGACATAGGAGAGTAAAATAAATACTGGGAACAGCACACAATGAATTTGAACAAAGTAAAAACTATACATGAAAATAGACATCCAGACGAAACTATGAAAAAAAATTGCATGCAAAACGGATAAGAATTGAACTCAAACGAAGACACACAAGTTGACACAACATTCACGCAGCACTGGTAATCGTTTACAGCACCCCTGTAAACGATTACCCGAGAGGAATTGCAAATTTGTACAGAAAGTCCAACACAGGTACTCAGTCAAGTGAACACAGGTCACCATTGGCAAAAAAACTGACTTTTAGGCACTTCTGCCCCTGTAAACGATTACCCGAGAGAAATTGGGAATTTGTACAGAAAGTCTAAATGTCCAAAAATATTTTCCAAAATTTTTCATGCACTCAATAATGTAAATAATTCGTTTCAGATAATTCAAATTAATTAAAATAAGAATTTCTGATCGGATTAGGCTCAATTCAGTAAAATGGGAAAATACTGGACAATTAAGCACAATTCCCTGATTAATTCTAGCACAATAAACTAAATGAAGTGAATAAAATAATGATTCATCACCCTTTCTCTCCATGCATTGGATTCATTGAAGAAGTTATTTCAATCGTTTAGGAACGCAATACTCTTTCTCTTTCTCTATTTTGTTCCAGAAACCCTAAATCAAACACAAAATCTCCTTCTCTATGATTCTAAAGAAACCCTAAATCGAAGGCAAAAAAAGTGTGAAATTGATGTTTACATCGTGTGCACGAAAGCGGGAAGCCGAAAACGATTGTGGTGTGGTAAAATTTGAAAAATTTTATTCAATGGGAAACGAAGAGTACTCTTTGTTCAAGGATTTAAGAATCGAAATTGAAGCAAAGGACGAGACTTTCCCTCTCTGCTTTTGGCTTTATTTCAAGACTTCCTCTACATTCCCCTCTACCATTATTCAGCACGTCTTACACATTGTACCTTTTCCCTTCTTTTTGAGTTTTGTGTGTTATTGGGGTATTAAGGTTTTTCTCAATCTTCTTTATCAACCTTTTTTCACTGTTTGGAATTTGTAATCGTAATATCGTGGGCCTAGATAATCTATTTTCCTTGTTCTGTATTGTTACCAATGAGGAAACATTGGTAAATTGAAGATAAATGATTTTGATGATGTTGCAAGAAGATAAACTTGAAGAAGCTGTTATAATTGTTGTAAAATCACTTTGAAGAATATAAATGTATTAGGAAAGTCTTTGAATATGTAAAACTTAGAAAATCTCGTATCTTTAGTTAAGTTACGCATTTGATCGATTATGTGAAGCTATAATCGATTATCATGAGCACTCTAGAAAAAAGCATTTCGCTATGGAATAATCGATTATTCCTTCAAATAATCGATTATCAACTGATCCTCTTGAGAACTGCCAAAGTCTCTGGAATAATCGATTGTTCCTCAGGATAATCGATTATTACCTTCTGAGAAACCCTGTAACAGACTCAAATAATCGATTATCACTAACAATAATCGATTATCAGTGGCATTTATAATCTATCTCTGCGAACTCAGACAAGTTGGCTATATAAGGTTGTTCCAAAACTCTTAGAAATAACTCTGAGCTTTTTGAGAATACAATTTGATCTGAGGAAGTTTCAAAAAGCTAGTTCATTGCATCGCCTGGTCTCGTTAATAGGAGAAGCTCGCGCTTTGTCGGTCAAAGGTCGGAGCGGTTCTCTTCGAGTTGGCAACGCTGCTGTTCTTCAAGTTCGTTGGTCGAAGGAAGACTGTTTCTGCACTGTTCCGGTTCGTTGGTCGAAGGAAGCATCCTTCCGGTTCGTTCGTCGAAGGAAGGTTTATCTTACTGTCTCATTCAATTTATTGTAAATCTGTGAAACTGATTTTAGTGAAAACGTTAATCACTTTTTATAGTGATTAACAACTGGACGTAGATTCTTTTGAATCGAACCAGGATACAAATTCTGTGTTGAATTTTTCTTACTCTCTACACTCTTTACATTTTGTGCATATCAACTGTTTGATAATCTTTCTCTAAGAAAATTAATTTTCTAAAACTGACCATCTTAAAATGAGTTTGATTGAACACGCTTTCCGCCATCTTAAATTATTCCGGTGCGCGACTCTATAACGGTACCGATTGTTCTGACAATTGATATCAGAGCTTGCTTTGATATTCTTTCAAACTTTTGCGAAAATGACCGGTCATCAAACTCAAATGTACACCGAAGGTGCTTCGATCAACAGACCACCCCTTTTTACTAGTGATAACTATGCATTCTGGAAAGTCAGAATGGAAATTTTTATGGGGTCTGTTGACAGAGGCATCTGGGAAACCGTACAGAATGGTCCATACATTCATAAAAGCAAAATTGATGGTGTAGAAGTAGAAAAACCTTACTTTAACTGGACTGCTGAGGAAAATAGAAGAGCTCAATTTGATATTAAGGCTCGTAATATTATTTCATCTGTTGTAGTACTTGATGAATTTTATAGAATTTCAGTGTGTAAGACAACACAGGAAATGTGGGAAGTCCTCAAAGTCACACACGAGGGTACAGATGACGTGAAACGTGCAAGGAAGAACACACTCATCCAGGAGTATGAGATGTTCAGAATGCAACCTGGAGAAACAATCTCTGATGTTCAGAAGCGCTTCACTCACATTGTGAACCACTTGACAGGTTTGGGTAAGAATTTTAACACTGATGAATTGAATGTGAAATTATTGAAATCTTTGGACAGGTCTTGGCAGCCAAAGGTGACTGCCATCTCGGAGTCTCAAAACCTCACTCAGATGTCAATGGTGATTCTCTTTGGAAAGCTTTGTGAGCATGAGCTTGAGTTGAGAAGATTAACTGTAGAAGAGGATCAAGGCAAAAGAAAGACGCTTGCGTTCAAGTCTGAAATCTCAAAAGGAAAAAGTTCTAAAAGAATTGAGGACGGTGATTCGATGACGATGAGGTGAACATAAGTCTTATGATTAAGAAGTTTGCTAAATTTATGAGAGCAAAGGGAAAAGACAAATACCATGGAGAAAGGAAAGATAATCAAGGATCTCCATCAAGCGTTAAATACTATGGATGTGGAGAAAGAGGACATGTGAAGACTGACTGATGGCAACCCCTTCAGGGACTTTCCATCTAAAGAAGTATCAACTTTACTCTAAGACCAAGAAAGGGAAGTTGAATAAAGGACTTAATCTTTTCTTTCTAAAGTCTTAACATGTTTTTCTTTAACTAAATATCTTTACCTTGTTTTGTAGGTAGGAATCCATGAACATCCATACTAGGAAGCTTAAACCAGCAAAAGAGAGAAAAGGAGGCAAGTAGAAGTACATGTTGCAGCCAAACCGTGAAGCCTTCACATTGGAGCACATTTTCAGCACTTTCCATGTGCAAAATAATCAACCATGCACATGTGGAGCACATTCCAGCCGTGGACCATATTGTCCATGTGAAACACATTCAAACCATGCATCTCCTTCATCTAAAGCACATTTCCCACGTGAAACATCTTCAGCTGGTAGTCTATGCACGTTTGAATAGCTTCTTTTGCACATTTCAGAGGCTTCTCTTACTCTATAAAAGAGAGCTTCTCATTCTTGTAAAAGCAACTTGAATTGATATAATGAAATGCTGTTGGATTATTTCCAGCCACTACTTCTTCAAGTTCACTGACTTGTGCCTTCTTAGCACACTTATCTCTAGCTTCCTTCCCCCTTGGAAGACTGTCTGAGCTAGAACCTCTGCCTACACACTCCAAAAACTGCACCATACATTTTCACAAACACCTTTCGTGCACCTCCAACTGCATATGCGTTTGCCAATTCTACTGCCACCTCTGGTCCGAGAAGCTGCTCATTCTTGAAGAGTGAAGCTGCTTCCATCACTGACTATCCTAAGAATAGGAAAAGGGAAGAAAAGAAGGAAAAAAAGTTTCCAAAGAAGAAGAAAACTTACATAGATTGGGAAGAAAATGCTTTTAGTTCTTCAAGCTCAAGCGATTCATATGAAGAAGCTAATATGTGCTTAATGGCAGACTTAGAAGATGCTGGAAGCCAAGTTAGTTTAGAGTCAAGTGATGAATTTGACCTACAAAAGGCATTTCTTGATTTGCTAAATGAATCTAAAAAACTTGATGCTGCTCATAAAAAGTTAAAGAAAGAGCATAATGAATTGAAGTATGAAAAAGTGCTAGATGATGAAGTTGTCTTGAGAAACAAAGTTAGTAACCTAGAAACTATACTATCTGAATCTAATGCTATTGTACAACCTGTTGAATGTTTATCATGTAAGAGTCATATGTTTGATATTGACATTCTTGAGAACTTATTTGAAAATGCAACCAAATCTAATTTGCATGCTAAAACAAACTTTAAAAGAAGCAATGCAAAAAATGGAAACATGCATCAACACAAAAAGTCTAAAGTGAAAAGGACTCGTAGAGTTTGGGTAGAAAAAGGGACTTTTGTGAAAAATAAAGTGCATGAGGTTTGTTGTTTTTACTGCATGAAACATGGTCATACCTCAAACAAATGCAACATTAAACACTTTGGTATTCCAAATGGTAAATATGCATGGGTTAAAGTTGTAAATTGATGTATATTTGCATGAGCTAACCCCAAGGACCCAGAATAAGATTAGGGACCTAAATTCTTGCTCAATTTGTTTTATAGGAACCCACTAAGTCAAAGAAGTCACTGTGGTATCTTGACAGTGGTTGTTCAAGACACATGACCGGTGACAAGAAAAGGTTCATATCTTTTGAGAAGAAAAAGCAAGGATTTGTGACCTATGGGGATAACAACAAAGGTAGAATCATTGGAACAGGAGACATTGGAGGAGGTAACACACTGACAATAAAGGATGTGTTATATGTTGAAGGTCTCAAACACAACCTCCTAAGCATAAGCCAATTATGTGATAAGGGTCTCAAGGTAACTTTTGAAAGTGATAAATGCACTGTATACTTTAAAAATTCTACTGATATTGCTTTGCAAGGTGTTAGGCATAATAACATTTACTTGATTGATATTGAAAGTGCATCTAGTCATAGTATAACATGTTTAGTTGCTAAAGAGGAAAATCTTTGGCTATGGCATAAAAGAGCTGCACATATTCATATGCAACATTTGAATAAATTGATTTCAAAAGATCTTGTGATTGGTTTGCCTAAATTAAAATTTGAGAAAGACAAAATATGCTCTGCATGTCAAAAAGGAAAACAAACCAAATCCTCATTCTCATCTAAAAGCATGATTTCAACATCAAAACCTTTAGAACTTTTGCATATGGACTTGTTTAGTACATCTAGAATTAAAAGTTTTGGTGGTAACTACTATGCTCTTCTACTTGTTGATGATTACACTAGGTTTACTTGGACATTCTTCTTAACCTTGAAAAGTGAAGCTTTTAAAGCATTCAAATCATTTGCAAAACGTGTTCAAAATGAAAAGGATTTGAAAATCAAAACTCTAAGAAGTGATCACGGTGGTGAATTTGAAAATGAATCCTTTGAAAAGTTTTGTGAAGAACATGAAATTGCTCATAACTTTTCTGCACCAAGAACTCCCCAACAAAATGGTGTTGTTGAAAGGAAAAATAGATCACTAGAAGAATTAACTATGACTCTTTTAAATGAATCTAATGTGCCAAAATACTTTTGGGCTGATGCAGTTAGTACTGCTTGTTATGTGTTGAATAGGATGCATATTAGGCCTATTCTTAAGCTAACTCCCTATGAACTATTTAACGGTAAAAAACCAAATGTGTCTCATTTAAAAATCTTTGGATGCAAATGCTTTGTTTTGAATAATGGTTAAGACAATCTAGGTAAATTTGATGCTAAATCTGATGAAGCAATCTTCTTAGGTTATTCTTTAACTAGCAAAGCATATAGGGTGTTTAATAGAAGAACCTTGATAATTGAAGAATCAATGCATGTTGTCTTTGATGAAATTGTGGACCTTGAGGTGAACCCTCTTGAGTCAAATAAACCAATTGCAAGCGATGAAGATTACTTGAGGGAAGCTCTAGAAGAGATATATCTAAATGAAAACTATCCTCTAGAAACTCAAGGTGATCACCAAGTGATTGATCCTAAAAGCTATCAACAACCAAGAGGACTTTCTCTGGACAACATCATTGGAGATATATTAAAAGCGGTAACTACTAGACATAATCTTAATAACTTCTGCTTAACAGTAGCTTTTTGTGTCTCAGATAGAACCTAAGAACATAAAGGAAGCTCTTCAAGATGATAAATGGTGCGTTGCTATGCAAGACGAGCTGAATCAATTTGAAAGGAATGATGTTTGGGAACTCATTCCTAAACAAGATGATTATCAAATCATTGGAACAAAGTGGGTGTTTAGAAACAAGCTTGATGAAGATGGAAACATCACAAAGAACAAAGCAAGGCTAGTTGCAAAAGGCTACTGTCAAGAGGAAGGTATAGAATATGATGAAACTTACGCCCCAGTAGCCAGGTTAGAAGCAATTAGATTGTCAAGAGGAAGGTATAGACTAAGAAGTTTAAATTGTATCAAATGGATGTAAAAAGTGCATTTTTGAATGGTTTCATAAAAGAAGAGGTTTATGTTACTTAACCTCCTGGTTTTGAGGATTTTAAATATCCTGATCATGTTTATAAATTGAAAAAGGCCTTGTATGGTCTTAAACAGGCACCTAGGTTTTGGTATGAAAGACTTAGTACCTTCTTGATTGAAAATGATTTCTCTAGAGGAAAGGTTGATTCAACCTTGTTTATTAAGAAAGTAGGAAAACATATCCTGATTGCTCAAGTATACATAGATGATATTATTTTTGGGTGTACAGATGATTCATTGTGTGAGGGATTTGCACAAATAATGCAAGGTGAATTTGAGATGTCTATGATGGGTGAGCTTAACTTCTTCTTAGGACTGCAAATAAAGCAAATAGATGGGGGAACTTTTGTCTCCCAAACTAAATATTATAGAGAAGTGCTTAAGAAGTTTGGAATGGATACTTGTAAAGAAGCCAACACACCGATGGCAACGTCTTGTTATTTAGATAAGGATGAATCTGGTGAAAGAGTAAATGAAACCATGTTTAGGGGAATGATAGGATTCTTACTGTATCTAACTGCTAGTAGACCAAACATTATGCAAAGTGTATGTGTGTGTGCTAGGTACCAAGCTAATCCTAAGGAATCTCATCTAATTGTTGTCAAAAGGATTTTGAAATACCTTAAAGGAACCACATCTTTTGGACTTTGGTATCCCTTTGATGCTTTACCTAGTTTGATAGGTTATTCTGATGCAGATTATGTGGGTTGTAAAATTGATAGGAAAAGTACTAGTGGAACTTGTCATTTTCTGGGCTGTTCTTTAGTGTCTTGGCACTCAAAGAAACAAACTTGTGTAGCCTTGTCTACCACTGAAGCTGAATACATTGTTGCTGGCAATTGTTGTGCCAAAATTTTATGGATGAAACAACAATTGGAGGACTTTGGTATCTTCCTTGATCACATTGCTCTGAAATGTGATAACACTAGTTCTATAAACCTAACCAAGAACCCCATAATGCACTCAAGAATAAAGCATATTGAGATTAGACATCATTTCTTGAGAGATCATGTTCAAAAGGGAGATTGCCAAATTGAATACATTGACACTTTACATCAATTAGCTGATATCTTTACAAAAGCACTGCCTAAAGATAGATTCTACGAACTTAGAAGAGAGTTAGGTTAGATATGTCTCACAATTAAGAATTCTGAAAATTTAGCATTTTTCGAAAACTTGGCTGTTTTAATCGATTATCCTAAGCTCATAATCGATTATTCTTGGCTTTTGAGAAAGTCTCTAATCGCAGACATTCGATTATCTCATGGCATAATCGATTATCCTTACTCAACCCAAAACTGGGTACTTAAGAAAAAATAATCGATTATCTTCATCAGTAATCGATTATCATTAAATTTCTGGAAAGTGACTTATGAGCAGATAATCGATTATCACTTACAATAATCGATTATCACGCGACCAGTTTCAAAAAAAATAGTCGTTGCAGCGAATCATAACGGTTGGAAATGGCTAAAAACGACTAGTTTCTTGATTTTTCTTATAAGTAGTCTCCTATAATCGATTACAGGTCACTCCTTTCCACCCAGAACTCTGTTCATATCTAATCTAAGCCAACTTTCTTCCTTTCTCTCCATTTTCTCCCAAGTTTACCTTTGTCTACTTCTTTCATGGCTGAATCAAGAAGAAACCGTAGGAGAACCGCGGGTGGATTCAACGTCTCCTCGCCTTTCAATCCTTTTTGTGTCATCCTAAACAACAAATCAACCGTCGACAGTTGCTTGTTGGTGGATTCAAGGTTGAAGAAAGGATGATCCACTACTTAATTGTGTGGATTCTATGTCCTCGTGCCACTAACAATGTTCAATGTTCGGAGCAAGATCTTCTACTCTTATATGGGCTTTTAAATCACATCCACATTGATTGGCCAACACTCATATCCGACACAATGGTAAAGGCCAAGAAATATAATTCTTATCATTTTCCATATGCACTTCTCATCTCTCAAATTTTAAAATACAAAGGTGTAAGTGTGGAAAGCGAACTCACTCA
The DNA here is from genome assembly GCF_016808095.1 of Vigna angularis. NCBI lineage: Eukaryota > Viridiplantae > Streptophyta > Magnoliopsida > Fabales > Fabaceae > Vigna > Vigna angularis. Next base: position 15,099,769 of record NC_068977.1, read on the forward strand.
CGCCATTCAAGCAATTGACACTGAAATTGGTGAGACAACATTTCGCCAAATGGGTTTTGTTGCTCCTGGCCATGTGATCATTCACAAGGATGATGATCACCACGAAGATGACCATGACTATATGGATGCCCATATGGCTGATCCAGTCCAAGCTGCTGCCTCTACTGATGCTGGACCTTCTCAAATGCCTTCCTCTTCATCACTAACTATGGAGGAGCATTTTGCAAACCTGTCTAAACAACTGGAGGATACATGTCTCTTTCAATAGACTCACTTTCAACAAATATATGAGTGGCAACAAAATCATGACAAATATACTCGTCTTGGAAACATTGAAAATCACTTTAATCTCCAACCTCCAGAAAGACCACCCAGTCCTGAATTTTAGATTTAGGATTTTATGTTAGTTTGCTTTATGTTTGTTTGTTTTGAATTCCTAGGATGTTTTATCATGTTAATGTCTTGCTTTATGTGCACTTGTAATGTTTGTTGTTTTCTTGAATAAAATGATCTCTTGTTTTAGTGCATACATTGTTTAATTGAGGGGGAGATCATATTCAGGGGGAGCATTTTCATTGATATTTTTGCTTATGATAAAAAAGGGGGAGAAGTAGTACAATTACTGTTAATTCTCTTGTTGTCTATTAGCTTGTATTTTTTGCAAACTAATAAAAGTTGCTTTTAAACCAGTATTTTTGATCATCATCAAAAAGGGGGAGATTGTTACCAATGAGGAAACATTGGTAAATTGAAGATAAATGATTTTGATGATGTTGCAAGAAGACAAACTTGAAGAAGCTGTTATAATTGTTGTAAAAGAACTTTGTAGAATATAAATGTATTAGGAAAGTCTATGAATATGTAAAACTTAGAAAATCTCGTATCTTTAGTTAAGTTACGCATTTATTCGATTATGTGAAGCTACAATCGATTATCATGAGAACTCTTGAAAAAAGCATTTCGCTCTGGAATAATCGATTATTCCTTCAAATAATCAATTATCAACTGGTCCTCTTGAGAACTGCCAAAGTCTTTGGAATAATCGATTGTTCCTTAGGATAATCGATTATCACCTCCTGAGAAACCCTGTAACGGACTCAAATAATGAATTATCACTAACAATAATCGATTATCAATGGTAGTTATAATCTATCTCTGCGAACTCAGACAAGTTGGCTATATAAGGTTGTTCCAAAACTCTTAGAAAACAACTCTGAGATTTTTGAGAATACAGTGTGATCTAAGGAAGTTCCAAAAAGTTAGTTCGTTGCATTGCCTGGTCTCGTGAATAGGAGAAGCTCGCACTTTGTGGGTCAAAGGTCGGAGCGGTTCTCTTCGAGTTGGCAACGCTGTTGTTCTTCCAATTTATTGGTCGAAGGAAGACTGTTTCTGCACTGTTTCGATTCGTTGGTCAGAGGAGAGTGTAGATTGATCGCTTCCGGTTCGTTGGTCGAAGGAAGCATCATTCCGGTTCGTTCGTCGAAGGAAGGTTTTATCTTACTGTCTCATTCACTCTATTGTAAATTTGTGAAAATGATTTTAGTGAAAACGTTAATCACTTTTTATAGTGATTAACAACTGGACGTAGATTCTTTTGTATCGAACCAGGATAAAAATTATGTGTTGAATTTTTCTTACTCTCTACACTCTTTACATTTTGTGGATATCAACTGTTTGATAATCTTTCTCTAAGAAAATTAATTTTCTAAAACTGACCATCTTAAAATGAGTTTAATCGAACACGCTTTCTGCTATCTTAATTTATTCCGCTGCGTGACTCTATAACGGTACCAATTGTTCTGACATGTATAATTCGAGAAAGTTGCGAGTTCTCTATGTTTTCACTGCACATTAAATTTGTTTTGGTTTTGATAACTGATGGACTGCTTGAATGTGCGTTTCTCATGCCTCTAGTTGGTGATTTAGGCTTTAAGGGGTTTTCATTTGTGCTCTTCAGTCTGAAATCTTCTTTCTATCAGTAAATTTATTACTTCCTATTTTTCTAAATCTCTTTGTGTTAACTCAAAGTTGGAGTTTTGATATGATTAACTTAGTTTTTGCAAAATGTTTTTGTTGTTTTGCTTCATACTCAAAAATCCTAATTAGTAAATTAGTGATGTAGAATTTAGACTAGACCTATTCGATTATATATAGCTAAATATGATGCTCAATTTATATTAGTAATTTCGGCTTGCTATAGAGTTGGGGAAACTGATTTCTCTAGAATTTATTATGTTAGTGCGATGGATCCCTTTTCTTCTTTCACATTATGTTGTTTATTTTCATTTTGGGTTTTCTCAAATTTGCTTGGTTTGATGATGGTAGTAATTTTTTTTCCAATTGTGTGGGTTTTGTAATTTTTGCAAATGTCTCTACACCCTCTCAAACTGACGTTAAGCATTGAAGAAATGGAATCCAATGAGTCCAGGTGATGCTGGCTGGGCAATACTTGTTATTGGTAGTTGAGGTAGTGAGAAACACTAAGAGAGGGAGTGATGGTATATCAGAGAGCAGATGTTAGAATTGGGAGACAAAGATCAAAAGGGAAAGTAGGATTTTGGAGTAAGGGAAGAAGTCGAAAAAGGTATGGAGAGATACTTTGATTTGAATGTTTAATTGCTTGGATGATAACACTACGATTGTTTCTTCTATGTTCTTGGTTGTACTTGGGATTGCAATGATAGTTTGTTTTTTTTTTAAAAAGAAGATTTTTGATAATGAAAATAATGAATATTACAAGAATTGTAGTTGGGTATTAGTATTTGAGATTATTATGACCTGGAAGAATGGTTTCATGTTTTGTGGTGTTATAAATTAGATTACATGTATGAAGTGGGAAATAGAAATTTAACAATAACGAGTAATGATGAATAAGAATTTACTTTATATAGCTTCAAGATGATGTTTTATGGGTAGTGCCAAGGCTGTATCAATAGAATAAGAAGCATTTTATACTTAAAAATAGCTAAAGCTTTCAAAAGGATGAAAAAGCATCCACACTGTCTCACACAATGTTATTGAAATTTGTACTAAATATTTTGGTTTGAAGGTGGAATTGATCATAGTCTAATGTCAATGTTTAGATATTGAACATAGTCTAGTGTTTGGGGACTCGCTTGTAGATAATGGCATCAACAATTATTTGTCAACTATAGCTGGAGCTGATGTTCTTCCTTATGGCATTGACTACCTAACGGGAAGAACCACAGGTCGTTTCTCTAATTGCTTGAACATTCCTTACTTCATCAGTGTTGTTTTTAAACTTCTTTTTCTTAATTATTACTTCAATATCTAGTATGTGAATCTTTTTGTAGAAACAAGTTCAGGATGTACTAAGATAAGAGTGGTGGTGTTTAGGTGGTGTTGATAGTGCATAAATTAGAAAAGTTAAAACATGGTGAAGTGTAACTTTTATTAGACTTGTAGATGTGGTAAGAATTGAATAATAACCACTGTATAACTACTAGGTATTTTGAGTTATGATGTATGTAAATGAGTGAAAGGAAGCAAGGTAGTGCTTTGTCCAAAGTATGAAGTAGAGCAATAGAGGATGTGCTGCTTAAATTTATGTTTGATGCTTTTAAGTTTTGCAAAGTTGATAATTGAGCTATATCTATGGATTGGAAATTGGAAGTATATATACTGTGTTGTTTCAATTGATTCTGGTTCATGTGTTTTGATTCCTGTTGATAGCTTGTATGGACATCTAAATTTAATAATATTGCCATGTTTTGATTCATGTTGTTAACTTGTTTTTGACAACTTTCACTAATAGTGTCGGTATTTGCAGGTGCTTCCAATTGATGAGCTAATACGTGTATCACTACAAGTTGTTACCAATAAGCCTCTAACACGTTGCATTGATGACATCCTTAGCAAATTCATTCTACCGGTTGACAACAACGACAATCCTGAAGACAGTGGATCAAACAAGAACATTAAATGTTGAAAAATTTTAGGACTTTCATAATTTCCTGTTTTGTATTTCAGATTTATCTTTATTGTCATTGTGGAATATTGTCCGTCTTTACATGAATGTGTTTTGTAGTAAAATTTGTAAAGTACTAAAGTCAGCTTCATGGATCAGTTGCTGCATTAAGTGGTTATGTAGTGTATGTTATGTTCTAAGTTTTATATGATGTTGTTTTCATATAAAAAAAACTTGACAGTATGGTGCAGTAACTGATTATACCTTCAGCAATATGTGGTTATGAATTAAATTGATTTTGTACAAATGAGGAAATCATTAATAAAAAAATAAGCGGTCATCCATTCTTGCACTTGAATAAAACTTAAATCATATATCACAACAAAGTACAATGATTAAATCAATTAATTACGCACATCCTGCACAAATGAAACACAAATTACTCAAGTGTAGGTCAAAAATTGATTTCACAAGTTTTTGTGCAGTAATTGGTTATGTCTTAAGTCCTATGTGGTTGTTTTTGAAGGTAGTTATGTACGAAGAAAAAAAATGCTTAAGTTCAATATCAAGGATTTGCTCCTATCTTTAATTAACATATATGCATGTGGTTGGTGGCTGGCACAACTTCCTTCAATCACCGCTGTCCTTGATTTTATTCGTTGGGTCTCTTGCTTTTTTTTTTCTTTAAATGGAATCAGCGTTTTTCTCTTCAAATAATGAATCTAGCAGCATCTCTCCTTTTTTTGCTTAAAAACAAAGTAGGTCGTGCATCACTTTTCCATTTGTAATTGAAGTCAGCATTTTTTCTCTTAACCGTGAGTCTATTTCTCCCAAAATAAATCAACCAGCTGGATGTTACACCCTCTTCATGTGCACCCCAAAAAATGAAATTCACACCTCCTCTTTCATTATACCTTAACATATAATTGAAGTGACATTTCTCTTTAAGTCCCAAAACATTATCTAATAATTTTCCTACAATTAATAATGCAAATAATTAGCCTTAGATAATACAAATTAATTAAAATAAGAATTTCTTATCAAATTAAGCACAATTAGCAAAAATTGGAAAATACTCGACATTCAAGCACAATTCCCTGATTAAATCTAGCACAATAAGCCAAGTGAAATCAAGAAAATATTGACTCATCATAGAGGAGTGCAACTTATGGACAATTTAAAAAAGAATCATACAATTTTAAATGATGAAGTTGAACAACATTTTTATATAATTATTTTAGATCTTAAAATTGTTTCAGCATTAAACATATTGTGAACCATATTTCTTTTTCCTAAGCACTTCCCTTTCAGTAAGATATGTTAACCATTTCTGTACTACAAAAACATTTTGTTAACTTGAACTTGAAATGGCTCCTTCATATGAAATGACGATGAATGAACCACTTTCAAGTTCAAGTTATCAAATTGCAATATGAAGAACAAAAATGCTTAGATATCTAAGGAAAAGAAAATGCAAACGAGATAAAAAACATGAATCCTAATATGTTCAATATAGAAACAGGAGGCGGGATTATGTGAAATGCAAGCTATATTTATAGATGAATTGATGACGTACATCGTGTAATTATGCTTAGTAACTGCCACACTCCACCTTCTTATATGAACGTCGAAGCCCCGTCGAATTCGACGTTCAAACATCATTCAATAAATTTCGTTTGATTCATTTAAAAACAAAATGCATCCCGCTCCCCAGAAATTGTCTAATTTTCAATCACTCGCGAAGAAGGGGAGATTTGGAGGGCTTGAAGTTAAAAAGTTTGATGTGCCACTCTATATTCATATAATTCCACTCTCAATTTTCCTAAGTTAATATAATCGATTCTAAGTAATAAAGAATCGATTCAAAGCGTTATAAATTAAGAAATGCGAATGAGTTTTTAATGATTATTTATGGTCATATTAATGACAATGTGGCTTGATATTGATCACACCTTTGTTAAAATACTAAAAAGCGAAGAAATAATGCATGAGAGGGGTCAAATTTGTTTTTCTAATAATGTTAATCATAGTATTTTTTGATATCATGATCATTTATACTAATAACTAATTATAATTATTAAAAATAATTTATTTCAATGTGGCCAATAAAAGTTTTTCTAAGAGTTCGTTTGATCTTTGATCGTCGTCGACTTTTTAAATTCGAGTTTTTTTATAAACGCTTATGTTGTAGTCGTGATCGGTCCGTTTTGACTTTTTAAAATTTTTTCTGGACTTTTTTAAATTTACAGATCCATCTCTTTCATGTCCTGGCCCGTCCGTCTCGACTTTTTTAAATTTTTTCTAGAGGTTCATAAGACAAATATGGAAACACCACAATATAGGTATAAATGTTTAAGGCAACCTAAGAAACCTTAAAAGAAATATTAGCGACAAAGATGTTAATCTTTGATAAGAATCAGAGTTGTAAACCAAGAACCAAAAGAATCCTCTCTCAACGTTGCAAATGCATATTTATGACTTCCAAAATGTCTACATATGTATTTGGTGTCCCTATATATAGGTATAAATGTTTATGGCACCTAAAAACCCCTAAAAGAAATATTTGCCACAAAGATGTTAATCTTTGATAAGAAAAATATAATTTATTTTATTTCCTATACTAATTATTATTCAGGAGATAGTCCTCTATCCTACCTTTGGCTCGGGTCAGCCCATCCCTACCTTTGGCTCAAGCCGACCCATTTCGACCTTCAACTTATGTTAGTTTGTCTGGACCTTAAGTCTTAATCTCCGAACATTCATTTTGGGTCAACCAGTCTCCACCGTCAAACTTAACCTGCCTTAATCTTCGACCCAACCCATTCTGTCTTAATTTTTGGTATAGATCTGTCTGACTATTCTCCATACACGCTGTCTATTCTCGATCTTTGACTTGGTGTGATGATCCTCTATTGTTAACTTGTCTAAATATTTTTTTTCTAACTGAGCTATCTTAATTTTTGTCCACAATATTCTAAGTTAACCTTTAGTATATCAGTCAACTTAATTTTTTCTCAAACCTAAAGTATTATAATTTAAAAATCAATCAAAGTCTTTTAGTATAATCATACCTTTCTTTAGCCTAAAACATTCATTTCAAATTACTTTCAATAATATAAAAATATTTATTATGATTTTAATTATTGTGATCTATAACTAAAACATAATTCTCATAAAATATTACTATTATTATTTTCCATATGAAATAAAATTAATATTTTAAAGAAACAAAATTTTATTCTCTTTAAATTTCACCGAAAAATCGTTCTTATATGTTTTAATATGTAAATATTACAAGATAAATTTAAACAAATTTATATAATATAAAAGTAAAAAAATTGTAAATCGTATCTTAAAATATAAAGGTAATGGTGGGTTATGGGAGGTTTATAAAGGAAAAAAGCACAGAAAAGGGCGGGAGGCTGAAGAAGAAAACCTCGAATATCCGTAACGTTGCATTTCTAATGGGAGGTTTATATTAAATTATAATGGTACTGGGAGGTTGAGAGGTTTTAAAAAGGAAAAAAAAGGCACGAGGATGAAGAAGAAAACGTTGTATATCCGTAGAATACGACGTATCCTTTGTCTTTTGTTAAACTCTTTGTTTTCTGGTTGACAATTACTACTAGATTGTGAAAGACGTTCCAAGAATTCTATCCAGACATGGCTTCTTCATCATCATCATCATCATCTAGAAGAAAAGAGAAGGTTGCCCGGGTTACAAGAAACGCAAACCCATCTGGATGGATAAGTGATGAAGGGATCTGAGGAAAGTTTTTATTCTGGACCTGCAATTGTTCAAGAAAGAAGGGTTCTTTTTTCAAGAATGGATTGCATATCAAGGGCTTACTGATTTTGTCCAGATGAAAGGAGATTGCTATTCAGATATGGTAGAGGTTTTCTACACAAACCTGAGGGTTGTAAATCGGGTCATTCACTCAAGGGTCAAAGGTGTTAACATTACTATTGAAAATTGCTGGACTGAAAGCTGGAGGTTTGGATTCTCATATCCGTGATTCTGATTCAAACAGATGGCTAACAAAGAGAGCTATATATATAAACTTCTTAAGATATCCAGGAAGGTACACGATGGATAAGCAGTATCTACTTGATGGCTTAAACAAGGAGGAGAAATTGATTGCTTATGTCCTGACTTGGCTATTGCTGCCTAAAAGATTTGTCGAGGACAGGATGTCAATAGAAGATGTATTTCTGTTGAATTCTATCAAGACTAAAATCCCAACCAACTGGGTTGCGTTGCTAAAAGACCACATGATCGCTGCAGCAGATAAATATGCACAGAAAATTCCATATGGAGTATTTATCAGCCAGGTGCTGATACTCCAAGGAGTAGATGTATCTCTAGAAGTCAGACTTGTGTGCAACAAGTCATAAGAAATTGGTATACTAAGTCTGTTTTCTATTGGGCTGGAAAGGACTGTGAATGGATGGTTCTTTAGAGATGAGCTAACTGTTGGAAGTACACCTACTCTTGCTGCAGATCATACTGCCTTCATTCCACAAACTGATTTTGAGAAATATGTTGTTGATCAATTTAGGAAGAAGTCTGAAAGGGATGAGATAGTTGAAGATTCTCTTTTCAGATGGGAGAAGAAGGGAAACAAGAATGGCATTGGCTTTGAAACTGATGAAGATTGAATGGAATCTTCTTCGTAAGAATAGGGATTACTTTTCTATGTGGATTTTTTTTATATTTTGTAATCATGACATTAAGTCACCTCTGAATTTATGTACTGCTTCGGTTTTATTTTGAAATGAAATGAAGATTTATTTTAGTAAACGATATGTGAATTGTGAATGTTGATTGCATTGTATGTGGACTAACCCTCAATCTAGTTGAGAAGAGAAGATTATGTAGTTCTGATATTGATAAAAAACTGATCACTAGTTTAAAAGTGCAAATTTCAGTACACTACTAACTTGAATCGATTAAGGAAGAAGTAAAAAGAAAAAATTTCATGTCTGATTTTAAAGAAAAAAGAATCATAAGAGCGCCACATTTTCCTATTGGCGAAAGAAAAAAAGTCGAAGACCCATCGAATACGACGTTCCTATTAAGCACACAATTAATGCTCCCAAGTACTTCAATTCCCTTCACGTCCCAGCCCGGCAACTTACAACATTCTGTGGGAGGGCAAAAAAGAAAAAAGATCCGAAAGTATGGTACATTTTGGCGGAAGAACAAAACGTCTAATCCAACAGAACTCGACGTTGTATTGATGCTCTCGTGTTTAAACAAAACACAGTCTCACTGTTTTTTGTTGTATGCGACGTGAACGTTTTTTATTGTATGTAAAAACAAAACACAGTCTCACTGTTTGTTCGTGGTTCCATTTCTGCTTGAACTTTCTTCTTGGTGGACGAATGCGATAAAGAAAGAAGGTTATTTTTAAGTCATTTCTGTCTTTCTAATGTCATTTGGTTCTCATATCTAAGATTGACCGATTGTTTTTCGTTTATCTTTAGGTTGTTTTTCGTACGGGGTCAGCGAACTTCATCATCTTCTCTAGTGACATCATTTGAAATATGTTTTTTTTCTTCTTAAAATACTCTTACGTATGATGTATATGCTCGTGTTTGTGTTGTGTTTGTCGAATCTGGACGTATGATACCTATATGTATAACGATACTATGATAGTTTTTTTTCCTTCAACGTATGATATTTGTGTTCGTTCGTTGTCAGCGAACTTCGTCATCTTCTCCAGTGACACCATTTCAAGTTTGATTTTTTTTCCTTCAATATCTCTTACGTATGATATATGTGTTCGTGTTTCTCGATTCTAGACGTATGATATATGTATAACGATAGATATTTGTGTTCGTGTACGTATACTATGATAGGTATTTATTTTTGTTTCTCTACGTAAGTTAGTTTTTTTTTTCGTGGATTCTTTTCATTTAGTGTAGTAGTATGGATCGAAGTTGGATTCATCAGCGTCGTATTAGTGAAGAGTGTGAGCGAGGGGTTTCTGAGTTCATACAATATGTTAAAGAACACGCAAGACCAGTGAACGGGGCATATTTTTGCCCTTGTGTTCGTTGTCTCAATCCAGTATATGAAGACTTGGACAACATCCGTGATCATCTGTTCATCTATGGAATAATGAGAAGTTATACAGTTTGGACTTGGCATGCGGCAGTATTATATAAGCCAACAACTTTAAGAGGTTCGGATTATGTCGACGAATGGATGAGTGATCATTTAGACGAAATGGTATGTGACGTTGGCGAAGAAAATTTTGGAAGAGCTCATTTATACGATAGTCTTAAGAACAATTCGGAGCAAGAGTTGTATCCAAGATGCATCAATTTTACAAGGTTATTGGCTACTTTGAAACTGTTTTCTTTGAAAGCAAGAAACGGATGGACTGATAAAAGTTTCATGGAATTGTTGGAGTTGCTAAAGGAGATGCTACCAGAAAATAACACGCTACCTATCCGTAATTACGACGCGAAGAAAATTCTATGTCCAATGGGTTTGGAATACCAAAAGATACATGCATGTCCCAATGACTGTGTATTGTATAGAGATCAGTAGGCTTCAATGAAGGTGTGTCTGATGTGTGGTGCGTCACGATTTAAGAAGAAACATGATGGAAATAACGATGAACACAATGAAAGTCCACTGGCTAAGGTCATGTGGTATTTACTTATAGTACCTAGGTTGAAACGATTCTTTTCTATTAAAGAAGATGCGAAGAATCTTATGTGGCACGTTGATGGAAGAAAATGTGATAATCTTCTTCGACACCTAGCTGATTCCCCATAATGGAAGAACATTGATGGCACATTTCCTGAATTTAGTGCAAAACCGAGAAACTTAAGACTTGCACTTACTACCGATGGTATGAATCCTTATGGCAACTTAAGTAGCAAACATAGTTCATGGCCAGTTATTTTGATGATTTACAATCTATCTCCTATGTTGTGCATGAAGAGAAAATACATGATGTTGTCTATGATGATATCAGGTCCTAGACAACCTGGAAATGACATTGATGTTTATCTAAAACCGTTAATTGACGATTTAAAAATGTTGTGGGAAGAGGGTGTCGAGGTCTTCGATTCATATTCAAAATAAAACTTTCGTTTGCGTGCAATGTTGTTTTGCACCATAAATGATTTCCCAGCATATGGGAACTTGAGTGGTTACAGTGTTAAAGGTCATTTTGCATGTCCGATTTATGAAGAAAATACTAGCTATCTTCAACTGAAGCATGGGCATAAAACTGTGTGATGGAAACCCATTTATGGCATTCCATTCGAAGGAGTATCAACTTAAGCTAAGACTAGGAAAGGGAAGTTGAAGAAGAACTTTTAAGGGCTCTTTCTTGATTTTCTTTCTCTATGTCTTAGAAGGATTCCTCTTTAAATACTATATGGTTGTTTTGCTTTGTAGGATACAATAAAGGCAAGAACCATGGTCAACCATTCAAATTTGGGAAAAGCATTATTCAAGGAATCAGCACCAGGGTCGCTCAAGCGCCCTCAGACAGGGGGCTCCAGCTCAGATGCACCAAATGGACTTCTTGGCTCACGTGCGCTCCAGCGCCCTCGGATAGGAGGGGCTCCAACGCTAGCGGAGCAGCCTGAAGCACGTTTTGGCAGCACTATCCATGTGACCTAGCATACATCTCGTGACCCAGCTGACTTGGCCTTCAAGCTCGTCTGTTATTTTGAATTTTGGAGGGAAATTAGCTCAGAATTGAGGCCCTTCTTCACCTATAAATAAGAGGGCCTCCCCTTTGTAATTCTCACTTTTGGATGTAATGAAATGCTGCAGAATTGTTTGCTCAGCCTCTTATATCCCTTAGTCACCTCTGAATTTCGAATTTAGATACTCTCCTCTAGCTTCCTTCCTTAGTAGGAAGGCCTTCTGAGCTTGGAGGCATCATACACACACCACACCTTCATCCAAACTTTCATCAAACACCCTTCTATGCATCTATTTCACTGCACCAAATCTCATTTCGCTGTGCATCTGTTTCGGAGCTTCTTCTTGCGTGCTTAATGCAAGAAGAGGGTTCCATCAAGTGGTATCATGAGCTTAGGTCATCCACGCACAAGGAGCTAAGTTATTTCCTCCATTTTCTATTTCATTTCTGCATTCTGTTATGCTTTCTGTTTCAGATTTCCAGCTTCTGTTTTGAATTATTTTCAGTCTGTTTTGCTATTTCCAGTCACTATTGTTGTGTTTCCATTGTATAATCATGTTTATCTTTCATTTTAAACGGTGAATCTTCTTTGCTTGAGTCATTTTCAGCGTTATCTTTCAATTTCAAGTTTGTCATAAGTCATGTGCACATTCTGATGCAGAAAAAGCATGATTCCAAGCTAGTTTCTAAGTCATAAAGGTTGTCTTTAAATTCAATTTTAAGTAGAAAAATAACAGTTTTTCAACTATTATCAGATATATATCGCGCCATACATTGATGCGTATGTGTTTCCCAATATTGTCAACTTTTATCAAATTTTAATCAATAAACTAACTCACTAGTTGTTGGTACATGATAGGGGCCATTGGCAACTCATGGTGATCATTCCAAAAAAAGCACAAGTTGTATGGTTTTGTTCTCTTCATAGGAAGATTAAAACGGAGTTGAACTCCTTGATACAAACGTAAGTATTACATTCATTCTTATCAATTCATTATGATATTAATATATGAACTTATGTTTCTAATGTTTCAAATGCTTCAAATTTGTTTAGAGTTGTGACTAGGACTAAAGGACAACAACTTGAAAGTATATATCCTAAGGTTGGCATTCATTGATCTTTAACCTTTAATTTTCGTAGTCAAATTTAAACAAACCATTACATTTGACTAAGTTCTTTCACTTGTTTAGTGTAATAGGAAGAATGATTCTTGGGCATGTGGCTACTATATCATGTCATGGATAAAGGCAATCATCCGAGCAAAAATCAGAGGGGAATGGACTGAGGTAGAAATTTACATTTGAAAATCTAATAAGTATCAATAACTTTTGACATTAAAATGAATATAATAGTAAAGTTTCCTTGATTATGCAGCGGTTCAACACTACCTCTTCATTGTCCACTTCAGTAATAAAGATGATAACAGAGGATTGGGCAGGATATTTGAATAAACATTTTAAATAGCTATAGCTTTAGGTTTTTCATTTCATGATAGTAGCATTTTCTTACTTGTGCAGCTTTTGAATTGTTAATAGATTATTGTGAATAGATGAATACTGTGAATAGATGAATATTGTAAATAGATGAATGGAAAACTGGGTTCTTTTAAGTTTTGATGATAGCATTAGCGTCTTTTAGTTTTGCTATTTAATTGGAATTGATGAATTGATGATAGCATGGTTTAAATTAATTAATTTTGTAAATATATGTGAATTGGAAAATTGGTTTTTGTATTTCAGGTTTGGTTAAATGAGCTAAACCGAATCCAATTTTAAAAAAACACTTAAGGTAACGTCGAAGTATACGCTTTTGACGTTCATACAACGATAATAACGTCACAAATCGACAAGTTCGACGTTAACCTTACGTCCTTCCCCTTATACGTGACGTCAACTATTCCTTCAAATATAAATATTTATTCAAATATTACTCAAAAATTGACGTCCTCTTTGAACTTCGACGTGAAGATTACGTTCGTTATCTTCAGTAAGGACGTTAACTTTACGTCACTTCCATCGTACATTAGACGACAAATCTTACTATAAATATAAATATTTATTCAAATATTGGACGTCATTCTCTTTACTATAGGACGTAACGTCACGTCGTTGCAAAAAATCGACGTTAGGCTTACGTCAATTCTCGGTCCACTCGATGTCAAACTGTCCTAGTTACGTCGCCCAGTAATATTCGACATAAAATTTACGTCACCCGCTATGACGTCGATCTCAAATTCAACGTTAAAAGCCAAAAATAAACGACGTCAAACACTATTTTTGTACAAGTGCATATTGACTTTGTTTCAACCAAGGGTTGAAATTACCTTGTCCGAATTGCATTCTGTAAGCACTAGACACAAAACACTAAAAAAGTAAAAATTAAAATTTATAGTCAAAGTTAATCAAGAATCACACAAATAGAATAGTTTAAACCGTGAGTCCCCGACAACGGCGCCAAAAACTTGTTGATGGATCGGCAAGTGTACCGAATCGCACAAGTAATATAAAATGGTAAGACCAAGTATCGTTTCGCAAGAGACTTATGTCACTAAATAGTTATGTGATTACTCAACTAATTAAGACTCTAAAAAACATATTTTGGGGTTTTTCAATGCAAATGCAATGAAATAAACATGAATGCAATTTGATCAATTTAGGCTAAACACAAGAATGAATGGATGAAGTTGGTAATATGAGACGAATATGTTGTTACGGTTTAGATTTAACCTAATTTACTCTCATGTATATAAGAATTCTTCTTCTTTCATTAATGTCAACGTCACTCGCTAAATTACTTAAAACCCGATCCCTCAATGAAGAAAGCCTATCCTTAATTACTAAGTCACAATCCCTTGCATCCCTAATAATTAATTTTGCATTAAGATTAGAAGCTTAAGACGACCAAAACTGATACCCCCATCCCTAAGAAATACTGCTTTTGGGAGAATTCCCTAGATCATGATTTGTAAGATATATCTCGATAACAATCCTAAGGAGAGAAGAGGAGATATGTCACTTCCCCAAAACGTACAACCCTAGGAGTACGAAATCTCCTGATACATGAGAGTTCTCAAGGTTACATCATCCCCCAATCAACAAATAGAATTACAATGGAATGAAAGAATGGAAGAGATAGAAAAACCCTAGAAAGAGAAGAGGAGAGTTGTCACCATCCCCTAATCAACCCTCAAGGAATAGAAAAGCTGTCACCATCTCCAAATCTACCCCTAAGGGGTGAAAAGTGTGTTTTTGTGCTCAAGCCATCAAAAGATACAATCCCTAGGACGTCCAAGTCCTCAAATAGAACATAAAAATAACAGAAATAAGGTCTGACCCATGTCGCTCGCAGTCAAGCGCCCTAAGTGGGGCGCCCGGGTGCGAAACGGGTCAAATCTGGCGCTCAAGCGCCCCTAAAAGAGCGACCGGGCACGTAACGACACTAATTGCTGCACTCTGGTTGACTTTTGTGCACTTTTGTTGACTTTTCTGCATTATGGTTGACTTTTTTGCATTATGGTTGACTTTTATGAATTCTAACTATTTGGTACTTTGTTAAACTAATTTTTGTTGCCTAAAATCAGAACAAAGTCTAGTCCCCACTATTGTAGTATAGGGATGACCAGAATATCAAAATATAGAGTCAGATCTTGTGTTTTTTGTTTACTATCTAAACTACTAACTAGGTGGGGACAAAGAAATGAAGTTGAAAGAAATGAAACTAAAAAGAAAATTTGTTTAAAAGATAGAAAGAAAATTAAAATGAAATAAAAGAAATTAGTATTCTAAACTACCTAAAACAGATAAGGAATCTAAAACTAAACTAGTATGATCTACCTAAACTAATAGTAAACAGAAGCAAAACTTTATTTAAAATGAAACATTCAAAATAACAGAAGATCACTACCTAAACTAAAACCAACATACAAATCATTCAACAAATGTAAAGGAATTAAAGAGTAGAGCTAAAGACATACACAAAATTCACAATCATAGACAAATGCAAATTGATTTGGATGAAAAAGTCATAATTGCACTTCAGGAAGACATCCTGTAAAGATTTAAACTCACTTTGGAGTATTTTGGATCATATTGTAGAACCTGTTTTGGCAATTCACACTTATTCACCAAAGCAATGTACATAAACCTAATCATCAAACAATTTTATTTTCACATTCAATCAAAACCAGCAACAATAAAATCAAACCTATTCTATACTATAATGCAATGCTAAATCTATAAGGTAAACTAAACTAGTAATTCAACTCATCACAAACAACAAATGAAATCAAGTAATACAACCTATACTATTATCAACCAATCAAAAGAATCTATAAAAGGAATCAGAATTGCATTAAACTTTGAAGATAAAAGTACATGATACCAGAAATCACCGAAAATCACTCCCTGTCACCCTCGCAACTCAGTGAAATCTAGAATCGAAGAAAAGCGCGATAAACCCTAGCCTATGAAAGCGATAACCCTAGAACGCAGCGTCTGTCACCCGCCACTCTCTACTCTATGAAACTAAAGAATGTAAAAGTTGTCTCTCATTCTCACTCTCACGATCTCCAAGTCTCGTGAGTGGAGTCTGTCACCCTCCACCCTTCACACCTCTCAAAAGCTATTTACATCCCTTTATATAGGGTCAAAAAACATAAGGAAAATAAAAGAGAAGCTTGGCAGCTTGGACGCTTCGCCCTTCCCATCGGACGACCCTCCTTTCTTTTTCGTTCTAAGCCCTCTAATGATCTTCATTTTCCCGCCTGTCAGCTCTTCTTCTCCGGGTAGAGGACCGCGTCAGCTATGGAGCTCTTCTTCTCACTTTGCTCAAAGCCTTAACTCGAGGGTTCTTTTCTTCTCGGTTTCGCCCTTTCTCTCGTCTTACTCTCTTGGCTCGTGTGTGCTACTGCCTCCAAATGAAGTGATGGAGTGAAGACCCCCAAAGGAACAGAACACCATAACGATGACGTTCCACTAAAGGGCAAAGCCCACTGCAGCAGCGCCATTCCACTCAGCCCAATTCTCCAAGCTTGCACTGTCAAACCAAATGCAGTGTTTTACGAATGGCCTAATATCCAAAGGTGGCAGCAGCATTGTCAGCCCAAGGCTTGCTTCTCAGCGGCCCAATTACTTTTCCGCAGCACAAAGCTTCTAATCAGCAGCTAAATTCAATGCAATGGCCCAATTTGACTTCCAACGTCCCAATTTCCAGCAATTTAACTCATAACCCATCAGCAAAGGCTTTCCTGCAATATAACTCAAAACCCATCAGCAAATAAAAGCAAGGCATTTTAACAATTAAAAATAAAGGAAAAGATTTTTATTAACAAATTTTAAAAAAATATTAATTTCCTAATTATTAACAAAGACTAAAAATTATATCTAAAAACCTATTTTTAACTAAAATTCTATAAAACTAAAGAATTTACAGAAAAACCTAAAACTAATCTAATTCTACAAAATTAAAGACAAAAATATGATATCCTAGACTTCTAAACAAAATTAAAAGTGCAAAAATAGAGAGTTATCATACTTTAACTCTTCTTTCAAATGATTCCAATAGCCTACAAAATCAAGGGAATTTAGTAATAAAATCATCAAATATAACCTCAACTCTCTTATTCACAAAACTAAAGTAAAAACATGATTCCAAGCAAGTTTCTAAGCAGAAAAGGGTGCATCTAGTGTCAAAATTACATCATAGATAACGGTATTTTCAACCGTTATTAGCTTGGCCGAACCAGTATAAAAACCCAACGTTGGATCTTTCTTCCCCTGCACTTTTTATTCAGTCGACTGCATACTGCATTAAACCGATTATATTTCTGCTGCATAAACAAATCTTTTTCCTTGCATTTCAAGAAAGCTTTTAAAGGCATCAACTTTGCGAAAAAGATTTAAAGAAAACTTTGTTTTTACATTTCACCAATTCACCCCCCTCTTGGTGTGAGAAATTAAGTCATTCTATTTTCAACAATTAATTGATTATCACACCATTGTAATCGATTTAGTCATTCATATATGCTTTTATGCATGTGTTTTTATATCACTAAAACATATATTGTGAATACACACAAATATGATCATTTCACAAACACAATAGTATGCAACAATCAACACAATATGTCAACAAATATGACAAACACAATATGTGCATATTTCACAGTAAGCATTAACACATACAACACATAACAAGTACACATACATGTGTTTTTATTATCAATGTATTGTCATCATAAAAAACAAACATCATAGGGATTGGGTTTAGCTAACATTGTGCTCCCCCTATCAACAGATGTGCTTATATCTTTGTATGCATATTGTATGTTTCTGAGTGATGAAAACCATAAGCACAAAAGCTTAAGTTTTGAACTATGGCAAAACCGCAAGTTTGAATCAGTTATATTAGTTGGTAAATCGATTAAAAATCGTGTGTTTGAATATATCATTTTCAAATGTGTTGTGATGAGTTTTTGAAGAGAAAAAGTTTTCAAAATTTGTTTCAGTGTTAATCTTAATCGATTACACATTTTATGTACTCAATTAAGTCTGTTATCTTTCCAAAATTGTTTTCATCTTAGTAAAACATGCTTTAACGGTCATATTTTTAAATATGTTTGACTAATATTAAATGAGAATCGATTACATTAATTGTGCATTCAATTAAGAGTTGAGTTAGTTGTAATTTTGTTACATCTGGTTTTTATTCTGTAACTGATTACATTACTAACGTTTGTTATGTATTGTAACTGATTACATTACTAACGTAATCAATTACTTTGCGTTTGTTATGATCGAAACTATAAATTGACGCATTGTTTGTATTTCTGTAAGTCTTGGTCATTTGTACATTTTCATATATGACAGTTTTGATCTGAGAAAGTTTTACAGATTACATTGATGCTCCAAGAATCAAGAAACAAAGATCTTGAAGAAACTTGAAGGATTCTTGAGTAAAAAATTTTAGAGCTTGACTGGCTGATCCTATCCAAACTACTAAGGTGTATTTGTTGTGATTAGAAAAGGTTTCTGCACTTGTTGATTGTGATGTGCCCTTTTCATGTGCAATAGGAAGAACAATGAGGAGCTCTTGGACTTTGAGAGGGGATTCTTAAAGGGATTCTGCAACAAGAACGTGTGGTTCTGTGTGTGCAGGTGTATTCGTTTCTATATTTGATTGTTTGAGTGGGAAAGTTGTTTACATTGTGAGAGTGTGTTCATTGTAAAATCATTGGTGCAATTCTCCAATCATTATAGTGAAATATCGTTCAATCAAAGGTTGATTGGAAGGGTGACTGGATGTAGTGATAGACGGAGCCCAAGCCCAATTATCTTAGTATAGTATTTCTTTTACTTTTATTAAAGCATGTGTAAAAGGTGTTAGGCATGTGGTAGATAGGAGGGAATTTTAGTCCTATATATAGACATGGCACCACCTCTTGTAAATAACTTTTGAGAATAATGAATTGTCATTTTGTAGAGATTACTCTAGAGCAATTCTGTCTTAACAGTCAAGGCTAGAGAATCCAAGGGATTTTCTCTAGCCACCTTCCATTCACATCTACCGTTTTCATTTTCCCATCATCAGCTTCTCACTCCTCCATCTCAATCCTTCGCCACCAATATGCTGCCCTTGTGTGGCACGATTTGCATCAGCCACTTCACTATCTCTAATCCGCATCAGATGCCCTGCATCACATCATTATTACCTCTCACATTCACTCTCACGAGAACCACATATTTAGAGCTCCATTGCTCTCTCGAGGTTTCGCTCATCATCAATCCATATTTTCGAGCTCCTCCGCCTCAGATCTTCATCGACCAGCCACGGTTATTCTCCAAATCTCCATTCTCCCATTCATTTCTTCCTTACCTCAGCCTAATAATTCAATTTAACCCTTCTCACCTTCGATATTCGACCGATTAAATCTTCCCTTACCTTCAACCCTAGAGTTTCCACCAATTAAACCTTCGATCTAGGGTTTGCCTTCATTGTTCTGGCTTCTGCTGCTTCTTCGATACCGAACCTACGAATTCACGGTTCAAATCGCTTCATCGGTTGTTTCTTAGGTTTGTCAGCTCGAGCTACTTCCGAGCTACAAATTTTCAATCCCCGAAAACGGAGTCAAAAACTTGTTAACCCTCGGTAAGTGTAACCGAATCGTATCAAGTAATAATAAATGGTAAGACCAAGTATCGTTTCCCAAGAGACTCACGACACTAAACAGTTATGTGATTACTCAACTAATTAAGACTCTAAAGAAAATATTCTGGGGTTTTTTAATGTAAATGCAATAAAATAAACATGAATGCAATTTGATCAATTGAGGTTAAACACAAGAAAGAATGGATGAAGTTGATGATATTGTTGTTGGGTTTAGATTTCACCTAATTTACTCTCATGCATTTATGAATTCGTCTTTCTTTTCATTAAAGTTAATGCCACTCTCTAAATTACCTTAAACCCGATGTCTCGGTGAAGAAAGTTTATCCTTAATTATGAGTTCATACAATTCCTAGCATCCCTAATAATTAATTCTGAAGCACAAAAGCTTAAAGGCAACCAACCCTCATATCCCTATGTCTAGGCAATACTGCTTTTGGGAGAATTTCCCTAGATCTAGATTTCCCCGTATGTGTCCATATCGATAAAACCAATAATCATGACATCGAATGAGTTAAACAATGCATGCTTTGAGCAAAGAGGAAAAACCCTAACAATTAATGAAAGAAAGCATGTATCTTATAAAAGATCTTGAAGAACAAATTCAATACATGAGAGTTTAAGAAGGTTACATCTTTCCCAACAACAACAAGGGTTAGCCCTCCATCGTCATGGAAGAACTAGATGAATAATGGAATGAAAGAATGAAACAGATAGAAAAACCCTAGAAAGAGAAGAGGAGAGCCGTCACCATCTCCAAATCTACCCCCAAGGGGTGAAAAGTGTGTTTTTGTGCTTAAGCCATCAAAAGATACAATCCCTACGATGTGCAAGTCCTTAAATAGAACATAAAAATAACAGGAACCAGGTCCAAGCCCATAAAAATTACAGAAAAGTGGCCTAAGGCCCATAAAAACGCCGCTCATCGGTATTTACCGCTCAACGGTAAGTGCAGGTCTTCAATTTTGCCCCTCAACTGCTGTTTTTGCCCCTCAGTGGTGATTTCGGCACCTCAAAACTGGCGCTTAGCAGAAATTACCGCTCGACGCAACTTTTTCTGTACTATGGTTGACTTTTCTACATTCTGGTTGACTTGTTGACTTTTTTGGTTGATTGGTTGACTTTTTTGGTTGACTGGTTGACTTTTTTGGTTGACTGGTTGACTTTGTTGGTTTCTGGTTGACTTTTCTGCATTCTAACCATTCGGTACTTTAACTCTTCTTTCAAATCATTCCAATAACCTATAAAATCAAGGAAATCTAGCACAAAACCATTAAATTCACCTTCAACTCTCTTATTCACAAAACTAAAGCAAAAGCATGAGTTCCAACAAGCTTCTAAGTCAAAAAGGGTGTTTTTAATATCAAAATTAAGTATAAAAATAACGATTTTTCAACTGTTATCACTAGGGTTTGCCTTCATTGTTCTGGCTTTCGCTGCTTCTTCGATACCAAACCTACGGATTCACAGTTCAAATCGCTTCATCGGTTGTTTCTTAGGTTTGTCAACTCGAGCTACTACCGATTTCATGTCTTCTCGCCGATTCGCCATGAGCCTCTGTGTATCAAGTGGTATTCAGAGCCTATGTTAGGCGCGTCCGCTTGAGCTAAGTATCTCTTTCATTGACTCGAGTTCTCTATTCTAAGATTTGATTTTGTTTGTATTGTCTTCATTGTGACATTCAATTTTGCGCTTGATTTCTTCAATATCTGTGCTGTTCATTATGATTCCTTCTCTGTTTTGTGTTGATTCATGTTGCTTTGATCTTGATCTATGCTAATTTGTGTCATTAGGATTCCTTATTCTTGTTTGAAAGTTTATTGTGTTTGTTTTGTGCTTTGAGTCATTAATTTTTGTTTATTTTAATCGGTCCAATTCATTTGAGTCATATTTTCTTTGTCGATCAATTATACAGTCCGTTGATAAATTTATCGATCAATATGTATTATCGATGAATATAAATCTATCACTATTTATTTGTCGGTAAATTCAATAATTTCGATAGTGACGACTAGAATGTTGTTGTTGTTGTCATAATGCCATTGAAAGAACGTTGGAATGTCGCTGCAACGGTGGATGGGGGAACGATGTTGTTTTTGTACGCTGAATGTCGTCATTGTTTGGAACGATGGAATGTTGCACATCACCGCTGTTGGAACGTCAAACAACTAGATCACTGTTGCATCGTTGGGCAATGAGTTGGTTGTTGGAGTGAAAAGGCTGGATAATGAAAATGGGATCAAAGGTTCGCAAGTGCAACACTTTTTTTAAGTTTTTTCAACAATTATCATATTTAAAAATACTAATTTAAGTCTCTTAAAAAGGTAACAAATGTAAAAATATATTTATTTAAGTTAGTTAGTCAACAAAAAACTTCAATTATTAATTTTTATTTACCAAACTACCACTATAAATGTTTTAAGTATATTTTCTTATAAACTAACTTAAATTCCCAAACTTAAAAAGTCTTTTGTGTACGAGTATAAGTTTGTCCATTTGTGACCTACTTCTCATTCCTAGAAGTCTACTTAGTAAACTTTCAACAATATTTCACTCTCGAAAACTTTTATGCACTGCACAATTCGCAATTTGCGTGGTCCAAATATCCATTTATACCATTCTTTATTAAAAGTCCAAAGCTTTACCAAAATCATCCTCATATGAAAATAAAATTACCCACTACTAACGCTTGGTAAAACAATAAATTAACAAGGAACACAATAAGAAGGATCGCCAACTTGATCTAAGCTTCATATATAAAATATGAAAAGAAATTTGAAATATGAGAAGAACTCGAATAAGAGAAGAAACTTGAATACAAGAAGAAGAGTTGAATGACAATACAACACAAGAATAAAAAATAGAGCTTTTTACAAAAACAACTTTTTGTGGTTGAAGCTTGGTGAAGCGATAAAATATAAGTTTAAAGATAACCCATATTCCATAATACCACTTCATTAGGGGTTTGTAACTCATTACATGAATCAAAGACAACAAGCAATGGCTCTGAGTGGAGATAGCAACATCATGATAGCGGTTGAATTTACCGTTATTTGATACTTATTTTGATACTAAAAACAACCTTTTTCACTTAGAAACTACCTTGGAATTATAGTTTTGATGAATAAGAGAGTTGAAGGTGAATTTAATGGCTTTGTGCTAGATTTCCGTGTTTTTCAACAGGAATTGAGATGATTTGGAAGAAGAGTTGAAGTAGTAAGGAGTTGGAACTCAGGAAGAGATGGAAAAGCAGCAAAAAGGAGGATCACAGCAGCGTTGAGCTCCACTTCAGGGGCCCTCAGCGCCAAAGTACACTGTCTCATGCTTGGCTTCCCTTTTCTGGAGCCCTCAACGTCAAAGTACACTGTCGCACACCGTTGAGCGCCACATTAGGGGCGCTGAGTGCAACTTCGTTGAGTCGTACCACGCTTGCTTACCTTTTAAGCTGACCTTGAGTACAACTTTTGACCCGCACACTGCTGAGCGCCATAAGTGGGGCGCTAAGCGCCGTCCATTGGGCTTGGACCTATTTTCTATTATTTTTATGTTTTATTTAAGGCCTTGGACGTCCTAGGGTTCACATCTTTGGACGGAATAGGCACATAAACACACTTTTTGCTCCCTTGAAGGCGAAATTGGATGCGGAAGCTCCTATCTTCAATTTCTAGGGTTTTATCTTTCATTCTTTCTCCATTGTTCATCTAGTTTCACCATGTCAATGGTGAACTAAACTCTATTTTTTGTTGGGGATGATGTAACCTTTGTAAACTCTCATGTATTAAATTGATTCTTGATTATATATGCTTCTTTCATTAATTGTTAGGATAATTCTTCTTTGCGTAATGCTTGGTTCGTTTAACTCATTCTTTAACATGATGTATGATTTGCATGAGTACGGGAAGGTATCTTACAATTCATGATCCGGAGAATTATTCCCAGAAGCAGTATTGCTCAGGAATGGGGGTATGAGTTCTGGTTGTCTTAAGCTTCTGTTCTTCAGAATTAACTATTAGGAATGCTAGTTAAGGATAGGCTTTCTTCGTCGAGGAATCAGGTTTTAAGTGTTTTAGAGAGTGACGTTGACATTAATGAAGAAGTAGAATTCATATATACATGAGAGTAAACTAGGTGAAATCTAACCCCAACAACATAATCATCTCATAATATCAAAATCGTTCATCTTTGCACTTTTGTCTAAATGATCAAAATGCATGCATATTTACTTTTTCAGTATTTGCATTCTAAACCCAAAATAGTTTGTTTTCAAGTACTATTTAATCAAGAAATCACATAACTGTTTAGGCCGTAAGTCTCTAGGTAAACGATACTTGTTCTTACCATTTTATATTACTTGATACGACTCGGTACACTTGCCGGAGTCTTAACACATCATAAGGAAGGACTCGAAAAAGATCGATCCGGATCTTCAGTAACAAATTAAAAAGTCTTAACCCGAGTACCAAAAGCAAACATTAGAGTTCAAACCAGGAAGCATGACATTGTCAGTCACCAAAGATATGTATTATCTGTTATCTTCAAGATATTATGATATAATAATTTATTATATGATATCTTCGAGTAACAAAAAATGTTTAATATATTTGTTTACTTATGGTCTAGGAAGCCTATAAATACTTGTTATGATAGGAAGTATGATGATCTAATTACTTTACTCTCATATATTATTCACTTATCCTCTTTTACTAACTTGTGTCAGAGCACTACAGTGGAATGGTTAATGTGTACAACAAATCAAGAGGAGGTGAATTGGTTTCTTATCAAAAATCGTTCTTTCAATACCTTTAATAATTTTCTCGTCAAAATATAAATTCCTTAATTACAATTTAAACAAATAAAAGATTAAGGAAGAGAGAAAATTGCACCGGTGATTTTTATCCTAGTTCGGATCACACAGATCCTACGTCCAGTTGTTAATCTCAAATGAGAATTAACGCTTCACTATCACAAACCAACAAACTGTTACAATCAAAAGAAAATTAAACAGTTTAAGGTAAGAAGACCTCTCTTGTTACCCCAAGAGTTGAAACTCACTTCCCTGATACCAACAAGGGATGAACAGCTCCTCCGAATCCTTCACGAAGGATGACCACCACCTTTGAATCTTCAAAAAGGATGAACACTGTTAACGGTTGAAAATACCGTTATTTGTGATGTAATGTTGATACTAAATACACCATTTTTTCACTTAGAAACTTGCTTGGACTCATACTTTTTAATTAAGTTGTGTGAATAAGAGAGTTGAGGTTGAATTTGATGATTTTATGACTAATTTCCTTTGTTTTGATAGAAAATGAGTTAATACAGGAAACAGAGATGAAGTGTTAAGGAGATAGAGCTCAGAAAGGGCTGAAAAACCACCAGAAGGAGGAACCACACAAAGCGTGGGCGCCCTGCAGGAAGCTTCAACGCAGAAAAATCGACGTCCAACGCCCGGGCGCCCTCCTAGGCCACCCGAGCATCGGCCCCCGAAGCCCGAGCATCCAATTGAAGGCCTTAATTCCTACGAAAATCGACGTCTCCCGCCCGGGCGCCCTAAATGGGGTGCCCGAGCGTCGCGCATTGCAGATCCGGCCTAGTTTTTTCTCTGTTTCGACAATTTTGGATCGCGCCCTATTTCTACTCTTTTTCGACTTTATTTAAAGGACCCAGGCGCTCTAGGTTTTGTATCTCTAGCTGGAGCAACACAATAGCACACTCTTCTACTCTCTAAAGGCGGATCTAGAGGCGGGAGCTTCCTCTTCTACTATTAGGGTTTCACTATTTCATGCTTTTCCATTATTCATATAGTTTATCCATGTCTATGGGGAACTAAACTCTATTTGTTGTTGGGGAATGATGTAACCTTGTGAACTCTCATGTATTTCAATTGATTCTTAATTTATATGCTTTTTCATTAATTATTAGGGGATTCATTTGTTTCAATGCTTGCTCTATTTAACTCTTTTAGTCGTATGATTTATGAATTGCATGAGTGCCGGGAGGTTCCTTACAATTCAGGTTCTTATTGAATTCCCCCAAGGGTAATATTTCTCAGGGATAAGGGTATGAGTACTTTGTCGTCTTAAGCTCTTGATCTTCAGACTTAATTTTCTAGGAACGCTAGGAATTGCACGAACTAGGAATTAAGGCAAGCTTATTGCGCCGAGGGATCGGGTTCTAAGTAATTTAGTGAGTGACGTTAATATTAATGTAAAAAGAAGAATTCTTATATACATGAGAGTAAAACTTGGTGAAATCAAACCCTAACAACATATTCATCTCATTTTATAAACAACCTCCCTTCATCTTTGTGTTACTCTACTATTGATCAATTTGGATTCATATTTAATTTTATGTCTTTGCATTTGAAACCAACAATCTCGTTTTATTTAAGTCTTAATTAATTGAGTTATCACACAACTCTTTAGTGCTGAGAGTGTTTAGGGATACGATACTTGGTCTTACCATTTTATATTACTTGTGCGATTCGGTACACTTACCGATCCATCAACAAGTTTTTGGTTTCGTTTCTGGAGATAAAAAATATTGTTAACAAGTTTTTGGCGCCGTTGCCGGGGACTCATGGTTTAAACTATTCTATTTGTGTGATTCTTAATTAATTATGGCTTTATTCTATTTTACTTTATTTTATTTTATTTTCGTATCTTTTATTTTTATTTTTTTATTTTTTTTTTGTGCTAACAGTACTTTCTAGGGTTTTGTTTGGTTTATGTAGGTTACAGTAAGAACAAGGAGCAACAAAAGTTCTGAACCTCTTCTTGAAGGACTTGAGATTAGTAGGAGGCCACTAAGAAAGAGACTACCTTCTCTAGAAAGAATTTCGCAGGTCCTACAATCTGATCAGGAAAGCATGGACAACAATGATGGCACACGTACTTTGGCAGATTATGCAATTGTTGTTGGCCCTTACCATTTTAACATCATTGCAAAGCCAATGGTCAATGCCACAAACATGGAGATGAAGCCTGCGTTGATCCATCTAGTAAAAAGCAACCAATTCAATCGACTGTCCATTGAAAGTCCATATGAGCATCTGACCACTTTTAATGAGATTTGCAACACTGTGAAGCTGAATGGAGTGCCAGATGATGCTATAAGATTGAATTTGTTTCCTTTTTCACTGGGAGGAAACGTTAAACTACGGCTAAACTCTTTTCCTGAAAACAGCTTTACTAGGTGGGAAGATGTGGTAGCAAAATATTTGAATAAATACTTCCCACAGTCAAAGATCAACAAAGGAAAGTAGGAAATCTCTTCTTTCATCCAAGGCATGGAGGAATCATTAGGACAAGCATGGGATAGATACAAAAGATAGCTGAGAAAGACACCTACCCATGGTTTTGATGAAGCAACAGTAGTCATTATTTTCCTTGGAGGTCTTTGTTCACAAACCAAATTGATGTTGGATGCCTCAGCTGGAGGCAACATCAAGTGCAAGACTCCAGAGGAAGCTTATGAGTTAATTGACAACATGGCTACCAATGATAATGAGATGAACAATGAAAGAAAAGCTTCCTCACAACCTAAGGCAGTTTTACAGCTACAGTCTTATGATGCCTTGCTTGCTCAAAATAAAATTATCACTCAACAGTTGGAGATTTTGACAAAAAAGCATTCTCAACCATCAAAGGAGTGCCAGAATGTTTCACAGGTTCAACAGCAACTCTATGAGCTATGTGGTGGTGATCATATTAATGGTCAATGTGCAGTGCCCGAGAATCTCAATGAGAATGTGAACTACATGGGCAACTAGTTTCTTCCCAACAACTACAATCAAGGGTGGAAATCCCATCCAAGAATGGGACAAAGCCAATTTGGGAAAACTGGTGGTCAAAGCTTGAAGAAGCCCTCCAACAATTTATGCAGGCAAGTCTTTCCACTCATAAAAGCAATGAAGTTGCTATAAGGAACCTGGAGATGCAGGTTGGTCAAATGGCCAAGAAGTTGGAAGAGATGCCTATCAGCAGTTTTGGGGCTAATACTGAAGTTAACCCCAAGGAAGACTGCAAAGCTATTGTAAGCATGAATGATGAGAGAGAAAAAAAGAAAGAAAAAGAGAGAAAAAAAAAGGTTAGATGAAAGAGAGAGAAGAAAAAGAAGAGAGAAAGAGTGAGATTGAGGAAAAAGAAAAAGAAAAAATTAAAAAAGAAGAGAGAGAAAGTCAGATTGAGAGAAAAGAAAATGAGAGGATTGTGGAAAAAGAGATAAAAGAGAAAGAAGAGATTGAGAGAAAAAAAGAAAAAAATAAGAAAATTCTTCCTTATCATGAGGAGTGTTCAAAAAAGAGAAAAAAGATGCAATCAGGGTGTTTTGATGAAATCTTCAAGAAATTAGGGATAACAATTCCTGTGACTGAAGCGTTACAACAAATCCCTAAATATGATAAGGTTTTAAAAAAACTCCTCAAAAGAAAGAAAAATTTAGAGGAGGACTCTATTGAGATACAAGGTGATTGTAGTGTGATTTTGCAGAAGGCTCTTCCTCTAAAGGATAAAGATCCAGGAAGTTTCACTATTCCTTGCACTATTAGGAGGGACAAAATAGGGAAAGCCCTAATTCATTTAGGGTCTAGTATCCATTTGATGCCCATGTCTGTACTTGAAAAAAATGGTGGTTGTGATGTCAAGCCTGCAAGGATGACTTTATGTATGATAGATGGATCCACCAAAAGGCCCTATGGTGTGGTGGAGGATGTGATAGTTCAAATTGACAACCTTAAATTCCTGGTGGACTTTCTTGTTATGGAGATGGGGAAAGATTTGGAGATCCCTATTATTCTTGGAAGGCCATTCATGAAGACGGCCAAGGTAATCATCAATGTTTATGATGGAACTATAGCATTTAACGACCAAGAAGAAGAGGTGACCTTCAATGTTTTCAATGTTGAGCAACCGGTTCAAATAAAGAAGACTAGTCTCAAAGCTGCATGTGAGGATGCACACGGGACTAGTACAAAAGCTGTTAAAACAGGTAAAAAAGGTAAAAAGTGTTTTCTGTCACATGTTAAGGAAAAAAAAAGATAGCAAAGGAGCAGATGTTCATCTGGATTAACTGAAGGAACATGAAGGACTGAGACCAGGAATACCAGTAAGATTTAACAAAAAGCTTTGGGTTGTGTAAGAACTCAGAGCTGATGGACTGATAGAGATTGAATCTCTAATTTCAAGGAGAACAAAAAAGGTGAAAAGGAAGCTGCTAAAGATCTCTTGGTGTGGAGAAGAAAAAGATGACACCAAGATCAAAGATGGGATATGAGCTTATTGGGTCAAGCTAATGACGTTAAAGAAGCGCTTGCTGGGAGACAACCTAGTGTTTTACAAACTTTTATTTTATTTTTCTGTTTTTGTTTTATTGTTTTGATTAATTGGATTTTGTTTCTGTTTTAATTTTTTCTTTCATTTATTGTACCTTGTTTGAATGAACTTCACTACTTTGATTCAATTGTGATTGTTTTGTGATAAGTATTGCTTTGTGATATTTTAGTGTGTGGATTGAAGTTGAGATGATGCATGATGTGTTGATATACAGGTGATAGCTCACAGAGTATGAAATAGGTGCTTGAGGTAAAACTTGATTGAGATACTGAGCAGGATGTTTTTCTGAATTCTAGGACTTGAGAGTTTACCTGTGTGAATTTTGGGCTTCAGAGTTGTTGTGAATAATTGCTATTACTTTGGAAGCATGAAGGATTTTGCCCAAATTTTCTATGATTGAACTACTTGTTTGCAGGTCCCATATGATCAAGGCCATCTTTTGTTATCCCTTAATTTTTTTAGCTTATTCATGAATTTTTCCAAATAAAAAGAGAACAGTTTGTTCCATCCTTTGAACCTTTAGCCTTAAGCATGTTTTGAAAACCCTATTTTAAATTCTTTACCTTGAGTTGAGAATATTTGTGAGGTATTGAAAAAGGTTCAAGTTTGGGTTTGCAGGATAATAAGCAATGAGCAAAAAGAAAAAGAAAAATCAAAAGAAAAGAAAAATAAAAAGAAAGAAAAGAAAGCTCACTGCAAGGGAAAAATATTGGGAAAGATCTTCTTGAAAAGAGAACCTGTGTGTAATTGTTCAATTCATAAATATCTCTCTTAACTCAAGGATTTTGCATTCCTGAAAAATCATGTTTTTTCTTAGCCAAGCCAAGTTACAAGCCAAGAAAAGCCCTTGTGATGAAAACCTGCTTGTGAGTATGTTTGATTTTGGTAAAATGAAAGGAAAAATTAATTTGTGTGATATTGTGATAGCAGAGTGATTGAGAGATCTCGCTATACACCTGTGAGTTGAGTGATACACTTTTGAGTGCTTGAGTAATATACTTTTGAGTGCTTGAGTGAAACATTTTCCTTGGTGAGAAATAGTTCTTTGAGTTTCTGATTACATCCTTGCTTAGTTGATTGATCATTCTTAAGGATAGCATCTGTTGAAATACATGAGCATCACATTGATTTTGATTGAATTAAAGCATTTGCACATCTACATTGAGATCTTTATGCTGAATTGATAAAAGTGATTTCTTGTCTTGAAGGAAAAAAGTTTTGGAAAAAGGTTGAGTCATTGTAGTGATTGTCCTAAAAAGCTAAGTTAAAATTTGTTTTGCTTGAGGACAAGCAAAGTTCTAAGTTTAGGGTTGTGTTATCGGTTGAAAATACCGTTCCCTTTTTCACTTAGAAACTTGTTTGTGTCAGAGCGGCTGCAGCGGAATGGTTAGCGTGGGATAACAAACCAAGAGGGGGGGTGAATTGGTTCTTACTAAAATCGTGTGCCTTAAAAATTTCTACTCAATTAAACTTATTTAGCAAATAATAAAGACAATAAAATAGAGTAAGGTTGAGAGAAATTTGCACAGTTGATTTTATCCTGGTTCGGATCTTACCAATCCTACGTCCAGTCGCTTATCTCAAAAACAAGATAAACACTTCACTAATCACAAAACTATTACAAACTACAATCACACAGATACAATTTGTAAGAGTTTAGAAAACACCTCTCTTGAAGCCACAAGAGATGAAACAACACTTCCTTTGAATCTTCACAAAGGATGAAACACTTCCTCCGAATACTTCACGAAGGATGAATTCCTCTTCCAAACACTTCCTTAGATACACCAAGGATGAACCAGCTATTCCTCTATCACCGTAGCAGTATTTCACCAACTCTACAGACAGAGTTTCCTTAGCTGAGCAAGAGCACACAATTCTCAAGAGTTTCAGAGTATTTTGGCACAAGGGAAGAGTTGTCTTGAGAGAAAATGAGAGTCTATTTATAGATTCATCCAAAGGCTCCTCCATTTTCGCTTTTAGACTTTCTGACTGTGTTAATCGATTAGCTACAGTGGTTAATCGATTAACAACCCAACGGATACTTCAACGGTTCTAAAAACGGCTAGTTTTTCAAACGTTCACCTTGTTAATCGATTAACAGCCCTTGTTAATCGATTAACACTAATCGATTAACACCCTCTGTTAATCGATTAGCACTGCACTGCTGGGCTTCTTCATGGCGCACTGGAACAATCGATTAACAGCCCTTGTTAATCGATTAACGCTAATCGATTAGCACCTCTTGTTAATCGATTAGCACTGCACAGAATTTTGCTTATGGCTTATTTTTACATCACTTTTGAATGCATACATAAAACTACTAATTTTCCTATGTTCATACAATTATTACAAAAGATTACAAGTCTTCAAAGATCATTCTTCATGAGTCTTGTTTGTTCTTGACTTGAGTTGGACATCATCAAAACTTCATCTTCATCAATTTGCTAACAATCTCCCCCTTTTTGATGATGATCAAAATTTTCTTGATTTAAAGCTTTTGGTAATAATCTGTATTTGAAACACAACTTAAGGAAGAAATAATTGTTAGGGTACTTAGAAATAAGTTTAAGGCTTTAAATATTTCTCCCCCTTTTTGATCATTATTAAAAAGTGATGAATAAGTGCTCCCCCTAATTTGATTAGAAATTATACTCCCCCTTAATAAAAGCATGTATGCATAGAAAGAATAAGAAAAGACAACATACATTTTATTGAATATTAAGAAGCAAGCATACAAGGAAATATAAAGGGCACACACTAATAAAAGCATAGAAACATAAATTTCCTAGGGCTCATCATCGCTATCGGGTACATAGAGTTTTGCCAGTTTTTCATCAATCTCCTTAAGATGATTATCAATTGCATCATATCTAAGAGCATGATAAGCCATCATATCATCCATCCGTGATTGCTGCATAGAAGCCATATCTGCAATTTGTCTAGATATACTCTCTAGACTATATTCTTGGGGAGGATGGGATGGTCCAGCAACATTGGTTGGATGAGGCATAGGTATATCTTCATCTTCTTCAGCTGATGCATCATCTTCTGGTGCAATATCATCTTCAGCACGGACAAACATATTTCCTTGGCGTATAAATCCCATTTGATGCAAAGCTGATTCCTCAATTTCATGACTTCTTAAGACGGATAGAGGTTTCTCTCCGGTGACATCAACTCCTTTATACACACATATTAAGGAAATAAGGAGGGGATATGGAAGATGACTTCTATCATACCTCTTTGCCCGGACAATAGTGTCGGAGATAAGATCCACCCAATTGATTTTGATATTTTGAGTAATGGCAGACATGATCATGAGATCAATTTCAAAGCATTGGGCTAGGTTTGAGCCTCTTGGACACAACAACCATACAATAAGATAATGAAGAACCCTTTCCTCCATTCTAAGATTTCCTACAAGAAGATATCGCCTATTTGGTAGAGGTTGTTGAGGGTTGCGCATGAAAGAACGATATGCCAAAATTTTGTTAAAATCACCAAAGTCATTTGGCACATGCATGGTATTTTCTAAGATGGGAAGATGAACAACATTGGTCCAAATGTCATTATCCAGAATGATATCTATCCCTTTTACACGAGTGTAAATAATACCATTTTGGGATTTTAGATTGTAGTAGAATACTCTTACCAAATCTGGATAGTAATCCCCTTGTAGTTGCAGGAGATGCTGGACACCTTGCTCAATCAATTGCTGAGAAAATTGAAATTGATGTGTGGTAAACCAATTGAGATCTACAAATTTTTGACGAAGAATCTTGCGTTCTTTCCACATTTGTAGATATTCTTCATGTTTTCCATCATCGGAAATCCACCCTTGAATGTTCGGACCACGTGCAATAGGTGTGCTTTCCGATCCATAGCTTCTTCTTCTTCTTCTTCTTGATGGTTCAGCCATGAGAGCAAGAGATTTGAATTTTGAGAGAAGAAATGAAGTGATTTTGAGTTGTAGAGGGATGGGTAAAGTGAGTGGGTAAAAATGAGGGATGGTATGGGTTTAAATAGGCTAAAAAATGACCCCCCAACGTTCAAATTCAAAAAGTTACCGTTTATAGCCGTTTATAACGGCTAGATTCTGCAGAATTTACTGCAGGTTACCGTTGTTAATCGATTAACAGGGTGTGTTAATCGATTAACGTTAATCGATTAACAGGACGTGTTAATCGATTAACAGACGCTGATTTCCGAAAATCAGCAAATTGTTCTGCTTTTCAATTTTTAACATGTTTTTAATATCCCTAGGTCTCTTCTAAGCTCATAGAATCTATCTTTAGGCAATGCTTTGGTGAAAATATCAGCTAATTGGTGTTGGGTATCAATATACTCTATTTCACAATCTCCTTTTTGCACATGATCTCTAAGAAAGTGATGCCTAATCTCAATGTGCTTGGTTCTAGAGTGCATTATGGGATTCTTTGTAAGGTTTATTGCACTTGTATTATCACACTTAAGTGGTATATGATCTAAGTGAATGTCATAATCTTCTAATTGCTGTTTCATCCATAAGATTTGTGCACAGCAATTTCCCGCAGCAATATATTCAGCCTCAGTGGTAGATAAGGCTACACAGGCTTGTTTCTTAGAATGCCAAGAAACTAAGGAGCTACCTAGAAGATGACATGTTCCACTAGTGCTTTTTCTATCTATCTTACAACCTCCATAATCAGCATCTGAAAATCCTACAAGACTAGGTTCCGTTCCAGATGGATACCATAAACCAAATGATGCAGTTCCCTTAAGATATTTCAATATTCTTTTAACTGCAGTAAGGTGAGATTCTCTAGGACTAGATTGATACCTAGCGCACACACAAACACTTTGCATAATATCTGGTCGACTAGCAGTGAGATATAGCAAAGAACCTATCATACATCTATATTTAGTTTGATTTACCTCTTTACCTGACTCATCTTTGTCAAGATAGCAAGAAGTTCCCATAGGAGTAGATGCTTCCTTTGCTTTGTCCATGTCAAACTTCTTAAGAATTTCTCTACAATACTTAGTTTGAGAAATGAACGTACCTTCTTTCGTTTGCTTAATTTGAAGACCAAGGAAGAATGTTAATTCTCCCATCATAGACATTTCAAATTCACCCTGCATAGTCTTAGAAAATTCCTCACAAAGAGATTTATTAGTTGATCCAAAAATAATATCATCAACATATACTTGAATAATCAAAATATGTTTTCCGACTCTCTTAATAAACAAAGTGGAATCAACTTTTCCTCTATTAAAGTCATTTTCTAAAAGAAAATTGCTAAGTCTTTCATACCAAGATCTAGGTGCTTGTTTTAAACCATAAAGTGCTTTCTTTAATTTATAGATGTGATTTGGAAATTTAAAATCTTCAAAACCGGGTGGTTGTTCAACATACACATCTTCTTTTATAAAACCATTTAGAAATGCACTTTTAACATCCATTTGAAATAATTTAAATTTCATTATAGATGCATAAGCAAGAAGTAGGCGTATTGCCTCTAACCTGGCAACTGGAGCATATGTTTCATCATAATCTATACCTTCTTCTTGACTATATCCTTGAGCCACAAGCCTAGCTTTATTCTTGGTGATGTTTCCATCTTCATCCAGTTTGTTTCTAAATACCCATTTTGTTCCAATTACTTGATGAGTATCTTCTCTAGGAATCAATTCCCAAACTTGATTTCTTTCAAACTGGTTGAGTTCTTCTTGCATTGCTATACACCATTGTTCATCTTGAAGAGCTTCCTTAATGTTCTTAGGTTCAATCTGCGACATAAAAGCTACATTCATACAAAAATTAACTAAATTTCTTCTAGTGTTTACCCCTTTTGATATGTCGCCAATGATGTTGTCCAATGATAATCCTCTAGGTTGTTGCCATATTTTGTTTAGATCTTCATCATCTTGAGGATTATTCATTTTCTCTTCATTGGTTGTCTTTTGCAAGTCTTCATTTTCACCTGCATCTGATTCATCTGACTCAAGAGGTTTTACCTCAAGGTCCACAATTTCATCAAAGACAACATGCACAGATTCTTCTATTTCAAGTGTTTTCCGATTAAAAACTCTATAAGTTTTGCTAGTTAGAGAATATCCTAGAAAAATAGCTTCATCGGATTTGGAATCAAATTTTCCTAAATTTTGTTTTCCATTATTTAAGACAAAACATTTGCATCCAAAAATTCTTAAATGTGAAACATTTGGTTTTCTACCTTTAAAAAGTTCATAAGGAGTACATTTCAAAATTGGCCTAATAAGCATTCTATTTAATACATAACATGCAGTACTCACAGCATCAGCCCAAAATTGTTTAGGAACACTATATTCATTTAACATAGTTCTAGCAAGTTCCTCTAAGGATCTATTCTTTCTTTCTACAACTCC
This sequence comes from Vigna angularis, assembly GCF_016808095.1. Classification (NCBI taxonomy): domain Eukaryota; kingdom Viridiplantae; phylum Streptophyta; class Magnoliopsida; order Fabales; family Fabaceae; genus Vigna; species Vigna angularis. The sequence continues at coordinate 15,135,262 of NC_068977.1, forward strand.
ATTTTGTTGAGGAGTTCTAGGTGCAGAAAAATTATGAGAAATGCCATATTCTTCACAAAAAGTTTCAAAAGATTCATTTTGAAATTCACCTCCATGATCACTTCTAATAGCCTTTATTTTCAAGTCCTTTTCATTTTGAACTAAATTTGCAAACTTTTTAAATTCTTTGAAAGCTTCACTTTTAAGAGTAAGAAAGAAAGTCCAAGTATATCTTGAATAATCATCCACAATAACTAAAGCATAATAATTTCCTCCAAAACTTTTTATCCTAGAGGGACCAAATAAATCCATATGCAAAAGTTCTAAGGGTTTTAAACTAGAAACAACATTTTTCGAATGGAAAGATGATTTCACTTGTTTTCCCTTTTGACATGCATCACACAATTTATTTTTCACATATTTTAGTTTTGGTAGACCAATTACTAAGTCTTTAGAAATGAGTTTATTCAATTGTTGCATATGAATATGTGCAGCTCTTTTATGCCATAACCATGGATTTTCTTCTTTTACTACTAAACATGAAATATTCCTATTTGATGCATTTTCTAAATCAATCAAATAAATATTGTTATGCCTAATTCCTTTCAAAGCAATTTCAGAAGAATCATTTTTATAAATAGTGCAAGAATTTTGTTCGAAGGTTACCTTGAATCCTTTATCGCATAATTGACTAATGCTAATTAAGTTATGCTTTAATCCTTCCACATATAGCACGTCTTTGATCATCAAGGTATCTTCACTTCCAATATCTCCAATTCCAAGGATTTTTCCTTTGTTGTTATCACCATAGGTGACAAAGCCTCGTTCCTTTTTCCGGAAGCTTGTAAATTTCTTTTTATCTCCGGTCATGTGTTTTGAACATCCACTGTCAAGACACCACATATACTTCCTTGGTTTTGATAATTCCTACAACATAAAAAGAACAAGCTATTTAGGTACCCAACTACTTTGTATGGGTCCTTTGGGTTAGATTTAAAAAGATTAAAATCATTTTGCAACCCAAGCATATCTTCCACTTGGAACACCATAATGCTTAATTTTACATTTATTAGATGTATGACCCTTTTTCATACAATAAAAGCATGATGCAACATTTGTGTTCCTATAAGTAGTTCCTTTTTGTACCCAAGTTCTATGGGTTCTATGATTATGTTTAGTTTTAGGAACATACTTATTTTTAACAACCTTATTTTCATTAGTTTTACTACATTCTCCAGTGGTTGTATTTTCAGAAAAATATTTGAATTTTATGCAAGATTCACATTCATTTTTAGTAACATATTTTTCTTTTTCATAGTATAAAACCTTATTTTTTAAATTTCTAATTTCTTCCGCTTGATATAAAAATTTATTTTTCAAACTTCTGTTTTCTTCAGATAAATTTGTAAATTCAGTTTTCAAATTATCATTTATTTTAGAGAAGTTTTCAGAAGTAATTTTCAATTTTTCATTTTCTTCAAGAATATTTTCAAAATTCAATTTTAACTTTTTGAAGTCCTTTTTCAATTTCTTATGAGCTATATCTAATTTTTCAGATTCTACTAATAAAGCAGCATAAGTATCATGCAGTTCATCTTCATCCATATGACTATCATTATCAGAATAGTGTGAACTACTTACTTGGCTGACGTTATCATCATCTGCCATCAAACAGATATTTGCTTCTTCATCTGAGTCGCTTGAATCTGAAATGGTCTCATTGTCGTCTTCCCAGGCAATGTAGGCCTTCTTTTTCTTGAAGAATCTTTTCTCCTTCTTTTCTTCACCCTTCTTTTGATTTGGGCAGTCTGCTTTTAGATGCCCCTTTTCTCCACAGCCGTAACATCGGTAATTTGAGGAAGATGCTTGATTATCTTTCTTTTCGTATCTAAATCTTCCTTTACCTTTAGACTTCATGAACCTGTTTAACCTTTTGATCATGAGACTTAAATTTTCTTCTTCGTCTGAGTCTTCATCTTCTGATTTACCTTTGTTTCTTTCAACCTCCGACTTTAATGCCAAACTCTTCTTGTTGTTTTTGGCTTTTGCTTCTTCTTCATCAAGTCTTCCAAGATCAAGTTCATGCTCTCTCAACTTTCCAAATAATGCAGCCATTGTCATCGTGTTGAGATTTTGTGACTCAGAAATTGCAGTCACTTTTGGTTGCCAAGACCTATCTAAAGATTTCAAAATTTTAATGTTAAGCTCATCAGTATCGAAAGACTTACCTAATCCAATAAGATGATTTACGATGTTGGTGAAGCGTTTCTGAACATCTACTATTGTTTCCCCTTGCTTCATCCTGAACATTTCGTATTCCTGGATTAATGTATTCTTTCTTGCTCTCTTAACATCATCTGTACCTTCGTGGGTTACTCTAAGTACTTCCCACATTTCTTGTGCAGTTTTACAAATAGAAATCCTGTAAAACTCATCAACAGTTAAAGCAGATGAAATAATATTCCGAGCTTTTACATCATTACCAAATTTTCTCTTATCTTCAGCAGTCCATTGGTCACGGGGCTTTGGTTCCTGCATATTGTTAATTGGAACAAAAGGACCAGATACAACAGCATCCCAAATATCTATATCAATAGATTCCATAAAAATTTGCATTCTTACCTTCCAGAATGCATAGTTCTCACCAGTGAATAGTGGGGGTCTATTGATAGAAGCACCCTCTGCAAAGGTTTGATGTGATCCTGCCATTTGAATGACTATCAAAGCAAGCTCTGATACCAATTGTCAGAGCGGCTGCAGCGGAATGATTAGCGTGGGATAACAAACCAAGAGGGGGGGTGAATTGGTTCTTACTAAAATCGTGTGCCTTAAAAATTTCTACTCAATTAAACTTATTTAGCAAATAATAAAGACAATAAAATAGAGTAAGGTTGAGAGAAATTTGCACAGTTGATTTTATCCTGGTTCGGATCTTACCAATCCTACGTCCAGTCGCTTATCTCAAAAACAAGATAAACACTTCACTAATCACAAAACTATTACAAACTACAATCACACAGATACAATTTGTAAGAGTTTAGAAAACACCTCTCTTGAAGCCACAAGAGATGAAACAACACTTCCTTTGAATCTTCACAAAGGATGAAACACTTCCTCCGAATACTTCACGAAGGATGAATTCCTCTTCCAAACACTTCCTTAGATACACCAAGGATGAACCAGCTATTCCTCTATCACCGTAGCAGTATTTCACCAACTCTACAGACAGAGTTTCCTTAGCTGAGCAAGAGCACACAATTCTCAAGAGTTTCAGAGTATTTTGGCACAAGGGAAGAGTTGTCTTGAGAGAAAATGAGAGTCTATTTATAGACTCATCCAAAGGCTCCTCCATTTTCGCTTTTAGACTTTCTGACTGTGTTAATCGATTAGCTACAGTGGTTAATCGATTAACAACCCAACGGATACTTCAACGGTTCTAAAAACGGCTAGTTTTTCAAACGTTCACCTTGTTAATCGATTAACAGCCCTTGTTAATCGATTAACACTAATCGATTAACACCCTCTGTTAATCGATTAGCACTGCACTGCTGGGCTTCTTCATGGCGCACTGGAACAATCGATTAACAGCCCTTGTTAATCGATTAACGCTAATCGATTAGCACCTCTTGTTAATCGATTAGCACTGCACAGAATTTTGCTTATGGCTTATTTTTACATCACTTTTGAATGCATACATAAAACTACTAATTTTCCTATGTTCATACAATTATTACAAAAGATTACAAGTCTTCAAAGATCATTCTTCATGAGTCTTGTTTGTTCTTGACTTGAGTTGGACATCATCAAAACTTCATCTTCATCAATTTGCTAACAGTTTGGACTCATACTTTTTCATTAAGTTGTGTGAATAAGAGAGTTGAGGTTGAATTCGATGATTTTATGACTAATTCCCTTTGTTTAGATAGAAAAGGAGTTAATACAGGAAGCAAAGGTGAAGTGCTAAGGAGATAGAGCTCAGAAAGACCTGAAAAAGCACCATAAGGGGGAACCGCAGGAAGCTTGGGCGCCCAGGAGGAAGCTTGAGCGCAGAAAAATCGACGTCCGCTACCCGGGCGCCCTCCTAGGTCACCCGAGTGTTGGCCCCCAAAGCCCAGGCGTCCAATTGAAGGCTCAAGCCCTACGAAAATCGACGTCCACTGCCTGGGCGCCCTACATGGGGCGCCCGAGCGTCGCGCGTTGCAGATCCGGGCCAGTTTTTGCTCTGTTTTGACTCTTTTGGACCAGGCCCATTTTTTACTCTTTTCCGACTTTATTTAAACGACCCCGGCACTCTAGGTTTTGTATCTCTGGCTAGAGCAACACAACAAGACACTCTTCTACTCTCTAAAGGCGGATCTGGAGGCAGGAGCTTCCTCTTCCACTCTTAGGGTTTCACTATCTCATGCTTTTCCATTATTCATATAGTTTCTCCATGTCTATGGGGAACTAAACTCTATTTGTTGTTGGGGAATGATGTAACCTTGTGAACTCTCATGTATTTCAATTGATTCTTAATTTATATGCTTTTTCATTAATTAATGCTTGCTCTTTTTAACTCATTTAGTAGCACGATTTATGAATTGCATGAGTGCCGGGAGGTTCCTTACAATTCAGGTTCTTGTTGAATTCCCCCAAGGGTAATATTTCTCAGGGATGAGGGTATGAGTACTTGGTCGTGTTAAGCTCTTGATCTTCAGACTCAATTTTCTAGGAACGCTAGGAATTGCACGAAGTAGGAATTAAGGCAGGCTTATTGCGCTGAGGGATCGGGTTCTAAGTAATTTAGTGAGTGACGTTAATATTAATGTAAAAAGAAGAATTTTTATATACATGAGAGTAAAACTTGGTGAAATCAAACCCTAAAAACATATTCATCGCATTTTATAAACAACCTCCGTTCATCTTTGTGTTACTCTACTATTGATCAATTTGCATTCATATTTAATTTTATGTCTTTGCATTTGAAACTAACAATCTCGTTTTATTTAAGTCTTAATTAATTGAGTTACCACACAATTGTTTAGTGCCGAAGAAAAGGCTGCTGAAGGTTGTAGGACGCTTGGGCGCCCTTTTCTGGGGCCCTCAACGCAGGAGTCTCGCATTCACGCCTGAGTGCCCTATCAGGAGTGCTCAGCGCCAATCTTCATGTAACGTTTCGTGCTTGGGCGCCCTTCCTTTGGCGCTTAGCGCCAGTCCTCTCGCTAGCTCGCTCTGCCCCCCTAAGTTGTGGCGTTGAGCGGTGTCAACGTTGGCCCATGATCCAATTTAGTTGTATACAAAGAATTGCACGTCCTAGAGGGAGTATCTTTTGACATAATTGACACAAGTTCAGATTTTTCCAAATCTCTAGAGGTAGAAGTGGATGCAGAAGCTCTCCTCTTCGATTTTTAGGGTTTATCTTTCATTCTCATTCCATTGTTCATCTAGCATTTCACCTAATTTACTCTCATGCATATATGAATTCATCTTCTTCATTAATGTTAATGTCACTTTCTAATTTACCTTAAACCCGATGTCTCGGTGCAGAAAGCCTACTCCCAATTACTAGTTCACAATGTCTTGTCTCCCTAGCAATTAATCATGCATTACATTCGCACAGAAGCTTAAAGGCAATCAATCCTCTTATTCCTATGTCTAGGTAATATTGCTTCCGGGAGAATTTCCCTAGTTCTAGATTTCCCCGTATGTGTCCATATCGAAAAAATCAATGATCATGCAATTGAATAAGTTAAACAAAGCATGCATAGAGCAAAGAGGAAAAACCCTAAAAATTAATAAAGTAAAGCATATATAATCAAGAATCAATTCAATACATGAGAGTTTAGGAGGTTACATCTTTCCCAACAACAAATAAGGTTTAGTTCCCCATCGTCATGGAAGAATGAAAGAGAAGAAAGAGAATAATGGAATGAAAGAATGGAAGAGATAGAAAAACCCTAGAAAGAGAAGAGGAGAGCCATCACCATCTCCAAATCTACCCCCAAGGGGTGAAAAGTGTATTTCTGTGCTCAAGCCATCAAAAGATATTAACCGTAGGACGTGCAAGTCTTTAAATAGGGTAGAAAAATAATAGAAAATGAGTCCAAGCCCAAGATATATCAGAAAAATAACAGAAAACGGGTCCAAGCCCACGTCGGCGGCGCTCAACCCCCCTAAACTGCGCTCAGCAGTAGCTGCGGCACTCAAATGACGTCCACCGATGGCGCTCAGTGCATGATCGTTCGGTTTCACTTTTGACCGATCGGTCTTACACTGTTGACCGATCGGTCTTACACTGTTGATCGTTCGACATGTCTTCTACCACTTCATCCAGCTTCTCCTCTCACAAACCGTTCGGTTTGTCTATGTTTTTCTGCAGCCGTTCGGTCCTCAGTTACACCGTTCGACAGTTGTCTTTCTTGCTCACACCGTTCGACCTAGTTCAACCACCTTCACACCGTTCGGTCTCTGTTATGAACCGTTTGGTCTCTGTCTTCGCCTTCATATGACCTTTCGGTCAGTCTCAGTAACCGTTCGGTCTGGGTTCTTAACCACTCAGTTTGGAGTCTCCCGCATCCTACCGTTCGGTCTGGTACTATTTCTGTCCTTTCTGGGTTCCAACTCCTTGGTACTTTTGCTCTTCTTCCAAATCATATCAATAACCTACAAAATTAAGAGAATTTAGTGATAAAACCATTAAGTATATCCTCTACTCACTTATTCACAAAACTAAAGAAAAAACATGAGTTCAAGCAAGCTTCTAAGTTAAAAAGGGTGTGTTTAGTATCAAACTAAGTATAAAAATAATGGTTTTCAACCGTTATCACAACCCCAAACTGGAAACTTTGCTTGTCCTCAAGCAAAACAAAACTTGGCTTAAATAACATAGTCAAACAACAATGGTCTAGCACACCAAAAAGCATTTTTATCTAGAACATGTAAATCACTCATGTTTGCTCATCATAGAATGATTAGTCAAGATTTAATGATGCTTTAGCCAATCAAGCTTCATCTATGGTGCTCACATAATCAAGACATGCACAATAGATGCAAACCTCATGAATAATCAACCAACCAACCAAGAATGTTATCATACAGTGCATGGAACTATTCCTCACCAAAGACAATGTTTCACTCAAGCACTCAAAAGTGTTTCACTCAAAAGTGTTTCATTCAAAGGTGAATAACGAGATGACACTCTTACACTCTACCATCACAATGTCGCATGAATCAACTTTGCCTTTCATTTAACCACATACCAAACACACTCACAAGCAAGTTATCATCATAAGGGCTTTTCAAGGCTTGTATTGAGGTCGGGCTAAGAAGAAAAATTGGTTTTTCTGGACAACAAAGTTCCTTGAGTTAAGAGAGTGCACAATACATTCATTCACATTGACAATTATCTCTCTTTCTCCTTTTATGTGAGAAACCAAATCTTCAACTTAATCCCAACTTTCCTTTCATTGAGCTCAACCTTTTCTTTTCTTTCTTTTCTTCTCTTTTCTTTTTCTTTTGCTTTTTGCTTTTGCTCAATGCTCTTTGATAAATTTCACAAAGTTCTTTTCAGTTTCTCACCACAAAACATTCTCGACCTAACTCAAGGTAAGGATTTCAAAAAGGGTTTGTCCACTTTTCAAATTTAGGCTCAAGGTGCAAAGGTTAGAGAAAACATTGATCTTTATTGGGTTCACCTATAAACATTGGCTCTAAGGGAGAAGAAAAACATGGCCTTGATCATTTTTAACAAGCAAGCAAGTGGTTCAATCATAGAAAATTAGGCAAAATCAATCACGCTTCCAAAGCAATAGCACTTAATCAATCAAAAACTCTGGAGCCTAACCTCTCACAGGTTAACTCAAGTTCCACAATTTGATAAACAACCTGCCCAACATATTAATCACAATTGAAATCATGCATCTATTTTTAACAATACTATGAGCAACCATCATCTATGCTTAACAAACCTCAACAATCATTAACTCAACATGCATCATAGAACAATAGAGCAAACACAAGAATATTACTCATCACAAACAACAGTTTATCACATCATACCAAACCATTGCACACAACTCATTAAACCAAGTACATAAGCAAAAATAAAAATAAAACAAAATTCAACTAAAATAAAGCAAAAACATAAAAATCTTGATCCAGCAGCATCCATCAGTAGATGATGTCAGTAACATCCATCAGTAGATGTTTAGTAGCATAGCATCCATCAGTAGACGCTCTCACATCTGAATCTTCCTGCATCCATTAGTAGATGCGAATCCTTCTCGTCAGGATCCATCAGTAGATGCTAATCTTTCTCATCTTCATCGGCATCCATCAGTAAACGCCTTCAGTAGCATCCATCAGTAGACGCTTAATCACATAACATCCATCAGTAGACGCTATCATTGATGACCCTCATCATAGCAGCATCCATCAGTAGATGTTGTCATCTGAGTCCTCCTAGCATCCCTCAGTAGATGCTGTCCAACATCCATCAGTAGATGCTGTAATTCCTGCAAAGCAAATTCAAATCCAAAAGAAAAAGTCAGAAATTGGGTTGCCTCCCAATAAGCGCTTGTTTAACGTCACAAGCCTGACACCATTAAGCACAATCTGCATCTATGATGTTAGTGTTCCTTTTGCTTTCATCACACCAACTTATCAACAACATCTTCTTGTTCACCATCTTTACCTTCCTTGAATAAGGAGTGATGAGAGGGTCGCACCTCTCACAAAAGTTGTGCATAAAAGAATGCAGTATATACTAGGAAGTGACTCCTAGGTCGTCTCTCAAGGACCAAATGTGGTTCGAGTCTTAGGTCAAACACGTAGTGGGGGGGTTTTGTGATTTTTTTTTGTGACTCAAAATGAACTAAACTTAAAACAGGAAATTAAATACAATGAAACATAATTGAAAGCATTAAAGTGCATGAAAGTGAACAAAATCAAATTGCAACGAAAATTGGAAATTGCAACGACAAATAATAACAACCCATCAAACAAAGTTCAAATAGAACAAAATTAAATCAAAGTGCAGATCTAAATGCATTGAGACAAAAACGCAAAAAGTGAATTCAAAACCAAATTAAAATATCAACTATTGAACTAAAAGATGATGCACACCAATTGCTCTTCCTCCTTCTCTCGGTGAAGCTTCCTATTCATATGCATAGAATATAAGGAATGGTTCTCGGTTTCATGCGTTAAGAAAGAAGAAAATATAAAGAAACTTGTGAGCAACCGTGAGCACATTCCGAATGAAATCTCCAAAGCAAAATCAGTCAGCGCACTTCCTCTACTCTCAGTAGCAACTCCCTGGACGCATGCTTTGGAGCCATTGTCTCCCTCCACGTGCTGCTGCTTCTCTATTTCATCCAGAATCCCGTAACAACATGCTATCCATTTCTACAAATTAAAAATGCTCAAAGAAAGACCCTCCCAAGGTGGCGGCTCCACATTCCACCCGTGAATCAACCACTCTTCCTGGACTAGAAAAGAAAAACTTCCGCTACCTAAAAAAATCAATATCCAATAACGCTTTCTCCAATGTCCGTAATATCCCTGCCTCCGTATGAATCAAAATAAAATCAAAAGCCAATTGAAACGTAACAATGTGCAAGCTTCCAGTAAAGTGAATCAACATCTCAATCAAAGAAAGTGAGAAGCAATTGGATAAAAATCCGTAACAGTGTACAAGCTTCTGTTCATAAAAGAAAGAAAAACAAATGTTTCTAAAGTGAAGTTTCAAGAGCGTGGTGGCTGGACACCAGGCAATGTGACTTCTTCCAGCCCCCCCTGAAACGTTCTCGCCAAAAGCCTCAAGAAAAACCCTCCAAAAACCAGAGAGTGGCGGCTCCTCTCGGTAGCTCTTTTTTTCTCCAAAGCTGGACTTGTTTTCACTCTGGACCGTGGGCGTTGCTTTGCTGGACGCTCCCAATATTCAAATTGCTGGAGCTGCTGGATGCACCCCCCTCTTCCCATGTGGCTGCTGGAAAATGAAGAAACATTTTGGACGCGTGGCTGCTGGGTGCTTCTTTCTTCACGCACCACCTAAGAAAGCTGCTCTGCTGGACGTGTAAAGGTGCGGAATGTGCTGGACCGAAAACTGTGTGGGCCGTGTGCTTCCTTGCTTTAGCTGGACGTGGACGTGGACGTGGCTGTGTGCTTTTAATTTTGTAGCAATCAAGAAAATGAACTTGACAAAATGAATTGTTAAAGGAGCTGTCTTGGGGTCGTGTGTGTCCTTCTTCTTTGGACACCCCCTGCTCACGTGTGCTGCTGTGTGCACCCCCGGAAATGAAATCCACACCTCCTCTCTCATCTTAGTTTAAAGTATATTTAATGTGGTATTTCTTTTCACCTCCAAATGATTATCCAAAATTTCCCTGCAATTACTAATGCAAATAATTAACTCAAATAATTCAAATTAATTAAAATTAGAATTTTTGGTCAAATTAAGCACAATTAGCAAAAACGGAAAAATACCAGACATTTAAGCACAATTCTTCGATTAATTCTAGCACAATAAACTAAGCGAAGTGAAGAAAATATTGACTCATCAAGGAGCCTCAAGCTCAATAACTTCATTCTCTTTGATATTTTTAACCACTTCACGCACAAAACTTGGTGAACATGACACTTGAAGGATGGCGCTCAGCGGCCTTAATGGGGCGCCCAAGCGTGCCCTACGACCTTCTTTGTCCTTCTTCTCTTGATGATCGTGTACTCCTAGTACAAATTTTTGAATTTTATCCTGCAAACACTAAAAAACACTACACTAGAGCACACAATTCGCACAAACAGATAAAAAAATTAAAAGGATAAAAAGATGAAGAGATAAAAAAATAAAAAGATAAAAAGATAGAAAGATAAAAAAAAGACAAAAAATTAAAAAGAAAAAAAAATGAAGAGATAGAAAGATAAAAAGATAAAAAGATAGAAAGATAGAAAGATAAAAAAAATAAAAAGGTAAAAAGATAAAAAGATGAAAAGATGAAAAGATGAAAAGATAAAAATAAGAATAAAAATATAAACAAATAAAAAGATAAAAAGAGAAAAAGATAAAAGATAAAAAGATAGAAAGATAAAAAAAATAAAAAGAAAAAAATTAAAAGATAAAAAGTCTAATCGGTTAAGAATGACACAAATAGAATAGTTATACAATGAAGTCCCCGGCAATGGCGCAAAAAACTTGATAAACAAATTTTTAATCCCCAAAAACGGAGCCAAAAACTTGTTAAGACCTCGACAAATATATCGAATCGTATCAAGTAATAATAAATGGTAAGACCAAGTATCGTTTCCCAATAGACTCACGACACTAAACAATTATGTGATTACTCAACTAATTAAGACTTTAAATAACAAATTTTGGGGTTTTTGAATGCAAATGCAATAAAATAAACATGAATGCAATTTGATCAATTGAGGCTAAACATAAGAATAAATGGATGATGTTGATGATATTGATGTTGGGTTTAGATTTCACCTAATTTACTCTCATGCATATATGAATTCATCTTCTTCATTAATGTTAATGCCACTTTCTAATTTACCTTAAACCCGATGTCTTGGTGAAGAAAGCCTACTCCTAATTACTAGTTCACAATGTCTTGTCTCCCTAGCAATTAATCATGCATTACATTCGCACAGAAGCTTAAAGTCAACCGATCCTCCTATTCCTATGTCTAGGTAATATTGCTTCCGGGAGAATTTCCCCGTATGTGTCCATATGGACAAAATCAATGATCATGCAATTGAATGAGTTAAACAAAGCATGCATAAAGCAAAGAGCATAAACCCTAACAATTAATGAAGTAAAGTATATATAATCAAGAAACAATTCAATACATGAGAGTTTAGGAGGTTACATCTTTCCCAACAACAAATAAGGTTTAGTTCCGCATCGTCATGGAAGAACTAGATGAATAATGGAATGAAAGAATGGAAGAGATAGAAAAACCCTAGAAAGAGAAGAGGAGAGCCATCACCATCTCCAAATCTACCCCCTAGGGGTGAAAAGTGTGTTTCTGTGCTCAAGCCATCAAAAGATACTAACCCTAGGACGTGCAAGTCTTTACATAGGGTAGAAAAATAACAGAAAACGAGCCCAAGCCCAAAATATATCAGAAAAGTAACATATGTCGCAACCAAAATCACGACAGGATGACGATCCAAAAAAGAAACGGGTTTTGAAAAGAGATTTGGAGTCGCCACCATAGTTTATTCTGGAAAACTACGGGAAAACCATAAAGAAAGACTTGGTCTGCAAAAACCAGATTCTAGGTTCGGGAGTCGGTTACGCGTAGGAAAGATAGATGCACGAGCACTCATACCATTATTTAAATCTTTTAGGATTGAGTATATTAAGAACTAGGCAGATGCGGGCGATCACACGAGTACTCATATCATTATTTAATTATTTAGATCAAGAGTAATAAGTACTGATGACAAATTTATGAACACCGAAAAACGGCGCCAAAAACTTGTTTAACCCTCGGTAAGTGTGACCGAATTGTATCAAGTAATAAACTCGGTAAGACCAAGTATCGTTCTCCCAAAGGACTCACGGCCTAGTTAGTTATATGATTTGTTGATTATTTAAGACTTGTGAACAAATTCTTGTGGTTTCAAATGCAAAAGACAATAATTAAACATGTATGCATGAGTTTGATCAATGGAAAAAGAAGAACACAAACACAGAAGAATTATATGGATAAGTATGTTGTTGGGGTAATCAATTTCATCTTATCCACTCTCATATATTTTAGGAATTCATCATTCTTTTCATCAATGTTAATATCACTCTCTAAATCACCTTGCGAAGAAAGCCTATCCTTAATTACGAGTTCATACAATTCCTAGCATCCCTAATAATTAATTCTGAAGCACGGAAGCTTAAAGGCAATCAACCTCATATCCCTATGTCTAGGCGATATTACTTTTGGGAGAAATTCCCCAGATCTAGATTTTATCGTATGTGTCCATATTACTAAAATCAATAATCATGACATCGAATGAGTTAAACAATGCATGCTTTGAGCAAAGAGGAAAAACCCTAACTAATGATGAAAGAAAGCATGTATCTCAAATAAGATGTTTAAACACAAATTCCATATATGAGAGTTTCACAAGATTACATTGATTCCCCAACAACAACAAGAGTTTAGTTCACCATATTCATGGTGAAACTAGATGAACAATAATGAAATAATGAAAGATAGAACCCTAGAAAGATGAGAAGGTAGCCTTAGCATCCAAGATCTTCCTCCTAGGGGTGGAAAGGTGTGTGTTTGCTTCGTCTCCAGCCAAAGATACAAACCCTAGAAAGTCCTAAAGCTTATATACTATTCACAATATTATAGAAAAGTGGGCCTAAGCCCAAAATACCACCGCTCAGCGGTAAACTGCCGCTCAACGGTACCAGCGCATGGTCAAATCTCCCCTCAGCTACACTTTCACCCTTCAGCGGAGCCAACGAGTGTTCTTGAGTGCCGCTGAGCGGTAAACTGGCGCTGAGCGGTACTTGCGACTTCTCTTCTTTTGCACTTTTTGAGTTCTTTTCTGATTCCATCTCTATCCTTCTTCACTTCTTTCATCAAATTCATCTTAAAACCTGCATAAAACACTGAAATCAAGCATAAACCTGTCCAACTCTCTTATTTTTGAAAATATGAACAAAAGCATGATTCTAAGCTAGTTTCTAAGTGTTAAAGGTTGCTTTTAGTATCAATTTTAAGCATGAAAATAACAGTTTTTCAATTGTTATCACAACCCCAAACTTAGAACTTTGTTTGTCCTCAAGCAAACAAGATGTAACTCAATCTTCTACCAATCAATACAATGGTTCACTCCATTCAAAAATCCTCTTTTCAAGATAAGTAAGTACTCAATTAAGCTCATGACAAAAACTTCAATCAAGACATGCACATGCTTTAGTGTTCACACAATCACCCAATATCCAACAAATGCTACTTTTCATGAATGATCAATCAACTAAGCATGGATGTTCATGTGCTCATGGAATCTTTCCTTACTAGATAAAGTGTTTCACTCAAACACACAAGTGTATAAGAAGTAATCACTCATTCACTCTACTATCACAATGTCACAGGAATTGACTTTGCCTTTCATTTAACCATAATCAAATACATTGGCAAGCATGCATCATCACAAGGACTTTTCAATGGCTTATAATGTGGCTGGGCTAACAAGCAAATTTGGTTTTTCTAGATCACAAAACCCTTGAGTTAAGAGAATCATATAAACATAATCATTCTTACTCATTCCCAACTTTCCTTTGCATTGAGCTTTGCTTCTTCTTCTCTTTTCTTTCTTTTTTTTTTCTTTTTCTTTTCACATACTTAGTTTTTAGCTCTTAGCTCAATGCTTTCAATTTCCCTTTCATAACTTCCCAACAACCCCAAACTTGAACATTTATCAATACCACCAGATATTTTCTACTTAACTCAAGGTAAAGCTTTTCAGAAAGGGTTTTCAATTTATGTTCAAGGCTAAGGGTTCAAATGATAGAACACATAGTGCTCTCTTTTGTGGGCTAAAATCATGCATTTGGCTAATAAAAGGGTTACCAACAAATGGCCTTGATCATATGATGCAAACAAGCAACTGATTCAATCATAGAAAACCTGGGCAAAGTCATTCATGCTTTCAAAGTAATAGCATTCAATCACAAAACTCTGGAGCTCAAGACCTCACATATAAGCTCATTCACATTCCACATACACATCCTGCTTAGTATCATAATCACAATCACAACATCATGCATTTGTTCACAAAGCTTGTAAACCACCTGTATAAGCATATAATGTGCACATCTCAACATCAATCAATATCAAAGCATCATCAAGCATTACTTATCAAACAACAATCATAAGCAAACCATCATAACAGGCAAAGTTTCCAATTGAGTACATCAAACCCTATTCTAAAAACAAAAGTGACTAATAAAACAAATATTGCTCTAGTGTTTTGAAAAACTCAGCCCCAACAATGATGCTCTCTCCCAACCCCAAACTTAGATGGAAAACTAGTGAGAAAGTGAGTGGAAGGGAGATTTTCTTAAAGAAGAATGAAGGGAAAATATAGAGAACCTTTGGAAAAGTGTTTAGGAGTGTGTGTGCAGAGAAGAATCTGAAAATAGAGGCCAAAGCGTGACTTAGGGTATAAAAATACCCTAATGGGCTCGGGTTCCGCTAAGGGGCAACCTAAGCCCATTTTACGATACCACTGCTCAGCGGTAGTTTCGTGTTGAGCTTTTCTTCTTCCTAGCTTACCCTAGGTGCCTTCTACTCATGCCCCTCACTTGCTACCTGCAATTAAGTTCTCAGATCACTCACATCCAAAGCCCTATCATGCAACTAAAGCAGAACAAACAAAAAATATAATCAATCAACTGGGTTGCCTCCCAGGTAGCGCTTGTCTAACGTCACGAGCCTGACCCAAACATCCACCAACACTCATCAGTAGGTGTCAAACCTAGTATCTTTCAGTAGATACTTCCATCTAGCATCCTTCAGTAGATGTTATATCCAAAAATTTACAAAAGTAATGTCCCAAATTTATAAAAATTTACAAAACCAAAATAAAAACAAAAGAAAAATTGTCCTCAAATCACTGGAATGCCTTCCAGCAAGTACTCTTTTAACGTCACTAGCTTGACCCAATAAAGCTCATGTTTCATCTTCACGGTTGATGTTCATATCACACCAACTCATCAACTGCTTCCGATCCACTTTTCTGACTCTTCTGGAATGTGGAGATTCTATCTCTATCATCTCATTTTCTTTGTAGTCTTTCACAACCCACAACTTGTTTTTGAATTTCATAGGTTTACCAAGTTGGAGTCGTTCTTGCATCAAGTCATCATGGACCTCTCTTCCTTTCCCAATCTTTTCTTCTTCCTGTACTTGAAACAAAAAACAATGTTTACCTTTGACCTTTGGCTTTTCATCTTGATGGCTAGTCATGAGTACATCTTGATATGTAGCTTTATGACTAGCTTCTTCCTCCTGCATCTACTCCTCTTCTTTGAAGACATCTACAACAATTTTTTCTTCTTGGTCTCAGAATACCACTATGCCTTCATCCACATCAATGATGACTTTGGCCGTTTTCATAAACGGTCTTCCGAGAATAATGGGTATCCTTTCATCCTCCATTTCCATCACCAGAAAGTCCACCAAGAACTGTAGTTTGCCTACACAAACTATAACATCCTCTGCTATACCATAGGGATTCTTTGAGGATCCATCTGCCATCAATAACTTCATCTTTATAGGCTTCACATCAAGATCACCAATCTGCTCAAGTAAGGAATAAGGCATCAAGTTAACACTTGATCCTAAATCAAGTAAATCCTTCTTTATCCTTTTCTTCCCTATAACGCATGGAATGGAGAAACCTCCTGGATCTTTTGCTTTTGGAGGGAATGGCTTCTTTTTAACAGCTTTATACTTCTTTGTCTCATCATCTCTACGTCTTTTCTTTATAGAGACTTCTTCCTCAGGCTTTGTATAAACTGCTATGTGTTGTAATACCTCCTTAAAAGGTACATCATCATCCAACATCTTAAAATTTTTTGTAAAATCAAATTGTTTCTCATGATCTGTTGGAAAAGGAAGAATGTCACTATTTATCTCTCTTATCTCTTCTTTTTCTGTTCTCTCTTCTTTTTCTTTTTCTCTCTTTTTTCTCTCTTCTTTTTCTTTCTCTCTTTCTAACTCAACTGTTTCAACATTTGCACTCACTAACACCTTACATTCTTCCCTGGGGTTAACCTCAGTATTAGCCCCAAAAATTTTTTCAAGCCTTTCTTCCAACTGCTTAGTAATTTGGCCCATTTGCATCTCAAAGTTCTTAATAGCACCATCAGTGCTCTTTTGAGTGGATTCAATTGTCTGTATGAATTGTTGAAGAGTTTCTTCCATCCTTATTGATCTTTCATTAAGTGTAGCAATTTGTTGCCATAAGGTTGGTTGTTGTTGTTTCTTACTGAATTGCCCTGATTGTCCAGCTTTCCCACTTTGTCCTTGACCAATACTTGGGTGTGGTTTCCACCCTTGATTGAAATTCCCCTGACGGTATGGAAATTGATTGGCCATAAAGTTAGCATCCTCTAAAGCTTCTACTAGAAAGGCGCATTGACCATTGATATGGTCACCACCACATAATTCACACATCTGTGGTTGAATTTTGCAACAGTCTTTAACTCTTTTGGCAATTGTGCAAGTGCCTTTGTGAGATTCTCCAATTGTTGAGTTATTATCTTGTTCTGAGCTAACAAGGTGTCATTGGATTGCAACTGTAGAACTCCTTTTTGTTGAATAGGAGCTCCTCTTTCACTGTTCAGCTCATTATCATTAGTAGCCATGTTTTCAATTATTTCCGTGGCTTCCTCTGGAGTCTTCCATTTGATATTGCCTCCAGCTGAGGCGTCTAGCATCAACTTGGTTTGTGAACCAAGTCCTCCAAGGAAGAATAGGACTACTTCCACTTCATCAAATCCATGCGTGGAAGTCTTTCTTAATAGGCTTTTGTATCTATCCCATGCATGACCTAGTAATTCCTCCATGCCTTGCTTAAAAGATGATATCTCTTGCTTTCCTTTATTTACATTGGACTATGGGAAGTATTTGTTCAAGAACTTTGTCACTACATCTTCCCACTCTGTAAAGCTCCCTTCTGGAAAAGAATTCAACCAAAGCTTAGCGTTGCCTCCCCATGAAAATGGAAACAGGCTAAGTTTGATTGCTTCGTCAGGCACCCCATTTATCTTCACTGTATTGCAAATTTCATTAAATGCTGTGAGGTGCTCATATGGGCTTTCATGCGACAACCCATTAAATTGGTTACTCTTCACTAGTTGGATTAATGTTGGTTTCACCTCCATATTAGCTGCATTGACCATTGGTCTTGCTATGCTATTGAAATGCTGAGGTCCAACCACATTAGTGTAATCTGCAAGAGTCCGTCTAACATTATTATTCTCCATCTCCTCAGTGCTATGGTAAGAACCTTGTGGTGAAGGTTGTAAAAGGATTTCCGGAGGAGGAAAAAGTTCTCTAGATGTACGGATTCTTCTCCTCCGTCTACTTTCGTCTAAACCTTCAAGAAGAGGATCTGAGGTTTTCTTGCTTCTAGTTCGGATTGCCTCTTGCATACACAAGAAAACAAGTCCCTATAAAAATTTGTTAGCACAAAAAGATATAGAAGAAATAATATAAGACATAAGAAGATAGAATAAAAACATAAAATAAAATAGAAAACAGAAAAATAAAAATAGAAAATAAAATAAAATAAAATAAAAACAGAAAAATAAAAACAGAAAATAAAATAAAATAAAAATAAAAATAAAAATAGAAAATAAAATAAAATAAAATAATAACCGAAAAATAAAATAAAATAAAATAAAAATAAAAACACAAAATAAAAACAGAAATTCAAATTTTCAAAATTCAAAATTCAAGTCAAAGATAATCAATAATCACACAAATAAACTAGTTAAACCACGAGTCCCTAGCAACGACGCCAAAAACTTGATGACAAATTTATGAACACCGAAAAACGATGCCAAAAACTTGTTTAACCCTCGGCAAGTGTGACCGAATCGTATCAAGTAATAAACTCGGTAAGACCAAGTATCGTTCTCCCAAAGGACTCACGGCCTAGTTAGTTATATGATTTGTTGATTATTTAAGACTTGTGAACAAATTATTGTGGTTTCAAACGCAAAAGACAATAATTAAACATGTATGCATGAGTTTGATCAATGGAAAAAGAAGAACACAAACGCAGGACGAATTATATGGATAAGTATGTTGTTGGGGTAATCAATTTCATCTTATCCACTCTCATATATTTTAGGAATTCATCATTCTTTTCCTCAATGTTAATGCCACTCTCTAAATCACCTTGCGAAGAAAGCCTATCCTTAATTACGAGTTCATACAATTCCTAGCATCCCTAATAATAAATTATGAAGCACAGAAGCTTAAAGGCAACCAACCTCATATCCCTATGTCTAGGCGATATTACTTTTGGGAGAAATTCCCCGGATCTAGATTTTACCGTATGTGTCCATATCACTCAAATCAATAATCATGACATCGAATGAGTTAAACAATGCATGCTTCGAGCAAATAGGAAAAACCCTAACTAATGATGAAAGAAAGCATGTATCTCAAATAAGATGTTTAAACACAAATTCCATATATGAGAGTTTCACAAGATTACATTGATTCCCCAACAACAAAAAGAGTTTAGTTCACCATATTCATGGTGAAACTAGATGAACAATAATGAAATAATGAAAGATAGAACCCTAGAAAGATGAGAAGGTAACCTTAGCATCAAATATCTTCTTCCAAGGGGTGGAAAGGTGTGTGTTTGCTTCGTCTCCAACCAAAGATACAAACCCTAGAAAGTCCTAAAGCTTATATACTATTCGCAATATTATTTAAAAGTGGGCCTAAGCCCAAAATACCACCGCTCAGCGGTACCAGCGCGTGGTCAAATCTCCCCTCAGCTGCACTTTCACCCCTCAGCGGAGCCAACGAGTGTTCTTGAGTGCCGCTCAGCGATAATTTGGGGCTGAGCGGTACTTGTGGCTTCTCTTCTTTTGCACTTTTTGAGTTCCTTTCTGATTCCATCTTTATCCTTCTTCACTTCTTTCATCAAATTCATCTTAAAACTTGCATAAAACACTGAAATCAAACATAAATATGTCCAACTCTCTTATTTCTGAAAATATGAACAAAAGCATGATTCTAAGCTAGTTTCTAAGTGTTAAAGGTTGCTTTTTAGTATCAAGTTTAAGCATGAAAATAACAGTTTTTCAATTGTTATCAAGTACCAGGCCGATGCGGACGATCACACGAGTACTCATACCTTTTAAAACATTATTTTGGCTATTTTTTCTTATTATTCTTTTTTTTAAGAAAGAGAAGAGGTATTTAGCACTAGGACGCTGCGAGCGGTCACATAAGTGCTTAACCTTTAAAAAATGTTTTCTGTTATTATTATTTTTTATTGTTAAAAGAAAAAGGAAAGGTTTTTATCACAAGGACGATGCGAGGGGTTACACGGGTGCTTAACCTTTAAAACATATTTTATTATTATTATTTTTATTAAATTTTATGTATTTTTCACATATTATTATATATCTTTTTAAAAGGGTAAGCATTCGATGGAATAGATGTTAAAAACAAAAAGGGTCAAAAATAAAATAATAAAAAAAAGGAAAGGGCCAAAATAGTAGGTAAAAACAAATGGGCTGTGTAGAGGAAGCAGATTTAAGCCCAAAACATTTTTTGTTTGTGGAAACATAATGGACTTAAGCCCAAACAGAATGGGGGTGTGAATGGGAAACGGGTGTGCACAAAGTAGAAAAGGTTTTTTATTTTAAAAGAAGGAACTGGCCTAGCAACTTAGGACCAAGGGTTAGGGTTCTTTCCCTCACTCAGAAGCATTAGGGGTCTCCCACTCTTTACTCCATTTGACGAAATCGAAATCCTCTTCTCTAGAGCAAGGAAGAACGACATCCGCTGCACACCCGCACCACAGCCTCTACCGAATCGACCGTCGAGATCCATCCCCACCTCGCATCTTCGCTACCGTGACGACCTTCGTTATCGACCTGAGGTCCTGTCGGCGATGCGGGTCGCCACCGCAGTCTCATCCAGCTGCCGTGTGTCATGGCCCAACGCGTCGCAAGTACCACTGCTCGTCGCCGGCCATAGCTCCAGGCCCTTCTTTCCTCCTCCTCTTCCCGCACAAGAAAAGCTCTCTCGCTCCTTCGTCAAACACTACCTGAGCGAGCCCAGCCGTCTCGAACCTGGGCACCACCAGCGCCAAAAGTCACGACCAAAGTTGTTGTTGGTCATCGCGTCGACCTCCTTTACCGCCACGACCGAATCCATCTCTACCCCTAAAACTGCCATCATCACTGCCACCACTGAAAATGCTACCGTCTCCTCCACCTTTGGGAGGTCTCATTGTCTAATTAACAGAGAATACAAAACCTTTGGTAGGGCTCATTGTTTAATCAACAGAGAACACGACCACAGAGGCTTACCAAGATGATGTTTGGGGATTCTATCTGATGGGTTTTCTAGTTTCTGTTGTGTAGGTGGAAAAGATGAACTCGGTTGGAGGAGAATATAAAATCGTAGAAGATATTGATGGACCAAGAAGGTGGTTGTTTCTTTTTCTTGTAGAACAAATGAATCAGAGGTTGTGTGTGACTTTCTGCTTAATGATTTAATTTTATTGTTGGTTGGGGGTTGAACAGAGGCATTAAAGGCTGTTGAAAATAGGAGAACTCGTGATGTTTAGGGGTTTTGGAGCGGATTGACTGCAAAAGGGGTTTTCATAGCTTCACCATGCAGGGTGTGTTCAGGGGAAGGGGATGAAAGTGTGCAATAAGAATCTAGAATGGAGAATGTGGAAGACTCACCACAGTACATACTCAACCAAAGCAAAATAAGCATAAAAGGCAGGATAATGCAGTAAGCGTACATCACCACACAAGTGAGCAAGGTGCTTACCTCTCGGAGGTCTACTGGCTGCTGTTAGCTACGTGTATCCGGTGACCCCTTCTCCTTCTTCCTAGCTGGCCTCTGTCTTTCTTTGTAGGTAAAAATGGTGGATGTCGTCACGGAGACTGGATGATGATCGAAGATGAAGGCCCGAGAAGCTGTGTGAAATCCTCTTTTTTACTCTATGCTACAAATCTGTCCAATCCTCCTCCCCAAAAAACCTCCTCAATGCTTCGTCTGTGCTTTTTTTGCCGAAATCCCCGTAACTGTTTCCGTGTGCCAAATCGCGTCCCTGCCAATCAACTCCGCATCGTCCTTGCCCACCAGACCCTCTTGCCGCTTTGCAGACGTCCCCTTTCCTTCAGCCAAACACTTTTTCTCTCTTTTTCCTCTCTTTTTTTTCATATAAAACACAAAAGGTTTCATACATTTTTCTTTTCTTTCTTTTTTTTTCTTAACTTAACTATATATTAATTATATTAAAACAAAACTAAAAACAAAAAGTAAAAATACAAACAAAAACATTAAAATGGAAATTATAAAAGGAAAAGTAAAATAAAATAAAATAGAATAATAAAAAGAAATTAAAAGTAAAATAAAAATGATAAAAAGACATAAAATAAGATAGAATGAGAAAATGCGTATATTATTTAGTCACTCGGACGAAATTGGGTGTTGACAACAGAAAATGGGTCCAAGCCCACGTCGGCGACATTGTGCGGTAGTTGAGGCACTCAAATGACGCTCATCGGTGGCGCTCAGCGCATGACCGTTCGGTTTCACTTTTGACCGATTGGTCTTACACTGTTGACCGTTCGGCATATCTTCTACCACTTCATTCAGCTTCTCCTCTCACAAACCGTTTGGTTTGTCTATGTTTTTCTACAGTCGTTCGGTCCTCAGTTACACCATTCGGCAGTTGTCTTTCTTGCTCACACCGCTCTGCCTAGTTCCACAACCTTCACACTGTTTGGTCTCTGTCTTCGCCTTTATCTGACCGTTCGGTCAGTCTCAGTAACCGTTCGGTCTGGGTTCTTAACCGTTCGGTTAGAAGTCTCTCGCATCCTACCATTCGGTCTGGAACTGTTTCTCTCGCATCCTCTACTCACTTATTCACAAAACTAAAGCAAAAACATGAGTTTAAGCAAGCTTATAAGTCAAAAAGGGTGTGTTTAGTATCAAATTAAGTATAAAAATAAAAATTTCAAACTGTTATCACTCTATGCTTGTTATGTTTTGATCATTGATGGCATAATTTTATGGTCTTCTTTATTATTGGGAAATACCTAGAAACCACGATCTAGAGAATTTCTCCCAAAAGTAGTAGTGCTTTGGGATGGCGATATGAGTTTTGGTCATCTTACGCTTCTAATCGTAATGCAGAATTAATTATTAGGGATACAAGGGATTGTGGTCTAGTAATTAAGGATAGGCTTTCTTTGCCAAGGGATCGGGTTTTAAGTAATTTAGAAAGTGATGTTAACAATTGAATGAAGAAGATGAATTCTTATATGGATGAGAGCAAACTAGGTGAAATTTAACCACAACAACATATTAATCTCATAATTTCAATATCATTCATTCACCTTTGTGTCTTTCTTCAATTGATCAAAAGTGCAATCATATTTACTTTCTTGTTTTTGCATTAAAAACCCTAAATTGTTCTTAAAAGTCTTAATTAGTTAAGTAATTACATGACTGTTTAGTGTTGTGAGTCTCTTGGGAAACGATACTTCGTCTTACCAATTATTATTACTTGATACGATTCGGTACACTTGTCGAGGTCTTAACAAGTTTTTGGCGCCGTTGCCGGGGACTCATGGTTTAAACTATACTTTTGTGTGATTCTTAACCGATTAGACTTTATCTTTAATTTTATCTTTTTATCCTTAATTTTATCTTTTTGTTTTTAATTTTTGTTTTATCTTAAATTTAATGTTTTTTATCTGTTAGTGCTATTTGGGTGCTCTAGTGTTTTGTTCTCTAGTGTATGTAGGGTACAATTCAGACTAGAAGCACGAAAGTTTATGTACCTCTTCTTGTAGGTCTGGACAATAGTAGAAGAAAAAGGAGAAACAGGACGTCCAGAGAACTTTTCCCTTCTCGTGAGACACTTTTACAGCCTTCACCTCAAAGATCTGTCTAGGAAACAGAAAATATGGCTGAAGAGAAGAATGGTAGACGTACCTTGGCAGATTATGCAACAGTCATTAGCCCTCATCATTTTAATAGCATTGCAAGGCCGATGGCTAATGCTGCAAATATGGAGATGAAGCCTGTTTTGATTCAATTTGTGAAGAGCATCCAATTCAGTGGATTATCACATGAAAATCCATATGAGCATCTGACCACATTCAATGATATATGAAATACTATGAAGATCAATGGCGTGCCAGATGAAGCTATTAGATTGAGCTTGTTTCCTATCTCTTTGGGAGGCAATACTAAGATGTGGTTGAACTTTTTTCCAGAAAATAGCTTTACTGAGTGGGAAGTCGTGGTTGCAAAGTTTCTGAACAAATACTTCCCACAATCAAAAGTAAACAAAGGTAAACATGAAATTTCTTCTTTCAGGCGGGGCATGGATGAGACATTAGGTCAGGTATGGGAAATTTTTAAGGGCTTGTTGAGAAAGACACCCACACATGGCTTTGATGATCCTATAGTAGTCATTCTATTCCTTCACTAGTACAAAAATCGCGTATAACGTCGAATATTTTGGGCTTT
This sequence comes from Vigna angularis, assembly GCF_016808095.1. Classification (NCBI taxonomy): domain Eukaryota; kingdom Viridiplantae; phylum Streptophyta; class Magnoliopsida; order Fabales; family Fabaceae; genus Vigna; species Vigna angularis. The sequence continues at coordinate 15,159,504 of NC_068977.1, forward strand.
TAACGGCGAATTTGTGAATGACGTCATATCAAGAGACGTTAAATTGACGTCGAATTTAAAAAATTTGACATTAAATTAACGTCAAATTTTGTCAATATACGACGTTAACTTAAAGCCGAATTTTGTCAATATACGACATTAATCAATTTTTTTTGTTGTTTAATTAATTATGATCCTTTTTTACAACTCTACGATACCTGAAAAGCAGAAAAACAACAAATTTCAGTTTTTGGTATTTTATAAAGCATGAACTATGAACGTGTAGTGTAGTTTCAACAACAAACAACAATAACCAACAATAAACAAATTCAATCAAACAACAACAACAACAAAGAAATTCAATTAAACAACAACAACAAACAAGTTCAACAAAAAATAACAAACAAGTTCAACAAATAAGTTCTTCAAAAGGAAAACGGAAACTAACCTTCAAAAGGTGTGTTCGTCAAAATAAAGTGTCATCACCAGTGAGATAGAAAGCAGAATGTGTCTATGAAGGACAAAAGCACGAAAATAATCGGTCAAAACAAACGAAAATCATACATAAAGTAGTTAATTAACATGCATTTGTATCAAATGAAAGAAATATTACATGTGATGGTCGTCAAACTTTGTTCGAGAAAAGTGTGAGAAGAGAATAGGGTCTCGCGCAATAAGATAAAGTTAATGAATTTTCAATCTCCCGTTCAATTTTTTATTGAATTCACTAACCTTTTGACATCGAACGCTTGGGCATTCAACGTTTTATATTTTTTAACGTTGAATTACAATTCTAAACGACATTTAATGATTGAAAATATGGCTACACATGATAATGAGATGCATAGTGAAAGAACTCAACTTTAACAAAAAGGAGTTTTACAATTACAATCTCAAGATGCTCTGTTGGCACAAAACAAGATTATGACTCAATGTTGATGGATTGGCAAGTGTACCAAATCGCACAAGTAATATAAAATGGTAAGACCAAGTATCGTATCCCAGAGGATTCTCGACACTAAACAATCGTGTAATAAATTAATTAATTAAGACTTAAATAAAAAGAGATCAATGGTTTGAGATGCAAAAACATAAAATAAAATATGAATGCAAATTGATCAATGATAGAGTAACATAGAGATGAACGAATGTTGTTTAATATGAGATGAATATGTTGTTGGGGTTAGATTTCACCAAGTTCCCTCTCACGTATATAAGAATTCCTCTTTATGCATTAATGTTAAGGTCACTCACTAAAGTACTTAGAACCCAATCCCTTGGCGCAATAAGCCTGCCTTAATTCCTAGTTCCTGCAATTCCTAGCGTTCCTAGAGAATTAAGTTTGAAGATCAAGAGCTTAAGACGACCAAGGACTCATACCCTCATCCCTGAGAAATATTACCATTGGGAGAATTCAACAAGAACCTGAATTGTACGGAACCTCCCGGCACTCATGCAATTCATAAATTATGCAACTAAATGAGTTAAATAGAGCAAGCATTAAAACAGATGAATTCCCTAACAATTAATGAATAAAGCATATATGATTAAGAATCAATTCAAATACATGAGAGTTCACAAGGTTAGATCATTCCCCAACAACAAATAAAGTTTAGTTCCCCATAGACATGGAAAAACTAGATGTACAATGGAAAAACATGAGATAGTAAAACCCTAAGAGTAGAAGAGGAAGCGTCCAAATCCGTCTTCAGAGAGTAGAAGAGTATGTCGTTGTGTTGCTCCATCCAGAGATACCAAACCTAGAGTGCTTAGGTCCTTTAAATAAAGTTGCAAAAGAGCAGAAACAGGGCCCGGTCCAAAAGAGTCGAAATAGAGCAAACATTGGGCCGGTCCAAATGGGCCGCCCAGGCGGTGGACGTCGATTTCTGAAAGGCTTGAGCCTCCAATTTCACCCAGGGTTCGGGGCTCCGACGCCCAAGCGGGCTAGGCCACCCGGGAGGCGAGCGTCGATTTTTCCACGCTCAAGCCTCCTACAGGTCGCCCAAGCTTCGTGCGGTTCCCTCTTCTGGTGCTTTGCTAGTCCTTTCTAGCTCTATATCCTTAGTACTTCATCTCTGCTTCCTGTATTAACTCATTTTCTATCAAAACAAATGGAATTAGTCATAAAATCATCAAATTCAACCTCAACTCTCTCATTCACACAACTTAATGAAAAAGCATGAGTCCAAGCAAGTTTCTAAGTCAAAAAGGGTGTATTTAATATCAAAATTACATCACAGGTAACGGTATTTTAAACCGTTATCACAAATATCACAGTGGTTCAGCAGTTTTTCAAAAATCTTTTTCTAAGACAAGTAATCACTCAAATCAGCTCATCATAGGAATATCAGTCAAGATGCACAGATGCTTTCTCTCAAATAACTTTAAGTGATACTCAAACAGTTCAACAGATGTTATCCTTAAGAGCAATCAATCAACCAAGCAGAGATGTAATCAGAAATTCAAAGAACTACTCCTCACCAAGGGAAGTGTTTCACTCAAGCACTCAAAAGTATATTACTCATGTGAGAAATAGGAAAGATTGGGAGAAATATCCCTTGTGTCTTTTGCATACACATAGGGTAGCTTATTTATAACGTAAGATATGGGCCAATGCCCTTTATACAGAATGGGCTGAGCCCAATTAACATAAACACACATCTTAACATCTAACACTCCCGCTTAAGCTGGAGTATATAAATCATATGTTCCAAGCTTGTTACAAGATAATCAATTCTAGGTCCTCGTAAGGACTTAGTGAATATGTCTGCCAACTGGTTGCTGGAGTTAACGAATTCAGTCTTGATATCTTCGGATATGATTTTTTCTCGAATAAAATGAAAATCAACTTCAATGTGCTTGGTTATCTCATGGAAGACAGGGTTAGTGCAATATAGAGAGCAGTTTGATTATCACATATAAGTGTCATGTGAGTGACATCTCCAAATTTCAATTCACTAAGTAATTGTTTAAGCCATACAAGCTCGCAAGTAACTGATGTCTTAACTCTATATTCTACTTCTGTGCTGGACCTTGCCACAACACTTTGCTTCTTACTTTTCCAAGATATCAGGTTGCCACCAATAGAGACACAATATCCAGAAGTTGACCTCCTATCAGAAGGGGAACTAGCCAAATAAGCATCAGGATAGCAAACGATTTTTGTATCGTTGTTAGGACCATATATCAAACCTTTTCTAGGTGATCCTTTAATATACTTCAGTACGCGAACAACTGCATCCCAATAGTCTTCACATGGGGAGTTTAGAAATTGACTCACCACACTAACTGCGAAGGAAATGTGGTTTAATTTACCAACTAATCTTCTGTACCGTTCAGGATCTGAGAAAGGCTCCCCCTGATTTGGTAGGAGTTTGATGTTAGGATCCATAAGTGTCTCAGCAGATTTAGAGTTCATTAACCCTGTTTCCTTCAAGATGTCTAACGCATACTTCCTTTGAGATATGACAATACCAGTGTTGGATTGTGCTACTTCAATACCCAAAAAGTACCGGAGTTTGCCAAGATCTTTGGTTTGAAAATGATGACAAAGGTGTTGTTTCATCTGAGAGATGCCAAGATAGTCGCTTCCTATGAGAACAATATCATCGACATACACTATTAACTAGATACATCCAGCACTTGAGTGGCGATAAAACACTGAATGATCCGCTTCACTGCGAGACATACTAAATTGTTGAACAACACAGCTGAATTTACCAAACCAGGCCCGAGGAGACTGTTTTAGGCCATATAAGGATTTGCGAAGACGACATACCAATCCAGATGACTCCCCCTGAGCAACAAAGTCAGGCGGTTGCTCCATATAAATTTCTTCATGCAAATCACCATTAAGGAGAGCATTTTTGACATCAAGTTGGTAAAGAGGTCATTCTCGAAGAGCGGCCATGGCAATGAATAGGCGAACAAAGGTCATTTTTGCCACTGGAGAAAAAGTATCACCATAATCCAAACCAAAAATTTGTGTGTAGCCTTTGGCAACCAGTCGAGCTTTCAGACGATCAATTGTGCCAAGGGGGAGGTGGATCAGAATTAGCCATTGCTACAGGTCGAGGAGGACGTCCATGAAGCACATAACATCTATCAATTTTGTGGCCTAACTTGCCACAGTGGTCACATTTTGGACGTCCTTTACTCGGCTTGCGAGACCGACTTTGATCATCACATTGGGTAGCCATAACTAAGGAATCATCAGTATGAGGAGATGTCTCAGTGACTGGTTTGCTCGATATATGCAAAAGAGCAGAACAAGTAGAAGTAAAGTTGGGTATGACAGGAGAACCCAAAATCTGATCACGGACATGAGAGACATCATCAGAGAGTTTGTATAATGCCAACAACATGAAGAACTTTGATCATTGTTCCAGTTCTTCAGCAGGAGTGGAAGCAGGAGGTAATATATCATTAAAATCATGAAGAAGGGCATGAATTTCACCCAAATATTCTGCCATGGGACTAGGATTGTGCGGACCAATAACAATTAATAGGTCCTAACAAACACCATAAAGACGCTGAATGTCATTTGTGTATAACAACTTCGCCTGTGCCCACACTTCTCAATATGTTTCATATGATCGAAACATTTGTTTCAGTAAGGAGTGAATGGTGGACTTTATAACAATGCATAACTGAGCATCAATTTTCATCCAGCGGGAAGTGTCATTTGTGGTAGCAGTAGTCACATTTTGAGTAAGGTGATCTAAGTACCCCTGACTCTTCAACCAAAGTTTGACGTCGGATGCCCATGTTGCATAATTTGTGTCATCTAACTTGTCAATGGACTAGTGTACATTCACATAATCGGTGTATATTGAGGTGTTTGTAGACGAGGAAGACGCCATGGAGAGGGAGAAACCCTAAAAATCCAAAGTGATCTAATTGACGCAACAACCACAGATCCAGAAAGAGGGCGAGGAGGCGATCATGGCAGTTCTGATCGGCGGCAGAACTCTTCGGCGACGCGCTGGCACGCGCGGTGGGAAGCAGCAACGCCGGCAACTGTTGCGGCGACGCGTGGAGGCGCGTGGGTGGTCTGTTCACCGCGATCTTTGTACCAAGGTGGTCGCCCGGCAGAGACGATTCCGATGGTGTGGTCGTCAGTCGATTCTGGAACTCCGGCGGCGACGATGACGGTAGCGGCGGCGACAACGGCGATGATGTGTGCCGGAGACCGTGGAGTTGGCTGGAACTAATTCTAAGCTCTGATACCATGTGAGAAATAGGAAAGATTGGGAGAAATATCCCTTGTGTCTTTTGCATACACATAGGGTAGCTTATTTATAATGTAAGATATGGGCCAATGCCCTTAATACAGAATGGGCTGAGCCCAATTAACATAAACACACATCTTAACATCTAACAACTCAAGCACTCAAAAGTGTATCACTCAACTCACAGGTGTATAGTGAGATCTCTCAATCACTCTGCTATCACAATGTCTCACAAATTAATTTTGTTTTTCCTTTAACCACAATCGAACAGACTCACAAGCAAGTTGTCATCACAAGGGCTTTTTATGGCTTGTAGCTTGGTTGGGCTAAGAAGGAAATTGGTTTTTCGGGTCAGCAAAATTCGTTGAGTTGAGACATTTATGAATTTATCAGTTACTCACAGGTTCTCATTTCAAGAAGATCTTTCCCAACCTTTTTCCCTTGCAGTGAGCTCTATTTTCTTTTCTTTTTATTTTTCCTTTTTCCTTTTCTTTTCTTTTTATTTTTCTTTTTCTGTTGCTTTTAATTGCTCACTGCATAGAAAAGTGGGGTTGCTTACCGAAAACCCCAAACTTGAACCTTTTTCAATACCTCACAATATTCTCAACTCAACTCAAGGTAGAGAATTTAAAATAAGGTTTTAAAACATGCTTAAGGCTCAAGGTTCAAAGGGTAAAGCACTTGGTTTTCTTTTCAATGGAAAAATTTATGAAGGCTAAAAGAATAAGGGAAAACAAAAGATGGCCTTGATCATATGAACCCTGCAAACAAGTAGTTCAATCTCAGAAAATTTGAGCAAAATCATTTATGCTTCCAGAGTAATAGCAATTATTCACAACAACTATGAAGCCTAAAACTCACACAGGTAAACTCTCAAGTTCCAAAATTTAGAAGAACATCCTGCTTAGTATCTCAATCAAGTTTTACCTTAAGCACTTATTTCACATGTTAGAAGCAACCACCTATGTGTTTTCACATCATGCATCATCTCAACCTCAATTCAAACAATAAACATCAAAAAGTAACTCTCATCAAAACATAACATCAGAAGAAATAAACCACTGTAATAAGATAGAGCAAAGTACATCGCTAAAAAAAAATAAAAACAGGAATATTAAAAGTGTTCAACAATAAACAAATAAAACAAAACAATAAAAGCAAGGAAAAGTTTAGAAAGCTGGGTTGCCTCCTAGTAACCGCTTCTTTAACGTCACTAGCTTGACCCAATAGACTGAATCTGGATCAACCAACTCCATGACTGTGGAAAGGCGTTCCACCTCACCACCCAAATAATGCTTGAGACGTTGTCCATTGATGATGGAAGCAGCTTCACTCTTCAAGAATGAGCAGCTTCTCGGACCAAAGGTGGCAGCGGAATTGGAAAACGCAGATGCAGTTGGAGGTGCACGGAAGGTGTTTGATGAATTGTCTGGTGCGGTTTTTGGAAGTGTGTAGGCAGGTTCTCTAACTCAGACGGCCTTCCAAGGGGGAAGAAAGCTAGAGGATAAGTGTGCTAAGAAGGCACAAGTCAGTGAACTCGAAAGTGAGAATTGGCTGGACAATTCAGCAGCATTTCTTCATACAATTCAAGTTACATTTACAAGTGATTTGGCTTCTCTTTTATAGATGAAGAGAAACGTACCTAGCAAGCTACTGGACATATTAGCAATGTACATGAAGCTCTATAAGAAGTGTGCAGGAGAAGCTATACAGCTGACCACATGTTCCATACGGTAAACATTGAAAACATGCTTTAAAAGAAAGTGGAAACGCTGGTTTGCTTGGTTGGCTGTATGATGTATATCAGCTTTGCTTTTCCAATCCAAAAAGCACTTCGTTTCTTCCTTTCTTTACCTCCTTGTATGGTGAACTAAACCTTGTATTGTTGTTGGGGGATCAATGTAATCTTGTGAAACTCTCATATATGGAATTTGTGTTTAAAAATCTTATTTGAGATACATGCTTTCTTTCATTAATTGTTAGGGTTTTTCCTCTTTGCTCAAAGCATGCATTGTTTAACTCATTCATTGTCATGATCATTGATTTTGTCGATATGGGAATGTACGGGGAAGTCTAGATCCGGGGAATTTCTCCCAATAGCATATTGGTTGCCTTTAAGCTCCTGCACTTCAGAACTAATTACTAGGAATGCTAGGAATTGTATGAACTCATAATTAAGGATAAGCCTTCTTGACAAGGTAATTTAGAGAGTGGCATTAACATTGATGAAAAGATTGATGAATTACTAAAGTATATGAGAGTGGATAAGATGAAATTGATAACCCCAACAACATACTCATCCATATAATTCATCCCGTGTTTGTTTTACTCTTTTTGCCATTGATCACATTCATGCATACATGTTTAATTACTGTCTTTTGCATTAAAAACCTACAATCAATCGTTCACAAGTCTTAAATAATCAACAAATCAAATAACTAACTAGGTCGTGAGTCCTTTGGGAGAACGATATTTGGTCTTACCGAGTTTATTACTTGATACAATTTGGTCACACTTGCCGATTGTTAAACGAGTTTGTGGCGCCGTTTTCGGTGTTCATAAATTTGTCATCAAGTTTTTGGCGTCGTTGCCGGGGACTCGTGGTTTAACTAGTTTAATTGTTTGATTATTGATTATCTTTGACTTGAATTTTGAAATTTGAAATTCTGTTTTTATTTTTTCTGTTTTTATTTTCAGTTTTTATTTTATTTTATTTTATTTTTCGGTTTTTATTTTATTTTATTTTCTGTTTTTATTTTATTTTCTTATCTTTGATCTTATTTCTTCTATATCTTTTTGTGCTAACCAATTCTTTTAGGGATTTGTTTTCTTGTTTATGTAGGAAGCAATCCGAACTAGGAGCAAGAAAACTGCAGAACCTCTTCTTGAAGGTTTAGACGAGAGTAGACGGAGGAGAAGAATCTATACATCTAGAGAACTCTTTCCTTCTCCGGAAACTCTGTTACAACCATCACCACAAAGTTCTGACCATAGCATTGAGGAGATGGAGAACAATAATAACAGACGAACTCTTGCTGACTATACTAATGTAGGGCTTGAACCTTCAATTTCTCCCAGGCGGCGGACGTCGATTTTCCATGCTCAAGCCTCCTACAGGTCGCCCAAGCTTCGTGTGGTTACCTTTTCTGGTACTTTTCTAGGCCTTTCTGAGCTTTACATCCTTAGCACTTCATCTCTGCTTCCTGTATTAACTCATTTTCTATCAAAACAAAGGGAATTAGTCATAAAATCATCAAATTCAACCTCAACTCTCTTATTCACACAACTTAATGAAAAAACATGAGTCCAAGCAAGTTTCTAAGTCAAAAAGGGTCTATTTAGTATCAAAATTACATCACAGATAACAAGATTTTAAACCGTTATCAGGCGCCCTTTTCTGGGGCCCTCGGCGTAGGATTCTCGCATTCACGCTTGCGCGCCCTTTCAGGAGCGTTGAGCGTCAATCTTCATGTAACGTTTCACGCTTGGGCACCCTTCCTGGGGCGCTGAGCGCCACTCCTCTCGCAAGCTCGCCTAGGCGCCCTAAGTTAGGGCGCTGAGCGGTGTCAACATTGGCCCATGATCCAATTCAGCTATATATAAGGACTTGGACGTCCTAGAGGCAGTATCTTTTGACAGAATTGACACAAATTAAGATTTTTCCAACTCTCTAGCGGCAAAAGTGGATGCGGAAGCTCTCCTCTTCGGTTTTTTGGGTTTATCTTTCTGATGAGTCAATATTTTCTTGACTTCACTTAGCTTATTGTGCTAGATTTAATCAGGGAATTATGCTTGAATGTCTAGTATTTTCCAATTTTTGCTAATTGTGCTTAATTTAACCAGAAATTCTTATTTGAATTAATTTGAATTATCTGAGCTTATTATTTTCATTATTGATTGCACGAAAATTTTAGAAATACATTTTGGGACTTAAAGAGAAATGCCACATCAATGATATTTCTAAAATGGGAAGGGTAGAATTGGAATTTTGGTCCTTAAGACCAAGAATTCAGATTTGGAATCCCTTGGGGACTGCTATTAACACTTCGACCAATGTACCGAATTGTATCAAGTAATAATAAATGGTAAGACCAAGTATTGTTTTCCAAGAGACTCACAGCACTAAACAATTATGTAATCGCTTAACCAATTAAGACTTAAGAACAATTTTTGAGGTTTTTGAATGAAAATGCAATAAAAATAAACATGAATGCAAATTTGATCAATTGAGGCTAAACACAAGGGTGAATGGACGATATTGAAAATATGAGATGAATATGTTGTTGGGGTTTAGATTTCACCTAATCACTCTCATGCATATAAGAATTCATCTTCTTCATTAATGTTAATGTCACTTTCTAATTTACCTTAAACTCGATGTCTCAGTGAAGAAAGCCTACTCTTAATTACTAGATCACAATGTCTTGTATCCCGAGCAATTAATAATGCATTACATATGCACAGAAGCTTAAAGGCAACGAACCCTCCTATCCCTATGTCTAGGTAATATTGCTTTTGGGAGAATTTTCCCAGTTCTGGATTTTCCCATATGTATCCATATCGAGAAAATCAATAATCATGCAATTGAATGAATTAAACAAAGCATGCATAGAGCGTAGAGGAAAAACCCTAACAATTAATGAAGTAAAGTATTTATAATATAAATCAATTCAATAAATGATAGTTTAAAAGGTTACATCTTTCCCAACAACAAATAAGGTTTAGATCCACATTATCATGGAGAAACTATATGAATAATGGAATGAAAGAATGAAAGAGATAGAAAAACCCTAAAAAGATAATAGGAGAGTTGTTATCTCCCCAAATCTACCCACAAGGGGTGAAAAGTGTGTTTCTGTACTCAAGCCATCAAAAGATATAATCCCTATAGGAAGTGCAAGTCCTTAAATAGAACATAAAAATAAGAGAAAATGGGTCTAAGCCCACGAAACTAGCGCTCAGCGCCCCACTTAGGGCGCACAACAATGGTTGCGACACTAAACTGACGCTCAGCGGTGGCACTCAAGCGTAAGACAGAAGAAATTGGCGCCCAGCGCCCTTTTTCTACACAATGGTTGACATTTCTGCACTCTGGTTGACTTTTTATTCTAGTTGACTTTTCTGCACCATGGTTGACTTTTCTGTATTCTGGTTGACTTTTCTGCATTCCAACTATTTGACACTTTAACTCTTCTTTCAAATCATTCCAATAGCCTACAAAATCAAGGGAATTTAGTGATAAAATCATCAAGTATAACCTCAACTCTCTTATTCACAAAATTAAAGTAAAAACATGGTTTCTAAGTCAAAAATGGTGCATTTAGTATCAAAAGTAGATCACAGATAACTTTATTTTCAACCGTTATCACCTGCACACTGTTACGGCCCACAATGATGAAGAAGCGTTATACTCATTTTGGGCTAGGAGAGTTGGAACAAGAAAAGAAGCGCTGGATTCAAATTAGAAAGATGGCTGATTTCATGGGTGTGAAGGTGGCGTCCAACAACACGCTTATTTCATTTAAATGCAAATAGGCCCAGGTGTGTGCGCAGGTGGACGAATGCGCTGGTGAATTTGCTTTAGGAAGCACATGGGTGATTAAATAAAAGTGTGCAGCCGCTACTCACATGAGGAGAATTCAATCCTTTTATTTCTTGGAGAAATGGTCCAGTAGTGTGGTGTCACGGTCCATGAGAAAAGAGGCGCGGGTTATGTCCAGTAGGAGCGGAGATTAATAGGTTGGCTTGGAGAATAAAAAAGGTGCTGGATGGGAATAAAAGAGGGTTCAACCGCCGCTACCTAGAAGAGAGGCATTTATTTGGCTTAAAGCGGGGTAGCACAAAAAGAGAAAGAGGAAGTGGTGTGACGGCTGGAAGGGAGAGCTTTTGCTGTGCACGATCATTCATAAATAAAAGCTCTCATTTTTTCTCTTCAGCAGCTCTCGGTTTGCATTTTTAATTTGAAAAATGGAATTGGTGTCACGGCTTGGAGGTGTGCACGGGAACGTGGAAGCAAAGAGGAGAAAACGGTGATTCTCATTTGTGGAAATGCACACGCGGAAGAAGCATGATGATTTACTTTTGGAGGAGTAAAAGCACGGTGATTTTAATTTTGGAGAAAAGCACTTTATGTTTTCTTTGAGAAGCGGAGCCCGCTGTATGTTTTTTTTTACCATTCCAGAAGCACAATTTCTTTTCTTGTAATGAAGCGGTATTCACTTTTCAATTGCTTTGGAGTGGTGTTTTAAGCGTTGCTTCTTTTTCAGCTACAATATGTTTTCTTTCTTTATTAGTTTAAGTGTTACATTTCATTTTATTCCAAGCTGCAATGTTCATTTCGTTATTAACCAAACGTTCTTTTTATTATTACGGCTGCATTTTAATTAGTTCACACATCTTGCTTTAGAACTGTTCAGTTTATTGTTTTCATTTACTTTAATATTTTCTATTATGTTATAATTTAGTTATAATGTTAGCTTAAGTTAGTTAGGTTGGTCATTAGAGATATTACATTGCTTCCTTGAGATTTTCGGACTGTATACTTGTGTTTATTCTGCTTTGCCTGACATTCTATGAAATCTGATTGTGTTCTTGCAATGGGTATACGCTTAGTTGCCCAATTGGTGATTGCATCTTCGCTTAGTTGATCAATCTGTATAGAACACTTTGGATGGAATGGATGTATTGCGTTCTCTTAGTTCGCGGTTATGATAGCATGATTGGTCTTCGCTTAGTTGATTCATTCATGTTGGATTAGAGGTTAGAGTAGTTTATTCATGAGACTATTGCACTTTAACTGTCATGTCCCTACTCTGATTTGGCTCAATATTCAATTTGTTTTGCGCTTGCGATTGGGTATACACTTAGTTGTCTAATCGGTGTTTAATCTTCGCTTAGTTGATTAGGCTGTATGGTGCAAGACTAATTGGATTTGTGCATTACATTCGCTTAGTTTGCAATTTTGCAGACCGGATTAGTCATCGCTTAGTTTGTTAATTTATGTTGGATTTAGATTAGAGTAGTGTGTAATTGTTGTTAATCTGTGATTGGAAGCATGTAATTGACTTAATGACCAACCGTTTTTATTCTGTATTTGAATCCGTGTTTATTGTCATTCTCATTTAGCATTACCATTTGTGTTTTAAATTTAGTTCTTTTCGCATCACAAAACTCTTCACCAACCCCCAACTACGTGTTTGACCTAATTCTCGAACCACATTTGGTCCTTGAGAGATGACCTAGGAGTCACTTCCTAGTATATACTGCATTTTTAATGCACATTAAATTTGTATACGGTGCGACCCCGATCACTTTCATTCTCATTCCATTGTTCATCTAGTTTCTCCATGACAAGGGAAAACTAAATTCAATTTGTTGTTGGAGGATGATGTAACCTTGTGAACTCTCATGTATTTGAATTGGTTTTAATTGATATATGCTTCTTTGATCAATTGTTAGGGATTTTCTCCTTTGCTCTATGCTTGTTATGTTTTGATCATTCATGGCATGATTTTATGGTCTTCTTTGTTATTGGGAAATACCTAGAAACCACGATCTGGAGAATTTCTCCCAAAAGCAGTATTGCTCATGGATGAGGATATGAGTTTTAGTCATCTTAAGCTTCTAATCGTAATGCATAATTAATTATTATGGATGCAAGGGATTGTGATCTAGTAATCGAGTTTTAAGTAATTTAGAAAGTGATGTTAACAATTGAATGAAGAAGATGAATTCTTATATTCATGAGAGTAAACTAGGTGAAATCTAAACCCCAACAACATACTCATCTCATAATTACATGATTGTTTAGTGTCGTGAGTCTCTTGGGAAACGATACTTGGTCTTACCAATTATTATTACTTGATACGATTCGGTACACTTGTCGACATTTTAACAACTTTAAACTCAGCAACAACAACAACACCCAATTACACTCCCAATGAAAGTTCTAGCTCTATGTCAAACGCCAAGTTCTCAAAACCATAGAACAATGGTTACACAAACTGTAGAACACTTATCATAGCACATAGCAGATAAGATTTTCGAAATCAATGTATTTCGTATGTTAGAATGAGAGTCTCAATCTAATTTATAGAGATCTCACTCAAGGATACTTGTAAAAATCCGTTGTCAGCTAATTAGCGTGTAATAATCGATTATCCACTTATGGTAATCGATTATGCATGAATGAATACACAACGGTTAAAAACTTGCTTGAAAATCTCATAATTGCTCGTGATAATCGATTATGACAAGTCATAATCAATTACTCATAATCGATTATCATAAGTTGGTAATTGAATATCTTGAGTAAAAATGAGGTTTTCTAATTGAAAACGCATTTACGCGCAACCTAAGGCAAACAATACATAAAATCAAAGATAAATCACACCTTATACATCAAACTACTAAATCACAAAAGATTTAACATAAAATATAAGTCTTTCTGAAGATCTTCCTATAACAAGAGTACTTGAGACTTGACTTTGAGACATCATCAAAACTTCTTCTCTTCAGCTTTGTGCTAATAACTTAAGTGTCAAAAAGTCTTTGTAAGTCGATCTTCTCCATTTTGTGATTCAAAACTTGGTTACACATCAACAATTAGATTAGTCGACTTTGAAGACTACTTAGCCAAATTTGGTAATAACATATACCAAACACATCTCTAACGAAAAGTTCACCGTTGTAAACGATGTACCAACTCCAATAAAAGAATGTTTACTTTACCACTTTATATTTTTTTATTCTTATTGTTCTCTCATATGATATGATCAAAATAATAATATTTGAATTATTATGATAAAAGCGAAGATTTTTTTGTTTGCTTAAAAATATGTACAATCATGTAAGAAGTCGTAATAAAGATACTTAGTGAAAAAAAAGGTAGTTAAAGTTAAGTACAAAGTAGAAAAATTAGAAAACAAGTTGAATCTTTATTTTAATGAAAGAAAAACAACAGCAAAGTAAATCACCTTACAAGGTTCTCTTACAAATACAACGTACACAATCAAACACAATCATCAACGTCTTCTTCCCTTAACTGACTTTCTTGTTCTTCACATAACGATCCATCTCATTAATTACCTACACATTTAACATAACTGATTTTAACAGATGTAACTAATTTTACAACAGTAGTTAAGTATTAATATATCATAATTTCTTACCCTGAAATAGTGAGATGATTGAACATACCGTCTGAATAAACGTTAGCAAAAGTAGCATAATTGCAGCCGTAGTAGATGCTATTTTCCAAGGAGTGTTGAAGTACTCGTGTATGAAGATAGCCTTGTACTTGTTGCGAGGATTTTCATAGAATTCATTTAAGCTATTGCAGATGGAGAAATAGTGTGAATTGAAATCTGGGATGCTAAGTTGTGAGGTGAGATTATTAAACATCGTAGCCACTTTATTAGCATCACCATTGACAATAATTTTATTTTCAACAAGTATGTTCACATCTTCTTCAGTGTTGATAAGAAAATCTAGAATGACTACATATTGAGTAATGATGTTTGTAGTAGAAAGGTGGCAATGTTCATATGCCATCATATTCCTGAACAAAAGTTCTGTATTGTCATGTATATTCAAGATTGGCATGCTCAACACTCCATATTTAGAATAGGTCAAATCAACAAAGCTTGTATTAGGATTGACCTCGAACTTAAGACCTGCCTCCATTAGTTGGCTTGCACTGTATACATGTTTAACTTCTTTGCATCGCTCTAGTTTTTCAAGACCAAGTTTTGATGATGATATTATAGTAGATATTAACAAATCAGTGAAGTGTTTTGGACTCTCTTCTGGACGCATGTTTCCGAAAAGTCTGCTTTCAAAATACTTTAAAGTAATGTCAAGAAAGTTCTCATTCATACCAGTGAGCTTGTGAAGTTCGTCAAGAACACAGAAAGGAAGTTGATTTTCCAGTAATAGCAAGTCAAGCTCAATATAGCCTAGCATCCGTGGTTTTTGCATCAAACGGTCTTTTCCCTTCCAGTCACTGTGTCTATGCCATCTTAGAAAAAGTTCAATTATGAAGCAAGCATCAACTAAAATCATCTTTAAGAAATCATCATTAGATTCAATAGTCTCTGCATAACAACTTTGAATGTTGCTTTCTTCTAACTCTTTCATTTTCACAACCAAATCTCTCATATTGGTTCTATCTAGAAATCCCTTGAGATACTTCAGTTTAAGAGTTTCCATTGACTGAAAAATGTTGTCTTCTTTTCCAACGTCACGTACTTTGTGATAAGGGCCAATCGAAACAATTTGAGGTGTGTAGGCTTTGGGATTATATTCACGAATATTTGGTGGTACCCTATAAATGCATTGCCTGTGGAATTCATCCATGTCTGGAGGTTTCACATCTTGAAGCATCTCTGTCCATTCTCTCTCTAAACTCTGTATTTCACCCGCTAAATCTCTCGATCGTCCTCCCATTTGGTTAAAATTCTGTAACGTGAAAGTTGATGTATTGACTACAATATTAATAAATTGGATAGATAACCAATTTAATTCCTAGATGTTACCTCCTTTCCTTGATAGAAATTGTGAATATCTCAGTTTGGTCTCTACATTAATATAATTACTGACATTGAACTATTAATCTAAAGAAATTTCTTTAATAGTTAAAAGATTATGTAACATGAATTTTATAATTTTAGGGACTGTTCATATACTTTATTTAATAACAAAAATAAGTGACAAGAAACAGTATGACAAAGAGATTGGATGTTATACTTTTTATTATGTTAAAAAAACGATTTGGCATACCACATCTAGAAAAATCATGCAAAATTTTACTTGACACTAAATAGTTAAATTCAAAATTATAAGCTTTGATAATCTAAATTTAATATTAATTAAAATCATTTTTAAATTTTGAACTTTCGAAAATATTGTAAACATTTTTTTGGGTTAATCTTGCCAAAGATAAACAATGAAATATACATTCACTAATTTTAATTATTTTAACATTGTTATGTCTAATTAAAATATTAAGTTTTAAAATAATTTTATTTTAAAATAAAGAGTGTTCGTGGTAATTAATAATAGAAATAGTTGTCAGTAATTAACCTTTTTTAACATAACAACTTTGCAAATATACTTTTAAATTGTCATGCAACAATTTATTTATTAATATACTAAAATGAAAAAAAAAGAGTAATTATGCAATAAAAATATCATCATGTATTGCACACTATACGAACACAGTTTAAGAAAAGATGGACTATAATTAGCATTTATCAACTATAAAATACAGTTCCAATATTGACAATTTCATTGATGCTAAAGCAGTAGATACTTAAAGGATAAGAACTAACTAGAGAAAAAAGGAGAAGGAACCTGAGTTGGTTTTGTTGAGATTAGAAGGATGACAAACAAGGTTGTGATGAGTGAGGAGCAATTAGCAAGTACTTGTATTATATTTATAATCTGAAGATCTGGTTGGTGTGTATTCAGTCATGCAATGGCAGAGGTACTGGAAAACAATTCTGACTATATATTACAGAAAATTCATGTATAAACGCGTGAATGGATAGCTATACAGATTCATTGACTTCATCGAAGGAACTAATTCATGTTGACTTTTCTTATCACACACAATAGATTTCGCTTTTTGAGTAAGAGAAATTGCACCAGCGGTCAAAGAATTTTGTATGACTTTGTATATATAATAGTGAGACAATTTCTAAGGCTTATTAAATGTACATCCGAAATTTTAATGAATATCTCAACTACCCTATTAATATGTCAACTACTGGAAAGAAAAAAAAACGAAAAGAATATAAATTTTATAGGATATATGATGATGTAATTGAAGAAGAAAGAGTGACTTTTAAGCTAAGGTGCTTATACATTGTTTCTCTTTTTAAGTTATCAAACATTTATGTGATACTAATAATTTCAAACTAATTTAATTAATAAATTTAAGGAAAGATTTAATTAATAATTAATTAATAAACTAAAAAATATCTCTTAAATTAAGTGATATGATGGTCAAATTGATATAATGGATTAGAAGGACCGGAAGTTCACTTCCCTCCAAATTTTGAAGTCATATATAGCAAGTGTGATGGAAGCGCCTGAGGAGATGAGACCGATTGAAGTTGTGCGAGCGCGAGCGCGATCCGGATCCTCGAGGCTTCCTCAACGAGAGAAGACGCAACAGAATGATGATTTGACACAAGATCGAGAGAGAAACTATGAAACTGAAGAGCATAGGACCCCCAGCTGTGAACTTGAGAAAGCCGAACAGCTATTATAAGATATTTTGTATTAAAGTTCCTGCCGAAATCTTACAAGCACATTTACAGTATAAAAAACTAATATGAATAAACTGCAAATTCGTTCTTGGAAAGTTTGATTGCAAGCTAGTTGAAGACTAATTTAAACAGCATTCGTGTATCCTAAATTTCTTGATGACGCATTGAAATTTCACAAATACTTTAGGAGAGAAAGATGCTAATGATAATTATCCATGGATACTTAACATCTCACTGCTTAACTCATACGTAGTTAATAGCTTTCATGATTCGAAATAGTAAAATTATTTCAAAACTTGGAACCGTTAATTTAGATATATTGAATGTAATAAACTGACAGCCATACAGCGTAAATATCATACACGTTAGCAAACTGTTCCTGTAATCTATCTGTGCTCGTATTTTGATGAAATCTAGTTGGAACTTCCTAAAGCAAAAACTTTCCAAGATAAGAATTGTTTCTTACAAGAACCTGTGTTTTGTCTACTTTAGAAGTACTTTGGAACCGTCGTAGGATAATAACCGGACTGCATTCTGGTAGCTTAATTCAGCAAGTTCTTCTTTCGTAATTTCCAGCATAGATGCAACGTAATCAAGTACCTGGGAGTATAATGAATTGAAAAATGTAAATCTAGCAAAACCGGTCCCAGTAAACATAAAAACATTCATTATATGCATTCTACAATACTTAAAATTCAGTAATTTATTACTGTTGATATTCTTCACACTGATAGCAAATGTCCCTGCTCATTTAGTTTGAGGTCCGTCATTTTACTAACGTGAGAAGGGAAACCCTCGTACGTGTAATAGAAAACTAAGATACAATCCTTTAAATAATTTTTTTTGTTGTTATTTAATCAAAGTTGAAATTAACCTCGGTAATATGCATAATATAGTGGAGATAGAATTTGAAAGTAACAAGGGAGGTCCATACAATTTATCCATGCATTCTAAATTACCAGAAAATTTTTTGTTATTGTTGCTTTCCACTTATAGTAAGCTCAGACTACGAGATTTTTGTGATCTTTAATTAAAAATATTAACATATATCTCCAAGGGAATCAATCATATAACTAAAAACACAAGGTGACAGTTACTTGAGGTTCTTACATTATGAATATTTGCCGGATGATTGAGCATATCCTTTGGCAACTTCGATGCATTTGCAGAGACATGAGATGAGTTACCGAGGGAAGAACCAGAAGTTGAAGCATGAAGAAACTCTTCAGTGAGACAAGTATCTCCTTCAACAAAATGAAGAGAATCTATGTTTGACACTGGTAGTGCATCAGGTGCATCTGTCTCCAACAAAATCCTATCAAAAGGGACCTAAATAGAATAGAAAATAAGAATGTCACTTTTTTTAAAATTCAGTACAAATTATATTCAACATTAATCGTGTATCAGAAATGATGAAAATCACCATCTTCAGCATTTTCTTTGCTTTATTTGCTTTTAGCGACATAAGGAACCCAGAGAAGGAAAAATAAGCACCAAGTTTGGAAAATTCAGGAACCATCTCTGCAGAACCTAGGTAAGAATGAAGAATGACC
Source organism: Vigna angularis (assembly GCF_016808095.1). NCBI lineage: Eukaryota > Viridiplantae > Streptophyta > Magnoliopsida > Fabales > Fabaceae > Vigna > Vigna angularis. The sequence continues at coordinate 15,178,539 of NC_068977.1, forward strand.
CCAGCAGGAAAAGGCCCCATAGATCTGGAAATATTGAAATTTTGGAGACAAAAATTTCAAAGATGCCACTTCACAATGGCATTCCGTTGAATTGATGTTTTAGATAATTTTAAGTATCAAACCATGCTAAAAAATTGGCCAAATTATAAACATAAGTTGTTGAAATTGCATAGCTTTAGATCTTGAGGGATGAAAAGAGATAAAAGAAAATGGAACACTGAACTGATATTATTGATCATAATCCTGACTAGGCTAATTAAGGAAACAAATCATGATAATATGAAGAAATATGTTAACTCCTAAGTGTAGGAAAATACTCTTATTTGTAACAACTTTTTTTGTTAGTCAGTTACAACAGTTACTATTAGACTGTTTTAATTGACCCTCATTATGACAATTTACTGTTCAGTTTTAACAGTCACTTTGGGAGAGTTATAACTGACCCTACCCTACGGAGCACTAAGTCTATATATAGGGTTGTACCCAAGTATCTCAATTAGCTTTCCATTTTCTATAAATTCAATACAATTTCAAGAGCTCACTTTTCCCAATGTCATATTATAGATATATATTGTATAGGGGTTTGGCCTATCCTATGTAATGCTTTGTATGATGATATGTTTATATGTTTATATATATTCCTCGATTTACTCATACAATGAATTATAAAATTTCTCCCCACATGTACCCAGAGACCAAGGTTGTCAAATAGAGTTTACTTAAACTCATAGGAGCACTGTAAACTCATATATTAAACTCAAATCATAATGTCGTAGGAGTTTACTTCAAATTAAAAAATATTAAAATATCTATAAATAATATAATAATTTAATTTTATATGATATTATAAATAACTTCTCCATATTCTTTTACTAAAGTATAATAATTATTAATTATCATATTGTATATTTTAAATATGTTTTATATTTTTCTAATATTGTATTCTTTTATAATATCTTCTTATATAAGACAAAAAGTTGTTGGACTTAAGTGTAGATCCAAACGGCTAGCATGGAATTGCGTGCCCTTTAGAATACCTTGGGAGCTCGTCCCATTCTAGTTGTGAAATCTGTTATTGGTTGCTAGTAGGTTTTTCCTATCAAAGTTGGTCGTAACGGTACGGTTGACCATCTCAAAGCACATCTTGTGACCAAAGGTTACATACAAATTTTTTATTTAAACTATGCTAATACTTTTTCTCCAATGGCAAAGATGGTTTCTATTCCCTTATTCATAGCCATGGTTGCTTCAACAATGATCTCATTACCAACTGGATATCAAAAATGCTTTTCTTAATGGAGATTGGCAGGAAGAAATTTATATGAAGCAACCTCAAAGTTTTATTGCTCGGGGGAGTCTTTTGGATTAGATATTTCTCGGGGATTGAGTTAGCACAATCCAATAATGCTATTGTTATATCTCAAATAATGTATGCATCGGGTGTTTTAGAGGAAGCTAGGTTGATGAACTCAAAATCTATTGAAACACTCATGGATCCCAATACCAAACTCCTACCTAATGAGGGGAGCATCTCTTAGATCCCAAGAAGTACAGAAGATGAGTTGGAAAATTAAACTATCTTACTGTTACTCGTCCTAACATGTCCTTTGCGGTCAATGTGGTGAGTCAATTTCTCAATTCTCCATGCACAGATCATTGGAATGCATTCATTCATATATTAAAGTAAATTAAAGAATCTCTTTGAAAAGGTTTGTTATATGATCACAATAACCATGCTAATGTTATCTGCTATATAGATATTGATAGGGCAAGATCTCCTTCTAATAGAAGATCTACTTTCTGATAATGTGATACTATTGAAGGCAAGATCTCCTTGAAAAGGTTTGTTATATGATCACAATAACCATGCTAATGTTATCTGTTGTTCAGATATTGACAGGGTAAAATCTCTTTCTAATAGAAGGTAACTTGATCTCTTGGAAGAGTAAGAAACAAAGTGTTGTAGCAAGATCTAGTGCAAAAGTAGAATATAGAGTTATGGTCTCAGCCGCTTGTGAACTTGTTTGGCTTAAACAATTACTTATAGAGTTGCAATTTAGAGATGTCAGTCAAATGACATTTATATGTGATAATCAGGTTGCTCTTCATATTATCTCTAATCCAGTATTTCATAAAGGACCAAGCATATTGAGGTTGACTGTCATTTTACTTGAGAAAAGATTATACCTAAAGACATCAAGATCAAGTTTGTTTGTTAACTCAAGGGATCAGTTAGTAGATATTTTCACCAAGTGTTTACGGGACCTAGAATTGATTATGTTTGGGACAAGCTTGGTACATGAGTTATATGCACCACCTTGGGGGGAGTGTTAGATATTGTTAGTCACAATCTCTAACAATATCTTCTATTTACCATATTTATGTGTATTTGCCATATTTCCCTGTATTATTCTTCATTATAAATATATTACCTTATGTGTATTTTACACACAAAAGAGAATAACCTTATTATACCTACATTTCACTATATTCAACAATTTCCATTCTCTCAAACGATCATTGTATATGTAGACGACATTGTTATCACAAGTAGTGATAAGGACAATACTTAGCGACTAAAACAATATCTTTCTCAAAACTTTCAAATGAAAGATCTTGGACACTAAGATATTTCCTTGGTATAGAAGTTGCAGAATCCAAGAATGGTTTGGTCATATCCTAGAGAAATTATGCTGTCAACATTCTAAAAGAAACATGGATGTGGACACACCAATGGACCCAAATGTCAAAAACTAGTACCCAACCACAGAGAACCGTAGTTTGGTCCTGGGCAATACGACAAAGTCATTTAGTTAGTAGGCTAAATTACTTCAATGTGACTGGTCTTGACATCACCTTTGTAGTGAGAGTAGTAAACTAATTTTTAAACTCTTCTTGTCAAGGCTATTAGGATGAAGTCATAAGGATCATAAAGTATATTAAGAAGGCTCCTAGTAAAGGTTAATTTATGAATGTTAGGATATTTATCCTATTTTATCATCATTATAGTGTGTCAAGGGTTACCCTATTTATCATGATTATATTATGTCTAGGATTACCCTATTTATCATGATTATATTGTCTCTAGGGTTACCCTATTTATCATGTATTTGTGTATCAATTTATTCTTATAAATAGAAGATTGTGAGAGGGATCAATTAAGCCCTCTAGAATTATTTTACAGTTTCAATCTTAAGTTGGTATCAGAGCGGGTCGATCCCGCTCTGGTTTCTGTCTCGTAATATATATTTGTCCGGCGCCACAGTTCTTTGTCGCCCGCCGCTGCCCGCCGCTGCCCGCCGCCGGCCACCGTCAACCGTCGGCCACCGTCGGCCGTCGCCGGCCACCGTCCGGCCACCGTCTCCGGCCACCGTCTCCGGCCACCGTCTCCGGCCACCGTCCGGCCACCGTCACCGCCGGCCACCGCCCGCCATTGCCGGCCACCGTCGTCCATCACTGTCAAAGTTTCCTTCGTCTAAACCCTTAGGGTTTTCTTGTTCTTCGTTAGTACTATTCGTCTTCTTCAGAAATGGCGTCTGGCAGTACTCTTTCCTTCTCTGGAAGTCCATCAATTACCTCCGAGAAGCTAAATGGAAAAAATTATCTATCATGGTCTGCTGCCGTTGAAATGTGGTTCCTTGGCCAAGGGCATTATGACCACCTTGAGCGAGATGGAAGCCATGTGCCTACTGAAAAAGCTGATCAGTGGAAACAAGCAGATTTCCAGTTGTGTGCCCTGTTATGGCAATCAGTGGAACCCAAACTTTTTGTATCTTTGAGGGCTTTCAAAACTTGTCACTCCTTTTGGAAGAAAGCCCAAAGCATTTATGCCAACGATATTCAACGTCTCTATGACACTACGAATAAACTTGCATCTCTTAAAATGGCAGACCATGATATGGTGTCCTTCATGACTGAAGCCCAATCTGCTGTCGAAGAACTTAGGATGTTTTTGGAAGTAGATCCATTAGAGGATATAAAAAAAGAAACTAGACAAATTCTACATGGTGTTGATCCTTCGTGCCCTACATCCCGATTTTGATCATCTCAGAGATCAACTTCTAACTAGTCATGAGGTCCCCTCTATGGAAACATTGACCACTCGCCTTCTGCGTGTCCCGGTATCTCAAACTCAAGAAGCGCATGAACTAGTGGAACCATCTGTCATAGTTGCCACACGAGGAAGAGGAGGACGTGGCACTAGAGGAGGAGGACGAGGAGGTCGGGGACGTACTCAATGCACATATTGTAAAAGGATGGGTCATACTCAAGAGAATTGCTACTCCTTACATGGTTTCCCTTCCAAAACCGTCAATATTTCGAAGACTGAAACTTCCACTTTGAAAACTGAAACCTCTACTTCTATGTTTTCTGAGGATGAATATCAAGAGTATTTAAGGTTAAAGTCTAACAGCTTGGCACAACCATCTCAATCTCCCAATACATCAACAGCCTGCGTTTCTCAATCTATGGAATGTCAAAATTCATGGGTAATTGACTCAGGTGCTTCTGATCACATTTCTGGTAATACCTCTTTGTTCTCATCTATTTCCTTTCGAGAAAAACCTCATTTCATAACCCTTGCAAATGGATCTAAAACTTCTTCCAAAGGAGTCGGTCATGTTTCTTTGTCTCCCTCCCTCAATCTCAACTCAGTCCTTTTTGTCCCTAATTGTCCTTTTAATTTAATTTCCTTAAGCCAGTTGACTAAAATGTTAAATTGTTCAATAACCTTTGATCATAAATCTTTTGTTATACAAGAGCGTGGTTCGGGGAGACAGATTGGAGAAGGATATGAAGCTGGCGGATTATACCATTTTGGATCTCGTCCAAGGGTGTCTTGTGTTGCTGCTCTTAATCCTAAAGTGCTACATGATCGACTTGGCCATCCTCATTTGTCCAAATTAAAAAAGATGTGTCCTGAACTTAGTGGTCTCCAAACCTTAGAATGTGAGTCATGTCAATTAGGAAAACATGTTAGATCTTCCTTTCCTAAAAGGTCTCAATCAATATGTAATTCTAGTTTTTCCATCATCCATTCTGATATATGGGGACCTAGTCGTATCTCCTCCTTTGGTTATAGATATTTTGTTACCTTTATTGATGAATATTCAAGATGTACTTGGGTTTATCTTATGAAAAATCGTTCTGAATTGTTAGCTATCTTTACATCCTTTTTGAATGAAATCAAGAATCAATTTGGTCAAGTAATCAAAATATTAAGAAGTGATAATGCCAAAGAGTATTTTTCATCCTCCTTTTCTGCCATCTTGAGTTCCCATGGTATCTTACATCAGTCTACTTGTCCTCATACACCACAGCAAAATGGTATAGCAGAACGAAAAAATAGACACTTGGTTGAAACTGCTCGTACCCTTTTGCTTGGTGCCCATATTACTGTCCATCACTGGGGGGATGCCATCTTAACTGCATGTTATCTTATTAATAGGATGCCCTCCTCCTCTCTTGATAATAAAGTCCCTTTCTCCATTTTGTTTCCTAATGATCCTCTCTTTCATACATCTCCCCGAGTGTTTGGCTGTGTATGTTTTGTTCATGACATGTCTCCAGGTCTAGACAAACTCTCCGCTCGCGCTCTCAAATGTGTCTTCTTAGGCTATTCTCGACTTCAAAAAGGATATCGGTGTTACTCTCCTGAAACTAAGAAGTATTACATGTCTGCCAATGTCACATTCTTTGAACAAACTTCTTACTTCTCTCCATCTGTTCAGGATGTTTCTATCCTCCAGCAGGTCCTTCCTATTCCAATGGTTGAGTCAAATAGCTCCACTGTCTCTGTCATTCCCAGTCATGATCACAATCCTTCTACACCTGTTTCTCCACATACTGAGATCATCCCACACAGGGCCCCAATGGATAGTCCACCTCCCCAAGACAATGGTGAATCTCCTACTTCAGATTCTTCTCCCTCGTCACCTCCTCCCACGCCTCCTGGTGCAAATGATTCAGCATGGCCTATTGCCCTCAGAAAAGGTACTCGTTACCCTCATCCCATTTATAATTTTCTAAGCTATCATCGATTGTCGCCCTCCTATTTTTCTCTTTTATCCTCAGTGTCCTCTGTTGTTATACCCAAGAATGTGAAAGAAGCACTTGATCATCCTGGATGGCGACAAGCTATGATTGCAGAAATGCAGGCTCTTGACCACAGTAATACTTGGGAGCTGGTGCCCCTTCCCCCAGGAAAAAAGGCGGTTGGTTGTCGATGGGTGTATGCAGTTAAAGTTGGCCCTGATGGTGAAATTGATCGGCTCAAAGCTCGGCTTGTTGCAAAAGGTTACACTCAGGTTTATGGTCTTGATTATTGTGACACTTTCTCTCCTGTAGCCAAGATGACTACTATTCGTCTCTTCTTTGCCATGGCAGCCATTCGTCACTGGCCACTTCATCAATTGGATATCAAGAATGCCTTCCTACATGGTGATCTTGAGGAAGAAGTTTATATGGAGCAACCTCCAGGGTTTGTTGCTCAGGGGGAGTCTGGTATGGTATGCAAATTGCATCGATCTCTATATGGCCTCAAGCAATCCCCACGTGCTTGGTTTGGAAAGTTTAGCTCCATTGTTCAAAAATTTGGGCTAAAACGCAGTGAAGCAGACCATTCAGTTTTTTATTGTCATTCTTCTCTCGGGAAATGTGTTTACTTAATAGTATATGTTGATGATATTGTCATTACAGGAAATGATGCTGTTGGAATATCTCAACTAAAAGAGTACTTGTGTAGACATTTTCAAACCAAGGATCTTGGAAGTCTCAAATATTTCTTAGGCATTGAAGTAGCGCAATCAAAAGATGGAGTTGTAATCTCCCAAAGGAAGTATGCTCTTGATATATTACAAGAAACAGGCATGATTGATTGTAGACCGGTAGACAGTCCCATGGACCCAAACCAGAAATTAAGGACAGAAGAAGGTGAATTATTCTCCGATCTAGAGAGGTATAGGAGGCTGGTTGGCAAACTGATTTATCTCACTATTACAAGGCCAGATCTATCCTTTGCAGTTGGAGTGGTTAGTCAGTTCATGCAGGCTCCATGTATTGACCATTGGAATGCTCTCATTCGCATTCTAAGGTATGTAAAGAAGGCTCCCGGGCAAGGATTGTTATATGAAGATAAAGGAAGCATTCATGTCTCTGGGTATTGTGATGCAGATTGGGCAGGTTCACCTATTGATAGACGGTCTACAACAGGATATTGTGTTTTTCTGGGAGGAAACATTATTTCATGGAAAAGTAAGAAACAAAATGTAGTAGCTCGATCAACCGCGGAAGCCGAGTATAGGGCAATGGCATCACTAACATGTGAACTTATATGGGTGAAACAATTCCTTCAAGAGGTTAAATTTTGTGACATCCATACTATGAAGATGTATTGCGACAATCAAGCTGCTCTCCACATTGCATCAAATCCAGTGTTTCACGAGAGGACTAAACATATAGAAATTGATTGTCATTTTGTTCGTGAAAAGTTGTTGACCAAAGAAATATGTACTGAGTTTATTGGGTCAAACGATCAACTCGCAGATGTATTGACCAAGTCATTAAGGGGTCCTCGGATTGAGTTTATTTGTTCCAAGCTTGGTACATACAATTTGTATGCTCCAGCTTGAGGGGGAGTGTTAGGATATTTATCCTATTTTATCATCATTATAGTGTGTCAAGGGTTACCCTATTTATCATGATTATATTATGTCTAGGATTACCCTATTTATCATGATTATATTGTGTCTAGGGTTACCCTATTTATCATGTATTTGTGTATCAATTTATTCTTATAAATAGAAGATTGTGAGAGGGATCAATTAAGCCCTCTAGAATTATTTTACAGTTTCAATCTTAAGTATGAACATAAAGGAAATACTCAAATTGTTGGGTATTCTGACACTAACTAGGCAAGGTCCCCAAATGCTAGATGCTCCACTTTAGGTTATTGTGTTCTTGTTGCAAGTAAACTAATATTGAGAAAAAGTAAGAAACAAAGTATTGTGGAAAGATCAAGTGTAAAAATAGAATAAAAAGAATGACATTCGTCACTTGTGAGCACATATGCTAAAATAACTCCTCAAAGAGCTCCAATTTGAAGAAAGGTCTCAAATGCACCTTATGTGACACCTAGACAACATTACACATTACCTCTAACCCTATCTTTCATGAGAGAGAACCGAACATATAAAAGGTGGATTGTTATTTCAAAAGAAAAAAACTGGAGTCAAAAGATGGAGACAACACCACTAAATTTGTCAACTATAGTGAATAGATGACTCACATATTCACTAAGTCCCTAGGGACCAAAAGTCAATTATATTTGTAGCAAGCTAAAACATATATCCAGCTTGAGGGGAGTATTATAATTATAGAAATAAGGAGCAAATCCTATATAATCAAGAATGTCTGGATTACATATGTACTACTAGGAATTTTTATTTATTTCTATATCATATTTTTTATTTATTCCTATATCATATTTTTATTCTTAGAGAATATCAAATCTCTTCTATTTATTATATTAATGTCTTTTTCTCAATATAAATAAAGTATTTGTAATCTCTTGGAAACAAGGTCCTTGATCAATCTTTCTCTGTTTCCTATAGTTTAATAAAAGCAATTGAACCTAAAGAAAGAAGAACAGATATTCATACTTCATTAGCTCAAAAAGATCACCGAAAGCACGAACACAATGAATAGATGCTGGCTTGTTCAACTCTTTTGCAAGTTCAAGCTGTTGCCTCAATACTTCAACCTGCACAGATGTCCCAATGCATTAGCAACCAACAATCTAGCAACATTCTTCTGCAGAAAAGGACATCTTCCATCCTCGACGTGATTAGTCAATGTGTTTCCTAAGTTAGAGTTTAATGTTATTTTCTTTTCAGTAGCCCCACGTTTCCACAATTTCTAGAAGGCTACAACTCTATTTGATAAATCAAATGACATTCTTAACTTTAAAGACAGTAGACCCAAGTAAGCACCTTTCCAAACCACAAAAATTTTTATCATGACTCTAAATATATAATTAAAAGCTAATTGTAGGTTGATCTATTTTCAAACTTAAACACCATGCTTCATAGTCTGTTGAAAATTACTACGTCCTTTAGACAGTAAAGCCATATTAACAAAAATGGCACCCACCATTCAGATTCCTAGATAAAACAACACACCACAAACTCAGGTTTCTTGAAAATTAATGCAAATATGTGAATGTGCCTATATGTCTATGCATTAGTTATTATTACTACAAACAAGGCTTACTGAATAAGGTTTCATGAACAACAGCATCAAATTGTACTACAACACGATACACAAGAGAATATCATTTAGAGTCACTTTTCTCCCTATTCTCTCCGTACACACCTACAACCCCATATTTAAAACACATTAGTTACATGCAGAATTGCAGATACACACATATATACTTATTGCTCCTCTGAAAGTTATTAGAGCATCAAAATTAACAGAAAAATACACATATAGGCAAAAATTAAAATGACACGCTTAAACCTGCTCAGAAAAGTCAATTTTCCTTCCATATGATCCTTTGTCCAAGCCAATCTGAGGAAAAGTCAAAAGTTCAATCACATAAAATGGTAACTTAAAGATCAATGAAAACAAGAGCAAAGCAATTTCCTCCATAAATTTATTAAAAATGGTTGAACATGCATATCTATAAATAAACATTAAAGTTATAGAATTGTATATGTTCTGAATGTATTGTGTATCTAATGCACACCACATAGTATGTATTTATATCGTAATACAAAATCAATTATAATAAAAATTAGGAATCAATCATCTTAATTTCCTAGATTATGTAACAAGTAATTTCTCATAAATTTGTAGCTAACTACATTTTGACACTCCCCCTCAAGCTGGAACATATATGTCATATGTACTAAGCTTGTTCCAAATATACTTGTTAGATATATTGCCTTTTATGTTAATTAGAGAAACGTAGACTTTTGCTATTGTTTGATATTGGTAGATATTGTTAATATTGTTTTTAACAATATCTTCTATTTACCTAGTCCACCATCAGATTCTCCTCTTCCACCTCCACTTCAAGCTTATAATCGAAGACAATGTTCCCAACAACCACCATGTGACTCAATTCAAGTGCCAACTCCTTTGTCTCCTCTGGTTTTGACAACATAATTTGACCTTCTAATTGCTCTCCGTAAAGGTACACGTTTTACCCGTAATCCTTCTCCACATTATACTACTTTGAGTTACCATAGATTATCTTCACCTTTTTATACCTGTCTTTCGTCTATTTCTTTTATGTCCATTCCTAAATTTGTTGGTGATGTCTAAGTCCATCCTTGTTGGTGTCAGGTCATGCTAGATGAACTAAATGGTCATTACAATAGTGGAACTTGGGAACTCGCCCCATTACTGTCTAGAAATATGTTATTGGTTGCATGTGAGTTTTTGCTATCAAAGTTTGTCCTGATAGTACTATTGATCGCCACAAAGCTCGTCTTATAGCCAAAGGTTACACACAAATTTTTGGATTAGATTATCATGATACTTTTTCTCCAATAGCAAAGACGGCTTCTGTTCGTTTATTTATAGCTATGGTTGCTCCTCAACAATGGCATATTTATCAACTAGATGTCAAAAATGTTTTCCTCAATGGAGATTTGCAGGAAGGGATTTATATGAAACAACCTCAAGGATTTGTTGTTCAGAGAGAGTCTTTTGGATTTGTATGTCGTCTTCACAAATCTTTATATGGCTTGAAACAGTCTCTTAGGGCCTAGTTTGGCAAATTTAGTAGTGTGGTTCAACAATTTGGTATGACTCAAAGTGTGGCAGATCATTCAATCTTTTAACGTCACTCAAGTGTTGCATGAGACTATTTGATAGTATATGTTAATGACATTGATCTTACAGGAAGTGACCACCATGACATCTCCCAAATGAAACAACACCTTTGCCACTATTTTCAAACCAAAAATCTTGGCAAACTCAGATTACTTCTTAGGTATTGAGGTAGCACAATCCAACAATGTGTTATTGTTATATCTCAAAGCAAGTATGCATTGAATAATTTAGAAGAAACTAGGTTGATGAATTCAAATTCTGTTGACACACCCGTAGATCCTAATACCAAACTCCTACCAAATCAGGGGGGGCCTATTTTAGATCCTGAGCAGCATACAAGATCAATTGGAAAATTGAATTATCTTATAGTTAGTCATCCTAACATTTCCTTTGCAATTAGTGTGGCGAGCCAATTTCTCAATTCCCCATTTGAAGATCGTTGGAATGCAGTCATTCGTATATTAAAGTACATTAAAGGATCTCCTAGAAAAGGTTTGTTATAAGGTTCCAATAACCATACAAAAGTTGTTTGTTATTCAGATGCTCATTGGACAGGATCTCCTTCTGATAGAATATCTACTTCCAAATATTGTGTCTCCATTGGTGGTAACTTGATATCTTGGAAGAGCAAGAAACAAAGTGTTGCACCAAGATCTAGTGTAGAAGCAGAATATAAAGCTATGGTCTCAGCCACTTGTGAACTTGTTTGGCTTATGCAATTTCTTAGAGAGTTACAATTTGGAGATGTCACTCAAATGACCCTTATATATAACAATCAGGTTGTTCTTCATATTAGTTATAATCATGTCTTTCATGAGAGGACCAAACACATTAAGATTGACTATCATTTCATTCGAAAGAAGATTGTATCTGGAGACATCAAGATAGAGTTCATTAACTCAAGTGATCAGTTAACAAGGACCGATAATTGATTATATTTATAACAAGTTTGGTACATATGATTTATATGCACCAGCTTAAGAGAGAGTGTTAGATATCATAGATATCTTATATTTTATCTTTTGTTTATATGTTATTATTTCTTTCATATCATTTGTATTTTGGGCTTAGCCCATATTTTCTTCATTATAAATATAGTACCATATGTGTTTTTTCTACACAAGAGAGATTAATCTTATACCTAGTTTTTCACTATATTCAATATCTATAAACAAATTATGAACCACTAAATCCTTCTTAACTTCATCGCCTATAGTCTATCTTGGCCTTTCTCTACCTATGATGCTTGTCCTGTCCTGCATCTTAAACTAATATAGTCTATTAACTTTCAAAATATGGCATTACAGTTTGTGACATCAGTGTTCCAGAATATTTTAGACTAGATGGTTCACAAAATCAATAGTCAAAGAAAATCAGAGAAAAAATAGTGAAACTTCTAGCAGGAAACATGAAAAGAAAAAGCACATGGGTTGAACCAATTAAAAGGGCAAGTCTCAAACATCAAATAATGAATGATAAAATGCTTCTTATCTAGCAAAATATCTTGAAATTCTGTTTTTGTGCCTACAACAATTAAATACCTTTTTAGTCTCCTTAGTTATCAAAAGTAACGTTGTTTAGTACTTCTCCCTTACAAACCTTTGTTTATGTCAAACTATAGTGATTTTCAAGGTATTAAATCTTTATAAGGACTAAAACTAAATATATCAAACCCTTTTAGTCCCTACATACATCATTTTTAATTCTGTGTTAGGTTTCTTGATAGAAGAAACCAGAAAAACATAATTCACACGCCAATTCACTGAATGTACTTCTTAAAATTGATTTAGGACAACAACACAGCATGAACACAGCCAAGGGACAATATTCCCTTCCCACAAGACACCAAAGATCCTGTCTACGCTCTCCAACAAACAAACATCCTCCCCAAAACATAAGGACCCCAACCTATATATAGTCTTCCTTTTAGAAAGACTAACCCCTCCTAACCTCCTAACCAACTAACTACTTTTTTACATACTTTCTTCTCATATATACATTCCCCTTCCTATCATTACCCTCCCCTACTTAAGCAACCTTGTCCTCAAGGTTAAAGTCTAGGAATCGCTGAAGTGATTACCCATGCTGTTGAATACTCCTCTCTAAAACAAATTAGAAGTGATAATCAGCAATAGTATAGTAGGAAAGTGATGCTACCATTTTTCTAAAAGTAGAATATAAATATTTTTCCTATAAACTATTATTATAATGATATATTTATAACCTGGTTGAACATGAGCTCCCACATAAGTTCAATTCCTCCTGATAGAAAAAACTAATAAAAAAGGGAGAGAGGTTCTGTTTCAGTTTCCATGCACCCCTTTTGTCATAGAACCATACAATTACCTCTCCAATTGCAGCAGATGGTGTAGAACCAAAATACTCTCTCAACGTTTTGAACCAACTGGGACTCCGTTCGTTCACATACCTGTAACCGCATAACATTAGACCTAAAACCCATAAACAGAATCCTAATTGAACTAGCCCAGAAACAGAAACAAAAACAAAAACAGAAACAATTGGACTTCACCATGGATGGAGTCCAAAGCAAGGTATGACGCAAGGGAATGTTTCGGCCATGTGCTTCACAGAGTGCCAATCCTGTTCACAGACCCCATTAACGACAAAGTACACAACGCCTGTGGCTTGTGTGGTTTTTATGATCTGCTGTGCCTTGCTGAAAATTCTGGGGTCCTGCAGGTGACAGTGGGCATCGAGCAATCTCATCATCTATTTCGCAATCTGAAAACCCTGTGTGAGTTAGGTTCACGGATCAGAATAAGGACAGAAGAGTCATGTGCTTGCAACGGTAACGTGAAACTTTATATATATTATTAATGTATTTTTTATTTATAACTTTTTATCTTTTGAATTAAAATTTAAATACGATTTTAGTATAATATAAATGATTAATACCATTTTAGTCTCCAACTTTCGTTTATTTTGTTTGATATGAATTTTTTTTTTAATGTTTAATATACTTTAATTTTTATAATTTATATTTAATTTGATTTTTTTTGACGTCATTTAAATTATTAATTACATATGAATCATGTAAGACACATGTTTATTTATGGTTTTCTAAAATTTAAGATTTATTTAAAAAAACTTATTATTTTATTTTAGATTTATTTTAATTTTAAGGGTTAAATATGTTTTTCATCTCTTAAGTATCACACGAATTTGGTTTTAGTCCCTACTCGAAACTTTGATGGTTTTTAGTCCTCGTAGTTTTGAAACTCTTACTATTAGTCCTTAAAATTGGACGGCGTTAACTTTTAGTAGATGTGGCAAACGGCGAGGCCACGTTTTATGCAAGTTGCCCTCTTCACTCTCTGCCACGTTGGTTGTTTAAGTTTTGAAACGAGATTAAGAGTGTTAAGTGTGCATTTGGTTGTTGAAGCTGCGGCCCAAGGGTTTTAAGTGCCCTCTTCACTCTCTTCACTTTCTTCACTCTCTTTACTCTCCACCTAATCGGTCGCCGCTAGCTGCGGCCCAAGACTTCGCCAGCGTCGCCAATCGCTGCACCAATCTTTCTCCTCTTCGCGCGAGGTTGTCTCTTCTCCCCCCGCCTTCTTGAACAATGTCGGTCGCTGCTTGCTAGAACCACTTGAAATAGGCCTTCTTCTTCAACACCGCGCCACTCGATCATCTACTCCGGAGACAACCTTAGGGAGAACGATCTCCCTAGTCAACTTTCGATTCAGCGCGGCTCGAAAGCAGGGGTTTCCCCTTCTTCTCCTTCTCTTCCTCAAACTCGCAAACACAACCAACTATAGCGATCGTGTCACCTTCTTTTAGAAACCACACTCGCGCCATCGACGAGGCCGCTACAATTACCTACCTCAAACACAAAAGCCTCGTCGGTGCTACTGCTCAGTGTCGCGATACCGCCACACCACAACATCGTCGCCGCCATCGACGCCCCTAGTCACCGCCCAAGGCTACCATTGGGAATGGAGCAGATGTTGGCGACACCACCTTTCTTCCTCTCTTAACTCTATTTTGATTATATATTGACAATGAAGATGGTGAGATTTGAGGCTTCCTTCTCTGTTTGATCGATGTATGTATTCTACTGTATGTGTGATGAACTAGAAGAGAGGATTTGATGCTTCAAGAATTTAGATGGATGAAGCCAAATGATAAATGTTTGCGGAGGTAAATGAGAAGAAGAGGTTCGGGTTTCCCATTGTGAGAGTTTGGCTTGGTGATTGAAAAAATGGTGAGAAATGGGTGATGAAAGTTGGAGTTTTTTTTGGAATGTCCCGTTGGTAGGTAGCGTTATTGGGTGCAAGGAAAGCATAGCAAACGTGAGTGAAGAGTGATGTGTTTTTGGCTGAAGGGAAAAATCAGTAGGTAGGGGATTGTGTGTGTGTGTGTGTGCGTGATGAAGGGATTGGTTTTGGATGGGGTGATTCTATTGAGTTGATAGAGAGGAGTGTGAGATTGAATGATGGAAAATTAGAGTGAGGGGAGTCGAGATCGGTGGCCAAATGAATCTTCAAATTTTCGCAGATGCCTCTTTCTAGTGTTCAAATTCCCTTTTCTCTTCTCTTAACCTCTTTTCAACCAAATGCACACTTAACACTCTTAATCTCATTTCAAAACTTAAACAACCAACGTGGCAGAGAGTGAGGAGGGCAGCTGTCATAAAACGTGGCCTCGTCGTTTTCCATATCTACTAAAAGTTAACGCCGTCCAATTTTAAGGACTAATAGTAAGAGTTTCAAAACTAAGAGGACTAAAAACCATCAAAGTTTCAAGTAAGGACTAAAACCAAATTCGTGTGATACTTAAGGGACGAAAAACATATTTAACCCTAATTTTAAAGAAGTTGTTTATATGTCAAGTTAATATTATATCAGGTACTAATGTCAGTGTCACTTGTCAAGTCAGTATCAATGTCACTGTTAAGTCTGTATCAATGTCACTTATCAAGTCCGTATCAATGTCACTTGTCAGTGTCATGTATTCAATTCAGTCCCAATTTTTATTATTTTTGTCCAAATTAGTCCCAAATTTTGTTAATTTTGTTCACGTCCATTCTTAATCAAATTTGTCATTTTTCACAAAATTACGTTGTGATAATCAATTAATCAATTATCTTAGTAAAATTTACCCAAAAACATCACACAGAAAGGGATAATTGATTATCATCTCAGATAACTGATTATTCTTACAACCATACTCACATTGACGCACAGATAATCGATTATAACTAATGATAATCAATTATTGTCGAATTGAAACACATCATGAACATGATTCAAGCATTCAAATACACACACACATCACGTGGAAACATACTTAACACATCATAATATACTCAAACATCACTTATAATATACTCATGTAAATATACTCAAACACATATAATACATCACTTGAATCATCCAAATTCAATCATTGACATGTTCTACCCCCAATAAACCTAATTATACTGCATATGATTATTACAACAACCCTAAAACATATATTTGCATGAAACCCCCAAGCATAATAACTTTATTCTCTCTTAGCATCAAACCTTTTATTGGGATAACCCAACAAAACATATATAATACATTCATAGGGAAAACTCATCACAAATATTACCAAAAACATATTCTCATGCACACACAAATCATTGCCCAACTATAACAACAGATAATCATAAACATAATATAAACATATATCGCGCCTATATTTCCTTGCGTATTCGCACCACTCTTAATACTAGACTATCGCGCCTAGATTTCCTTGAGTATTCGCACCATTCCTGGTACTAGACTATCGTGCCTAGATTTCCTTGAGTATTCGCACCACTCTTGGTATCCCTAGGCATTCTGGTTCCACGATACTGCCTAGTTGAGTTTCACCCACTCCTAATTGTGTAGTATTATTCACAACTCATGGTATCCCTGATCAACGAATAACCTTCAGTTATCCTAGATTAGTTGAGTATTTGAACCACTCCTAGTATTAGGCGAATTTTCCTAGATTTCCTCAGTGTAGAAAGAGTTTAGTTGTAAATGTTTTTATTCTCTCTAGAATTGCAATCAACGATTGCTTACAAGTTGTTCTGACTATAACTCTCACAGAACGGATATGATTACAATACAAAACAATCTAAACATTCGCAAGTGTTTCTCTCATCACTCATTTTCTCTCATCTTACACATGTAAGCAAATGATACAGTAAAGCATTAGAGCGACGTTTTTCTTTTTCTTTTTCTCTCTTCTCTCTAAATATAAGTAGATATTGCAATGAGGCTTGAGAGATCTTTTCCTTTGTTTAAATCTTTCACTTTCTCTTCTTTCTTCAAGTGGATGTTCTCATGAAGCTTGAGAGTATCTTTCTTTTCTTGAGTTCTTCTCTTTATTTGAGGGATTTTGATTTAATAGCTCAAAAAGATTTCCTTGCTGAGATATCTTTATATCTTCATCATTATCATCTTTTATTTATACACCTTGATGATATAACCATTATGACAACGTTTGCCTTAAGTTTTGATAATATGACTGTTTGACGAAGCTTGTCTTGATATCTGATCTTTTCTGATTATTAGTGTAGATGTCTATCATAGGATGAAGTCTTTTGTCAAAGTAGACGTGCTTTTTAGAGCTCTTATACACAACAGATTTAAGTATCTTTTGGCACGACTTTTGATAGTTTAATCACTCTTTCTTTTGTCTTTTTCTTTCAACGTTCCTTTTAACACTTATAAGAAAAGATAAATGAACGTTTGTAGCAATTATCTTGCACAAGATAGAAACATATATAGCAAGTATGTCCTACTTTATTTTCTTTAATGTTTTAAATGTTTTCATCATTAGTTTTGGTTTCTGTGTTTTCTAATGTTTTTGTGTTTATGAGATTAATTAGTATTGTTTGATTTGTAAGAGACTTCTTGGGTGGTGTTTTACTTATTGATTTCATGGTTTGTTTTTTACTTAAGTATTAGGTCATTGTCTTCTTGAAGAAGGTCATTTTGTGAATGTCTTTCATGATACCTATTATTGATTGGATTGGATTTTGATGTACAATCAGTTCATTAGATAACATATTTGTTATCTTTGAGCATTGAGCATTTAATGACATTAAATGGTTGTTCAAAACAATAAAGTGTTTTTTGATTTTCTATCGTTAGGTAGTTTTTAACTATTAAGCTCTTTTATAAAGCTAACAGGTGTTGTATAAAGACTTTATCATTGGACACAGTATTGTTTGAGCTCCTAGTATCGTTTAGCCAAGTAAACGCTTATTTCATATTTGTCTCTTCTTAGAGAGATAGTGTTTAGCTTGTTTAAAGCTTTCTTTTATATTTTAATCTTTTAATCTTTTAGTTTGTTTTGTCAGAGACATCATCTTGACTTTGTTTTGATTTCGAGAGCTAAGCGGAATACATTTTTTAGGTATGGTGAGCATCAACCGTTTAACTTCAACTCTCTTAGATGCTTTATGCATAATAGCGTTTAGCCCTACATTTGGGTGTTTTGACCTAGTTGTTTTCCTATTTTTTAAGAGCCTAATTGTTTTCCTAAGCTTTTCTATGTTTAGGATTCAGGTTCTAAGTTTTGTGTAGGTTTTCTATGTTGGGAATTCAGGTTCTAAGTCTTGTGTTTTCACCCTAACTTGTTTAGTCTAGTTTAGCTTTGACTTTTCTTAGACAGTTATCTTCGTCTTTTCTTCTTGGTGAGTTTGGAAATGTTTCTTCCAACTTAGGGTTTTGCTTTAGTATTTTAATATGTTTATTATTATTATTTTTTGTGAGGTTTTGATTTTCATTAGACCTGCTTGGCTTATGGTTTTCTTAGCCTAGTGTTTTTCTATTCTAAACTGGGGTTTTCTGACCTGGTATTTTTCTTTGGTGTTTTACTAGTTCAAGGTTGATTTTCTACCAGAATGTTCTACCTTAGTGTTTAATGTTTGTTTTCTATCTTAAGGTTGGTATTTTAACTTAGGGTTTTCTATCCTAGTGTTTGATGTTCATTCTCTTGGTTTTCTATCTTAGCAGTTATGCTTGGTGTTTTTCTAGTTTAGAGTTAGTTCTCTATACACAAAGACTTCTTCATTTCATATTATTTAGGTAAACTTCAAAACCAGGGTTTCTATTTGACGAGCTTGTGTTGTAACAATCTTATCGTATCCTAACATTCCTCCCACTTATTCTCCCTTCTCAATCTCTCTTCAACCTCTTTTGTGTCAGGCTTTGATGTCCTTTCTCTCCTTCCCTTTTGATGTTTATCAAATAAGGGGGAGAAAGAGAGATTAAACATGTCAACATCTAGGAGCATGTATTCAGGAGAATACACCAGTAGATAAGATAGTCTAGGATAGCATGGAATTAGGGGAAGTCTCCAGATTCCTAAAAGTTCATCGTAGAAGTCCATATTTAAATTCATGTAATATGTTTATGTGTTTAAATATCAATCGTTTATCATTATTGTTTTAGTCATTTCTATATTTTATCCTCTAATTTTTTACCATGCTTTAGTTAATTGTTCCTATATACAACCAAGAATTATAAACTCATAAATCTAAAACACTACGTTAAACTAAGAAAGATCATATTGTTTAGATGTGTATTTGTTAAACATAAAAAGAGGGCAGATTGTTAAGACAAAAATCGTCTAGACGTCTAAATGCTCTCATGTTTTGAAGTTTAATCAAATAACATTAAACGGGATAAGAATTTGAAAACACCTAAACCTGTAGAATAGGATAGGTAGAAACACAAATGGTAGAAACACAAATGCTAGAAACAAGATTCCCAAATCAACCATCAACATAGAAAGGCCTCAGGAAAACACTTAGGAAAACAACTAGGTTAAAAGCTTACAGACGCAATGCTAAATGACTTACAAGTCAAAGCGTCGAAAGAGAGTTATACTAAACTCATAAGTTATAATGTACCCAATGGTATTCAATTGAACTCTCAAGAAGCAAAAAGGTGTCGAGACAATGTCTTTCTCCAAACCCTCTAAAAGCCTTAAACAAATATTGAAAACATATAAAGAAGAAACATGTTAAACGCTTAAGTTCTAAATGGAAATATTCCAAAAAGTGTTTACATCAGCCTAGACAATACCATGAGCTAAAACCCTTACTTTATCCAATGATGAAGTTCCAACTCAACGCTTGGTATCTTAGAAGAAAAAAAGCTTAATTGATAAACACTACCTTAACAGTAGAAATTGTAAAAAACATTTTGTTGTTCTAAACAAGCATTAAATGTCATTAAATGTTTAACATTTAAAAACAACAAAAGTGATAAGAGATAAGACATATTGGTTGCATGAAATCTACTTTATTATATGTAAATAACCTACTATACACATACATTGCTTTCTTTGAAATATATCAGAAGTCGTTGGAGACAAAGAAGACATTCATAGAATGTTCTCCTCTTAAGAAGTGGTGACTGAAAGAAAGTACAACCTCTTTCGCTATTTAATATTTAAACTCCTCGTGTAGCCTTAGATATAACTTTTGATTTTTACTCTGATTTGGATTGGCGCTTAGATGCTTCTAATCTTTAAACTTTTTTCTCTTTGAGTCCTTTTTCTAGTTGAGCGGGCATATACATGGTTCATTTGATGAATGCTTAGATGATTCTATGTTGTTTGTTTTCTAGTGTTCATACTCTCTCTCTTATGACCCCTTCTAGAATGAGATTTTATTCTTTTATTCTTTGCGTGATATATCTATGTTCTTTCCTTTTTCTTAGACATTTGATTGGTCAAGATTATTTCATTTAATGTTGTTTATTAAACTTCAAGACCAGAGATGCTCTAGACGATCCAGTCTCTTTCTAGACAATCTTGTCTCAACAAGTGCAAGTCTGAGTTTTTTAAAGTAGATACAATTGATACGATATATATAAATCGTTTACGACTTTTTTCTCTAGACGCGCTTTTGACAAATGTTTAATCTTTTACACGTGACATGTCATCATATGTCTTGCAAACATTTAATAAAATGTTTTGATGTGCACATTATTCCAACGATATACTTCTTTAAACGATATTTCGTTAATTGTTATTTGTTAAACTTCCAAATTCGATATGTTAAACAATCTATTCTCTTTAAATAATCTTAGGCTTAAACCCTTACTTGGTCCCCATGTTAAGAGGTGAATTTTTGTTTAGTACTTGGTTTTAAAAGTGCATGGATTGGGTTCCTATGTTATTAAAATTGTATCAATTCAGCCCTATCCGTTTAATGATGTTAAAATTGATAACGTTGTTATGGGTGTGACATGTGTAAGAAATGTAGACGTGGCATTTAGTTGACTTAGAATCATCTAACGTGGCAGCCAACGAAGGTCGTAATCACCCACATGTGTCTTATTCTTCCACTCTTCGGCGACGCTCTCCCTCTCCGTGGAGAGACCCGACGAAGACTTGATAGTTTCGTCGCTGAAGGGGACGTTCATGGCGGGGTTCAAGACCATGGGGGAGAACGTGTACTGCTTCGGCGTTCTCGCAGGCGGAGAAGCACAATGGTGTGGATGGCCAACCGCGACGTGCCGGTGAACGGGGAACGCTCCTCGCTCTCCCTCCTCAAGAACGGCAACCTCGTGTTGTCTGACGCCGGACAGAGCACTGCTAAGCCACCACCATTTCAATCTCTCAGAAACCGAAAAGGAAAACAAAAAAGAAAAAGAAAAAAGGGAACCCCAATCTGGGAGTGAAGGACATGGGGAAACATGGGAAGAAATGAAAAAGGGTTTCCCCATTTAAAAACCCTAATGATTTTATTTCATCTGTTCAAAAATGGGAGTATAGATATCCATCCAAGCTTTCTTGAGAGGGGTATAACGATGAGTTGGAACATTCACCTTGCAAAACTGAATCTGTCCATCAAACATCTCATGAGGCTTCAACACCTCAAACTTTGGATTCGGTGGCAAAACTTTGGCTTCTGATGCTACAGTCTCAATTTCCATGGTAGAAGCTGTTTGATTCAACACCATTCTGTACCTGTTCAAAAAGCAACCCAAAAGAAGTTGATTTAAAACATACAAAAAGGCAAACAATTGTCTATTTCTCTACTTCTAGTTATGAGCAGCATAATTATCAATTACAAATAGTTCTCACAATAGTTCTCAATAGCTGTCTCCACTCATGACCGCCGTAGAGGGTGAAAGCCACGTCCTTGTAGCCCTAGAGAAAGATTCTTGCGATGGTGGTTTTTGGCCGGTTAATGAAAACAAGGTCGTGTGTTTTGAATATTTCTCCGGTCACATCAGCAGATGAAACGATGAGGGTGGGGACCTGCCCCAACTGTAGCAAGATGAGAGGGCCATGCTTGTGAGAGAGGGCTTGCAAGGAACTGTCCAACAACAGGCCAAGCTGATGAAGATTTTCGATGGGTATTTAATTTCCCCAATTTAAAAACACGTAATGTATTCTTTTGGCTGCCACGTCAACTAATGTAGCCTAATAACCACGATGACATCTTTTGCACACTTCACATCCACAATCAGTTCAACGTTTTCAATTTTAACGCCGTTAAAGGAAAGGACTGAAGTCATACAATTTTCATAACATGGAGACCTAATGTCTTCAATTTTAAAATCGAGTACTAAACAGAAATTCACCTCTTAACATGGGACCAAGTAAGGGTTTAAACCATAATCTTATCTTAACAATATATATATATATATATATATATATATATAAAGTAATATTAAGTATTAATTGAATACTCCTTTTAAAATACTATATTTATAACTTGCTAAATCATGTTTAAACATATATATTTAAACATATTATGAATCAAGTATTATATCTTACAATGTTAAATAATTAATTAATATATAATAATATCTTATATTAAACATCAAATTATTATATCATAATATCTTTAAAATATAATAAAATATAATAATAAATTATTTTATCATAAAACTTTAAATATCTAACAACAATGTTTAAATCATATCAACATTTTTTTTTTGCAAAAAGAAATAACTTTTGCTTAAGTATATCATCGATCACAAATCAATTTATTTATTGACTTGACCAAGTCAAGTTGTTTTTGTTTTTCTAATCCATTTTCCTATTCAATTCATTGAAAGCAAAAATCTTATTTCACTGTCTAAATAGAATAGATATTTTCTATACTTTGCTAACAGTACAACAATATTTCACTAACAAGAAAATTAATATAGTTAGTAAACTAAAACTCTTTAATTCAATAAATAATACATTCTCTTTTAGTAAATATTAGAATATCTATTAATATATTTATTAAGTTCAAACTAAACATGTAATAAATTAATATGCTGACGAGTGTCTAACAAAACTCTTTAACATTCTGCATAACTTTTAAAAGAATTGCATAATATTTGATTTCATCACTATAACTTCAAATTAACTTTATTATTTAGCATAATTGTCAAATTTTATTAAAATGATGAAAAATCAAGAAATCTTTTTTTTTATTCTTTACTCTTTCTAAATTAATTAAGCCTAATGAAATTATTATTACATGTTTTTACCTGGCTTTTTTCTATTGATAATTTTTAAGGTTACTTAACCATTGATAATTCGCCATTTAGTTAATTCGTCATTTATATATCTAATTATTTAATAAATGATATTTGTTAATCTTTATCAAATAAATACCATAATCACTATAATTCAAATTAATGATGTCATCAATAATCCTATAAATATCATCGATCTAAATAGAATTATGAAAAACATATTTTTCATTATTTTCTGAACAAGTCTCAAATTTTTTAGTTAGGATATTATACTAATTATTTATTAGAATAAAATAAAAGACTTTTAATGTTGTGGAACCACTTCATTTTCTTATCTTTGTTGTTCATCTCAAAAAGTTTAGAAATGTGTTAAGATTTGGACACACTGTTAAGAGTTTTATACTAGTAAATTTATAGAAACCACTCTTTTAGGATTTTTCACATACATGTTGGCTTCACGAATTTGTTGAATTCTGCTAATAAACCATTATTTTGGTTGTGTACGAATTCTCTGAAAAAAGGACCCCATATACACACACACAAATCTATATATATATATATATATATATATATATATATATATATATATATATATATATATATATTATGTAGTAAGATATTTTATCTTAAATATTATATTTATTACATAAAATATCTAAGATATTTATAAAGCCACTAACCACATTTTTAGGAAAAGTGGTTATTTCTTATTTTGCTTATAAATACAGTAACAGGGCAGAGGTCCAGGTACGTTCTCTTTATGTCTAGAGACTCTAAATAATATTTCAGAGCAGTAATCACTCTCTTGAGAACTGAGGTTCCATAACTCACATCTGACTTGAGCGTCGGAGTATCTTTGCAGGTACCTCCCCCTCCTTTGGCGAAGCGGCGTCCACCGTGGGGCCGAGTGTCATTTCGCAAAAACCACAAGAGGAGCACTCGGTCTCGATGAATCATTTTTTCGGATAAAGCTACTCCATGAAGACGAAGTTGCCACATCACCGCCAGAAGTCTCCTCCGAGCCATTGACGCCAGCACGTGCACCTATGCGAAATCGCGCCAGTGAGCACATCAGCAAAATTGCACCCCTTGAAATCACACCCCTTTGTGGGTCAGATCCAGTGCAAAAACATGCTTAAATTCATCATTCACCTCCCTCAACGATGGTGGACAAATGAGAGAAAACTTCTTCCATTGCCTCTTTGAATCTCGACGTCATCATCCCAGTCTTTCCTTCCATTTGGAGGAAACAACAATGTCACGATCCAATTATTCAAGATCGAATTGAGGATTGCTGCGGGGACCGTGACGCTTCGGAACAATATCTAGTTTCACCGTCTCCTTTGTCGGTGAACACGGGAAATCCTCGTCGGAAAGGGCTGTCGCCTTCATCGTCGCCACTGCAAAGATCAAAGCCACAAAACCAAAACTGCAAAAACCCAGAAACTAGGAAACCATTATCAAACCACCATCCATCTCCACCTGAACCACTGAAACGCAATAATCCAAGACACAAAGCTCAAACCCAACCTCTGAAAACTCGATTCGCACATCCTAGTTCAATCTTCGAACAACGTCGTCGTGAAATCGTGCCTTCTTCATGGCAATCTGCACCCAAATCGTGATTAGGGACAACCATTTTCTCAATGCGACAGAACCCCAAATCGTGCAGCCATGGAACCCTCAGACGCGAATTCCCCATCGCGCATCTTCGCAGCACATCACCATCGTCAATCTTCCTACACGTGCAATCCAAAACCATGCAACCATCTTCTCCAGGGAACCCTTGTGCCTTCTCCTTCTACGAACAAAAGCCACACAAAACGCAAAATCCCCAACGAGAAAAACTCTGACCAGGATCGCACAATCCACAAACCGAAAACCCTAAAATTCCCAAATTAATGACAAGCCCTTTCGGCGCCTCCAGGTCTGCCGCATTGTCAGACCCATTCTCCACGTCTTCCGCAAGACTCGCTCCATCAACGCCTCGTTCGGTTCTGCCTCCACATGATCGGCCATTTCACCTAACGGACGTGTGGCTTCAAGCGTTCAAGCAATCAACCGTTCGTCCTCGCCCTTCGGATTCGAACGCTCGACACTCAATGTGGACGAGCGTTAAAACAGCAGATCGTTCGTCCTCGCCTTTAGGTTCGAACGCTCGACACTTAATGTGGTCGAGCGTTCAAACAAAAGACCGTTCGTCCTCGCCTTTCGGATTCGGACGCTCGACACTCAATGTGGACGAGCGCTCGTCAAACCCGGGCGTTCGGCCTCGCCTTAGAATTCGAACGCTCGAATCACTGTGTGCGAGCGTCCTTGCTGTCGGACGTTCGACCTCGAAGATATTCGACCATACTTCAACAAGAGCGCTCGTCAACCCATGTCAACGAGCGTCCAAATATCGCTCGTCAACCCATTTCAACGAGCGCTCGTCAACCCATGTCAACGAGCGTCCAAATATCGCTCGTCAACCCATGTCAACGAGCGCTCGTCAAACCCATGTCATCGAGCGTTCAATTACCGCTCGTCAATCCCTTTCAACGAGCGCTCGTCAAACCGATGTCATTGAGCGTTCAAATACCGCTCGTCAATCTATTTCAACGAGCGCTCGTCATACCCATGTCAACGAGCGTTCAAACACTGCTCGACAATCCCTTGGTACGAGCGTCCAAGCTGTTGGCCGTTCGGCCTCAAAGGTTTTCGCCCTTTCGGTTTCGAGGACGCTCGACATTCAACGGCTACATACACTCCTCGACGTATGTCACGTTCGTTCTCTCGGCCTCAACGTTCGGCCATCCGTGGCCTCAACAATTCGGTCACCAGTCTCAATAACGTTCGGCCATCTTTGGCCTCGACCGTTCGACCATCCGTCTCAATGACGTTCGGCAACTTGGCATGGACCGTACGACCTTTCTTATAAACGTTCGGCCTTTCGGCTTCGAGGACGCTCGACAATTCACGGCTACGAGCGCTTCAACCTTCGGCCACTCGACGCCAACGACGTTCGTTCTCTTGGGGCAAATCGTTCGG
Organism: Vigna angularis; assembly: GCF_016808095.1. NCBI lineage: Eukaryota > Viridiplantae > Streptophyta > Magnoliopsida > Fabales > Fabaceae > Vigna > Vigna angularis. The sequence goes on from NC_068977.1 coordinate 15,204,890, forward strand.
CCATTAGATCTCACGGACGTTCGGCTTGGAGCGTTCGTCACTTCGCTCATCATAGACGTTCGGCCTGGAGCGTTCGTCACTTCGCTCATCACAAACGTTCGCCTAGAGCGTTCGTCACTTCGCTCATCATAGACGTTCGCCTAGAGCGTTCGTCACTTCCATCATCATAGACGTTCGGTCTCAAGCGACCAACCATCACTCTCCCTGACGTTCGGCAATTCCCGCAGGAAGCGTTTGGTCATTCGGACTCACTGGCGTTCGGTCAATCGATCTCTTCGACGTACGGCCTCAAGCGTCCAGCATTCGGCCTAATGGACGATCGGCCACCAGGTTTGCAACTTGACCAAACGGTCTCATCTATATGCTTAATATTGTTTCTTACAGTGCAGATAAGCACCTCTTGTATGTAAAAGCGGACACCTGAGAGCCGTTCATGCTGAACACTAAAATTGGGGAACACTCCTAGACCTGGTAGACGTTCGCCCTAGAACACCCAGGCGCATTGAATAAAGGGATACACTTCTGCTGGTAGATGTTCGCTCTAGAACACCCAGGTGCATTGAACAAAGGGATACACTCCCGCTGGTAGATGTTCGCCCTAGAACACCCAGACCATCCAACCTAGGGGACCATCCTCTAGCCTAGCTTATGTTCACCCAAGAACATCAAATTTTCAAACATTCTGTCATTCGACATCAAAAGCGTTCGTCATTTGGTTTCAACGCTCGTCCGTCAATGTCAACGAACGTTCAAAGAGTCAGCCATTCGGCCTCAACGCTCGTCCGTCAATGTCAACGAACGTTCAAAGAGTCAGCCGTTCGGCCTCAACGCTCGTCCGTCAATGTCAACGAACGTTCAAAGAGTCAGCCATTCGGCCTCAACGCTCGACCATCAATGTCAATGAACGTTCAAAGAGTCAGCCGTTCGGCCTCAACGCTCGTCCGTCAATGTCAACGAACGTTCAAAGAGTCAGCTATTCGGCCTCAACGCTCGACCATCAATGTCAACGAACGTTCAAACAGTCGACCGTTCGACCTCGCGTTTTGGTTTCAACCCCTCGACAATCACTGTGTCGAGCGTTAAAACAGTCGACCGTTCGGCCTCCTTTTGATTTCAACTGCTCGACAATTCCTGTGTACGAGCGTTCAAGTATTGTGTACGAGCATTCAAGTATTCGACCGTTCGACGCCATTAATGTTATCCATTCGGCCTCATTGACGTTCGTCCGCTTGGCTTTAATCATTCGGCCTCACATGCCACTCGACCGCTACCGTCCGTGGCCTCAAGCATTCACGCTCTCTAATACAGCGCATACAACCTTCATCAAACTCATAAGTCCTATAGTTACCACGTCCGTAAAATGGAACGGTTAACTCGGACTTGGGGGGCATGTTATGTAGTAAGATATTTTATCTTAAATATTATATTTATTACATAAAATATCTAAGATATTTATAAAGCCACTAACCACATTTTTAGGAAAAGTGGTTATTTCTTATTTTGCTTATAAATACAGTAACAGGGCAGAGGTCCAGGTACGTTCTCTTTATGTCTAGAGACCCTAAATAATATTTCAGAGCAGTAATCACTCTCTTGAGAACTGAGGTTCCATAACTCACATCTGACTTGAGCGTCGGAGTATCTTTGCAGGTACCTCCCCCTCCTTTGGCGAATATGAACAACAACAATTGGAGAAGAGCAAGCGTCCCAGACAGCCAGGAGCAACAAAGACACACCGGAAAATATCTACACCGAAACCACTCTTTTGAGATTTTTCACATACATGTTGGCTTCACGAATTTGTTGAATTCTGCTAATAAACCATTATTTTGGTTGTGTACGAATTCTCTGAAAAAAGGACCCCATATACACACACAAATCTATATATATATATATATATATATATATATATATATATAAAGAATGTTGGATAATTAAAGATGCAGTTTACTATTAAATTGTATAAATAGTAATCTTAACTTCTACCAAAATTATAAGATGAATCATACATAGAGTACTAAGGAAAACAAAATTTACAAAAGAGCATAAATGTGGGACTGATGAATCAAGAAGAATCATTCAAACCCGAATCCCTCCATAAAATGCCATAACCAAAAACACTCAAGAACCGCTTAAACTGGTGGCAACAGGAATAACAATAACCAGAATAAGAATGAGCAGCAATATGATCCCAATACACATCCACTTCCTGCTATTCTTCTGGTAATGCTTTGCAGTGTGGAGATTCTTGGTCCCATCCTTAACATAGTGCGAAGCGTGCAACACATGATGCTCAATGTCATCCATTTTCTCACCCTGTGCCTCAACCATCACAGCCATGTCCAGAAACACCTGATGCAGCTCCAGCAAACTCTTCTCCACTTCCTTAGCAGCATCATGTCTATCCTGAATCTCCACCACAGTTTCCAGAACCTTCCCTCTCCCATGCTCCTGAATCGCCTTCCCTAAAACCTCTTCCTCATTACCATTTGCAATGATCTTCTCAATCACCTCCTCATCTGGGTACTCCCCAGTCACTGTGAAGTACCTAATAGATAAAGCATTCAAGAACATGAGGGTCAAAAACAAACATGAATGAATATAGATATAGAAAGTGTGTAGATTATTTACCTTCTCCCCACAGTATCCTTGTATTCACTCATCATCCTCTGCCTCAACCCCTGGAACTCCATCATCAGCTCCTTCAGCTTCTTCCTCAGCCCATTGGTGACAGCGATCCGGGTCCGGTAGATGGCCGGCGTGCCATCCTTGAGATCGGAGAGCCTCCGGTTGGCGGCGTTGGCCCGGTCCATCTCCTCGAGCTGGGTCCGAATCGCCCTGGCCTTCTTTAGGACTGCAACAATGTTGGCGTTGATCCTGCTCCTTAGTGCTTTGAGCTCCTCAGCCTTATGCAGAGACTTGCTCTCCTCGTTGGCCTGCTGCAAGCTGCCGAGGATGTCTCTGAGGGACCCCATTTCAGTCTTCACCTTCTCAGCTTCTTCCAAGAAGATTCCCATGTCAGTGTCCAAGTGGGTTATGGAAGAGGTGAGTTCCACATCGGGAGGAACAGCCATACCGACTTCCAAATCAACGTCTTTCATCGCAGCTTTCTTTAGATCCACGTAGCTGGTGAAGGACTTGGTCATTAGATCGTTCATTTTGGGATCAGAAATTGATTTTGATATGTGCAAGCAAAACGAGAGTAGAAGAGAATGAGTGAAGACGATAATAGAAAGGATGTTGATGAACCGTAGGAGGAAAGTTCATGGAGTTTTATGAGTTGTGAAAGGGTAACGGATAGTTTTTTTTTTTTCTTTTTTTCTTTTGGGAAAGTAGCCGTTGGAAGTTTTCACTACCACAAGCCTCAACGGCTATTTTTCGAATTTTCGATTATTCAGCGAGTTAATAATGTTAAATTACTTTTCGAATTGAATTGTGTTTTGTTTAGGTTAGACAAGCACGGATTAAATGAGCTTTAACAGTCAACTACATAAAGATTGAATCTCCTAAGAGAAAAAGTTGAGCTGAAAAGAATGATATATTAGGAGGAGTAGTAATATAGTAGATTGATAAAAAATAAAATTAAAAAGAGGATAGATTCTAATTCTATTTCGGGGGAGTGTTTTGGTAAGTGAATAATTTAATCTTTGAAAAAATAAAAAATCTAATTTAGTTTCTAAATTAAATATATAAAAAAATTGGTCATTAAAAATATACTTTTATGATAAAATAATTTTAAAAAAATTAGAAAACAAATATAATTGAAGAACTTTTTTATCTACTAACTAAAATAAATATTTCGCTTCTTAGTGACAAAAGCGAGAATGTGTAGTATTTTTAAAAACGAAATTAGTTATTTGCCGTTTTTATTCATTAGAATTTATCTAGTTCATTCAATATTTGTCTTTAGCAAGTAAGATTCATCATTGATCTTCAAGTAAAAGATTTCGTCTCCATGTGTATACTTTTTATTTGCATAATACAATCAACTTTTTTATTTATCTTAATAAAAAAGGCTCTTTCGAAATATTCTTTATTTACTTTTTTTCCTCGTTATAAAAAGATAAAAGATTAAGTTTTATTATAATTATTAAAAAAATTATTAGATTTTAAAAAATATATTAATGTGTAACTGAAGTACCCTGCCCCTATCCACTCAGTCTCCTCACTAGTCCTAAAAATCCTGATCCTCCCCTTCTAAACCCAAAATATGTGGCACAGGAAAATTAGTATTGTGATCATTTATACAATTCTTTACATTATTTATTTCCTTAGCATTAGAAAGTGCATCGTGCACTTCCTTCTCTGATTGAATACTATGGCCATATGCATATTCTGTAAACTCTGCTTCTTATAAAATAATAAAAGATATATATAATGAATGACATTTGATATTTAAAACAAAATTTCGGATATCAACATCGATAAATATATAATCAGATATCCATATCTGATGAGCAAGGTGATGAATCATTATTTTATTCACTTCATTTAGTTTATTGTGCTAGAATTAATCAGGGAATTGTGCTTAATTGTCCAGTATTTTCCCATTTTACTGAATTGAGCCTAATCCGATCAGAAATTCTTATTTTAATTAATTTGAATTATCTGAAACGAATTATTTACATTATTGAGTGTAGAAAAAATTTTGGAAAATATTTTTGGACATTTAGACTTTCTGTACAAATTCCCAATTTCTCTCGGGTAATCGTTTACAGGGGTGCTGTAAACGAGGGTCACCCCACACTCCTTGGCCTCACATCACATCACCATCCACCCTCTCCCACCACTGGAACACCTGAACAAGCCTCAGACAGGGGCAGAAGTGCCTAAAAGTCAGTTTTTTTGTCAATGGTGACCTGTGTTCACCTGACTGAGTACCTGTGTTGGACTTTCTGTACAAATTTGCAATTCCTCTCCGGTAATCGTTTACAGGGGTGCTGTAAACGATTACCAGTGCTGCGTGAATGTTGTGTCAACTTGTGTGTCTTCGTTTGAGTTCAATTCTTATCCGTTTTGCATGCAATTTTTTTTCATGGTTTTGTCTGGATGTCTATTTTCACGTATAGTTTTTACTTTGTTCAAATTCATTGTGTGCTGTTCCCAGTATTTATTTTACTCTCCTATGTCAGTCCAGTGATTACTATTTGAGTGACTTCTAATTTGTTTGCATTGTTTTCTTGTTGTTTGGTATTTATGGTAGCTGGAATTGATCATTGGACGGTGTTAAGACCTCCCAACACTCTTAAGCAAAATTGGTCTAGAAACAAGACACATCACACGAGCATTGCTTGGAATCTTTCAAGAAGTAAATGAATTGAAATGGAAGAAGGGCAAGTGCTCACGGTTTTCTGAAAATAATTTGGAATGTGTACAATTCACGTTTTGGCAAATGAAATAATGGAAGGGCCACACTTCTAGAAGCACACGGCATATTCAATAAGCTAGCAAACATGGAAATATTGTTTTCAATGCATGCCACATGGATAAGCATTCTCGGCAAAACACAGACAGCTATCAAAGAGGAATCTACTTTCTTGAAATTTAACATATGGAGGGGACCGTTTAAGGAAGTGGAGGTCACGGTTTTCTCAATTATTTGGAAGAAGTTTCAGGGTGGCCATATGAAACAATTTATTTTGGTAAACATCAACCAAAGTAAATAAAAGTGGGAGCCACCACTTGGTTGATTGAAATCTCATAATGAATTCCAGAATGCTAAGGGAATGCCACGGCACAAGAAGCTTCACACCAGCTACAGTTTCACGCCAGCAGTAGAAGCAAGAACACGGACAGCAGCTTGGAAGCATGGAGGCTACAGCTGATTGGAGAAGAAGAGCATCCAGCTTGGTTGCAAGTCCAGCAAGCTTCAAACTCCAGCCGCCTCTCAGTTTCCCAGTCCAGCAACCTCCATCAGTCCAGCACGTTGGAGAAGATGTATGCAGAGAAGAAGAAAGCCCAAAGCTGGAAGGAGCTCATGAGATTTAATTGGCTGGATGGAAGAAACAACAACACATGAAGCAGCTCATCCATTGCACGTTCAAGAGGTGCACTCGGTGATGAATCTTGAAGCACGGAATCAACAGCTTGGAGGGAGGCTTTCAGCCAGCTGCACCACGGCCTGGTTTGACAGCAGAATAACGAAGCACCCAGCAGCAAGGAGCTGGAACAAAGAGTAGCTCACGTCCAGCCTCCATGCATCCAGACCTTCATCCAGGCTCAAGTATTCACACCATCCACCATCCAAGCTTCACCGTCCAGCCTTTGAGAAGCACCACTAGCAGCAACAAAGCCTTCATGCACTTGAAGAAGAAGCATCCAAATCATCATCTAACAAGCATGGGAGGTGCACACTTGAGGGAGCTGCTGTGACGTAAAAAGAAGCATTGTTGGACCAGTTTTGGCTTTGAATAGAAGCGGTGCAGCAGCAAGGCAGCAGCCTTGGTGTGCTACATCCAGTAACATTGGCAGCAACGCTGCACTTCCATCCAGCAGCTGCAACGAGTAAGGGGGAGGCTACGGACGTGTGAGCTGGAATGGCACTTGAAGATGAAGACAAGGTTAGTTGGTAAAATGGAGGGCCCTCACCTTCTTTTCCCACGTCCAAGGAGTACAATTTGCTGATGAAGAAATTAATGCAAGAGACAAAATGAATAACGTAAAAGTCTCAAAGATGGAAGCCACTTGTCCAAAATTCAGGCTATAAGAGAACTTCAAGCAGCAGAGAGGGCAGACGGCCTGGGGGCCTGGAAGGGGTTCTCACGTTTTTCTCTTCCAGGAGGCTCTCGGGTTTTTACTTCCAAACAGTGCACAAATTTAGTATGTAATTCTGAAGTGTGTAGTTCAGGAGAAATGTGTGAGATTTTGCTCGTTCCATTTGTTAATGAATTTTATTTTAAGTTTTGAATCTTTAATGAATTTCATTTTCAGTTCTGTGTTTTTATTTTATCTATTCTATTTTATCGTTTAGTAGTTTCTGCATTGTTAAATTTCGTCATTACATTTTGATTTCAAACGTCGTTTTTAATCTGTGATAAATTTTATTTGCGATCAAGTGTTTCTATTTTTACCGTTTTCTATCATTCAGTTTTTACATTGTTTAAAATTTATTTCAGTGTTTTTAATTTTGTTTTATTTAATTTTCAATTCCAATTTTAAATTTTATTTTACCGCACAAAACCAACATTCACAAACCCCCCCTTTCATGTTAAATCTAAGATTGAACCATCAAAATTGGTCCTTGAGAGACGACCTAGGAGTCACTTCCTAGTACTGTACTACATTAATATTTGCAATAAAATTTGTATGACCGCGACAGTCGTATCAAATTTTTGGCGCCGTTGCCGGGGACCAATGAAGGTTTGGTTTTAGATTTTTGTTGTGTAAATTTTTGTTTTGTTAATATGTGTGTTTTGTGTGTTTTGTCTTGTATATTTTTGTAGGCGACAATGACACCTTCAGCAAATTTTGGCGGCGTTGTCACTTCAGTCCAGGTTCTTGTTTTAGATTTTTACTGTTTTTGTTTTATTACATGGTTGTAATATATGTTTTGTCTTTTATATTTTTATTGTGTTGTGTTTTGTATTATGTTTGTCAATTAAAAAGAAAATTTAAAAAAAAAAAGTTTTTAATTTTGTTCTGTCTTGTTTGTGTCTGAAGCATGTTTAATTGTGTTGTGTTTTATTTTGTGTTGTGATGTGATGTTCTGTATGTGTGTCGCATGTGTTTTATCTGTTAAATAAAAAAAATAAAAAAATAAAAAAAATTTATTATGTCCTGTCTTTTGTGTGCGTGTAACATGTATAAATGTGTTGTGATTTATCTGTTTTGTAAGTTTTAGTATTTAGTTTTTATTTGTTTTATTTTTTCATGTCTACCTATTTTGATTATGTGAATAGTGCTTATTCTGCGAGTGCCTGTAATTATGATTCTCTTTCTGCATATTACTCTGATTCTTGTGCTGATTTTAATACTGAGAAAAATATGGATCATCCTCAATTTCCTGAGCTCACTCCTCGTGAGCCGGTCCCACCTTCAAAGGATGATATTCATTGTGTTCTTAGCACTGGACTGATATATCTGCTCCCTAAGTTTCATGGTTTTGCTGGAGAATGCCCACATAGACATTTGGAGGAGTTCCACAACATTTGCTCTTCAATGAAGCCTCCACATGTCCCTCTTGATCACATTTTCTTGAGGGCATTTCCACACTCATTACAAGGAACAGCTAAGGATTGGCAAGACTCTCTTCCTCTAGGATCCGTTACCGATTGGGGATATCTTGAGCTTCAGTTTGTGAGAAAATTCTCCCCTGAGCAGTATGGATACATCAACGATCCTGAGTGGAACAATCTTAACAATGAATGGTACGATACCCCACAAGATTATTATCAAGAACCACCATTCGAGAGTCCTTTCATGCCTTCACCAGTCCAGCAATATCAGAGTCAGCAGTATAATGTTTCTGCCCAAACAACTCCTCAACCTTCAACTTCTGAACCCACATTGCAGGAGTTATTGGAGCAGATGACCATGCAGAATCTCAAGTTCAAACAAGAGAGCATGAAGATCCAACAGGAAACTCAAGCTGCAATGCAGAATCTAAGTAATCAGATTGGGCAGATGGCCATTCTTGCACTTGAGGAGAATGCTGAAGATTTTGAGGACCAGGCAAGAATAAGCAGTAGTGCTGAACCAGGTAGACCACCTTCATCTTCCCACACTCTAGAAATCTTCAAGGAAGAGGAGGTAAGCATACCACAATTTGATTATTATGTTGATTGTGATGATGATTGGTATGCTAATGACTATATTGTTGCTGAGTCTGATTTTAATTTTTCCTCTGTGCATGATGAGAACCGCTTTTTACTATCACATTCGAATGTTTATTCTTCATGCACTGAACATGAATCTGAGTCTGTGGTTGATAATGCATGTAATTTTAAAATTGATTCATGTTATGAGGATTTATCTAAGGTTCAGCCTATTACACTAGGATTGGGTGTTATACCTCTGCATGACATTTCTGCGGAACCATTTTGCACTAACCATATTGCAGGAGGTATATATGAATTTGATCAGCATGCACCCACAGTGGAAAACAAAGGTGCTGACACTGATAGTTTGAAGATCAACAGGCACCTACTGAATCCGCTCAGTAACAATATTTGTGGTTTAGATCCGGCGGTGGAGGACATTTCACTGCTTGATCAAATTTGGAGGATGAAGCAGTTCGTCCTCAATGATTTCATGCTGGATCCTGAAGAGAAGAACATCTCCCTACAAATCCAAAATTGGCAACTACCACCCTGACCAGGGGAGTTTTCTTTTTCTTTCTTCCCCGTTTTTTGACTTTTATTACATTTGTCCTTTATATGTTTAAGTTTCAATTGATGATCTTATGCCTTTAACTGATTTGGGACATTGTAGTTTAAGTGTGATCTGGGGAGATTCTGCATTTTTTTTTTCTCTTTTAAGTTTGTTTTACCTTTTCTTTTTAGTTTTCGAATTGTTATCTTAAAAAAAAAAAAAATTTGTGTTTTGTTTCAAGTCTGTTATTTTGTTAATGTATGTTTTGTAAATATATTCTTTGTTTGCTGTTTTTGACATATGTGTTTTATCCGCTTTTATAGTTTAATTATGTATTAGGTCTTTTGTTTCGTTAATGTGTGTTCTGTTTTTTTTTTATTTATTTATTTAGTTTTTGTTAAAAAATAAAAAAATAAAAAAAAATAAAAATAAAAAATAAAAAAAAATAATAATAAAAATACAAGTTGTAGTAATGGGGCAGAGGTGAAGTTTGAGCAGGAAACTATCTGAGTGCATTTATTGAAACTTACCAAATTCGCAGAAAACATTCTGTCTTACATTGATAATTAAAATAAAATACATAAAAACATAAATAAAGTTGTTCGATCATTTCTGATCGTTAATATTACAAGCCATATAATAATAATAAAAAAAAACATAAAAACATAAAAACATAAAAAAATTAATTGTTCATATTACAGTCCTCATTAATATTCTGGCCACACTCGGCCATCAAAAACATAAAAAAAAATAATAATAATAAAAATAAAACAAAAACATAAGAAAATAAAAACAAATTCAACGAAAGAATTGTCGAGCTGGTTGTGGTGGTCTAAGGGAGAGCTCCGTTGAGGGAGCTCTGGTACGAAAAGTCACGAGCGGAGGCGGAGGAATCTCTGTTTCTGGATCGATTATGATGGGAATGGGGAAGAGGTCCAGCAGCCTCGGTGCCCTCATTATTACCCAGTCGTATTCTTTCAACAAAAAAAAATTGTGTTAATAATAATAATAAAAAAAAAAAATTCAATAAAATTGAGATCTGATGAGAGTTCTTACCATACATGTACAGCGGCAGTTGTGAAAACTGAGTGCCAGTGGGGTCTATCTCCGCTTGCCAGCGCCTGACCCGATTGCCGTGGTTGTTGAACCAGCAGTGCACGTTGTATTCGCTGGCATCTCCGAAGGTCCTTAGTCGAGACGTGATCTCGACGACTTGCGCTCGGCTTGGATGAGTGACCCCATAGTTGAAGATGTTGGTCATCATCTTGACCTGATCATCTGTTGGGCGCCACCGCTGACTCGTGTATCTCTCGATTTCCATCTCACTCATCATTCCTCTCTATTATTCTTAAACATAAAAATATATATATATATATATATATATAAATAAATAAAAAAAACAAAAACATAAAAAAATAAAAAAATAAAAAACAGAAAAATAAATAGCATAAAAAAAAAATTAGATTAGTTATGTGTTTTCTTTATTTGTTCTTGTTTCCCGTTAGATTTATTTTGTCCTGTGAGTCTTTGATGTTCAGTATCTTGTCTCAGGTTTGTCCATTTTCCAGTTTTAGGTCCATCAGTTTTGTCCATGTTTAGGTCCAGGTCCTCGCATAGGGTCCTAACGGATCTAGGTCCTGTGTTTTGTCCATTCTTTTTGTTTTTAGTTTGATTTTTAGTTGTTTTTAGTGTGCGTAATAATAAAAAGAAAACTGGAAAAGCTGAATAAAAAAAAATATAAAAAAAATGGAAAAGAAGAAAAGAGCAGGGCAGAAAAGAAAGAAAAAATACAGGAAAGCAGGAAAAGGGAGAGGGTAAGAACAGCAGAAGAAAAAAATAAGGAAAGCAGGAATTGGAAAATAATCGGCAGAAGAGGGAAATAAAAGGAGAAAGCGTAAAGAAATTGCATGAAAGCAGAAAGAAAGGGAGATCCAGGTGCAGAGGACTTACCTGGAGTAGTAGGGCTTGCAGAGGCTCCTCGCGGATCTCACTCAGACTCTTCAGAAGACGCGGGGACAGAACTTCCTCACTGATCCAGACGCTCGGGAGAGAGTGGAGAGAGTAGAGAGAGAAGAGAGGAGTAGAGAGAGAGCAGGGAATCAGAAATGTCGCCCTGACGCCGAGATTGGCCTATTTATAGGCAAATTGTTTCCACTGTAGCAACAGTTCCGGTCGTTGCCACTGAGACTGTTGTCACAGTACCGGTATCCTTTTCAAAAAAAAAAAATATATATTAGCATCTACTGATTGGTGCTAGGTGATTTCGACATCTGCTGATGGATGTCACTGATAACATCTACTGATGGATGTTACTTAAAATTTCTTCCCTATTTTTCCTACTTTTTATTGCACTTGTCTATATTATTTGACTGCTCTAAAATTGATAATCTGATGATTGTAACACACTGAGGACATTGTGTGATTTAAGTGTGGTCTACTGGGGAGAAATTTTGATTTTTCTGTTAGTTTATGTTAGTATGTATTTTGTGTGTTAAATTTTTTGTTTTTGTGTGCTAAATTTTTTCTGTTTTAAGTTGTTTTAGTGTGTCTTGAGTGCAATAAATTTTACATTTTTCTCTTGATTTCTGGATTATCTAAGTTGTAGATTTTTCCTTCACTTACTTGCTACTTATAGATTGTAATCCTTGCTTTTCTTTGCTTGGAAAGATGATTATACGTTTGAGAGGTTGATTTGATTGTGACGAATACCCTGTGTGAGATTTGAGCCACTTAATTTTCTTTCTTGTGTGTGATATGTATCTTGAATGCTTGCACATATGCCTTGGCTTGATTCTTTTTGATATACTTGATTGATATGCATGTTCAGACGTGATAAAGGCATTTTTATTCTTGAGCCTCTTTAGCCAAATAAGCCTACCTTGTTATTATCCTTTGATACCCCGTTTGAGCCTATATTGTATTCATTTCTTTGTTTAAAGCTCATACACTGATCCTAAGTGAAAAACAAATGATTACCTTAACCTTAGGAAGGTCTGGAGCTATAGAAGTATTTTGTGAATAAGTGTGGTCTCCTTGGGAATTCTGATGAATTGGCTAGTTGGTTCCTCATCATGTTTTGAAATGAAAATTTATATCCTGTTGTGTGATAAAAAAAGAAAAAAAAGACAGGATAAAAAAAAATGATGAGAAAAAGAGAAAAATTGAAAAATAATTTTGTGAATAATGGAGTCGAGAAGAGGATTGAATTAGAGGTTTGGGTGAGATTTCACTGTGTTTACATTTTTTTCCCTAGTGCACCTCTATTTCTTCTGAGCTATAGCTACTTATCCAAATTTATCCTCCCCTGTCCTTGGCCCCATTACAACCCAGTAAAGACCTTTAGATCTGAACATGCATATGTTTTTAGTGTTGATATTAAAAGCTTGCCAAGTCTATTTGTGTTTGTTTTCTTGAGTGCATTGAGTGACATTGATTTACCCTAGACACTTGAGAGAAACACTGTGAGTGCATCTGTGAGGTTTTGTTATTTTTGAATCACCTCTTGAGCTGATTAATCATTTTGCTGTGTATTGAATTGCTTGGATTATTTCTGTAAGTATCTGCTTTATTTGATTTGTGTTGGATAATCTCTACTTCTTTTATTTGTCTAGAATTCTTGAGAACTGTGTAAAATTCTGTTTGCTTTCTTGCGAGTTTTTATTTTTCTGTCTGCTGAGTTTGTGTCATTATTCCCAAAGTCCTTTGAACCATTCCCTGATTTGCGTCTTAATTTTGCCCAGGAGTGCAAAAGACTAAGTGTGGTCTATTTTGATGAATCATTATTTTATTCACTTCATTTAGTTTATTGTGCTAGAATTAATCAGGGAATTGTGCTTAATTGTCCAGTATTTTCCCATTTTACTGAATTGAGCCTAATCCGATCAGAAATTCTTATTTTAATTAATTTGAATTATCTGAAACGAATTATTTACATTATTGAGTGCAGGAAAAATTTTGGAAAATATTTTTGGACATTTAGACTTTCTGTACAAATTCCCAATTTCTCTCGGGTAATCGTTTACAGGGGTGTTGTAAACGAGGGTCACCCCACACTCCTTGGCTTCACATCACATCACCATCCACCCTCTCCCACCACTGGAACACCTGAACAAGCCTCAGACAGGGGCAGAAGTGCCTAAAAGTCAGTTTTTTTGCCAATGGTGACCTGTGTTCACCTGACTGAGTACCTGTGTTGGACTTTCTGTACAAATTTGCAATTCCTCTCGGGTAATCGTTTACAGGGGTGCTGTAAACGATTACCAGTGCTGCGTGAATGTTGTGTCAACTTGTGTGTCTTCGTTTGAGTTCAATTCTTATCCGTTTTGCATGCAATTTTTTTTCATGGTTTCGTCTGGATGTCTATTTTCACGTATAGTTTTTACTTTGTTCAAATTCATTGTGTGCTGTTCCCAGTATTTATTTTACTCTCCTATGTCAGTCCAGTGATTACTATTTGAGTGACTTCTAATTTGTTTGCATTGTTTTCTTGTTGTTTGGTATTTATGGTAGCTGGAATTGATCATTGGACGGTGTTAAGACCTCCCAACACTCTTAAGCAAAATTGGTCTAGAAACAAGACACATCACACGAGCATTGCTTGGAATCTTTCAAGAAGTAAATGAATTGAAATGGAAGAAGGGCAAGTGCTCACGGTTTTCTGAAAATAATTTGGAATGTGTACAATTCACGTTTTGGCAAATGAAATAATGGAAGGGCCACACTTCTAGAAGCACACGGCATATTCAATAAGCTAGCAAACATGGAAATATTGTTTTCAATGCATGCCACATGGATAAGCATTCTCGGCAAAACACAGACAGCTATCAAAGAGGAATCTACTTTCTTGAAATTTAACATATGGAGGGGACCGTTTAAGGAAGTGGAGGTCACGGTTTTCTCAATTATTTGGAAGAAGTTTCAGGGTGGCCATATGAAACAATTTATTTTGGTAAACATCAACCAAAGTAAATAAAAGTGGGAGCCACCACTTGGTTGATTGAAATCTCATAATGAATTCCAGAATGCTAAGGGAATGCCACGGCACAAGAAGCTTCACACCAGCTACAGTTTCACGCCAGCAGTAGAAGCAAGAACACGGACAGCAGCTTGGAAGCATGGAGGCTACAGCTGATTGGAGAAGAAGAGCATCCAGCTTGGTTGCAAGTCCAGCAAGCTTCAAACTCCAGCCGCCTCTCAGTTTCCCAGTCCAGCAACCTCCATCAGTCCAGCACGTTGGAGAAGATGTATGCAGAGAAGAAGAAAGCCCAAAGCTGGAAGGAGCTCATGAGATTTAATTGGCTGGATGGAAGAAACAACAACACATGAAGCAGCTCATCCATTGCACGTTCAAGAGGTGCACTCGGTGATGAATCTTGAAGCACGGAATCAACAGCTTGGAGGGAGGCTTTCAGCCAGCTGCACCACGGCCTGGTTTGACAGCAGAATAACGAAGCACCCAGCAGCAAGGAGCTGGAACAAAGAGTAGCTCACGTCCAGCCTCCATGCATCCAGACCTTCATCCAGGCTCAAGTATTCACACCATCCACCATCCAAGCTTCACCGTCCAGCCTTTGAGAAGCACCACTAGCAGCAACAAAGCCTTCATGCACTTGAAGAAGAAGCATCCAAATCATCATCTAACAAGCATGGGAGGTGCACACTTGAGGGAGCTGCTGTGACGTAAAAAGAAGCATTGTTGGACCAGTTTTGGCTTTGAATAGAAGCGGTGCAGCAGCAAGGCAGCAGCCTTGGTGTGCTACATCCAGTAACATTGGCAGCAACGCTGCACTTCCATCCAGCAGCTGCAACGAGTAAGGGGGAGGCTACGGACGTGTGAGCTGGAATGGCACTTGAAGATGAAGACAAGGTTAGTTGGTAAAATGGAGGGCCCTCACCTTCTTTTCCCACGTCCAAGGAGTACAATTTGCTGATGAAGAAATTAATGCAAGAGACAAAATGAATAACGTAAAAGTCTCAAAGATGGAAGCCACTTGTCCAAAATTCAGGCTATAAGAGAACTTCAAGCAGCAGAGAGGGCAGACGGCCTGGGGGCCTGGAAGGGGTTCTCACGTTTTTCTCTTCCAGGAGGCTCTCGGGTTTTTACTTCCAAACAGTGCACAAATTTAGTATGTAATTCTGAAGTGTGTAGTTCAGGAGAAATGTGTGAGATTTTGCTCGTTCCATTTGTTAATGAATTTTATTTTAAGTTTTGAATCTTTAATGAATTTCATTTTCAGTTCTGTGTTTTTATTTTATCTATTCTATTTTATCGTTTAGTAGTTTCTGCATTGTTAAATTTCGTCATTACATTTTGATTTCAAACGTCGTTTTTAATCTGTGATAAATTTTATTTGCGATCAAGTGTTTCTATTTTTACCGTTTTCTATCATTCAGTTTTTACATTGTTTAAAATTTATTTCAGTGTTTTTAATTTTGTTTTATTTAATTTTCAATTCCAATTTTAAATTTTATTTTACCGCACAAAACCAACATTCACAAACCCCCCCTTTCATGTTAAATCTAAGATTGAACCATCAAAATTGGTCCTTGAGAGACGACCTAGGAGTCACTTCCTAGTACTGTACTACATTAATATTTGCAATAAAATTTGTATGACCGCGACAGTCGTATCAAATTTTTGGCGCCGTTGCCGGGGACCAATGAAGGTTTGGTTTTAGATTTTTGTTGTGTAAATTTTTGTTTTGTTAATATGTGTGTTTTGTGTGTTTTGTCTTGTATATTTTTGTAGGCGACAATGACACCTTCAGCAAATTTTGGCGGCGTTGTCACTTCAGTCCAGGTTCTTGTTTTAGATTTTTACTGTTTTTGTTTTATTACATGGTTGTAATATATGTTTTGTCTTTTATATTTTTATTGTGTTGTGTTTTGTATTATGTTTGTCAATTAAAAAGAAAATTTAAAAAAAAAAAGTTTTTAATTTTGTTCTGTCTTGTTTGTGTCTGAAGCATGTTTAATTGTGTTGTGTTTTATTTTGTGTTGTGATGTGATGTTCTGTATGTGTGTCGCATGTGTTTTATCTGTTAAATAAAAAAAATAAAAAAATAAAAAAAATTTATTATGTCCTGTCTTTTGTGTGCGTGTAACATGTATAAATGTGTTGTGATTTATCTGTTTTGTAAGTTTTAGTATTTAGTTTTTATTTGTTTTATTTTTTCATGTCTACCTATTTTGATTATGTGAATAGTGCTTATTCTGCGAGTGCCTGTAATTATGATTCTCTTTCTGCATATTACTCTGATTCTTGTGCTGATTTTAATACTGAGAAAAATATGGATCATCCTCAATTTCCTGAGCTCACTCCTCGTGAGCCGGTCCCACCTTCAAAGGATGATATTCATTGTGTTCTTAGCACTGGACTGATATATCTGCTCCCTAAGTTTCATGGTTTTGCTGGAGAATGCCCACATAGACATTTGGAGGAGTTCCACAACATTTGCTCTTCAATGAAGCCTCCACATGTCCCTCTTGATCACATTTTCTTGAGGGCATTTCCACACTCATTACAAGGAACAGCTAAGGATTGGCAAGACTCTCTTCCTCTAGGATCCGTTACCGATTGGGGATATCTTGAGCTTCAGTTTGTGAGAAAATTCTCCCCTGAGCAGTATGGATACATCAACGATCCTGAGTGGAACAATCTTAACAATGAATGGTACGATACCCCACAAGATTATTATCAAGAACCACCATTCGAGAGTCCTTTCATGCCTTCACCAGTCCAGCAATATCAGAGTCAGCAGTATAATGTTTCTGCCCAAACAACTCCTCAACCTTCAACTTCTGAACCCACATTGCAGGAGTTATTGGAGCAGATGACCATGCAGAATCTCAAGTTCAAACAAGAGAGCATGAAGATCCAACAGGAAACTCAAGCTGCAATGCAGAATCTAAGTAATCAGATTGGGCAGATGGCCATTCTTGCACTTGAGGAGAATGCTGAAGATTTTGAGGACCAGGCAAGAATAAGCAGTAGTGCTGAACCAGGTAGACCACCTTCATCTTCCCACACTCTAGAAATCTTCAAGGAAGAGGAGGTAAGCATACCACAATTTGATTATTATGTTGATTGTGATGATGATTGGTATGCTAATGACTATATTGTTGCTGAGTCTGATTTTAATTTTTCCTCTGTGCATGATGAGAACCGCTTTTTACTATCACATTCGAATGTTTATTCTTCATGCACTGAACATGAATCTGAGTCTGTGGTTGATAATGCATGTAATTTTAAAATTGATTCATGTTATGAGGATTTATCTAAGGTTCAGCCTATTACACTAGGATTGGGTGTTATACCTCTGCATGACATTTCTGCGGAACCATTTTGCACTAACCATATTGCAGGAGGTATATATGAATTTGATCAGCATGCACCCACAGTGGAAAACAAAGGTGCTGACACTGATAGTTTGAAGATCAACAGGCACCTACTGAATCCGCTCAGTAACAATATTTGTGGTTTAGATCCGGCGGTGGAGGACATTTCACTGCTTGATCAAATTTGGAGGATGAAGCAGTTCGTCCTCAATGATTTCATGCTGGATCCTGAAGAGAAGAACATCTCCCTACAAATCCAAAATTGGCAACTACCACCCTGACCAGGGGAGTTTTCTTTTTCTTTCTTCCCCGTTTTTTGACTTTTATTACATTTGTCCTTTATATGTTTAAGTTTCAATTGATGATCTTATGCCTTTAACTGATTTGGGACATTGTAGTTTAAGTGTGATCTGGGGAGATTCTGCATTTTTTTTTTCTCTTTTAAGTTTGTTTTACCTTTTCTTTTTAGTTTTCGAATTGTTATCTTAAAAAAAAAAAAATTTGTGTTTTGTTTCAAGTCTGTTATTTTGTTAATGTATGTTTTGTAAATATATTCTTTGTTTGCTGTTTTTGACATATGTGTTTTATCCGCTTTTATAGTTTAATTATGTATTAGGTCTTTTGTTTCGTTAATGTGTGTTCTGTTTTTTTTTTATTTATTTATTTAGTTTTTGTTAAAAAATAAAAAAATAAAAAAAAATAAAAATAAAAAATAAAAAAAAATAATAATAAAAATACAAGTTGTAGTAATGGGGCAGAGGTGAAGTTTGAGCAGGAAACTATCTGAGTGCATTTATTGAAACTTACCAAATTCGCAGAAAACATTCTGTCTTACATTGATAATTAAAATAAAATACATAAAAACATAAATAAAGTTGTTCGATCATTTCTGATCGTTAATATTACAAGCCATATAATAATAATAAAAAAAAACATAAAAACATAAAAACATAAAAAAATTAATTGTTCATATTACAGTCCTCATTAATATTCTGGCCACACTCGGCCATCAAAAACATAAAAAAAAATAATAATAATAAAAATAAAACAAAAACATAAGAAAATAAAAACAAATTCAACGAAAGAATTGTCGAGCTGGTTGTGGTGGTCTAAGGGAGAGCTCCGTTGAGGGAGCTCTGGTACGAAAAGTCACGAGCGGAGGCGGAGGAATCTCTGTTTCTGGATCGATTATGATGGGAATGGGGAAGAGGTCCAGCAGCCTCGGTGCCCTCATTATTACCCAGTCGTATTCTTTCAACAAAAAAAAATTGTGTTAATAATAATAATAAAAAAAAAAAATTCAATAAAATTGAGATCTGATGAGAGTTCTTACCATACATGTACAGCGGCAGTTGTGAAAACTGAGTGCCAGTGGGGTCTATCTCCGCTTGCCAGCGCCTGACCCGATTGCCGTGGTTGTTGAACCAGCAGTGCACGTTGTATTCGCTGGCATCTCCGAAGGTCCTTAGTCGAGACGTGATCTCGACGACTTGCGCTCGGCTTGGATGAGTGACCCCATAGTTGAAGATGTTGGTCATCATCTTGACCTGATCATCTGTTGGGCGCCACCGCTGACTCGTGTATCTCTCGATTTCCATCTCACTCATCATTCCTCTCTATTATTCTTAAACATAAAAATATATATATATATATATATATAAATAAATAAAAAAAACAAAAACATAAAAAAATAAAAAAATAAAAAACAGAAAAATAAATAGCATAAAAAAAAAATTAGATTAGTTATGTGTTTTCTTTATTTGTTCTTGTTTCCCGTTAGATTTATTTTGTCCTGTGAGTCTTTGATGTTCAGTATCTTGTCTCAGGTTTGTCCATTTTCCAGTTTTAGGTCCATTAGTTTTGTCCATGTTTAGGTCCAGGTCCTCGCATAGGGTCCTAACGGATCTAGGTCCTGTGTTTTGTCCATTCTTTTTGTTTTTAGTTTGATTTTTAGTTGTTTTTAGTGTGCGTAATAATAAAAAGAAAACTGGAAAAGCTGAATAAAAAAAAATATAAAAAAAATGGAAAAGAAGAAAAGAGCAGGGCAGAAAAGAAAGAAAAAATACAGGAAAGCAGGAAAAGGGAGAGGGTAAGAACAGCAGAAGAAAAAAATAAGGAAAGCAGGAATTGGAAAATAATCGGCAGAAGAGGGAAATAAAAGGAGAAAGCGTAAAGAAATTGCATGAAAGCAGAAAGAAAGGGAGATCCAGGTGCAGAGGACTTACCTGGAGTAGTAGGGCTTGCAGAGGCTCCTCGCGGATCTCACTCAGACTCTTCAGAAGACGCGGGGACAGAACTTCCTCACTGATCCAGACGCTCGGGAGAGAGTGGAGAGAGTAGAGAGAGAAGAGAGGAGTAGAGAGAGAGCAGGGAATCAGAAATGTCGCCCTGACGCCGAGATTGGCCTATTTATAGGCAAATTGTTTCCACTGTAGCAACAGTTCCGGTCGTTGCCACTGAGACTGTTGTCACAGTACCGGTATCCTTTTCAAAAAAAAAAAATATATATTAGCATCTACTGATTGGTGCTAGGTGATTTCGACATCTGCTGATGGATGTCACTGATAACATCTACTGATGGATGTTACTTAAAATTTCTTCCCTATTTTTCCTACTTTTTATTGCACTTGTCTATATTATTTGACTGCTCTAAAATTGATAATCTGATGATTGTAACACACTGAGGACATTGTGTGATTTAAGTGTGGTCTACTGGGGAGAAATTTTGATTTTTCTGTTAGTTTATGTTAGTATGTATTTTGTGTGTTAAATTTTTTGTTTTTGTGTGCTAAATTTTTTCTGTTTTAAGTTGTTTTAGTGTGTCTTGAGTGCAATAAATTTTACATTTTTCTCTTGATTTCTGGATTATCTAAGTTGTAGATTTTTCCTTCACTTACTTGCTACTTATAGATTGTAATCCTTGCTTTTCTTTGCTTGGAAAGATGATTATACGTTTGAGAGGTTGATTTGATTGTGACGAATACCCTGTGTGAGATTTGAGCCACTTAATTTTCTTTCTTGTGTGTGATATGTATCTTGAATGCTTGCACATATGCCTTGGCTTGATTCTTTTTGATATACTTGATTGATATGCATGTTCAGACGTGATAAAGGCATTTTTATTCTTGAGCCTCTTTAGCCAAATAAGCCTACCTTGTTATTATCCTTTGATACCCCGTTTGAGCCTATATTGTATTCATTTCTTTGTTTAAAGCTCATACACTGATCCTAAGTGAAAAACAAATGATTACCTTAACCTTAGGAAGGTCTGGAGCTATAGAAGTATTTTGTGAATAAGTGTGGTCTCCTTGGGAATTCTGATGAATTGGCTAGTTGGTTCCTCATCATGTTTTGAAATGAAAATTTATATCCTGTTGTGTGATAAAAAAAGAAAAAAAAGACAGGATAAAAAAAAATGATGAGAAAAAGAGAAAAATTGAAAAATAATTTTGTGAATAATGGAGTCGAGAAGAGGATTGAATTAGAGGTTTGGGTGAGATTTCACTGTGTTTACATTTTTTTCCCTAGTGCACCTCTATTTCTTCTGAGCTATAGCTACTTATCCAAATTTATCCTCCCCTGTCCTTGGCCCCATTACAACCCAGTAAAGACCTTTAGATCTGAACATGCATATGTTTTTAGTGTTGATATTAAAAGCTTGCCAAGTCTATTTGTGTTTGTTTTCTTGAGTGCATTGAGTGACATTGATTTACCCTAGACACTTGAGAGAAACACTGTGAGTGCATCTGTGAGGTTTTGTTATTTTTGAATCACCTCTTGAGCTGATTAATCATTTTGCTGTGTATTGAATTGCTTGGATTATTTCTGTAAGTATCTGCTTTATTTGATTTGTGTTGGATAATCTCTACTTCTTTTATTTGTCTAGAATTCTTGAGAACTGTGTAAAATTCTGTTTGCTTTCTTGCGAGTTTTTATTTTTCTGTCTGCTGAGTTTGTGTCATTATTCCCAAAGTCCTTTGAACCATTCCCTGATTTGCGTCTTAATTTTGCCCAGGAGTGCAAAAGACTAAGTGTGGTCTATTTTGATGAATCATTATTTTATTCACTTCATTTAGTTTATTGTGCTAGAATTAATCAGGGAATTGTGCTTAATTGTCCAGTATTTTCCCATTTTACTGAATTGAGCCTAATCCGATCAGAAATTCTTATTTTAATTAATTTGAATTATCTGAAACGAATTATTTACATTATTGAGTGCAGGAAAAATTTTGGAAAATATTTTTGGACATTTAGACTTTCTGTACAAATTCCCAATTTCTCTCGGGTAATCGTTTACAGGGGTGTTGTAAACGAGGGTCACCCCACACTCCTTGGCTTCACATCACATCACCATCCACCCTCTCCCACCACTGGAACACCTGAACAAGCCTCAGACAGGGGCAGAAGTGCCTAAAAGTCAGTTTTTTTGCCAATGGTGACCTGTGTTCACCTGACTGAGTACCTGTGTTGGACTTTCTGTACAAATTTGCAATTCCTCTCGGGTAATCGTTTACAGGGGTGCTGTAAACGATTACCAGTGCTGCGTGAATGTTGTGTCAACTTGTGTGTCTTCGTTTGAGTTCAATTCTTATCCGTTTTGCATGCAATTTTTTTTCATGGTTTCGTCTGGATGTCTATTTTCACGTATAGTTTTTACTTTGTTCAAATTCATTGTGTGCTGTTCCCAGTATTTATTTTACTCTCCTATGTCAGTCCAGTGATTACTATTTGAGTGACTTCTAATTTGTTTGCATTGTTTTCTTGTTGTTTGGTATTTATGGTAGCTGGAATTGATCATTGGACGGTGTTAAGACCTCCCAACACTCTTAAGCAAAATTGGTCTAGAAACAAGACACATCACACGAGCATTGCTTGGAATCTTTCAAGAAGTAAATGAATTGAAATGGAAGAAGGGCAAGTGCTCACGGTTTTCTGAAAATAATTTGGAATGTGTACAATTCACGTTTTGGCAAATGAAATAATGGAAGGGCCACACTTCTAGAAGCACACGGCATATTCAATAAGCTAGCAAACATGGAAATATTGTTTTCAATGCATGCCACATGGATAAGCATTCTCGGCAAAACACAGACAGCTATCAAAGAGGAATCTACTTTCTTGAAATTTAACATATGGAGGGGACCGTTTAAGGAAGTGGAGGTCACGGTTTTCTCAATTATTTGGAAGAAGTTTCAGGGTGGCCATATGAAACAATTTATTTTGGTAAACATCAACCAAAGTAAATAAAAGTGGGAGCCACCACTTGGTTGATTGAAATCTCATAATGAATTCCAGAATGCTAAGGGAATGCCACGGCACAAGAAGCTTCACACCAGCTACAGTTTCACGCCAGCAGTAGAAGCAAGAACACGGACAGCAGCTTGGAAGCATGGAGGCTACAGCTGATTGGAGAAGAAGAGCATCCAGCTTGGTTGCAAGTCCAGCAAGCTTCAAACTCCAGCCGCCTCTCAGTTTCCCAGTCCAGCAACCTCCATCAGTCCAGCACGTTGGAGAAGATGTATGCAGAGAAGAAGAAAGCCCAAAGCTGGAAGGAGCTCATGAGATTTAATTGGCTGGATGGAAGAAACAACAACACATGAAGCAGCTCATCCATTGCACGTTCAAGAGGTGCACTCGGTGATGAATCTTGAAGCACGGAATCAACAGCTTGGAGGGAGGCTTTCAGCCAGCTGCACCACGGCCTGGTTTGACAGCAGAATAACGAAGCACCCAGCAGCAAGGAGCTGGAACAAAGAGTAGCTCACGTCCAGCCTCCATGCATCCAGACCTTCATCCAGGCTCAAGTATTCACACCATCCACCATCCAAGCTTCACCGTCCAGCCTTTGAGAAGCACCACTAGCAGCAACAAAGCCTTCATGCACTTGAAGAAGAAGCATCCAAATCATCATCTAACAAGCATGGGAGGTGCACACTTGAGGGAGCTGCTGTGACGTAAAAAGAAGCATTGTTGGACCAGTTTTGGCTTTGAATAGAAGCGGTGCAGCAGCAAGGCAGCAGCCTTGGTGTGCTACATCCAGTAACATTGGCAGCAACGCTGCACTTCCATCCAGCAGCTGCAACGAGTAAGGGGGAGGCTACGGACGTGTGAGCTGGAATGGCACTTGAAGATGAAGACAAGGTTAGTTGGTAAAATGGAGGGCCCTCACCTTCTTTTCCCACGTCCAAGGAGTACAATTTGCTGATGAAGAAATTAATGCAAGAGACAAAATGAATAACGTAAAAGTCTCAAAGATGGAAGCCACTTGTCCAAAATTCAGGCTATAAGAGAACTTCAAGCAGCAGAGAGGGCAGACGGCCTGGGGGCCTGGAAGGGGTTCTCACGTTTTTCTCTTCCAGGAGGCTCTCGGGTTTTTACTTCCAAACAGTGCACAAATTTAGTATGTAATTCTGAAGTGTGTAGTTCAGGAGAAATGTGTGAGATTTTGCTCGTTCCATTTGTTAATGAATTTTATTTTAAGTTTTGAATCTTTAATGAATTTCATTTTCAGTTCTGTGTTTTTATTTTATCTATTCTATTTTATCGTTTAGTAGTTTCTGCATTGTTAAATTTCGTCATTACATTTTGATTTCAAACGTCGTTTTTAATCTGTGATAAATTTTATTTGCGATCAAGTGTTTCTATTTTTACCGTTTTCTATCATTCAGTTTTTACATTGTTTAAAATTTATTTCAGTGTTTTTAATTTTGTTTTATTTAATTTTCAATTCCAATTTTAAATTTTATTTTACCGCACAAAACCAACATTCACAAACCCCCCCTTTCATGTTAAATCTAAGATTGAACCATCAAAATTGGTCCTTGAGAGACGACCTAGGAGTCACTTCCTAGTACTGTACTACATTAATATTTGCAATAAAATTTGTATGACCGCGACGTATCACAAGGTAAGCTTTTTTTTTAATCTAAACTACTTTTATTAATTTTAATAAATTACAAAAATTAATTTATATTAATTATAAATTACATTATTACGTTATAAACTCATAAAAAATCATACAAAATTTTAAAATAAAACTTCGGATATGGACATCCGAACAAAATATAATCGGATATGCATATCCGATGGGCACTGTAAAATTTTTTTTTAATCTAAATTACTTTTAATAATTTTATAGAAATTAATATAAATTAATTAAAAATTATATTATTATAAGCTCATAAAAGATCATACAGAATTTTAAAAATAATTATAAACTAATAAAATAATTAAATAAGTAATATAATTTAACTTTTATATAATATATTAAACTTCAATCGAATTTTGACATTCAAAAATCGGATATCCATATCCGATTTATTAAGGTTCAGCTTTCAATATGCGATAGGCTCATCTAAGCTTATTTTTATTAAAAAACAGTTTTATTAATTTTAATAAATTCATAAAATTAATTTCTATCAATTAAAAATTAAATAATACATTATAAACTCATAAAAAATCATATATAATTTTAAAAATAATTATAAACTAATAAAAGAATTAAATAAGTAATATAATTAAATAAGAAATGAGGTGCAGGGGTGAGGGATGTATGCATGTTTCTTGATAGGAGGAAAATGAAGATGTAGTCAATGGGTACAAAAATTTTCAATAAACAAAAAAATTAACAAATAATCACCTTATTAATTAGAGGTATTTTAGGAAATTAGATACTTGGAGTTGGAGGGTGAAACACCCCTCAAAAGGAAAGTGCACCCACAATTTTATTTTCACAATAAGAGCTACTCGAATGACCCTTTCCTCATGCTAGCGGAGGAGAAAAAAAGACCCACTACGAGAGGAGAGAGTGATTCAACTTCTAACAAGCAGGTTTTTAAAAGAATATTTACAAAACTTAAAATATAAAATAATAAAATTTATAATTTTTATTAAAAATGGCTAATTGAGTTTAAAAAATATTTCAAAAACTTAAAAGATAAAATAATAACATAAATATATTAATAAAAGATAAAATTAGTAAAACATTATGCATATTAAAGTCACACGCTAATAAAAAAGATGATGTAATTTAATGTAATAAAAAAGATGATGTAATTTAATGTAATAAAAAAGATGATGTAATTTAAGCTAATAAATAGGTTTCAATTTGAAAAAAAAAACTAAGTCTTTTAAAACATGGTAACATTTTTTAAATTATTTGTTTAATTATAAGTTTTTATTATCTTATAACTAAAACTTGTGTAATTTTGCGTTTTTCTCCATTATAGTCTTCATTGAGATTCAATTTTTTCTTTATTATCATTTATCTTCATTTTCATTTCTCATTATCTCTTCTTTCTGTTCTAGTTTTCCTCTTCCTTCTCCTAACATTGTTTTTCTTCTTATTTTTGTGTTGTCGTTGCATTTTGTTGTTCATTGTCATCTTGCCTTGGTACGGACAAAGAATATAGATATTGTTTGGATGATGTGATTTCATCTCCTCATTCATGGTGTCTAACCATTGAAACCTCTCCTTACTTCTAGAAGATACATTACATTGTTCATCGTTTAACACCTCAATAGCAACCACTAAAGAGTATGCAATAAGCTCTCAATTTCCATACCTTTCCACAACTCTTATCTTTCTTCTCAATCTTTATTTGGAAAACATGTAATCATTAGACTATTTTTCTTCATCAAAAGCTTCTTATCTCTTATCTACCGAATCATCTAATGCATCATCTTGTATGAAATTAACCATTTCGTCTTTCCCATAGTCCACCATCTTAGCCTTCTCACTATCATTACTACCTTCATGCTTACATTTTGAAACTACTAGCTTATAAGCCATTTCAGTTTCACTAAAGACAATGTCTCCACTGATGATAAACTTCTTGAAACTTAGCTTAAGACACCATAGACGATATCCCTTCACATCTTCTAGATAACCTTGAAATATGCACTTCATAGCTCGTGCATCCAATTTTCCTTACTTCATGTGAGCATAAACAATAAAGTCAAAGATTCTCATGCAATAATGGTCAAAGCATTATTTTGACTATATTTCCTTAGGAGTCGTTATCAACAAAGCTATCAAGGGACATTTGTTGATTAAGTAGGAAGTAGTAAAAGCATCTTCAACCTAAAACACATTTGGAACTCCAACATTTCCCAACATGCATCTCACTCTTTTTTTTTTTATAATAGTCCTATTGAATCTTTTTGTTAGGCCATTCTATTATGGAGTTCTTGGTCTTATCTGATGCCTATGGCATTCTCCTTGCAGAAGGTGTGAAATAATTTTGAAAATAATTTAAGATCATTATAAATTCTAAATAGTTTGACTATCTTATTGGTTTAGTTCTCTACTAAACGCTTCGAACTCTTGAAATTCGTAGGGGCTTCATTCTTGAATTTTGTAGGGGCTTCATTCTTGGTATTTTGAGGATAGATCCATATTTTCCTCTGGTAATCATCTACTATGACAAGAAGTACTTGGAATTAGAGTTTCACGAAGTTGTAGACAATCTCCATAGCTTAACATGCACACAATCAAGAGTTCTCTTTATCCTATGTTAAAACAAATTCTATAAGCTTTTCCTTGTACACAATGTTTACAAAATCTCAATTGCTCAATTTATCATTATCAAAGAGGCCTTGCTTCTTCAACTCCATTAATGTTTTTTCTTACATGACTTAACCTTTTATATCATACCTCTGAAGTACTTAAAAAACACTATCATACCTGTGAAATACCTAAAAAGCACTATCATACCTGTGAAATACCTAAAAAACACTAGAAGGGGAGGAGGGGGGAACTTGAATAGTTTTAATGGAAAAACTCTTTTCACAACCCTTCTAATATAGCACGTTTGTCGAGTTTTGAATTTATCAAATAAATACTTAAACGCTCGACGTTGTAAATGATTATGAATGATAGTTGCTTTTAACATGTTATTCAGAACGTATACTGCAATGTTTATAAGAACTTCTTTAGTTGAATAAGAATCGTTTAGTCCAAAAGTTTCATGTATGTAGAAATAAAAATGCAGCTGTAGGTTTTATAAGAAAAACGTATAGACAAAAGGTAAATAACAATTGCACATATATTTTTATAGTGGTTCACTCCAACTAAGTTACGTCCAGTCTCCTCCGTAGAGGGTTCCACTATAATCTTCAACAAGATTACAACTAAGTATTCGCACCATTCCAGGTCTCCTCAATCATCGAATAACCTCCTGTTATCGAAGACTGGATATGAGTGCAATACAATGCAGTCTAAACACTCGCACGTGTTTCTCTTTTTTCTCTTTTCTCTTTCTCTCTTTACAGTAAGCAAATATTACAATAAAACTCAAAAGTATTGCTTGACTTTCTTTTCTTCTGCTTAAATGTTTTCTTTTTCTTGAGCTTTTCTGTGCTTTTCTTTTGAACGCTTTTCTTAGGATGAATATTTTTGTTGTATGTTATCCTCTTTATTTTTCATTTGAATGATCTTCTATTTAAAGTCTCTTGGAGAAATATCCTCTAGACTAAGCTTTTGGCCTTTATTCTTGTGTCTTCTCTTTCTTCGTATACAACACCCGTTGGTTAAGGTGAACTTGTCAAAACAGTCTTGCTTTTTCAGTACTTATGAGTCAATATTTTCTCAACTTCACTTAGTTTATTGTACTATATTTAATTAGGGAATTGTGCTTGAATGTCCATTATTTCCCTAGTTTTCCTAATTGTGCTTAATTTGACCAGAAATTCTCATTTTAATTAATTTGAATTATCTGAGGCTATTTATTTCCATTGTTAATTGCATGGAAATTTTTGGAATATTATTTGAGACTTCAAGAAGGCAAAAACGTCAACAACCACTATCCACATGGGCAATTTAGATTTAATTCAATTGTAATGTCGTTTTTAGGGCTTTTTGGACCAGATTTGCATTTTTGGACAAATTTAGGGTTTGGGCCCATCTTTTGCAAAATTGGAAAAGGCCCATTTGTGACTGACCTAGTTATGTGTGCTGAAGAGAGGCTGACCTTTTGACTCTCCCTCATTCTACTCTTTTCAAATTTTTGTTCTAACGAGAGCTCCCATGGAGGTTTTTAGTTTTTTCTCTCTTGTTCACTCTTTTTGTTTTCTAAATTGATGGAAGTTAAATAAAATTTCGTTCCAGTTTATTTCTCTTTGTTATTTCTCATTTCGTTTCCCTATTATGTTCCAATACTTCATTTTCGTTTTGCATTTCATTTTCGTTTCTACACTTGTTTCCATTTTCATTTTATGTTCAACATTCCATTTTCTTTTTCTGTTCAACATTCCATTTTCATTTGCATTTCGTATTCCAGCTTCATTTTCTTAATGCATTTTTGGTGCATTTTTTGGGTTGATTCTGGTGCGTTTTTGGGTTGATTCTGGGTGCATTTTTGGGATTGATTTAGTGTGTTTTTAATTTCGATGTTGCGTTTTAATTGTCCTACTAATTTTTCCAATTTTGTTTGTTGTGTTAGACTAAATTTAATTATAGCTTAAATCTGTTTGGGTTAGTGATTAGTGAGGTTGCAATGGTTCCATGAGGTTTCTGAGCTGTTGATGTAATTGCCTTACTTTGCATCATGTTTAATCAGTTTTGCACTTGTAATTACAACACACTTAGTGGTCTAATTGAGTTTAATTCTCGCTTAGTTAATTAATCCGTAATATGCAAAACCAATTAATCATGTGTAATTCGTTTGCTTAATTTGTTTTTAAGACAACCCAATTAATCTTCGCTTAGTAGGTTGACTAGTGTTGGAATAGGGTAAGAGCAGTGTTTAATTTTTTCTAATCAGGGATTGGAAGCATTGTAACTGAACTAGACACTAACATATCTTTAATTAGTGTATTAACCAGTGTTTTAATTAGTGAATTTAGCTAGTAAAACTGTCCACATAACCCCGCCCACTACGTGTTTGACCTATTGCTTGAAACACATTTGGTCCTTAAGAGATGACCTGGGGTCATTCTCCTAGTATACTGTACTTTCATTGCACATTAATTTGATTCGGTACGGCCCCGATCAAGTACTTTGATTGAAGTAGGTTGTACTTCCTTTTAAACCCCAATTTCTCAAGTGAAGAACATTTCTTGAATATGTTTTTTAGCTATAACGTCCACTTCTGATTTAAAAATAAAGCATGTGAATGCATGTAAAGTAGGTTATCTTCAAAGAATATAATAGGTTGTGCATGAAATATATATGTCTTATCTCTTATCACTTTTTTTTTAACGTTAAGCATTTAATGTCATTTAATGTTTGCTCAGAACAACAAAGTGTTTTTCATTTCCTACCGCTGTGGTAACATTTAATAATTAAGCTTTTCATGTCCCAAGAGTTCAATCGAATACCCCTTAGATATGGTAAGCTTACGCGTTTAGCATAACCCTCTTAGATGTTTTGACTTATCATTCGTTTAGCATTGTGTCTGGGTGTTTTGATTTAGGTGTTTTTATATTTTCTACAATCCAAAGAGTTTTCCTAAGGTTTTTCTATGTTGGGGATTTTGAGTCTAAGTCTTATGTTTCATCCTATGATATTTTCAGATTCTTATTTCGTTTAATTTTATTTGGTTAAACTTCAAAACAAGAGACTGTTTAGACGTATAAACAATTTTTTCTTAACAATCTCCCTCTTTTTTATGTTTAACAATTACACATCTAAATGATAGTGCTGTCAAAATAATTTGTAACCCGCGAGCCAACTCAACCAACTACGAGTTCAGGCTGGGTTGGGTTTGAAAAAATGTAATTTTTTTATACAAGCTAGTTTTCAACCCGGCTCATTCGGGTTGAACTCGTGGTAAGCCGGGTTGACTCACCAACCCACCTAATTTAGTTTAATTATTTATTATTTTGTGTTTCAATATTATTAGTTAGCTTTTTTTTATTATATTGTAGATGGGGAAAAACAAGATGTTTCAAGAGAGAAAAATATTATAGATTTATCTATTCAAGAATCTAATATTATAAATGGACAAGTGATACAAAAATTACCAATGTTAAAAACTTATTTGTTCGCTTTTGTACTTGTTTTTGGATTACGCTTGGATTGTATGATACTTTTTTTTATTGTCTTTGAAGTTTAATATCATTTTAAGGTGAAATTTATTTAGATTTGAATTAAAAAAAATTATATATTTTTTATTTTAAAAAAGTACTTATAATTAAGTGAGTCAGTGAGCCAACCCGTTTAACCCACCACCCGGGCCAAGTCGAGCCAGGTTATCCATTTTGACAATGATATAATTTTTCTTGGTTCAGCGTAGAGTTTTAGACTTATGTGTTTGTGGTTCTTTGTGTGTTTTAAGTGTTTTGTCTTCTTTTATTGTTTTTATCTTTTGCATGCAGGTTAGTAGACACAATCGAAATATATAGAACAATAATTAACTTAAAGCGTGCTAAAAACATAAACAAAGACATGATTTAAGCAAGCAAAACAAAATCCAGAAACAACACAACGATAAACGATAAATTTTTTATTTAAACACGTAAACATATTACATGAATGTAAATATGAACTCTTAAAATGAACTTCTAAGAATCTAGAGACTCCCCCTGAATCTAGAGACCACTAACATAAAAAAGACTTTTTATGAATTTTGTAGGTAAAGTTGTTAACTTGATCCATGATCCATGCACTAGCACTAGTCCACCCTTGAAAAAACCTGTTTTTTAGAAGGTCCCCTCAAGTGGGGGCCAAAACAAAAGCCCCAACCCCCCAAAGCCTCCTCTCGAGTGAGTTAAAGTCAGGGTTAAGATGAGTTTAGTCCTCTTATAGACTTTAATTAACTCTTAGAAACATTATCATCTATGTACACATATAAAATTAAATATTTTATTAGATAGTCTAATATGTTTTAATTTTATTATATTTAAATCAATATTTTTATAATGTACTTATTATTATGTAATTAAATAAAATATATAATATATAGTTAATACACTTATTGACTATAATCTATTTATTAATTTTATCAATTTCTTAGAGAAGAAAACTTATAGCATTTAATAAAGTAATATGTAATACATTGTGATAAAGTCTTAAACACAATTGAGAAACATGAGGTCTAGTTAAAATGTGAGAAATAAATAATTGGTAAAATTTAAGTAGAAATTTAAGTCATTCATTAAAGAAAAGAAAAAAAATAAACAACATATAATAAAACAATCCATAAACTTATTATTCATAAATTCATTATTTTAAACTTTCCAATTAAGATATCTTATTTAGTTTTGATCGAGATGAATTTTTCGCACAACAAAATTAAATGACTATCTTATATACTTTAAAAATATGTTTACGAAGGAAAATTAAATATATTTAACCAATCAAAGATTTCAACGTATGTTGTTGTGTAATTTTCCTATATAAACAAGCAACAAAGTTTATTAAAACCTTTTACAAAGTCTATGTTAATCTGATTAAAATTTTTGTATATAATTTTTTGACAAATTAAAAACACTTAGATTTGCGACAAATTAGGAGTTAATTGCATTTTTCTTGTATTCAAAATGAATATTTATTTTTTTCAAAAAAGGCTCATTGACTAGCCTTAGCCTACATAACTTTTGTGGACATTTTGGCTCCATGGACTTTTTCAATGACGGACATTTTGGCCATGCGAGTTTTTCTGGCCCCAGCCCCATGTGGATCATGGCCAAACCATGTAAGGGGGGAAAGTTGATAAGTCTAGTTGTAACAATAAACATAAATTTTCTGCTTAATACCCCTGATGGTCCCTATTTTTGTCAAGTGCGTTCGATTTGGTTCCTGTTTTTTTTTTGTTCAATGTTGTCCTAAAGAATGTAAATTTTTTTCAATTTGGTCCTTTTTGCAAACGCCGTTTAAATCGTTAACGACAGACAGTCCAGGTGTGCACAACAATGTTGAGATGGTATTTAACTGCCCACGTGGATTCCCTTTAGGCACAATGAGGTGGATTCTGAAAGAAATGCCATTTATTTAATGAAACCCAATTTTGATGAGGGTGGAGAGTGAAATTAGGGTCAGGGTTGTTTACTTTACTTTAGTGAAAGCGAAAGTGAGGTTCGAGTTTAACCATTCTTCTTCCCATTCTTGGTGGTTGATGAGTCATGTCTCGTTCCCAATCTTCTTCTTCTTGTTGCAATAGCTTCGGCCATTGAAGTTGTAATTCCTCACATGATGGTGGTTCAATAGAGGTAGGGATAATCCCCATTTGCAATTGTGGTGAGTTGACAGTAGTAAAAATGGCTAGAACTTCAAAGAATCCTAGAAGATATTTTTGGGGTTGTCGTAACTACAAGGTGATGTGAATAAAAGCATTTCTAATTAAAGCCTATTTTCTTTGTGTTTGTAATTCACAATGTGTTTGATGAATAACAGAGTGCAGCTGGTAATGTGATGTCTTGTAACTATTTCAAGTGGTGCAATAAAGAAAAGGTTGATGAAAGGGATGTTATCATTGGTAGTCAAAGGAGGAAGATTTGTGATATGGAGAAGATAGTGAAAGCTTTGAAGAGAAGGATCAAATTCTTAGTAGCAATGGTGTGTGTTCTCAGTGTACTGGTCATAGCTATGTTGTGTGTGTTTTTAGGTTGATGGGTTGAAAGTGTGTTTTTAGGTTGATGGGTTCTGTGTGTTTTTAAGTGGTCCAATCTGCTTTACTTTTGTGTTTTGAAGGTTGAGGTTGTTAGGTGGTCCCATTGGTAAGGTTGGACGACTATGTTTTGTATTAAATAAATGAATGAATTGTGTTTTAACATTAATTGTTCATATTAGTCCTCATTTTAGTTAAATATGTGTGAATGTGATCCTCATGATGATGAGTGATGTGTGCATAAAATGGAAGTGGTCAAAAACAATATCAATACATGGGTACGTGAAAACATTAAGTTCATGGGTACATCAATATATTTTCACAATCAAAAGTCAATTCATGATTACACCATCAAGTTACATAATAACACATCATAACAGATCCAGTGCCAAATATATCAAAACATTATAAAGTATTTCAAAACATTACAAAGGACATCATGTTTTAATTAGTAAAGTATTTCAAAACAGATACAGTGCCAAGTGCACCAAATTTTGAACATTATAAAAGAGATGGTCTCCTAATTAGTAACTTCTCCCTTCTGATTGGTTGAGTTGGTTGCTCTGTGGATTCCTGTGTTGGTTGGGGTGGTGCTGCTTCAGATGACTGTGGTAGGTCTGGTTAATCTTGAGGACGTAAAGGGCATTGATTTCTATTATGCCCAACAACACGACAAATGCTGCATTTCTTACGGTGACCACCTTTGGTCATCTGGGTTTCATCCCTCCTTAGCTCCCAACTCTCCAACCTTCTCTTTTTCTTTGGTCTGCCAGGTAATTTTCTTTGAAATGGTGGGAGGACGTCTGGGCATGATGTTCTTTCCCATAAAAGGTGCCCATTCATTGGAAATATGATTGAAGCATATGTTTCATCATACGTGGACCTTCTAAACCAAATGGGTACATAGTCTTCTGGATCTAAATTTAAGAATCTCATTGTTGCAATAACATGGCAGCAAGGGATGCCACTAATGAGCCATTTCCTGCACGTACACTGTTTACTGTCCAGGTTGACTGCAAACTTGTTTGTAATCACTGCACAATGTCTAACTTCAAACATTTTTTCTCCAGACCAACTGCTATCAAGTAATACATGATTAAAAGATTAAAAGTTAAATATGAAGTGATGAATATCAACAATTTTATCACAGACCAAGGAACATGAATTAATACTGGGAAAGGAATGCTTACCTAGGGATCCAATTTTTGGATAAATTTGATTCTTTTGTAAGTCTCTTTCTAATCTTGGGGCAGATATGAAAGTCCATATTACACATCTTGATTCTGTTGGTTGCCCATTTTTTCATGATGTAAACTCTAATTTCCTCTAGCATGGTTACAATGGGCTTTCCTCTAGCATCAACAATAATACTATTGAAAGCTTCACTCGTGTTGTTTACTAGTGTATATCAGTTACTACTCAACCTGTAAATCTAGATCTAGACCAATACCTGTTACAAAGAATAAGAAATTGTTAGGTAACTAAAAGTATATACAAGGTTGTAGTAAGGAAGAAGAAATACCTTAGGGGAATAGCAATTAGGTATTTGTAAGCTTCTACATTGACCTCTTTTATATTCAATATTTCTCTTTCCCAAGCTTGGGGGTAGGTACTAGTAGTAGCCTTCCACATCAGAGTCTTCAAGGTATGCCCTCTGAACTTTTTTCTAAAATTTGCATATAAATGTCTCATGCAAAATCTGTGCTCTGCCCCAAGTAAAAGTTCAGACATAGCTGACAGCAAACTTTGTGTGTAGGGACCAAAGTGAACAGTTTTAAAATAAAATGGGGACATAAAAATACATAACTAATATTAGAAACCAATATAACAAGATATAAGAAATAGATATACCTTTTGTTGGTCAGACATAAAAGTGCATGCATCACATACTTCAGTGCCCCCAAGGTCTTCTATCAACAATTCCAAAAACCAAGACCAAGTTTCTTTGTTCTCTACTTCCACAATTGCATATGCTAGAGGTAACATCTGCTCATTAGGATCTCTACCAACAACTGTTAATAACTCCCCCTTGTAGTTTCCTTTCAGAAAACATCCATCCAAACCAATAAAGGGTCTACAAGAGACGAAGCTATTCTTGCAAGCTTTCAAACAAACATAGAACCTATGAAATGTGGTCTGACCATTTTCACTATCCACTTTAACTTTGACCGTTGATCTCGGGTTACATCTCAATAATTCATGTGCATAGTCATATATTCTTTTGAACTGATTTTTGAATGAACCTTCAACTTTGCATGATGCCATTAATTTTGCCCTACGAGCTTTAGATATTGTGACATTTGTATTCCATTTCCTCAAAGCTTTTGACCGTATTTCATTTATCTTCAAATTCGGATTTTCAAGTAGTGTGGTATCTAATGTCTCACTCAACCACTTAGCATTTATCATTTTGATATTGAATTGCCTAATGCAAGTATGGGTATCCAATATTTTTCTCAATTGCCATGTTCTACATCCTTCTAAATATCCACAATAAGCCATCCATGGACATATTTTTTATGCACCCAAGTATCTCACTCGTACCCTTCTATTATCATTCTTAACAAACTTCAAATTCCTCCCCGCATGGACAACATAACTTCTAACAGCCTCCATAAACTCATTTTTATCACTAAACTTTGTTTCCACTTTCCACTTGTATTCTGACATATTTGTTTTGCTTAACATACGTCCCAAATGGACCACAACTTTGCCTTTCATCAACTCCATCCTCACTTCTACTTTCTTCTGGACTGTCCAATAATTCTGAGTCCCACTCATCATCAGACAACCCCCTGTCATTTGGGTTTCTCTGCCTACGTGCACTGTCATGTGTGTCTAAATCACAGTTCATTTCATTTTCACTAACTTCTACTGACACAGAGCCTTCTATGTTGTTATCTACTAGTCCTTCATCAATATTAACATCAACATCAACTAGTCCTTCATCCACTTTTTCTTCATCAACTACTCCATGAGGAACTTCACCATGCACCACCCCTGCATCATCATCCTCACTTGAACGAAATTCTTCAATGACTACTTCTTCCTCCCCCTGCCCGTGTTGTTCAATAACAACTTCCTCCTCCTCCACCCCAACGTTATGTTCAACAATATCTTCCTCCTGCACATTCACTTCATCCTCCACCTGCACAACCACTTCATCCTCCACCTGCACAGGCACTTCATCATCCTGCACAGCCACTTCATTATCCTGCACAACCACTTTTTCATCCTCCACATGCACAACAACTTCATCAGCCTCCCCCTGCACCTCCACTTTATCATCCTCATTCCCACCTACATGGCTACATTCACTCTCTATACTTGCAAGACACAACAAATGAAGTTCTTCATTTAATTCACTTTGAACAATAATCTCTGGCTCCTCATCCACACCGTGGACCACAAACAAGTGAACTTCCCCTAAATACTTGGCAACATGTACCATGTTCATTGCATCTCTATCATCATACAACTTATATAGAATATCTTGAATGCAATAAAATAACTCAGACACTTTAATATACCCCAACTCCTTAATGGAATCTATCACTTCGAAATAACTCCATTTGTCAGGGTCAACACTCCAATAAGTGACTTCCCCACCAACATATCCAAAAGGTATATCCTTTAGCAGGGTCCCACCATGGTGGACCACAACATTAAATCTTTCCTCAGACATTCCAAATGCAAGCTACAAAATCAACTTTATGGGCATAGGACCACTATGGAAACGTAAAAAGTAACTGTTATTTACGCTAAAATAACTGCTAAACCGCATGGGAACAATAAACAATAAACCAACAATCAACAATCAACCACACACACACAATTATAATATGTTACACAACAATGCCCTAAACAGTTCGCACAATTTTTCAACACAATCTAACTTTGGAAAAAAAATCTAACACTCACATTTTGATGTGTGCATAAAATGTTACAGAGGAATGTCACAACATAGAGCTTAGTTACGAGATTACAAACGCATATTTGACTGCCAAAGATCAATGCTTCCAATTTCAACTGGACGTCACTGATGTTCTTCCCAATCTTCCTGATTTCGCTACCAAACCACGCAAGAACTTTGACTCTCAGCACCCTTAATTTAATTTTGAAAACAAAAACCCTAATATCTGTAATGGCAATTTCAAAATGATTAAATCCACCTCACTGTGCTTAAAGGGAATCCACGTAGGCAATTAAATGTCATCTCAACACTGTTGTGCACACCTGGATTGTCTGCCGTTAACGATTTAAACTGCATTTGCAAAAAGGACCAAATTGAATAGATTTTACATTCTTTAGGACAACATTGAACAAAAAAAAACACATGGACCAAATCGAATGCACTTGACGAAAATAGGGACCATCAAGGATATTAAGCCTAAATTTTTTATATTTTTTTTCTCAAATCTACACGAAATTTCTTCTTTTCCTTCTCTGTTTTCTTCTTCTTCTCTTTCTTTCCCTCTTCGGCCTCCTCCTTCTTCTTCTCCTTCTCCTCCCCCCATTCTTTTTCTTCATCTAATAGGCCAACAAGTGAAAATCATGCTTCATCACACAAGCAAAGGAGGAAAATTATAAATATTTATGCTTCACCAAGCACATGCCAACAATACAAAGGTAGAAAATCTGAAAAATGAAGTAATGTTCATGCTTCATCACACATAGGCCAAGATAAATAAAGAAGGTGAATAAAACAAACTTCAATGTCGAAAATTATATGAGAAAGTAGGTTTCTTAGTGCATCACACACCAAAAAGAAAGAAAATGCAAGCTTCAAACATCAATGAAAGTCTTATAGTTGTCTAAAATCAGGTTGTCGTCGAGAACATTGTTTGCGTTTCCGTTTGCACATTATGAATGAAAAAATAAAAATAAAAGAGACCCTAGTGTTTTTTTAACTCATTTACGTTTGACCCATCCCATTATAAATTTATACAAATTATTTACAAAAATGTCACATATATTTTACGTCTAATATTTACTGATCCCACATAAATTAGCTAAACTTATTTTATGTTAGTAAACATTAAATAAAGTTTTTTAAGTTATTTACGTTTGACCCATCCCATTACAAATTTATACAAATTATTTACAATGTCACATATATTTTACGTCTAATATTTACTGATCTCACGTAAATTAGCTAAACTTATTTTATGTTAGTAAACATTAAATAAAGTTTTATAACAAAAAGTAAAATACAACTTTATCTTATGTGTAAGAATGCAACATAGAAAAATGAACATGAAGAAAAAAAAATAAGAATTTAATGAGAGTAGGAAAGAGATGTAACTGGAAATTTATAAAATAGAAATTTTGATCTATAACTTTGTCCAATAATAACAATTTTTCTTTATGTTGAATTTTTATTTAATAATTTTGTAAAAAAATATTTTTATTAATTATAACGCTAAATTATAATTTATCACTGTAATTATTCATCTTACGTTTTATTAAAAGTGAATAATAGTAATTAAATGATCAAATAGTTTATATTTTAATATATTTCAAAGAATATATATTATATTGATTTTAGTTTATATAAGAGATATATAAAATAATTCCAAATTATTATAATTATGAGATAAGAGAATAATACGGAACACACACATACATATATATATATATATATATATATATATATATATATATATATATATATGGGTTTGCTAACGCGCGTACGCCTGTTTTTCAGTTGATACGTTTTAGCAATGTGTACCGGGTTTTAGTGGACAAAAATATCTTTATATATCATGGATTCTAAGTTTTAAGGTTAAGAAAAAAAAAAAAGAAACCCCTAAACCCTTACTCACCTCTCTCATTCCTCTCAACCCTTTCTTTTTCATTTTTTTCACTCCAATCTTTTCTCCGTCATCCCTAGTGTAGCCCCAATTGAAAAAATCAAAAATCAAAAATACTTGTCGTTAAACCATCTTACAAAAAAATTATTTTATAATGAGTTTTCATCTTATAATTTTTGTCTTATCTAATTTTATCCAATTTTCACAAGCATAAAAGAATTGGAAATTGACTTGGAAAAAATCAGAAATACTGGTTGTTAAACAATTTCTTACAAAAAAATGATTTTATAATGAGTTTTTATTTTATGATTTTTGTCTTATCTAATTTTCACAAGCATAATGACATCAAAGGAATTTGTAATTGGCCTTGAAAAAAATCAGAAACACTCATTGTTAAACAATTTCTTACAAAAAATGACTTTATAATGAGTTTTCATTTTATAATTTTTGTCGTATATAATTTTATCTAAGCATAATGACATCCAAAAGAATTGGTAATTGGCCTGGAGGAGTTATTTAGAGATGATGATTCTACAGATGATGAAATTAGAGAGATTAGTGAAGATGGTGAAATTGAAGAGATCTTGAATGAACCTTTGCCTGAAGGTGAATATGTCAATGACTCAACTCTTTACAAAGGCAAATTGTTTAAAGGCAAATGTTTTTTATTTTTTCAATTGGAACTACAGTAGCGATGACAGAGAAAAGGTTGGAGTGAAAAAGATGAAAGAGAAAAGGTTGAGAGAAATTTTTGATTTTTTCAATTGGGGCTACAGTAGGGATGACAGAGAAAAGATTGGAGTGAAAAAGATGAAAGAGAAAGGGTTGAGAGGAAACGTACCAACTGAAAAACAGGCGTACGCGCGTTAGCAAACCCGTATATATATATATATATATATATATATATATATATATATATATATATATATATATATATATATATATATATATATATATATATATATATATATTATATTTTGTAATATTCTGAATCATTGACAACTCAAGTTGAATTA
This sequence comes from Vigna angularis, assembly GCF_016808095.1. Lineage (NCBI taxonomy): Eukaryota > Viridiplantae > Streptophyta > Magnoliopsida > Fabales > Fabaceae > Vigna > Vigna angularis. The sequence continues at coordinate 15,244,913 of NC_068977.1, forward strand.
CAACGGCTCTTGTTTTCTGTTTTATATTTTGTTGTTTTTCGGTTGATGGGACTGATAAACATAATATTTGAGCGTATCGAGACATTTTTATCGCTCACATTATCTAGATCCGCAACACAATCATAGCTTCGTTGCTCTCTTCGTTTTGTCATCAAAAGCAAGTAAAAGGAAGAGCCCAAAACAGCGACGAAAAGAAACTTCGTTGCAACACTGTTGTGCGATCCAAAAGGTGAAAAGATATCAGGGATCCAGAGGAGAAGAAAATAGCCAGAAAAGATGGTTAGTGCAATAAAAGCAGCCACTGGAGATTTGGTGTTGACTTTCTTGTGGGTCTTCTTTTCCTCCATGTTGGGGTTGGTCACCGATGTCATAACAAAAGCGCTTGAAATTCATCATGCGTCCTACAATGGTTTTCATTACGCTGACTCTGTTGTCATCACTTCGCTCATCTTTATCCTCGTTACCATCTTCACCTTCATTGCCAATGCCTTGGGCGGTGCCAGCTTCAACCCCACCGGTAATGCTTCTCTCTACGCCGCTGGTGTTGGCGATGACACCCTTTTCTCAATGGCTCTCCGGTTCCCTGCTCAGGTTCGTTAGTCACGTTCAAGATTTTAAATTAGAGTAAATCACGATAGGCATTGCCTGGAATTTTCTTAAATTATACTCTTTCTGTATGGGGTGTTTAAAACTTAAAATTGTGCTGTGTACTGTAAAAATGCTGACAATATAATAGTGTTTTTAAAGCAAAGGAATTGTTTATATTAGGTTTTGAAAAAGCTAGAGTGCATGTGTAATTGGAGAAAAAAATGTCATGTAATTTGCTTTTTAAATTATGGTCATTTTTGTCTGCTTTTATCATTGGAGGTTCTAAGAAGGAGCAAAACTTATATACAGTACACATAGGTACTAGTTTTAATTTGGCAAATGTTGCCATAATGGTGCATGCGTTGGGGTTTTGGAGAGCTGCAACGTTAAGGTTTGCTAGTTATGTTGAAGGTTTGAAATTGTAGTAGTTGTCACATTTCTGGAGTTAATGTGACGTTTCTAATCAATATAAAATATTGGTGAGATACTGCAGATCAGACCAGGTTTTAAATTGCAGTTACAGTCCATATTGAGGTTCTATTATTGTCATCTTCTTTAGTATTGTAGGAAATTTTGGACAAATCTGGTGGATGCGGTTACAATAGGGACTGGCCTCAAAAACTTTAATGGCCCTGTTGCAGACTTTTCTTAAAAACTTGTTGCTGACAAGTATGACTGATGCGATAAAAATTGCAGTTACAAGGTCACAATTGTGGTTGTAGACCCAAATCTTAAAACCTGTGTTATGATATGCTTCTTGTTGTGCCAAAATAAATTTATGAAAGCATTTTTAAATTGAGTTAATTTAGTAAGTGTTTGTGGTGGTGGTGTTTCACAGGTACTGGGTTCAGTGGGTGGTGTTCTGGCTGTTATGGAGTATATGCCAGAGAAATATAGGCACTTCATTGCAGGGCCTTCTTTGAAGGTTAGCTTGCATACTGGAGCTCTAGCAGAAGGGGTGCTGACATTTGTGATCACATTTCTTGTTCTCCTCATCATGATCAGGGGTCCTCGCAGTGGCACCGCAAAGACTTTGTTGCTGGCAATCTCAACTGTGGTTTTGATCACTGTTGGTGCTAGTTACACTGGACCAGCTATGAACCCTGCCTTTGTAAGTGATTACCACTAAGTACCTCAATGGATTAATAATTTGTATTTAATAATGCTTCATCTGTATGTTTTCCTCTATACCTAAACTGAACATGCTAATATGCTATTATTGAAGTATACATGTAAATCCTGACCTATCCTGACACTATTCCATGGCCAAACTCCGTTAAACTCAGTTCTACTTTAATTGTTTGATTTTCCCCTCAAATTAATTGTCTTGCTTTCTTTCAACCTTATTACATCTTCTGGTGCTTTTAGCTCCCTTCCATTGTATAATACCTTCATGTGAGTTTTCCTTCTTCCTGCCTTTTTCTTCATTTTGATCACCTCTTTCTCTATCTTACTACCAATCATCATGTTTCAGACAATTTCTCAGCTACTGTTTTACGCTCCTCCTTTCATTAATCTTTACTTGTGTTACTTTGTTTGTAACAAGCCTAGAGTTTAGTAAGTTTTATCACTACTCCAGATTTTATGAACAAGTCAACACGTGTAGTGATAGATTTCTTGAAGCAAGAAATCCAGCACTCACGCAAAAACACTCTCTCACACACACAGCAACACTGAAAACAATCTGTATATTATTCTTGAAGACAAAGAATACAGGGTATACAGACCAAACACTTCCAAGGAAACACTTCCCCTTCACACAGGATGCAATGGTCCTGTCTAAGATACTACAAAGCAAAAACATCCCTGTCCCAAGACATCCCTGCCCCCTTATAAAGCTAACCCTTCTTGACAACCAACTTCTAACCACCCAACAGTCCCAACAGACCTACTAAACCTCAGCCTATCAGCCTATAACATCTTATTTCATTTAATTTCTCTTCCTCCTGTCATACACTCTTAAAGTCCTATAATGTAGTGTATCTCAATTAATATCTATGAGTGTTTCATGTTATCTCTCTTCCTACTTACACCTAAAATCATATAATATCAACAATTACTTTATTGCCTCCGCCATTTATTATCACTGATTTTCTTGGGGTGTGGTGTGCACAAGTTTTAGTATACTCTCTCATCTAAACCTTGAAGGATTCCAGATTTCTCTTATTTCTTTAATGCCTTTTTCATTACTTTCTGATTGCACCTCAAGTTTGAATGTTCCGTAGTTATATTTTTCAGAAAAATTGGGAATTGTAGAACTTAATGTTATGGTATACTGCTATATATTATGTAGTATGGTGTGTGCACTCATGCTGGAAGATTGTGTACGTAGTTTATAGTTCCCTTCTCTTTTTGTTCCTGTACTTAAATATTAGTAGCATCTGATAGGGATTTTTCCACTGAGATTTTTATACACATCAGATTTTCATATCTTTGTACTGCATTTTTCATGTTAACTGTTGTTGGACATCTTAACAATTATCATTTTTTACTGAAGTTGTCTTTGATTCTTGAACGATGGGTGATAACTTATATAAAATGTTCCTGTGTGTTTTCAAGTAGAGTTCTAGATCTTAAATAAAAGATGGAGAGTGAAACTCTTGAAAAAAGAAAACAGAATTTAATATCAACTCTACCATCCGATTAGTAGCCCTTATGTATGATAAATGAGGTGATTTGAGTTAGCTTTTATGTTATCCATTGACATTGATATAAGTTATTTAGTTGAGATGCAGTAGTCAAGTTATTAAAACGTACTACACTTTACACCCTTTTGCCACTTATTACACGCTATAATACAAGGTGGAGTCAAATAATTCCCTGCAGTGAAAACACGAGATGCTTTCATGAGATTTGAACTTATTTGGAGTTACTGTGTAATGATTAGTTCATAGTTTAGTGACTTTAGTTCCATTTTTTTCATTTTGTCTGACCTTAATACACCAGTTCTTTTGTCTCTAAGGGAACTCCTCCGTTCTAGTTTGGCTCTGATGTACTTTTTCAGTCATTGGAGTTTGGTACCTATGACAATTTCTCATTCACTTTGTCCTCTTTCATTGACAAAGATGGATATGGTACTCCTGGGTTCGTAATATATGAGCCATTCCGGCACCTAAGTAATCATAAATTGATGTACTGTCAATGCTAACATATCAAGTATAAAGTGTCAACCTTCTTTTCTTTTTTTTTCCTTGCTGGGACACTTGGATATCAGCATTCTCAATCCCCTTCATTTTCATTTGGTTGTGATTAGTTGCTCAGTAAGCATCTAATTGCTTGCAACTCCAAAACTTCCAATCATTTGACTCACTGTAATCGATACGGTCACTGTCGAAAATGTAGCTGGAATAGTTAGGCTGCCAAAGTTTGCTTAGATTTCTTTTTGACCTTTCTGTAATAGAAGTGATCAATCCCCTATCGATGTTCAGAGACCAAGTTTCATGGTAGGCTGCTTTTTTAAGTGAATGCTTTGTTCAAACAAACATCACTGTTGTTTCACTCTCTTGGATAAGGTGGTGTTTGTTGGTATCTTTATTAAATAAAACACTAGTAACTGAACACACACACACGCATATATATATGAAACATTGAGGTGAATTTTGAAACAAAAGAAAGCAGCTAATTTTAGTAGCATGTTTTTGCTTTTGCATCCTTTAAAGTTGATTTTGTAAAACCCCGAAGCTGTGACCATTTTTTCTTTAGTAACTCATGATGGTAAAGAACTCTGATTGGTGTTATTTTCAGGCATTTGGTTGGGCATACTTTGAGAAATGGCACGACAAATGGGACCACTTCTATGTATACTGGATCTGCCCATTCGTTGGATCAATACTAGCCGCATGGCTGTTCCGTATTGTCTTTCCCCCACCACCACCAGTAGAAAAACAGAAGAAAGCCTGAAGAGCTGTACATTAAGCTCCATTTCTAGCATTGAAAACTCCCTTTCTGTTTTTTATCTTTATTTACTTTTTGGCATAGGCCCTTTTATATTCATCTTGTTTTGTAATTTCTTATTCATTCTCGTTTATTTTGAAAATGTTTGGAACTCTAGCTTTCAGCCGTTAGTAGAACATTTGTTTCATGAATAATATGAATTGTAAACATGTTTCGCATCATAATTTGTAAAAATAATCTGTCCAGCTAAAGTATGTGGTGAAGAAAACTATTCATCATTGAAGTAATTCACATTGTGTTTTTTATTACTATTTATTGGGTTATACAAAACTAAAGGGTGTCTAAAATTTGGAGGTAATGGATAAAGTTTACTTAAAGTCTGCTGACTTAAATAAAAAGAGAGATATCCATTGTGAGGAGAAAAACAATGTACCGTCAAAGTTTCAAATTATTGTTAGATCTAACATCATCCAATCATGAGTATAAATAACTGTTTTTACTGGTATTTGACGAGGAGTCTGACAAAGTTGAAACTCTTGAGTGTCAAGTTGTTGCTAGTGGGCAAGCTTCAAGTGTGCTATGGGAGAATATTCAAGCGAAAAGACTTTCAGATACTTAAGTCATCAAGTAAGGATCTATTATAGTGATAATAAGCATCAAATGTATGAAATTGAATTAGTACTTTTTGGATACTATATGGTATATATATAGGATTGTTAAGCCCGTGAATATCAACTCAACTGATATAAAGGATAATGATATATATGAAACTTGGGAGACTATCCTAAGTTACAAATGACTATCCTAACCGAATGACATAGCTAACCGAAATGAAAGTCGAATTAATAGAATGATAATTACGAATCAACCTATTAATACCGATTAAGGTATGATTACATGATTAAAAAAGTAAAAAATCATAACAACCACTACAAATAAAACTTTAAGATATGACTTTTGACATATGCATTAGACATGTAACACATACATTAGACATGTAACACATGCATCACTACAATAATACTATACAGATCGATCATGATGACATACCCCCTAGTCATGGCCAACTACTTTCAAGGAGAGTTGAAGTCATCGATAAAAGATGAGTCTAAACTCTCTCTCTTGGGCCATCTTGGACCATCATGGAGCTTCTAGAGTAGGAATAATTTTTGGGCCTTGTATTTTGGGTCAAATAGTCTATGATTTATTTGGGCTTTATATTATGGGCCTAGTAGTGTAGGTTTTATTTTGGGCCTTGTATTTTTGGCCAAGTAGTGTAGGGGAGTGTTACTCCCTCCACCACCCCGTCTTCTCCCTCTACCTCTCCAAATTTTTATAAATTCTAATTTTACCTTTTTTACTTTTACCTTTACTTATTTTACTTTTTATTTTTTAAAACCCTAATCCCCATTCACTTTCACCCTTTCTCTTAGAGGCAAGCCCCCACCCCCACTTTCACTTTCTCTCTTTCTTTTCAATTTCCACATCCGTTAACACAATTCTCCATTTTCACCTTTTCTTCATTCTTTATTCTCGAAAGCTTAGTTACGTTATATATTGTATATGGTTTGATCATTTTTGTCATATTTTTTAAAAAGTAATAGAAAGAAGTTGACAGTTTGAACAACAAATTTCATGTGGTAGCTCATCAACATATGTGGATGTGAGGATTTCTCAATGTGGTGTAGGTTTAATAAACTAGTTCTGATAGGTGTGATATATGTGGTGACGTAGAGAAGGTTAAGGAGACTCGTGACACTGTTGGTGAAGAAAATGGTAGGAATTAATTATATTAAGTGTTAACGAATGTGGAAATTGAAAAGAAAGAGAGAAAGTGAAAGTGGGGGTGAGGGGTGGGGGCTTGCCTCTGAGAGAAAGAGTGAAAGTGAAAGGGGATTAGGGTTTTAAAAAATAAAAAGTAAAATAGGTAAAGGTAAAAGTAAAAAGGGTAAGATTGGAATTTAGAAAAAATTGGGGAGGTGGAGGGAGAAGATGGGGTGGTGGAGGGAGTAACACTCAGTGTAGGGTTTTTATACCACTTAGGTCAACAAAGGGCAATGCCCAATGTTGACCAAGTGGGATGTTCAAGAGCAAGAAGTAAGATGTCCAAACTTTTGTGAGAGTGGCCATGTGTCATGCTTACATTGGAGAGGATTTTCTATAGGTAGTGGCCACATGTCCTCCTCCTAATGGAGAGGATTTTTCACCTTGTTCTCCAAGCTAGCCAAGTTTGGGGTTTTAGGTCTAGCCTCTACAATTTGGAGACACCATTAGCTTATAAATAGAAGTGTCTCTCATTCTTGTATTCACCTTTGAATTTAAGTAATGTTATGTTGTCATTTTGTGTTATACTACTTATTTTAGGTCACCAAAGGTTAGAGCATCGTATTGGTCTCCTCTAGCCACCTTACTCTAGAGTTGGCTTAACCTCTCTATGAGAACCATCAAACACCACCTCATCACCATTTAAAACACTAAAGGTCACGAGCCTTCACATCCTAACCTACCAAATTTTGCACCCTTTGTTCCATTTTTCACCATCACCATAACTTCTCTTCTAGGTTTGTCCCAACCTTGCTAAGGAGGTTGTTATTAGATTATCTACTGACTTTAGCATCAAAATAACTTCTACAAGTACCATTAGAGTAGTTTGGACGCACACGTGAGTCTTACTGGTCAAAACTTGGACTTTGGATGACACACTAGAAACCGAGCAGTTGACCTTGATGTTACACCCGAAACACCTCTAAAAATGATTCTAGAGTTTTGTTCTTTTTTTAATATGTGCCTTGAGGGGATGATCGACTATGTGGTTGCCTCAATTTGTAAAGTCGAGGATAGGGTATATATGAAGTCCTTAACAAATGGGGAGGATTGCACCTTTGTGTATGAGTACTTTGTAAAGATTTGGATATTACCTTTCCTCTCTTTGATTTTGAGTATGAGATGTTGTGTGCTTTAAACATTGTGTTGTTCCAACTTCATGCAAATAGTTTGGCCTTTCTGAAGACTTTCCAAATTCGATGTCATCACTTAAAGATAACCATTACGACTAAAAAAATGTATTTATACCAACTTAAGTATGGGGCTAAAGTCAGTTTGGTATCCTTCAATGTTACTTAGTGCGGTTCCATGTTTATCATTCAAAAACTTTAAGACGAGGCTTTTCAAACTAAAGGGTTCTTCTAAAGATTCCAAAAGATGAGTATTGTTCCATCTTGACTATACTCCTCGTTTCCCTTATGGCAAAGGCAAAGTTCAAATCTATAGGAAATAATTTGTGGAATGTCAATGAGAAGGCTAATGTGACAATTCTAAGTAGACTTCCACGATATCTGAGTAGTAAATAACTCCTTTGTGTTCCCTATGCCGAGGACTCTAAGACACGACTTTTGGGTAAGTTTTTTTTTTATAGACTTTATTGTGTAGATTGTGATTGTAAACTAATTGTTCTGTTTATCTAATTTTTATACAGAGTGGTTATGTAGTATGGATTCACTGAAACAAATTTAGAGTTTAATCCTATGATGTTGGTTCATTTTAGTATGTGGGACTATTAAAGGATTTTTTAAGGTGATGATAAACATTAAGTATAAGTGACAAGTGCCCAAATTAAGTGAATTTTAATACAATTTGAACAGTTATCTTGTTTTCATTTAGTTTAGATGCTACTTAAATTACCCTTATTTAGTTTGTTTTATAGCTTTAAGCATCAAAAGAGAGTTAAAGTGGAAAATAGAGAAATTGGATTAAAATGATTCAATTTTAGGCCAACTATGGCTAGTGTGGTAGGATTGAGGTTGAGCCACAATGAGCAAACCCCGTGAGGAAACCTCAAACACCCACATTTGGAAGGATCTATAATGTAACTTTAATAGCTTGAGCCTTAAATGTGCGACTTAAGCCCTAAGAAGGCGTGGTTTGGAAAGATCAGGAATGAAATCTTTGTGGCTGAAGCGCTAAAGTTGGAGCTAAGCATTGTCCTAGACAATTTATAAATATAGACCTCACATCCTCATTTTAGGCATTGAGTGAATGATCAAATATGTAGTAGTCAAGTAGGAATGAGTTTGTGAGGCAAGAGAGAGATGCTTTCATTATAAATCTTATGTCTATATGCTGCTTAAATTGAATTGCATTATTTTAAGTAGTTGAACTCTCTCATGTCTTGGTTGTTACCATAATCGTGAAGCATAGAAGTTTTGATGATGTCCAAATCAAGACACAAGTGCTCATTTTGCAAGAAGACCTTCATGAAGACTTGTTTTATGTATTAAAACTTTTGTAATGAGTAGTTTTATGTATAGGGCTTTATATGTTGTTTTATTCCATGTAAGTTATGCTTTAAAATTCATTTTGGAGTCAAAAAGCTCTACAATAATTGATTAGCTACTTAAGATAATCGATTATCACAAAGAGATTTTTAAAGTTTACTAAAACTCATTTTCGTTTTGGAATAATTGATTACTAGAGTATGATAATCAATTTATCCATAATTGATTATGATGTACCATAATCGATTATCACAACTAGTCGTAGGAGATATTGAGCATATTTTTTGTTGTTGTGCATTCATTAAATGCATAATCGATTACCATAAGTGGATAATCGATTATCACGCGAAAAAAAGATTACAACAGACTTTTGGAGGTGTCCTTTAGTGAGGTCTTTATAAAGATGCTTTAGACTCTCATTGTAACACACATATGTTTTCTTAAACTGAGAAAAGTGTGATCTAGGGTTTGTGTAACTCTTGTGCTTTGGCTTCAAGAATTTGGTGATGACAAGAGCGAGAAATTTCACTAGGAGTGTGATTGAGTGCTACTATTGTTGCTAAGTTAAGTTTGTCATCCTTTGTGAAGATTTAAAGGAAGTGTTCATCGTGTGTGAAGATTTAAAGGAAGTGTTCATCCTTTGTGAAACATTCGGAGGAGGTGTTCATCCCTTGTGACCTTTAGGAGAAGTGAGTTTCATCTCTTATGGTAACAAGAGAGGTGTTTTTACACCCTTAAACTTATCTTTCTCTCTGATTATAATAATTTATTGGTTTTATGATAGTGGATGGTTAATCTTTGTTTGGGATTAGCAATTAGACATAGGATCCTTGTGATTTGAACCAGTATAAAATCATTTATGAAATTTTCTCTTTTCACATACTCTTTAAAATTGTTTTATTTATTCGCTAAGTAAGTTTTATTTAAGAGAAAATTATAAAAGGCACACATTTCCGAGAGGAAACCAATTCACACCCCTTTTGGCTTATTTGTTCACGCTAAACATTTCGTTGCACTGCTCTCACAATTAGTATCAGAGCTTGCTTTGATAGTAATTCAAATGGCGGGACAACATCAAACTTTTGCTAAGGGTGCCTCTATTAACAGACCTCCTTTGTTTACTGGTGAAAATTATGCTTTTTGGAAAGTCAGAATGCAAATTTTTATGGAATTTGTTGATAGTGAAATTTGGAAAACTGTCACAAATGGTCCTTTTGTTCCTACTGCATTTATTAACAATTTACAGGAACTAAAACCCCGTGACCAATGGAATGCTGACGACAAAAGAAGAACTCAACATGATGTAACGACTCATAATATTATACCATCTACCTTAATTGTTGATGAGTTTTACAGGATCTCTATCTACAAGAATGCTCAAGAGATGTGAGAGATGCTAAGGGTCACTAACGAAGGAACATATTATGTAAGAAGAGCAAGAAGGAATACCTTCCAAGAATATGAGATGTTCTGAATGAAGCAAGGAGAGACAATCATTGACATCCAAAAATGCTTCACTCACATTGTGAATCATCTCATTGGGTTAGGAAAGTCCCTTGATAATGATGAGTTAAATATAAAAATTCTTAAATCGACAGGACTTGGCAACCCAAGGTGACTGTGATAAGTTAGTCACAAAATCTCAACTTTATGTCTACGAATGCATTATTTGGTAAGTTAAGAGAACACAAACTTGATCTTGGAAAATTGAATGAAGATGAGGAAAAAAGTAAGAAAATGACTCTAGCTTTTAAATTCGAGGTGGAGAAATGAAAGAATGTCAAAAAAGATGAGGACTCGGATAAAGATGAAGAAAACATGAGTCTTATCATAAAAAAGCTAACAAGTTCATGAAGTCTAAAGGTAAGAGAAGATTCAAAAGCGGGATGAAGGAAAATCAAGAATCTTCCTCTAATTACCATTGTTATGGTTGTAGAGAGAAAAGAACCAGTGAAAGCTGACTACCCAAATCAAAAGAAGGGTGAATAAAGAAATACAAAGAAAAACTTCAAGAAAAAGAAAACCTACTTTTCTTGGGATGATGATAATGAATCAACATTAAGCTCAAGCGATTTTGATGAGCAAGAAAACATTTGTTTAATGGCAGACGACAATCTATCTAAAAGCCAAGTGAGTTCCTCTAGTGATTCCGAAAATTTTGATTATAGGGATAATGAATTGCTTGATACTTATAAGAAATTATTGATTGAGTCTAAAAAATTAGATATTGCTCATAAGAAATTGAAAAAGGATTTTAAAGAATTAAATTCAAAATTTGAAAATATTCTTGAAGAAAACAAAAATTTGGAAAATAAAATTTTATATTATGAAAAGGGTAAATATGCTAGTAATGATGAATGTATTTCCTGTATAAATAAAAAGAAACTATTAGACAAAACAACACATGTTGAATGTAGTAAAAATGCTTTAGGAAAGAAAAAATTTGTTGAAAATAAGTATGTTCCTCAATATAAAAATAAAAATAAAAGAACCAGTAGAGTTTGGGTAGAAAAAAGAACTACTTATAGGAACCCAAATGTTGTTACTTGTTTCTATTGCATGAAAATGGGTCATACCTCTAATAAATGTAAAATTAAACATTATGGTGTTTGATGAATGCATATATATGTCCTAATTTAGCCTTCAATATTGGATTCTTAATTGGTTCTTGTACTGTTAGAATATTTACCCTATTTATCATCATTATATTGTGTCTAGTATATATATAGTAGTACATAGGTCTGTAGCTAGGCTTACCCTATTTATCATGTACTTTTGTATCAGAAATTTCTTATATATAAAACAAGAGTGAGAGGGATCTTTTAAGCCCTCGAGTATTATTTTATAGTTTCAATCTCAAGTTGGGATTAGAGCGGGTCGATCTCGCTCTGGTTTCTGTCTAGTCTCTAATCCGTAGTTGTTGTCCGCAATTGTCTGGCACTATTTGTCGTTGTCCGGCGTCGTTTGACACTATTTTTCCACTGTGAGGAGCTATCCACTAAAGTTTGTCACCATCAACCTCTGTTCCCTGCCATTCCCACATCATCCACCACTATCCGTTGTCGGCCACCGTCACAATTTCATTTGGTGACCACCAAATCTGCTTCTCCTCTCTACGCGACAACCAACCCCACCGGTGTCGGAGCTCCATTCTACTCCACGCGTTGCCACGCGCAAAATCTTTGTATGCCGCAAAGAAGCGTGCACGCACCACTGTTTGCTTGCTGGAACGCCATCGTGCCACCTCCATAGCGGTCACCAACCTCTCCTCTCTTTGTTTTGCCCCTTTCGAACCGTGTTTCGTTAACGTCCAGACAGAACCCTTTCGATAGTCACCTAGGGTTTGTAGTTTCTCCTTCAGATTCTTTATCCCTTGATTCAAAATGGCTTTTGGCAATGCTATCTCTTTTTCTAGAAGTCCCTCAATCACGTCTAAAAAGTTAAATGAAAAAAATTACTTATCTTGGTCGGCTGCTGATGAATCATTATATTTTCATATTCACTTAGCTTTGCGCACCAAATTTAATTAGTGAATTATGCTTAACTGTCCAATATTTTCTCAGTTTTGCTATTTGGGCTTAATTTGACCAATAATTCTTATTTTAATTAATTTGAATTATCTGAGCTCCATTATTTTCGTTATTATTTTCAAAGCAATTTTAGGATTATATTTTGGGACTTCAAGAGGGCTATCACGTCAACAACCATTTTCCACCTCAGCGTTTTTTTGTTTATTTAGTTTATAATTTCGTTTTTATTTCCTTTTTTGTAATTTTGGGCAGACTTTTGAAGATTGAGCCCAATTTTAGTTAATTAGAAGAGGCCCAAAAGAGGGGCTGACTTAGCCTTGGCCTCTAGGGTTAAGTGCTCATGCAGTAGCCACCCTTAGAACTCTCTCATTTTTCTATTCTAAATTTGTTTTTGAGCCTGGGGCGTGAAGAAGAGCTTCCTTTAGGTTTTACTTTCGTTTATCTTCTTCCTTTTTATGTATTGAATCTCGTTTTCAATTGAATTCCATTTGAAATTTGTTTCTGTTTTATTATTCTTGCTCATTTGCATTTTTTCTCTTTTGCTATTCTCTGTGTTGTTGACATTTCATTTCTATTTTATTTTTTGTTTCCATTCTAGTTTGATGATTTCGTTCAGCTATTGGGTTTCCTAATTTCGTTTTATTTCCATATTCAAATTTGGTTTTCTAAAGTGTTTTACTAGCATACAACAAAATATTCATCTTGAGAAGTACTCAAAAGAAAAGAAAAGAGAGAGCTTAAGATAAAGAATACATCTATACAAAAAAAGAGAAGAAGAAGAAAGAGAAGATAAATACTCTCGAGCTTCATTATCATATTGCTTACTGGTTGTAAGAAAGAGAGAAAGAGAAAAGAGAGAAACACCTACAAGTGTTTAGACTGCATTATATTGTAATTATATCCTCTCTACGAGACTAATAGTATGAACGACTTGTAAGAAATCTTTGATTGTAATTCTGAAGAGAATTAAACACTTGTTCAACTCGGTTGAGTTAAAAGGAAATCTAGACAAGGTTGCTTAGTACCAGGAGTGGTGCAAATACTCCTCCAAGTCTAGGGTAACAGGTGGTTATTCGCTGAATGTGGAGACTAGGAGTGGTGAAAAATACTCCATCCAAGTCTAGGGAAATAGGAGGATACTCGCTGATTGTGGAAACGAGAAGTGGTGAGAATACTCATCCAAGTTTATGGTAACAGGAGGTTACTCGCTGATTGTGGAAACCAAGAGTGGTGCGAATACTCAGTGTAATGTTGTGAAGATTATGATGGAATCCTCTACGAAGGAGACTGGACGTAATTCAGTTGGAGTGAACTAGTATAAAAATATATTTGCAATTAGTTCCTCTTTTGCCTAAACGCTTCTCTTACAAAACCTGTAGTTGAGTTTTTATTTCTAAACACAAGAACCATCCAAGCTAAAAGATTCTATTAAACATCGGAAGTTCTTATAAAACAAGTTTTATTTAAACAAGTTATCTTCAATTGAAAATCAAATTAACTCAACTCACACTGACACATATAATTAGGTTTTATTTAAACTAGAATTTAAATATCTATTGAAATCCAATATACTTTAATATCTAATAGAAAAACTATTTAAAAATAAAGGGAATTTAATTGGAAATAATTTTTTTGTTATAATTGTTAATCTCACCTTTAAACAAAAGGTTAAGCTTTTTACATGATTCCATTGGTGAGAGTTGGACTCGGATGCATTTGTATACTTCCATTTCCCTTTCGCACACAAAATACCGTTACAACGAAAACACATTCTCGCGTAAACACCGCTCCCAGACAAAACACGCGCACTTACACACTCTCCGCCACTCTCTCTAAAATCGAGCACACAGTCACTTTCTTTCATCTCTTCACTTCCCATCTCTCGTTCCCATACCATTAATCATTTCCCTCTTCACCCCACTCACACCGACACACCCTCGCATTCCCATTCCCCAAACGCTGTCGGTTCCATAGTCTCTCATCCTTCAAATTCGTTTCACACTCAGCGTTGGAGTCGCACCACGTGCTGTTGAAGCCGCCCTCGCCCTCCGCCACCGCCTCTCAGATCCGCCTCAACTCCTCGTTCTCAGCCGAACTTCTCGCCGCCGAGCTGGAGCTCGAAACAACCAAAATGATCAAGCGCTCCGGGCGGCAGCCGCCGCCGGAGTCGCTTGCAGACAAGATCTACAACCTCCGGGGAGCGTTTCTCATGGTAGCGGTTCCGCTCCTCCTCGTCGCCCTCGTGCTCTACGCCATGCCTTCCGCCTCCTCCAACGAGTCCATCGAAGACTACGCCCTAACGCACCGCAAGGCTGCCCCCGATCGGAAAACTGCCTTCGCCGTCATCTTCGATGCCGGTAGCTCCGGCAGCCGTGTCCACGTCTTCCGTTTCGACCAGAACTTGGATCTCGTTCCCATCGGGAATGACCTCGAGCTTTTCGTTCAGGTGAGTGAAAATCGTGGATCTGCGTTTTCCTTCGAAATAGTTTATTCTAATCTAGTAAGACTGAGTCAATAATTTAATTAATAACTCTCGCAAGTAGTTATTAATGAAAAAGAAATTATATAATTAGTAATGAACCTCTATACATTTATCCCTACATTAATATATTTTATAAGTAGACCAAGTTTTATAATACTTCAAGGACTAGTTAATACGATTTTTTATGCTTTAAGGCTTACTTATATAATTTATTTATTTTGGACACTACATATGAGAGATAATAGTACTTTTGTGGATGAAATTGATGATTTATTCAATGTAATAATCTCTTGAATTTATGCGTGAGGTTAATAAAGAAGGAAATATGACATAAACTGGTCAGTAAGTTGCACAGATAAATATTAAAAAGAATATTAAAACTTGTTATATAAGCTAAAATTCACTTATCCCCTTTAATTTTCAATTTTTAGGAAAGTTAAATGTAAAAGCTTTTTTACATTTGTGGTAGATTTGGAGGGATAGAAGAGGAGAGAAGAAGGAAGTCAATAATTTTTAACTCATGATTTTTAGAATCTTATCTGAAAGGTTTTGTTAGCATTGGGTTGAGTTCTAGGGGAAGAAATTAAACTTTTTACAAATCTCAAAAACGTTTTGCAAATGAATAAATATCCGTCTTTGAATCAGTCAGTTGTTGATAAAACCTCATTTTAAACCATTGGTAATGCTACATTCAATATTCTTTAAAATTCGAAAGCATATAATAGCAAATCAATGCAATTAAGAGTTATATGAGATAAGACTAAGAGAAAAACACGAGAAATTATAATGGTTCACCCCTTTCAAGATATCTATATCCTATTGCTAAATCACTCAAATAAGCCAATCTACTAAATTTTCAAGGTTTAGAAGAACTTCTGAAGAAAACAGGAAAATATACAACATAATATCTTGAATTGTACATCTACAACACCACTTGTGAAACTATCACAATCATATTCTCTTGACCACCCTAATTAAGAACAATACAACACAAAAAATAGAAAAGAATATGAAACAAGATCACCTGGAAAAATTTCAACTCAAACCAAGAAAAAAAAAAAGAATAGTGATCTTCAAAGTAAGGTGATTAATCGATGATCATGATTCTATGATTCTTGATGAGTAGATCCAACAAAGTGTTTTCCAAAATGCAAAACTCTTACTCGGTATTTTCAAAATTTCAAGTATTCTAATTGATTAGAATTTGAGTTATTTCGTATGTAAGAAGAGTTGGAATTATAACTTTGTAGATCTGACAGTTCTAACCAACTAAACCTCTTTTAGTAAGCTAAAACAAAGCAAGATCAAGTTGCATGACTTTTTTCGGGCTAAAACGAGATTTAATTCAAAATCACTTAGTGATTTTAATTCATTAAAAGTTTGATTTAATAGACTAAAACATAGTCAACTTATTAAATTGCTAAAGTCATTTTAGTTGATTAACTTGAGAGTTTAGTTGACCAAGGTGTTCTAACTTGCAAACCTAGTAAGTTCAAGAACATTTTAGTCGACTAAAACTCTTTTCAATAAATTAAAATAAGTCTTTTATTAAAGGCTCTTAACACTTCTATAAACCAATTTAATAAATTTTAAGTGAGATCACGGATTGTAAACTTGATTACAACTCTAAACCCACAAAAATACAACTCAATAACAATTTCAATTCCAAGGTCAACACCTCATCACTTTAATCATCAAATGGTTTAGAGCATCAAATCAAATCACTTCATGTTTTTGCTTGGATCTATATTCTCAACAAGTTTCACTTTATATTAAAAAAAAAACTTATTTTAGTCCAAGTATACAAACATTGAATTGATTTAGATTTGTTTAGACAAATTTCTCCATAAATACTTTTAGGAAAGAAAATGAAGAACACATTTAATAAATTTCTTTCTGAACTAAAATTAGTTTATGCATAAGTTAATTTGTAGAAATTCTTTCATAAAGTTTCTCTAAATCCTTATTTTTAACTTGGTAATTTTAATTTATGGAAAAACTTACTTAATTACTTTTATTTTGTATTTGTGACATGATAAACTTGTTCAAATAGACACATAAAATAAATTATAGATAAGGTTTAATTGCTCAGGTGGTCCTTACTTTTAGGATAGTGTGTCTACTTGGTCCCAACTCTTAAAAAAAGTGTCAATTTTATCCTCAAATGTGTTAACGTGTATCAATCAAGTCCATTTTTGTTCATGTCGTTTAAATAGTTAACGTTAACTTATTGGGCTTGCTGTGGTGGGAATTTTGTGGTGTCGTGATATTTGTTTTCTGACGTGTATAACCCATAAGGCTTTCTAATGTGGAAATTTGGGATTAGGGTTCAGAAAAAAAATTAATCTTACGAATTGGAGATTCCAACAACGAAGAAGAGAAGTGATTTTATAGTATTCGCAGATCCTCTACTAGGAAATTTCAATTTTCTAGAGAGATTATTGTGAGCATGTTTGGTATCACCAAACGACTTCACTTTAGGAAAGAGAGGTTGAGATTTTCTTGGAAAATGAGATATGCCAATAGCAGTAGCAGTTCTTGAACGACGAAAGGGAAAAAGCCTACCTAACTGCTTCATTTCACTAATGTAAGTATACATGCTTGATTCACTTGTCCATTTTTTCCTTAGATCCTGCTTGGCTGGTGATGCAGCTCTTGAGCTTGATTGTCATCGTTCTCTTCCACCTTTTCTATTTTCCCATCTTTGCATTATCTGTCATAGTCTATTTTCTCACTAAAAGAATATGATGTGCTTGGGGATCTAAAATTATTTGCAGTATTAGTGTCCTTTCCAATGGTTGTTTGGCCTGGTTTTTGGAATTTCCAAGGGGAAGAGTTGGGGCTAGGGAAATTGAAGTCTGTATAGGAGGTTGAGGTTCAATTGAAAGGCCTATAACACGATCTGTTACTAGGACAAACTTCAAACTTCACTTGGGGTTTAAACTTCAGTTAGGGCAAGCTTCAAACTTCTCCATTAAAATGACACGTGAAGAACACCATTGCACAATACATTTACACATTTTTACTCATTGCAAATGTGTTTTGCCACATCATCACACTGTTTTGCCACATCACCATACAATTAATGTTGTTTCTGAAAAATTAATGGAATGGACTTGATTGATGTATATTAACGCATTTCAAGACGAAATTGACACTTTTTTAAGAGTGGGGACCAAGTAAACACTATCCTGAAAGTGGGAATCACCCGAGCAATTAAGCCCATAGATAAAATGTGATCTTGCTTTCTCTAAAATACTAAAAAATTCAGTATTAGTCTCTCTAAAATCTGATTTTGCTTTCTCTATACTTTTGACACGCCCCACTTTTAATTCTCACAGCATTATCTTAAATCACTTTTAATCCTTTTATAAGTTGCTATTTGAACCACTGAGAGGACTAAAAATGATACATTTATGTTAGAATAGGTATTAAATATATGCATTAATTAGTTTTACTGGAAAGTAAGTGATGTACATATAAGTTGTACCTATCTCTATATCTATCTTTGCTCTTCCCCTTACTCAATTTGTCAGAATTCTATCAATATAAATATGAGAACATAAGAGAGGTGAATTAAGTTTTCTAAAATATATTGTCTGCTTTATTTATCTCAAGTTGGCATCAGAGCGGATCTAATAGTCTCAATCTTGTTCAGCAAAATATAAGCCACCTTCCACTACCGTTCACTACCACTCTTAGATTGTTCAAAACGTACAACACTTTTTGGTAAAAGGCTCAAAATATTTTGAAGTGATATTCAATGCCATTATGACTTGACCAATAGGCTTGCCTCTCAAACAAACAGATCGTGACATGATGTCTTTTTAACTTGTTAACCAAGCATGCTTGTGGAAATGTGTTTGATTTTTATCTATTTGGCCCATGAGTAGTGATGAGAGGTATTATTGAAATATGTGGAATGTATGTTTGAAATTTCTCCATATTTTATTGTCATCAGTATTTAATTATGCTAAAATTTGAATGTGTCTATTTCAACAATGTCCTTGAATTTTTCAAAATTGAATCAAGATTTTAAATTCTAAAAGAAATATATTCTTAAATTCTTAAATTTCAAACAAATGAGGCCACAATTGTGGTTGTAGATACTCTAAAAACCTTGGTGTTGTGATAAAAACACAGTCACAACGTATTTTAAAAGCTAGACCCTTGGTGTGGTGGTAACATTTTTATGATTTTGCAGATTAAACCTGGTTTGAGTGCTTATGCACAGAATCCACAACAGGCAGCTGAATCTTTGATTACACTATTGGATAAAGCTGAGAGTGTTGTTCCTCAGGAGTTTCGGCCGAAGACACCTGTCAGAGTTGGGGTGTGTGTTGTCATATTTTTTTATTATCTTATATTCATATTCGTTTGGAGTATCTGAAAACTTTTAAATGATAATACAGGCAACTGCAGGGTTGAGGGCTTTGGAAGGGGATGCTTCTGACAGGATTTTGCAAGCGGTAAACATTACTTGCTGCATCTTGCTCATGTTTAATGTTATTCGCATGTAGTAGCCATACTCAACCCTTTAAACTTGTGTTGCTTCCACTATTTGTGAATGTAAGGTTCCGGATTTGCTTAAGCAAAGAAGCACTCTAAAATCTGAGTCTGATTCGGTAAGAGTGCTGGATGGAACACAAGAAGGTGCTTTTCAATGGGTATGCATATGAACTCGATATTTCTAACTTATGTAAGTTACATGCTTTAGTTCGAATGGATAGTTACGATACATTTTCTCTAAAGAGCACTTCAATCTCTGAAAATATGTGGTAACAAGTCACTATAGAAACCATCTATAGTCAGTGACAGATATATAAAAGAGAAGTCTGTAGTCTGTAACATGAAAGGTGGGGGAAATTTCTAAATCAGCATAAACGCTGAACTCCTGACAATGTAACTCCATGGTTTTTAAGAATTTAAATTTCAATCTAGTTTGATAATGCTCCGTTGTTGTAATGACATTGCCCTTTAATTTATGAGGAGTTGGATTTAATCACTGATTTGGTCATTAGCGATGTGGCAGCTAGACATAGATTCAATACTAATAGTTTGAGTAATTATAATACTATTATTGTGGAAGAAAGTGTCAACTATAGAAAAATGTATTTCATTTTTTTTCCCTCCAGGAAAAACTTACGGAGAATCTTGTTCAAACATATTGTCCCTTATTTAGCATACTTGATTTAGGGGTTATTATAGTGTAGAAATGATTTTGGGTGTGAACTGTATAAGCAGTGGGCTAAATGTACTCTGACTATTATATCAGTAATGAAGTGATGATATGGTACAATAATTGTGACAAGTTTACAAGAAATGCTAAATTTCTTTTTCTTCCTTTTTCCTTCTTTTTCTATTTTGCTATTGTTGGTTTGTTATATACTAATAATTGAGTCCATTTACCGAAGTCTGAGTCATGAGATATACTTGCACTTTACACAAGATACATATGACTCTGGTGGATTGTTGACAGTCGAAAGCATTGATACTTTTCTCAGTGGATTCTTTTCTTTTATACATGCACTTTTATATCATTTCTGGATCTTACTTTGCTTTGGTACCAAAGGATAAAACATAGTATCCAATTCCCTAGCCTTTTCTCCAACATATTCTTTTAAGCACTAAAAGTTAATTTTATGCCGCCATCTATTTCCACTAGTTTTCCTGTTAGTGCTAATTTTAATTTCTAAGCTATTAAACTAGCTTCTTTGCCAATGCATGTTCACATAGATGTGCAGATCCTTGCTTAGTTTAAACTACACCGAGATGCCAATGAAGTGGCCTTGCAATGGACACTATATACCATACGGTATTCATGTATAATGACCTAACATATACATAATCACATAATCACATAATCTGTCTCTATCGTAAAGATTAGACAAAATTCAACATTGGCTGCCAACTGTGTAACACAATTTTTTATTGATAGCTTTTTTCTTTATTTGAAGAGTTATGGGAGGAATGCTTAGATGTATAAGACGTGTAGGAAATACAATATAAAATACTTGTCGAATGCTAATTTTGGTATCCTGGAAGGCTCGAGTTCTAACCTGTTATTTCAAGTTCTTTGTATATGATATCTGCTTAGATAGCATTTCCTGGCAGCTAAAATTATACACTGCTAGAAAACATTTGCATGGTTCCACAGTGACTAAAATTTTGAAGATCAAGAGTAAGCAGAACGAGAATTAAGTTAAGATGTTGTGTTCACTCTCCTCTACGGTATTTAGTTAGTTTTACCTGGCCTTCTGTTTTATATAGGTGACTATCAACTATCTACTGGGAAACCTAGGAAGAGATTATTCAGAGACAGTTGGGGTAGTTGATCTTGGAGGTGGATCTGTTCAGATGGCATATGCCATCTCAGAGACAGATGCTACCGGGGCTCCAACTGTATCAGTTGGAGAGGACCAATATGTCAAGGAGATGTTCCTTAGGGGAAGGAAATATTACCTCTATGTTCACAGGTTTTTCTTCTTGCTCTTGACATGCCATTTTGAGATGTTATGTTTTTATGGGATCTGCGAGTGCCCACCTCTGTAGTCTTTACCCTGATTTTCAGATAGATAGATATTCTGTAATACAATTCCATCTTCATGGTCAATAGGTTTTAGCATTTTGCTTTCAGTTACTTGGGCTATGGTTTACTAGCAGCTCGTGCGAAGATTTTAAAGGTTTCGGATGATTTTGGAAACCCTTGCATCTTAGATGGCTTTAACGGTGAATATTACTTTGGCTTTCTGCATGCTTGGTTCTATTTTTATGCCAATAAGAAGTTTTCTTTTAAACATCCTCAGGAACTTACAAATATGGAGGAAAGTCGTTTAAGGCTTCATCCTATCCTTCTGGTGCAAGCTTGAATGAATGCAAAAGCATAGCTCTTAAGGCTCTCCAGGTTAACGAGTCAAAATGCACACATATGAAGTGCACTTTTGGTGGGATATGGAATGGTGGTGGCGGTGATGGACAGAAAAATCTTTTTGTTGCCTCATTTTTCTTTGACCGGGCAGCTGAGGTATTGCTTATTTTATTTACCCTTGGACCAAATATTGATATGAGTCCATTCATTTAATGCAACTTTTCCATGCTAATCATATTATTTATTCATAGGCTGGTTTTGCCGACCCAAACTCACCCGTTGTGAAGGTTCGTCCCGTGGATTTCGAGGCTGCATCTAAGCAAGCTTGTCGAACAAAGATTGAAGATGTCAAATCCTTTTATCCACTTGTTGAGGAAGGGAACCGTCCATATTTATGCATGGATCTCTTATACCAATATACATTGCTTGTTGATGGATTCGGTAGGTTTCGTAATCGTGTTGGAACAATTATTGATGATAATGATGCTTTCTGCTAAGTCTTTTTCTTTTTCTTAGGTCAATCTTTCTGCAAAATCTTGAGAATATTATTCTCTTCCTGCACTGACTGGATTCTTGTTTTGGCAGGCCTAGATCCATGGCAACAGATGACGTTAGTGAAGAAAGTTAAATACCACGATGCTCTTGTTGAGGCTGCATGGCCCTTAGGCAGCGCCATAGAAGCTGTATCATCTACATAATGACACGAGTATAATAATTATTTACTCACCCGAAATCTTGCGAGATGAGTTGTCACAAAGTTCCTTGAGGTGAAGTTGCCTCCATTCATGATGATCAGAAATTGCTTATCGGGTCAAATTAAGAGTAGATAAGGAGCTGCATTTCAAGAATAACTAGAAGATAGCTTCATTATTTTTCATCTGTAATTATTTATTAAATATCTGATTTACAGATTTGGAAGACGAATTCAATTTATTTTTGTTCGTCTATTATTTGTAGTCTTTTAGAGAAGAACAAAAGGTGATGGTGGTAGCATTGATTTTTTATTCATGACCTCGTGGAAAAGCGTATTTATTGGATCTTATTTAGGGTCTATAAAAGTTTAACTTGAAAAGTGGAGACAAAAGAAATAAAACATAAACTATAGAGAATAAATATAGCCCAAGTGAGCATCTGTCAAACACATAACCAATATTAAATACAATAAAAAATTGGAATGGGTTTATAGATTTAAAGTATCCTCCTATGGGATCAAACCAAATCTATGTGTAAAAAATACAAGATTAACTTTCCAAGAAGAAAAATGAATAATAATTTGTATGTTAATTGATTTATAATTTTGTTTAAATTAATTATATTGTATGAGAATGTTTGTTGAGAGTGGTGAAAATTATGATTTGTGGTCATAAATTTCAAATGATATTTGAATTATTACTTAATAAGAATTGATATTTATTTTGTTAGATAAATTTCTTTCTTCACTAATCATTTAAATCACATGTATTAAGGATATTAGGTGTTTAAAAGACGAGGGAAGAGTTTTGATACATTATGATGTATATAAGTGTGCATGTGGGATTGAATTTTATCAAATGTATCTTTTTATTTAGATTTTATTAGATAATATGAGATTTTAATATTTTTCTATTTTCAGATTAAAAGATAAATAAAGATAAAAATATTAATTTCGTTCAGTTTTCAAACATAAATAAAGAGAGAAAAATGAATAAGAAAATCACTAAACATAAACAGATACAATGACCAATTCCATGAAGTGAGTCATGATAAAGAAAAAAGAGAGGATGAATTTGACCTTTCATAAGGAGAAGACCTTCTAAATAGAAATTAGTGATCATTTACATGGAGAAGGTCTTGATGACATGAATTTGAGAGATTTTGAAATTTTTTTTCTTTTAGTTTTGTATTCTTTTAAAAAAAATATCTTTGAAATTTACATATTTAACCATTTTCAAGTAGAGAGTTTTTATTTAAAATATGGGGATTTAACAACATTACCATGTAGAGGATCTTTGATCCAAATTTTTTTTCCTATTCCTGAGCATAAGATCTATATAAGAAAGGATTCTGTGACCATTACCAAGTAAAGGGTCACAATCCGAATGAAAAGGTTTGGCCAATCCCAAGGAGAGTGCCCAGATGTTAAGAAATCGATGATCATTCCCATGAAATAGGTTTGATGCAACAAAGTGGATTCGTCCAGTTCTAAGGATAGGGTCTCTACTTATAGTAAAAATTTGATGAAAATCATAGTAATTAAACTCATTTTGTCTTTAATCACGGAATATGCTTTTTTGATAAAACAAAATCACTAAATAAGCAATGGAGAAGTTATAGAAAGTGGAAATTGATATGTATGTGTTGGTTTTGCAGGTAAATTGAATTAAATTAGAAATATGGCGCTGAGTCCCAAAGATGACGTTGTGCCTTTTAAGATGGTTTGTGAAAGATTCAAATACAAGGCCTGCAGATGAGTAGTGAAATTGGCATTGAGCCACACATGAAGAAACCTTCACTACAAGGAAGCCTCAGGCCTATAATTGATAGTTGAGCCTGAAAAGAAAACCTATTTGGGAAGGAAAACTCCATTACTGAAACACCAAGTTAGAAGCCTAAGCACGGAGAAAATCCATCTAGGGAGAAAACCTCATGGTTGATTAACATCATGGGAGCTGAAGCAACACACTTAAAGTCTATAAAACAAGAGCATGCCTCTATTATTTACATGTCAGTTTTGTACACTATTTCAAAGAGAGTGAGTGACTTAATAGAGTTCTTAGGCACACATTGTAGTATCTTTAGAGAGAACTATGAGAGCATAAAAGCTACTTCATGCTCTTGTATTGGAAATCATTGTGAGCAACTAACTTGCAGAGTTAGGATTGCATGTAATTTCTCTAAACTTTTTGTGTTGTACTTAATTTAGTATATATTATGTTATTGTTTTACGTGTTGATTATTTGATTTGCTTTCATTATTTTGATATCTTATTGATCATCTTACTTCATTGACTTAAATGCAGTGGGAACTAGTTTAAGTTTAGATTCAAGTAAATTTCCTAATTCTTGATAGATGATAGAAATAGATCTACGATTTTAGTTGATTTAATGAATCTTGTTCATTAATGCAAGAAGTCATTCAACTAAGGTAAGAATTATGATAATCTTAAGTTCTAAAACTTCATGAATTTATAATTACATTAAAAAGTACTTATAAAACACTAAAGATTTTTGCAATAAAATTTAAGATACATTTCTTGTAAAGAATATAATTAGTCATGATAAAAAGAATAGTTAAAATTTTAACTTTTGATTCAATTATTAATGAGTTAAACTTTTTTTAAAAAAACTGAAAAATAATCCTTTAAATATATATTAATTCTTTTATAAATATAGAATTATTAATTAAGATTCGTCATATACGTTAACAGTAACATTGATAAATTTAATAGATAAAAATGTTCATACTTTAGAAAAGTTATATTTAATATTATTATTTGATATTGCATACTTTATTCTGAAAAATATAAATTGGATTTTAATAACATATAGTCGTGTACTATTATTTCCCAACTTTTACTTACTTATATCTAGTATCTAAAGAAAATTCGTGTGCCTCGTGCAGAACAACGAATGAAGTTATACTTGAATAGTTTGAGGTTAGGTACAATGCATTATTCATCACAGCAATGGCATATTCTCAAAGAATTATCAAACTTTTTTTCTTACAACCAATTAAAATTTTTCCAAATTTTAAATCCAATTAAATATATGTATACTACGTAAGTATGACTCATTTACCTTATGTAAGAGTTACGTCAGACAATTTAATTTTTTTATTAGTTCCATTGTTAATACGTATCAAACTCCATAAGAAATTTTTTAATATAGAATCATAACTTTTTTTTACCTTAATTTTTTTATTAGATTTCATAATTTATTTTAGGGTGTTTTTAGTCCATAAACTGTCAAGCGATTTTGGCTTTTGTCCTTCTTCGAAATGTTTGTTCATTTTAATTCTCTTAGTTTTGAAACTCTTGTGTTTAGTCCTTGAAACTGAACGACGTTAAGTTTTCTTTGATGTGGCAAACAACAAGCCCACGTGTGATGCCACCTTCCCTTGTATGAGTGTGTCACGTTGCTTTTTTTATTTTTTTTTAAATGTCACGAACTCAGAAACGCTTACCTTCTCCAAACAGAAACCATGATCCTCCTCTATCGTCAGCCATGTCGCACTACCGCAAGGCCATCACTGCCGAAAAACTGTCATCAACACCACGAATCCTTTAAGCTCACATCGGACCACCACCATTAGCAACCATTTGTCGTTGTCGCGAGCCTCTACAGCCTTCATCGTCAAATCACGCAAGCAACCCCCAAGTCGCCGCGAGTTCAGAGCACGAGCATCCTCCTACGCAAGCCATCCTTCATCGTCCTTCACTATCAATGTCGCCGTATCCGCCACAAAGACCACCCAGAGCTCCTTCTTCGCGTCGCAAGTGACGTCGTTCAACCACCTTCCACAACCAAAGGGGCAAATCACCAACAACATCATCTTCTTCCCAAATCGCTAGCAACACGAGTTCCGAGGGGTAATCCGAGTATAGAATGTGCATCTCCATCTGGAGGGATTCACAATGAACTACTACATAAACGTATGACACTTGGAAATACTTTTCTCTATAGTGTTTTCTTTTCAGATTTTTGTGGCAAGTTCCTTTTCTTTCTATCTTTCCTTTTCTTGATTAAAGGAGAGGTGGTGAGGTTTTCTTTATTTTCATGCGAGTAATTATTGTCGGTCAAGTATGTGCGGGTCGGTTTGACAGACGCAACACCAGAAGTTTCATGAACAAGTTTTATTATAGCAACCTGCAGTGGGTGGATTTTATTTTCCTTATTTGAATGAGGAATTTTAAACTATGTAGAATTTTCAACCATTTATGTTTCTCAGAAGGAACATTATAATATTGGAAGTGTAATTTAGCCATATTGTTTCCATGTGGTTGATTGGATTGAATCTACGATTGGTTTTACTAGAGATTTTAGTTTGTACCTTTGATTATTATGGTGGTGTATGCTTAGAAAATGAATGAAAATGGAGACTTAGGGGAGGGAACAGTGGTGGGTGTGATGAGCGGAAGTTTTGAGTGATTGGGGGAGAAGAAGGAAGGGTTTGGAAAAAACGTGACAAATACTTAATTTCATTTTAGAAAACGTGACACAGGAAGGTGGCATCACACGTGGGCTCGCCGTTTGCCACATCAAAGAAAACTTAACGTCGTTCAATTTTAAGGACTAAACATAAGAGTTTCAAAACTAAGAGAACTAAAATGAACAAAACCTTTCGGAGAGGAACGAAAACCAAAATCGCTTGATAGTTTAAGGACTAAAAACATATTTAACCATTTATTTTATACTTACAAATTGAATACATATTAAGAAATTTACAAAAAACTCAACCTTAAATAGTTGGATTTTCTTGATATTTAGAGATTTACCCTATAATAATGTACTTGCATCCAAAATATTATAACAAAATCATTAATGTTTAAGAATTTTATCACATCATGAAACATAGGATAAATTGAAAAGCATGTTTAATAAGTATTTTGATCTTAATATTTGTAAGATTTATTCATTGTGATTCTTTAAATGTTTTTATTTTTAATTCAATTCTTTTTTAATAAATTTGTGAACCAGTAACAATATCTTAACGGTGACTTAAAAGTTTTAGTTAGTCAAAATTGAATCTCTTACTGTTCAAAAGGGGAGATCTGTTGAGATAAACTTAAATTTTAGGTTTTATTAATAATTTTGTTTAAATATTATTTTATTAATTTTTGGGTCTAGTAATATTTAATTTTATTTGATAGAGATAAAATAGGGATATGTAGTTATGATTTTCGGTTTATCTAGGTACAATATTATTTTATGATAGATTAAGTAAATTTTATTTTTAACATAGTTGATATTTTATTTTCAGATTTTATTTTTATTCCCATAATATTGTAAGTGTCACAACTATTTAAAGCCTTCAATTATCAACAATAAGACTCAATTTTAGGAAAATATTTGAGTGTGTGTATTGTGAATTTTCTTGACAGTGGTATCAGAGCTGATGGTTCGTCTTGGTGATCGACTCAGACGAGTATAATGATCCCTATACTGAAAGTCTTCCTGGCAAAGGGTATTCATGTAAGCGAGTTCTGTTAAGATAAGATAGTTGGAAATGACTACTCGTGGTTGTGGTTGGTTGGGAATGCTTCCGCTGGAGGGGGAGTGTACCTGTGTGGAAGGGACTCACCCTTGAGGGGGAGATGTTGGGAATCCAAGTGTGAGTCTAAGTCCCACATTGGAAAGAAATAAGAAAGTAGACCACCTTATAAAGGTGAAAGACCCATTAACCCATTGCCTTAAGGTTTTGGGTAAAGAGTGGTGTCGATCCCTTATATAGTTGGCTCAGATGTTATTGGTGTTTGTGTAACCCACAGGGGAAACACCTCCTCGATAAACCTAACAGTGGTATCAGAGCTTTATGCTCTAAGTACCGAGAGAGAAAAAGTGAGTGCTTGATTTTTTTTGGAGAGAGATGACAAAGGTTGTCAATGGTATGAGTGTGCCACAATTGACGAGAAAAACCAATTATGATAATTGGTGCCTACAGATGAAGGCGTTATTGAAATCCCAAGACGTTTGGGATATGGTGGAAGATGGGTACGTTGAACCTAATGAGAATGAACATCAAACGGTGGCATAAATGACAGCGTTGAAGAAAACTCATGCAAGAGATGGTTCAGCATTGTATTTTATCTACAATGCAGTAGATGAGTCGTGATTCGAAAAAATAGTGAATGCCAAATCAGCAAAGGAAGCATGGGAGATATTGGAGGTTGTATAAAGGTGATAGACGCGTTAGACAAGTCCGAATATAAGCTCTCAGAGGAGAGTTTGAACAGTTGAAGATGGAGTCCAAAGAGCATATAACCGAGTACATAACTTGGGTGGAGAAGGTGGCCAACCAACTCGAAAGGAATGAAGAGCAAATGCCATCAAGCCGGGTTGTAGGAAAAATTTTGAGATCCCTTACAAAAGATTTCGAAAGTATCGTGTGTGCCATCGAAGAATCGAAAGACTTGTCAGTTCTCAATGTGGATGAACTTGTTGGATCATTAGAAGCCCACGAACAAAGGAGAAGGAATTGGGATGATCATGTTGAACCCGACGATCAAGCACTACAAGTACAGTTTGACTCGAATAAATCTCGGATTACTAAAAGGCAAGGTCCTGACGGTAGAGGACGAGGAGGCCGAGGACGAGGTGGACGTGGCCGAGATAATTTTGAGAAAGATAATGAAGAGCAAACATGTCAAAAGAATTGGCGTGACCGAGGACAAGGGAAAGGCCGAGGAGATCTGTCAGGAGTTGAGTATTTTAAGTGTGGCAATTATGGCCACTATGCAAATGAGTGTAGATCAATCAAGTGCTACAACTGTGGCAAGGCTGGCCATATTGCAAAGTTTTGCAAGATTGAGACAAAGGGGGAGACTAATCTCCTTACTGAAGATGCAGAAGAACTGTTGCTGGTAAAGAGCTCAGATGTAGTGGACATGGAAAATTTGGTCTCAATAATGGATGAATTGATCTTAATAAAAGTTGCGACAAACGTGGAAAAGGAACTCAAACAAAAAGATGAAGAGATTCATCAGATAGGGAGGCTTCTAGATGAAGCTAATGAGATTATGAATAAACAAAGGGTTGAGCTTGAGGAGCTAAAGAAGGCGAATGTTGGACCATGGATGAAATCAAAGATTGATGAGATTTCTACCAACTCGGTATGGTATCTAGATACTGGGGCAAGCAATCATATGTGTGGGAATGAGAACTTTTTTTATAAACTCATCAAGGTGGAGGCCAAATTTGTGTCTTTCGGAGATGACTCTAAGGTAGCCGTGAAAGGGTGTGGAACAATTCGGCATATGTAGAACAATGGACGAGTTGTAGAGATTAGGGATGTTTACTATGTTCCCGAGCTGAAGAGCAATATTTTAAGCATGAGTCAGATAATTGAAAAAGGTAATTCAATTTTTATGAAGGACCAGGTATTGTATTTAAAGGATAAGCATGATCGTCTAGCAACCCAAGCAAAAGCGAAGAAGAACCGGTTGTATGAACTAGAGTTGGAAATATTGGAGAGAAGGTGCTTGAAGCAAGGTATGACTAGTAAGAGCTTGGATAACTCCAACTCAAATCTAACTGAAAGAAGCAAACCCGGTGTGGGATGATGCACATGAAAAGCCGAATGAAGGAAGGAAGAATTTAAGTTTATGGGAGAGTTTGTTGGGATAAACTTAAATTTTAGGTTTTATTAATAATTTTGTTTAAATAATATTTTATTAGTTTTTGGGTCTAGTAATATTTAATTTATTTGATAGAGATAAAATAGGGATACATAGTTATGATTTTCGGTTTATCTAGGTACAATATTATTTTATGATAGATTAAGCAAATTTTATTTTTAAGATAGTTGATATTTTATTTTAAGATTTTATTTTTATTCGCATAATAGTGTAAGTGTCACGGCTATTTAAAGCCTTCAATTATCAATGAATAATAAGACTCAATTTTAGGAAAATATTTGAGTGTGTGTATTGTGAGATTTTCTTAACAAGATCCACCAGAATTTTGAGTTTGTATCTCTATAAACAGATGAAAAGATTTTAGTGATGACTTAAATATTCTTGACGATCGAAATTGAATCTTTTGTTATTTAAAAAATGAAGATTCACTTGCAAAAGACTCTATGACACTCAAGTTAGTAAGAGCATTTGAGTCTTTATGAATATAATAGTGAATATTAGTGATTATTAAGTGAGTATTCCTTAAGGAATACACTAATTAAATTTATAAGTACCATGAACCTATGTTTCCATTAAAATAATATTTATCTCAAATATATAATAACATATTAAATAATAATAAAATAATAACCATAATATCAAATTATCGAGATTAGTTATGATATGTGGACATTGTCCAATAAAAATATATTGAGTTTGTTTCATAAAGAAAAAACTTAATAGACTTTGTTTTACAGTAATTTTTGTATGTCTATTAAGTCAAATAGGAACATATTTATAATGTGATTGTAAGTAAGTTTCAGAGGTTTTTTTTTCACTTTTTTTCTTTCCTTTTTTCTTCTTCACCATCTACACTTACCACCTTCAACCACCTCCTTTTCTCTCTCCTTTCCACCATCTACAATTAGCATGAACAAAATAACCATTTTACATAACATAACAACACCTTTCCTAAATCATACGAAGATTCCAAACCCTAAATCATGATTCTTTTATGGCGATCTTTGTTGGACAAAATTTTCCAATACATTGGAATTGTGGCTCACATTGATGAAGAAGTCATAGCCAAAGGCCTACAACAACCCAATTCTCCATGTTTTGCTAGTTCCTAATGTTTGAGGATCCATTTTACATTTTATTAGGAATGTTGATGGGAGCTAGGAATACGTTTGGATTCGCTTCCTCAATGGTGAAAGGTGAAGGGACAAGAAAAAAAATAAAAATCCAAAAAATAAAAACTTTTAAAAGACTTTTTAAATGTATATTATAATTTTACTATGAGCTTTTTTCAAATAAATCGAGGTTTTCTCAAATTCTACGCACCTCCTTTTATTTTAAAATATTATATTCAAACTCTTTCACATCACACAGACTCATAAGTTTTTTTAAATATTACACCAATGGACATAAAATAAAGTACAAAAATTAGTTTAATGAAGATAAAAATAAAAACGTGTTAGTGTAGTTATTAAAACTCATTACGAGAATGTTGAATTTTAGCTACCAAAAGATAGTCTCTTTTATATGTTGAATGCTACTAACATCGATTAAACTAATGCTAATATATTTTCACATTATAGTGATGACTTAGCCGACACTTCATTAACATTACAAAGACAAAAAAAAAAGAAATATAAATATTCATTCTTTAAAAATAGGCAAAGATATTGAATTTTACATTATTAATATTTAAATTGTAGTGTTGGCTTGACCGACACAAAGGATAAAATAAAAAATGAAAATAATAAAATAATAAATGTAATGTTTGTAGAGTTGATTAATTTTTTTATAGGGTGTAGCTTAAGTTTGCCTAATACTAGAAGACACATAAGAAAAACAAAATTGAGGTTTATATGCTAAGCAAAGGTGGGAAAATTTAACATTTCATTTTATTTCTTTCTCATCTTATGCAAAAGGTTAAATAATATTGTATATTTAATAGTAATAAGAAAGTTGAGGATCATAATAGAAGAAAAGAATGTAAAATTGAGAAAGTTGAATGATACATAAAAAGTGAAGACTGAAAAACATAGGTTTTAACTTGACGATAAACATTAAATATCTTGTATAAATTTACTCGGATTCATTAATGGTAGTTTGAAAATATTTGTAAGAATGTGATTACAATTTACTCTATATTGTATTAAACATATTAGCAAAATAAAATAAAAATGTAAGAAGAAAGAGAGTCATTGCAAAGGCAGTTTGAGAATGGATAAGTTGGATAGATTCTTTGAATATTTCATATTGGAATGGTGGTGCATGCCCTTGACCAGTTTGGAGCACATAATTTTCAGTCAAACTTTCTAACAAACTCACTGTGATTACATCCAATCAATTCTCTTCAAGTTGCCCTAAGTCGTGCACAGATAGAAAACAAGGCTCAGGCCTATCCCAAATTTTAATTAAGTGTCATTTTCCTTTTTATTATTTCTTCTCATTCATACATTGATAAGGATGAAAAGTTTTAAGTCTAATGTAGAATATGATTATTTCATATTGACTAAAGCACTCAAAGTTATAAAGATGTTGTCGAGCGGTTTTTAGTATTTAAATTTAAATATAAATTATATTTCATTTATGTTTCAAATTTTAATATATATTTTTTATTTCTAAAATTAAAAAATGAACTAATATAGTCATTTTAATCAAACTATATTAATTTTTTTAATACCTTAAAATGCGTTGTAAACTTAAATTAGAACGGAAATATGTTAAATGGTATAAACTGTTTAAACACCAATCGTGTTTTAACACATTAAAAAAGTTCAACACAATTAGATTAAAAAGACTATACATTAATTTTTAAAGTTTAGAAAAAAAATGTATCAAAATAAATGTTATATGAATATATTTATTAAAATTGATATTTTTATAAAATATAATTTTAACAAGATTAAATTTATTTCTATTTCTATTTATATTCTGCATTGTCTTTTATTTAAAATTGTTTTCAAATTTTAAATTTATTTATTTTAATTTTTATAAAATTGTTTAAAATTATTTTAAAATTTTATGATTGAATTTTAAAAATATACAATTATTTAAAAGAATTGAAAAGTTCACAAATTTATTTTATTTTCTAAAATGCAATTGACATACAAGTTTAGCACATTTCTTAGTTGAAATTAATTTTGAATATCATAACATTATATTATTTTATTATATCAATGACTCATGACATTGTTATTATCACCTTATACCTGACACCATATCAACTTGATATGTGACAAATTTTTATTTATTCATTTAAAAAAATCAACAATAAAAATGAAAAAGTCACATCGTTTTAATGTGATTATAGTATCAAAGAAAAAACTTAATTATATCAAAATTTCTAAAATTTGAACTAAATTGAAATGTATAATGTAACATCCTAAAATATAGCGTTAAACCATATTATAGTAGACACAGAAATAATATAATAGAACAGTTATAGACTAGTAAATAAAGTATTAACTTTAATGTCATCCAAAATAACCATAAAATTTAAAATTTTATATACAAGAGAGTATTTCAAAATTTATCAACAAAATAAACACTCTAACTACACAAAGCAACT
Source organism: Vigna angularis (assembly GCF_016808095.1). Classification (NCBI taxonomy): domain Eukaryota; kingdom Viridiplantae; phylum Streptophyta; class Magnoliopsida; order Fabales; family Fabaceae; genus Vigna; species Vigna angularis. The sequence continues at coordinate 15,278,443 of NC_068977.1, forward strand.
GCATCCTCGCCCTTCAAAGCTTGCTTCAGAAGCACCTCATCTCCCTCTCCTCACACCCAAAGGATGATCATTACAAAGAAAGAACAACAAACATACAAAACACAATCACAAGCAAAATGGTAAGCTAGATATAAAAGAATTCATACAATTACCTAAAATACAACATACTCAAGATTTAATCAAACAAGATAAACCATCTCAAACATACTAACATGTTATAACCTAGAGTTGATTGTCCGGACATAGAATGAATATCGGGCTATGGTGGGTTGTGCACTTGTGGTGGCCTCTACCGCTTTGCAAAGCCATTATCATGGGTTTCACCCTACCACACACACAAGGTTAGTCCGTTACCGCGCAATAGGCCTCCAAGTAGCGCCTACACTAGGACCTCCTACTACTCTCACCACATGAATCAATCATCTCTATGTGAGAATGAAAGATCATTATAGTGTTAGGATAACCCCCAATACTAAGCTCCCTGTATTCATTCTACACATACCTGTATCTCACCGAGAGATTCCACTTTGAAACTCACTTATACCACATTGAAATCATACTTTCCTTCACTTTGAATTTCAATCCATACCTTTGGTACTCATATAATTCAATACACATTCATACATAGCATTCAATGAATTAGATAATCATTCAAACCACTTAAGAACAAAGAAAGGAAAGAACAATTCATACCATTCGCTCAGCGCACCCTCTCGCATAGCGAATCTAAGGGTTTCTCGCCCAGCGACCCAAACTCGTTGTGCGAATAAACTTCCAGTGACTCCAGACCTCAACCCCTTGCATAACGGCCCAACTCGCTATGCGAAAGTCTAAACAGTGGCCCATACCCCCCATACACTCACTATGTGTCCCCTTTCGCTATTCGAATTAATTTGGCAGTGACCCTAGGCCACAACTAGTTGCTCAGCGAAATGCGAATCGTCAGACAGAAAGCAACTCGCCACAACCATTCGCACAGCGTACCATATCGTTGTGCGAATTGCTCAAACAGAGAGCAAACCTCACAAGCATTCGCACAACACATCTTCTCGCTCTGCCAATTGCTCAAACAAAGAACAATTCACCTTGACCACTAGCTGTGCAAATTTGTTCGCTCAGCGAGTCTACATAATTCTGCAGCACGGATTTTGTAGAGTTATGCAACTCAAACCCCTTTTTCCAATTCTAACTATTTTTCCCAACTTCTAACACTCCTAAATTGTATTATATACCTAATTAGACTTGACTAAATGTTTCTAAACCTTCCTACCATCATTTTGTAGTAATTATGGACCAATTCATACTTCAAAACCTCTTAATCACCAACTTATATAACCAAAAACCAATCTACCAATTTTGGCACAGTTTTAAGAACCTTATTGACCCTAACAAGTCTCAAATACCTTCCTTAGCCTATCCCAACTGACCAAATTAGCTTCTAACTCTTAGATCAATTTTTCATTATCCCACTTCCTTTAAATTAGCTTTAAACTAAGACCACTTGTTTTTATTTATAACCATCCAATACTAACACATATTTACCACTTCTCCTACATCTAAAACAGTCCAAACATCATCCAATTCAGTACATTTTCACAGTTCAAACATGCATACTCAAAACAGCCACATTGCATAAATGAATTCTAACATAACCATTCAAGTTTCAGTCAATAATTCTAATACTAACATAACCTTTACACATGCCAAAAATCATTCAATAATTATAGAGAAAATCCAATATAGAGAAAATCTAGCTTCCCTTACCTCTGATCAACAGCACAACTCAAAGAAACGCTGACAGTTTGCTTGCACCGAAGGCAACTCTAGAAAATCTTACAAATCACCGATTGGTGATGAAAAACCAACCTTAGAACCTAAATTGAGCTAGAAATTGAAGAGAAAAACAACTAGATACATGCAAACAGAACGTGCGAAGAAAGAGGAAAACAACTTACCAACTCAAAACAGGAAATTGATCGATAGAGATTGTAGCCCTCAACGCCAGGATCGTCTAGGCACCTCTTGATCATCAAATAGATGACTTAAGATCAAAAACTCTTAGAGAGAAGGTAGAGAACTCTAGAAAAGTGATTTCTAGAGAGATGGTATGTTTTAAAATAATGAAACTCACTTATAACAAAACTATTTATAATAAAATCGTTTAATATTAAAATAATCGAGTCTCACTATTTTTAGACTACCGTCACTTCTAAAATGCCATTTTAAGAGGTTTTACATATAAAAAAAAAACCTAATTTAAGATTTTCCTACAAATAACATAATAATTTCAATGTGGTATAAGTGAGTTTCAAAGTAAAACCAATAATTTTAATTACATTTTTTTAAAATGAAAACTATTATCCTTTAAATTTAATTTTATTTGTTTTGTTGGCATGTGTTCTAATACTAATAATCTCGTTTAATAGTCAAAGTAAAAAATATTTAAAATATTTTTCTTTTTCAATCCTTTAATATATTTAAAAAAAAACTGATAAAGAATTCGGACTCAAAAGATATAATATTTTCAAAAATTATTATTTTTTTATCTAAATTTTGGATTAAATTAAATTTTTAATAATAAATGCATCTATATATTCTTAAAATGATATCAATTGTGCGTAAAAGAAAAGAAACAGGTCAACTAATTAAATATTAAAAAAAGTATATTTTGCCTTCAATATTTCAATTGAATTGATTGAGTTACTGAAATATTAGAATCATGTAGTTTATTTTAGTTAAAATTTATCTACATAACTTTGATTTTTCTGAGAAAAATTCAAACAGTTAAAATCTGGAAACTAAAACGATCTGAAAACTAAAATCTTAAAAGTAGAAACTTCAAGAACTCAAACATGGTAATTAATTAAATATTTTAAAAAAAATATAAAGGTTAATTAGTAATTGATTCATGTCTTTATGTGGATTAAATGAGTTGTCTTTTGTTCTTGTCCGTTTATGAATTGGATTGCAACTTTAGAAGCCAATGTGGACACTCACGAAAGCGACTAACATCTCATAAGCATTTCAAGAAAAATTTCATTCTCATCTTAAGTTATTCTCCACAAACTTTATACTTTACAATGGTCCTACATCCTCACATATCATCACTCCAATTCTTAAGTTATGCTACTATGTGTTGGAATATTTCATATTGAAAAGAAAGGTCTATAAATTATATATATATATATATTCATAAACTTATTCTAGTAAAGTTTTAGGCTAAATAAAGATAGCGATATATGGTTTATTTATGTAATATAACAATGCTTTATTTTATTTTGAATTTTTTTTCTATTTTTTGTTTTAGAATGTAAGATACTTATTTCCTTGTAATATGTAAACCGTTTGCTTTTAATCTCTATCTAATATTTTCTAAAAGGATTAATTACTACGCGTGCTAAAAAATTTAAAAAGACTAAACGAAATAATTAATACCCAAATAACTAGTTAGCTATTAATTCTAGCAAGCACAAGCATGGAATTTTCTTGTATATAACCAAAAACAAAGCATGAAGAACTTAGGAACTTCAATGTAAAACAACACATAGATTTCTATTCAGTGAAATGGTAAATATACATAATAACTTAGACAATTACTATAGTATATAATCTGTGAAATTCTATAAATTGGAAAAGATTAATCACTTCTTGTTTTACATATTTAAAGAAGCAAAAGGAACATAAAAACTCAAAAGTGAGGTAAAGAACATGAATATAGAGTACGGAAGTTAAAAGTAGAATTCAATTCGTAAAGATATATCCTAACAAAAACTGTAGGAGCTTCTTGATTAATATTTCTAACTAGTTAATGAATATTAAAAATTTGGATCCAAGAATATTCAATTAGATGCTTTAACTTTCCTTTGAATAATGTAAACAAAGTTGCAATCTTTTTTCTTTTGTCTTGTAGTTCATTTTTTGTCTTTGTGTACAAGGTTTAATTCACCAATATATCTATGAAAATGAAAGAACATATTCAGTCTACCATCTCTTATTTAAATGACATTCTCTTTATATTGATATATTTTTTGAATGAAAATATTTTAAACTGAGTTCCATCACTTTATTTATATTATTCTGAGTCAATAATCAACACAAACCATCAATTTTAATACTACTTATTGATAATTTGAAGAATAGAAAGATCTTCAACCATTAACAATGGATCATTCGTCAACAATATAAAAATATATATATAACATCACTTTCAATGAAAAAAAAATGCATTTATAAATTAAAAAGAATAATATTTATAAACTATCATTAGTCTTAAGGGATGTGATATTTCTAAATATATTTTAAAGTTATTAGTGTAATTAATATTAACTTATTGTCGTTGAATTAAGAAGAGAGAGTGTTTATAAAATATTGTTGCAATCCATGTGGTAGAAGTACAACAAAAATTTTGAAGTAAATTTCACTAATAGCAAGTAGTGTTGTAAAAATCGGTCATCCGATCCGGTTCGCCATGGGTTGGTTACTTAGTATGTCAACTCAACCCTACTTATTTATTAGCAAGCTGAAAAAATTCTAACTCGGCCTGACCCACCACAATACAATAAGATTAGAATTTTGAATACATAAATTTATAATATTTTGATCTCTTAAAACATATTTTTATTTATTCCATTTACAATACAATATAAAAATGTTAACTACTAATATAAAAACACAAAATAATAAATAATTAAATTATATTAGGTGGATTGGTGATCCACCTCGGCTCACCATGAATTCAACCCGAATGAACTGAGTTCTAACTGAGCAACAACTGTACGATCTTTATTACAAGTTTTTATGAAAAGTATAAAAATAAAATAAAATTTAATTAAATATGTTTTTAGTTTATAAACTTAAATTTGAAATTAAAATTCTATATTTTAATATATTTTATTTCTAAATATGAAAAATAAATAAAGTTCTTTTAATTTAATATCATTATATGTTAAATTTTTTATAATAATATTTAAACTGAAACATGTTAAATGGAATAAATCATTCAAAAATTAATTTAAAATATCACGTGAAAATATTTTTACATAATTATAATTTTATGTTTAAATTTAAGAGCTAAGTATTTAATTTTTTATATGAATTCAATCTCTTAGGTGTGAATGAAGGATGAAGGAATGGTCGTATTAAAAATCAAAACCCAAGCATTATTTTCTGATCTCATCGCTGACAGTATAGCCCAATATTGAAACAAACGTGTGCGTTCAAAAATACCGAAAATAGTATGAAGATGGCTTAGTTCGAATGAAAGCATCTTTGAAGAATAATTATTGGTTCAGTCAAAGAGTTGTGAATTGATAACTATGAACAATTTTTTTAGAAAAAAAAAGACATAATAAAGTGATTGCATATTTTCAAAGTCTTATTTCTTTTTTTTTTCTTCTAATTATTATGACAAAAATAAAAAAAGACATTAATCCTCCTTTATTCACTTTATGTTTCCTTCTGACATCGCAACTAAAATAAGAATAATAATATAATGAAAACAAAAAAAAATAGATGCAGCATGCTATATTCTAATTAAAATTAGAATTGTACGTGGATAATATACGTAAGAAAGAATTTTTATTAAAGGTAATCGTATATTATCAAGATAAAACTCTAAATTTAATTAGACAATGATAAAAATGACCTCATGCTATATTTAACCCTTTTTTTTCAATATAAGTATATGAAAATAAGTTAGTATTTGTTTATTAGTACATCAAAAGATTTTTATGTCGGTTATAACAGCATAAAAAATTTCACCTTTAAATTTTCATGAAAGTGTAATCACTATGGTAGAAATCACGTGTATAATGTCTAATTATCGAAAATCCAACGTAAAAATGATCGATGGTATTTTCATAAATAAAAAAACCATTTAGATATCGGCTATGGAGGAATCCCGACGTCTAAATACGTATTCACATCGGTCTTCCTAATTGGACGCCAAAAATATGCGAGAATATAAAGAAAAAGTAATTTTTTATTACATTTAGACGTTCGAGGGACTGGGGCCGACGTATAAATACGTACACACGTCGTCCCCCTCATTGGATGCCAATGGTATGCCACAGAAACCCAACAGTTACTCTATTCGTTCAGTTAGACGTTTGATCCCTAAACCTTGATGTCTAAAGCCTATTTAGACGTCGGTCCCCTACCCTCGAACATCTAAAGCCTATTTAGACGTCGACCCCCTACCTGTGGACCCCAAATGGCCTGCAGAAAGTAACCCAAAAGCCAAATGAAGCCTATTTAGACGTCTGATTGTCAACCTCGACGTCTAAATAGGGTTTAGACGTCAGCCCCCCACCTCGAACGCCAAATGAATCGCCAAAATTAATTTTTTTAAATGACGACTGGGAAAGGGGGTCGACGTTTAATGTCGTTTAGACGTCGCCCCCCCCCCCCCCCCCCCCCCCCCCCCCCCCCCCCCCCCCTCCCTCCCCTCCAAGCTAACGTCTAAACTTCTATTATTACCACCTGCAAACGCGATAGCAGTTACTCGCACTGTTTATCGTCTTCCTCGATTTTCTCTCCTTTGCATTGCATTTCAGGTTCAATTTTCTCCCATTTGCACGGTTTAAAATCATCTTTACTCGGATTACATTACTCTTTGATGGACTATCTTCCATTTGAACCGATTAAAATACGTTTTTGTTGCGTTTTGGTGTAGTTCTCGGCGTGTTCTTGGGCGACGATTTTAGGGCCATATTTTGCGCGTTTTGAGTGGTGGTGCAGCCTCTAGAGCGCTTTCCCACTCCTCCATTTTCCTCTGCTGCATTTTTAACCCGTTAAGAAGGTTAGTTTTTTGGTTGTTAGTTTTTGTGTATGCATGTTATTGGGTTTTGGGTATACATGTGATTGGGTTGTTAGTTATAACATATATGAATTTTAGTTTTAGGAGATATGATTATTTTATATGTGATTTTGCATTATTTGATAAAGTTTGTTGTGTTATTATGATTGACATGTTAAGTTAACTTTTTAGATTGAATTTTCGTAATATATTGTTGAGTTAACTTTGAATGTATTAAGTATGAAATCATTGAGTGAAATTTAGTTCCCGTTTGAAATTTAACACAAATGATTAATCTTTTAATCGTTTGTATTAAATTTCGAATTGTCCGATTGGACAGTTTAGGAAAATTATTTTTCATAATTTGCTGTAACAAGTACGTTGGAGTTTATGGATAAGATTGATAAAATTTCGGTTCAAATTATTTGTGTTGTTCGTCGGATGCATATTTGATTGTGGTCATCCCTGACCACTCTCATTTCATGTATTTCGGAGGACAATGCAAAATGTTGTCGAAATCTTATCAAATTTATCATGTTAGACTTCTTTACATGTGTCTTACCAAATTATGAAAAATTAGTTTCTGAATGGGTAGGGTCTAACCTTGTGAGAGTTAAAAAATTGAGACTAATGAAGTATGTTACGAACATAGTATGGATCGAAGTTGGATGAATGAACGTCGCATCAGTGAAGAATATGAAAAGAGTGTTTCAGAGTTCTTGCAATATGTTGAACAAAATGCAAAGTTTGTGAACGAGACATATTTTTGTCCTTGTGTTCATTGTCTTAATCAAATACTCCAAGACCTAGGCAATATGTGTGACCATCTATTCATGGTCAGTATAATGAGAACTTATACCATTTGGACTTGGCATGGAGAAGTACTAGACCATGACTGAAGCGGAGGATGATCCTCTAACAAAGCTCATGACAAAATTACTCAGGTTGTCCAAAGGACCAGTAGAATTATACTGGGATTTGAGAGTATTTGACCTCTAGTGCCATGTGTCAGTATATATCACATTAAATGATGCACTAGAGGTCATTCGGGGAGAGATGATGTTGAATATTTCAATCGTTCAATTATGGTGCATATAAGATAGTCAATTTTGTCTTCCATATTAGTTATATTTAGATTGTTAGTTTCTAACAACTTAACTTTGTTGTTTTAGGTACATGGACACAGTCACTGTAGACCAAGGTTGGTCTTCCATGTACGGATTTGTTGCTCATGCCTTTAGGGAGACTTTTATTGTTCTTGAACATTAGTTAGCTTTAGTTTAAGTTTTAATAGTTTAGGTTTTGGATTGTTTTGAGATTGTTTAGTATTGCTAACTTGAAATGCATAGAATATGTTATATTATGATGTCCTGGGATCATTTTCTATTTTCAAGTGTGGTTTTATAGTAAAAAAAATAATTTAAAAAAAAATGAAGAAGACGTCGGTTAGTGCACATCCGACGTCTATTGGCGTTCGTCAGTGCACTGTCCGACGTGTTCTTCGCTACAGTGGCGCTCAACGCATGATGACGTCGGAAAGTGGGGTAAATTCGACATCTCTATAGACGCTGATTGAAGGAGATCTGACGTCTCTATACGTCCGATGGGAGATCTGACGTCCAATTAACGTCACCTAATATGACGTCGGGGCGGGATCAGACGCCAAAAGTAAAAAAAAAAAATAGACGTTAAAAGCCTTTTCTCAGTGTTTGTTACCTTTAAACCCTTAATATTGTCATTGTCATTCACCTCTTCGTTGTTGTGTTTGAAAGATGATTTCATAAATCAATAGACATAAAAATTATCAAGTACTCATATGCTTTTAGATAAATAATTTCATAAATAAGAATTCCCAACCTAGAAATCAGAATAAACGAAACAAAGTGAGGAAGAGGGAGAAGACAACAACAAAGGATAACAATGAGAACACTACAATGAATATTGAAACCTATGAAGTGCCTTCGAGGTAGAAAATACCCAAACCTTAAACCTAGTGTTTGTGAGAGCGATTGTGAAAAGATTAAGGGTCTACAAGAGCAACACCAATGATAGTGACCTCTACAAGAATGAAAGCGGTCACCAGCAAGAGAGAGATGATGAGAGGGACAACCAAGTGCAGTGTGAGGGAGAAGACAAGTACCACCACCAAAAGTGAGATCAATGTGATGGAGGAGAATAGTGCGAGCAAAATAGTGAAGTTTAGCGTGAGATGAAATTTAAAGATTCTATGTTGGTTATACTGAAGAATCGACATAATATCTATTTTTTAAATTAAAAATAATATATACACTCACTTTTAATGTCAGTTTTTAGTATAATTGGTATAGAAAATTTTCTACTTTATTACAAAATTATCACTGTGTCCACATCCACTTTCTTTGTCGGTTCTAGTAGGTGTCTCGTTTGGAGGGCTTTGGGTGTCTCGCTTGGAGGGCTTTGATGCCTTGCCTGCCTCGCTTAGAGGGCTTTGGGGGTTAATGTTCTTACGCAAATCTTGCTTGGAGACAAGTATGATGGCATAAAATAATTTGGCAACATAACATTACTAATCTCAAAGAGAAAATACATGAGGGCAAACACCTCTATTTATAGGCCAAGGTGTATCCAACGTTTGTAGACACGAAACCCTAAAAATCCTATATTTTCTACTCAAGGTACAAGTCTAAAAATCCTCTTCATTGAGAGTAGAACATGTGGCCATTAACTTGTAGAAATCATCTTCATTCCTAGAGTTAGAAATCATCTTCATTCCTAGAGTAACATGTGGTCACTACTTTGGAAAAAGCTTCTCCACTAGGAACATAACACATGACCACTACCTATGGAAAATCTTCTCTATTAGAAGCATGCCACATAGCCTCTACTCTTTATGTGGGATGCCTTTTTTCTTTGTGCACCAAGGTTGGCTAAAAACTTTGACCACCCATGGTCAACTTCATCTAGGCACTATTACTTGGGTAAAGTATAAGAGTTGACTTTTGTTGACCTAAGTTGACCAAAAACCTTACACTACTTGGCCCATGATACAAGGCCTAAAAAGCAAATCCTACACTACTTGGCCCATAATACAAGGCCTAAATTATTCCTACACTACTAGAAATGTTCCATGATGGCCCAAGAGAATAAGAGTTTTGCTTCACCTTGCATAGATACTTTAGCTCTTCTTGAATATATTTGGTCATCCTTCTTGTGATTGGTTCCTTGGCTAGGGGTTTGCGATCATTAACTTCATATGAATCCTACTAAGAAGGGATGTCGAAGACTAGCCCGATGAACGATATTCATTCTAGGTGAATCCTACTGAGTAGGATGTCGAAGACCCTCTTGATGAACAAGATTCATTCACGTGAATTTTGTTGAGTAGGATACTGAAGATCCTCTCGATGAACGAGATGTACTTCATATTAATCTTGTTGAGTACGATGTCAAAGATCCTATCGGTGAACAAGATTCACTCAGCGTGAATCCTACCAAGAAGGATGTTGAACACCTGTTCAGTGAACGAGATTTACTCCATGTGAATCTTGTTGAGTAAGATGTTGAATACTCACTTGATGAACAATATTCACTCCAAGTGTATCCTACCGAGTAGGATGCTGAAGACCTTTTTGTGAACAAGATCCACTCTGTGTGAATCTTGCAGAGAAGGATGTTGAAGACCTACTTGGTGAACAAGATTCACTACTCGTGAATACTACCAAGTAGGATGTTAATGACCTGCTCGACAACGAGATTCATTCCACGCGAATCTTGTTGAGTAGGATACTGAAGTCCCACTTGGTAAACGAGATTCACTTGACGTAAATCTTGTCAAGTAGGATGTCGAACACCTGTTTGGTGAATGAGATTCACTATAAGTGAATCCTTCTGAGTATGATGTCGAAAATCCTTTCGGTTAATGAGATTCACTCCTTGTGAATCCTTTTGAGTAGGGCATCGATCACCTTCTCGGTGAACGAGATTCACACCACATGAATCTTGCCAAGTAGCTTGTCGAATACCATCTCAATGAACGAAATTCACTCCATGTGAATCCTATCGAGAAGGAAGTTGAAAACTTGCTCAGTGAACGAAGTCCACTCAAAGTGAATCCTACCAAGTAGGATGTTGAACACATGCTTGATGAACAAGATTCACTCCACTTGAATCCTGCCGAGTAGGTTGTCGAACACTTGTTTAATGAACAAGAGTTACCTCATTCGAATCCTATTAGAAAAGCTCATGAAGTGACATTCATCACCATACTTTTAAAATATTTTATACTTTTCATAGGATTTCGTTTACTCGAGTCTTACAAGGCCGGATGAACCTCACAGAACCAATAAGTTATTGTTTTCCTCTTCCATCTTCAATTTTCTGTTTCAATTGTCAACTTCAGTTGTTGGTATCTAGGCTGTTATCGACTTTCTTAAAGGCGTGGGGATTTACCTGTAAAAATACTCTAACAATTAAGTTAGTATTTTGTCCATAGTTTGTCATGGGATAGACAAATATAGTTTTTTGAAAAATTCTCTTTTACCTTGTGTGTTTACTATTTTTAGCATTTCTTATTGAGTTTTTGCCTTTCAGGTTATTAGGGGGCCAATCACAACTTAACCAATCTCTACTTAGGTATATTAAGTGCTAGTTGGTTTCTCATTCAAGAAGGCAAAAAAGGTAGAAAGACAGAAAAGGCAAGATCGAGAAGTTGGACTGAGAAGTAATACCGAGAAGGCAAAAGAATTTGAAGCCAAGAAGTTAGACAAGATTGAGAAGACTGAGAAGATTGATACATGAAACAAAATTGAAATTGGGCCAATTAAGAAGGCAAGTAATACAAAATATATTAATTAACACGAACATGTTTGTATGTTTCCATATGTGAATCACTCTTATAATAAAAAAATGTTTTATATCAGGTAGGGAAAGGGTAAATAATAACAACAATAATTTGTTATACAATTAACAAGTGTTGTCTTTTCTACTGTACTGTTGTAGTATCAGTTTACAAGTGTTCTCTGGTTAAACTATTTTTTGTTTTACATAATATCATTTTACATGATTTCTTTTATCAATTTCTCTAATTAATCTCTTAACCTAAAATATTCAACAAATAATTTATAACCTAATTTCATTATTATAACAAGCGACAAGTAAAAAAGAAAGCCCAGCTCGATATGGTTATGCAAATAAAATAATATATTAAAAAGCTTAATCAAACTTATTCAATAACGTAGTCAAATTTAATGCTTGAGCTAGTTTCTCCTTTGAACATTAAATAATTTTATGAAGAAAAAAATAAATTTAAAAAACTAATTTGTAAAAAATTTATTACAATATTACAATATTACTTATGTATATACTCTGAAATTATTAGTTTATATTAAAACTTATTTTTTTAAAATATTTATGAAGAACCTGGTCTAAAGTCTTGATGCATTGTCTTCGATCTATCTTGTTTAGTTTCATCAGAGAATCTTCTATGGTCAATAACGTGAATTATTATGTACTATTTGTTGGTTTCATTAAAACCTCGGACACGACACACCAAATTTGTGTTGGATGCATGCATGCTTCTTCCAACTGGCATTCCTGCAATTACCCAAATTGTGTGAACGTGTTCCTAACTTGTTTAAGTTGTCCACGTTCATCTCCATTGTGGGTGGCATTGTTTCTCACAAATGAACTCACTTTTATGTCCTTTTTCACATACCGAATGTACTTGCTGTGTTGGTGGTAGTCAAGGTGAGCCTTATTCGACTTAAATGGGGTTAGGGTTTAACTTATCTTGAGAAAAAAATAAGTTAAGTTAATTTAATTTAGTTTATCTTGAAAAAAAAATCCCAATTATATAATATTAAAACTATTAAGGAACTATTACATTAATTAATTTAGTAGATAAAAATATAAAGTTAATTTACAATCATCTAACATTAGTATAAAAACAAACTTTATATATAAAGTACTAAAATAAAAACTATACATAAGAATAGTTATTTAAACTACTAAAGTTAAATTATAACTAATAAGCATAAAAACACTAAAACTCACACAAGAATAGTTATTTAAACTACTAAAGTTAAATTATAACTAATAAGCATAAAAACACTAAAGCTCCTACGCTTCTCGGTCAATTCCACCTAACGCTTGTTTCACTGTTACATCATCATCCTCTATTCATATCCACCAGATGATCATCACCAAGGCAAACAACGCAAGAGAACATCCCAACAAGACAAAAACAAACAAGATAAAAACAAACAAGATAAGCTAGTGATACAAAACAAATCATATTTACATTAACATTCATACATGAGTCATAGTTCACATAAAACAATCCAAATATCTTAATCATGTCAAGACCTAGACTGAACTATTCGGATTTAGTATGAATGTTGAGCTATGGTGGGTCATGCACTTGTGGTGGCCTCTACTACTCTGCAGAGTCATTTCCACTAGGTTTCACCCTACCACGCTCACAATGTTAGTCTATACCGCGACTTAGGCCATACTAGAAGCACCTAGACTAAGACCTCCTGATATTCTCACCACATGTATCAATCTTCTCTAATTGAGAATAAATGGTCATTAAAGTGTCAGAATAACCCCCAAGACTGAGCTCTCTGCATTCATACCAACAATACTTTGATACAACCATTAAGAATCCTCCTTAGGATTCTTACACACCTCATTCCATTCAAACATATGTTTCAATACCTTAACATGGATCATACAACAAACCATAATAACTTTTAAAACCATACACATAAAAGAAAGGATTCAAAAACACCCAAGAAATCATACCTACTCGTCCATCGAACAACTTCTACTCGCCTAGCGAGAGGAAGAACAACAAGCCTTCCAAGCTAAGCGAGCTAGCTCGCTTAGCCTCTGCAACTCCCTACCAAACACCCCAAATACTCGCCCAGTGAGCTCCTCTACTCGTCCACGAGAGCCAAAACAGCAAGCTCCCCAGTTGAGCGAGCTGGGTCGTTGAGCCTCTAAAACTCACTGCCAAAACTCCCCTAAACTCGCCTAGCGAGCCCATTTTGCTCACCTAGCCTTACTGCATAATTCTATAGCACCAAAACTACATAATTAATAATCTTAAACTACTCATGATCTATTCTAATCATTTTTACCAACTTCTAACACTCCTAGATTAGATTATAAACTATTATAGACCTAAACAAAAGTATTAAACCCAACTTAAACCAGTTATAAACTATTTTACCACAAGATTTCACTTAAAAACATCTATAATCTTTCATTTGAGGCCAAAATTGAATTCTATAAGTTCTAGCTCATTTTTAAGTAACTTAGAAACTCTAACAAGTCAGAAATGACTTACAGACACCCTTTAAAATGACCAATTTGACAAAGAACCTATAATTCAAAATCTCAATAGTCCAAACCCTTAAATTGAAAACACCACAAACTTACTACTACCTCTTTCTAGATCATATTTCAACACATTTACAACTCTAACAAGTCTTAAATCACCTCTAAACAATCTTTAAAACTAAATTTACTCATTTTAACTCCTAACTTAAAAACTCACATACCAAACCCCCCTTATTTGACCAAAAACCCTACTACTCCACCTAGTTCCATTCTCCTCCACTTTAAACCACATTCAACACCATCAATCATCTCAACAACACAATTCATCATACAATTAAAGTCTAACACATAATCATTCAACATCAACAAGTATCATGTGATCAAATTCACTTACTCAAAAACAATTCACATAAACTAACATTTCAAGCATACACATTCAATATCTACACACTACACACTCCAAATACTATCAATTCATACTTAACATAACATAAAACAAGAACTAGATTCCCTTACCTCAAAGAGAACTATCATAACTCTAAGAACTCCCTACACTTGCTTCAATCGCAAGGAACTCTAAGGATGCCTACAAAACACTGATTTATGATCAAAGAGAATCCTTAGAACCTCTGATCAATAAGAAACTAGGAGAAGAGATAAAAAGATGCATGCGAGAAGAAATTACTATGCATGATCTCAACCTAAAAGCAAAAAGAAAAAGGAGCCGAAACTTAATTGTTCTAAACCAAAAATTGATTAGATAGGAATGAAGATTACTCTGTTGTGATCTCTTAGGCAGTTCCTGATCGTTAAATATATGATCGTGGAGTTATATTTTGTAGAGAGAAGGGAGAGATAACTTTGGAGGAAGAGTTTTATAGAGATGGTTGGTGTTTTAAGTAATGAGACGAGTTTAACAAATTCTATTTATATTATTAAATTATTTTAAAACTAAAATACTCGGTCTAATTATTTTTAAACACATATCAACTAATATTTAAATTTCTAAGTTCTTACAAATGATGAATTTTTTTACTATTTTAATAAAAGAAATTAGAAGTGATACCAGAAATTATAATTTGGTTTGGTGATTAGTTCATACGAATACAAATATGTGTCGCAACCGGAATCGCGACGGGACGACGATCCTTTAAAAAAAGAATAGAAATTTTTTGAAAAGAGATTTTGGAGTCGCCACCATAGTTTATTCTGGAAAACTACGGAAAAACCATAAAATGATAAGGCATGGTCAAATTGAACCAGATTCTAGGTTCGGGAGTCGGTTACGTGTAGGGAAGGTATTAGCACCCTACAACGCCTGCCCTAAGGCAGTACCTTTAACTAAATGCGCGAATGTGGATGTGGTTTTCAAAGTGTTTAACATTCCCTTGAAATAAAACTCTAAAGAAACAAACAATATTTTTTAGCTTTTTGGGGCCCGACAAGGATTGACCTTGCTCCTACGTATTCTCATGTGAGAAATCAGGGTTACGTAGTTCTTTTGAAAACTGTTTGAGAAATGTTTGAGAATTGTTTGAGAATTTGTTTGGAAAATGATTTGGATTTTTGGGAGAATGAACCTGACAAGGACTGGCCTTGCTCCTACGTATCTCCACTTTTGGTGGAGAATCAAGGATCACGTAGTTCTGGGATATTGTTCGTAGTTTTGAAAAAAGTAGATGTTTTTAGTTTTCTGAGGATTTTTATATTTTTTGGTATTTTTTATTTATGAAAAAGAAAAGGTTTTTGGCACAAGGACGATGCGTGCGATCACACATGTGCCTAAACCTTTAAAACATATTTTTTTTGTAATTTTATTTAAAAGAGAGAAAAGGTTTTTAGCACAAGGACGATGCGTGCGATCACACATGTGCCTAAACCTTTGGAACATATTTTTGGGATTTTGAAGAAAGAGAAAAGGTTTTTGGCACAAGGACGATGTGTGCGATCACACATGTGCCTAAACCTTTAAAACGTATTTTTGGTATTTTGAAGAAAGAGAAAAGGTTTTCGGCACAAGGACGATGCGTGCGATCACACATGTGCCTAAACCTTTAAAACGTATTTTTGATATTTTGAAGAAAGAGAAAAGGTTTTCGGCACAAGGACGATGCGTGCGATCACACATGCGCCTAAACCTTTAAAATGTATTTTTGGCATTTTTGAAGAAAGAGAAAAGGTTTTTGATATTTTGAAGAAAGAGAAAAGGTTTTCGGCACAAGGACGATGCGTGCGATCACACATGCGCCTAAACCTTTAAAACGTATTTTTTGGCATTTTTGAAGAAAGAGAAAAGGTTTTCGGCACAAGGACGATGCGTGCGATCACACATGTGCCTAAACCTTTAAAACATATTTTTTTGTATTTTGAAGAAAGAGAAAAGGTTTTTGGCACAAGGACGATGCGTGCGATCACACATGTGCCTAAACCTTTAAAACATATTTTTGGTATTTTGAAGAAAGAGAAAAGGTTTTCGGCACAAGGACGATGCGTGCGATCACACATGCGCCTAAACCTTTAAAACGTATTTTTGATATTTTGAAGAAAGAGAAAAGGTTTTCGGCACAAGGACGATGCGTGCGATCACACATGCGCCTAAACCTTTAAAACGTATTTTTGATATTTTGAAGAAAGAGAAAAGGTTTTCGGCACAAGGACGATGCGTGCGATCACACATGTGCCTAAACCTTTAAAACGTATTTTTGATATTTTTTGAAGAAAGATTATTATTATTTTTATTTATTTATTTTTGTAATTTTTTGTTCATTATATAAAAAAAAGCGTGCGTAGTGTTTAGCAAATAAACAAGACAAATACAGTACAGAGGGATGGGGGTTACTTTACAAGGGGATTACACGATATAAATTAATGACCAAACAAATAATAATAAAATTAAGAAACTAAAGCGTAAAAAACAAAACAAGAGAAAAGCTCAATTAAATTAGGGGTACAGAGATAAAAACCAGGGGTGCCAAGTGAAACTGAAGCTCCTTTGTTTGGGTCAATTCCTTTTTCTCCAACTTTGAATCTGCCAAGGTGTGAGGACGAAATTTGGGGGTGCCATTGGGTATTTGCTTGTCTGGCCCAAAGGCTCTTTTTGTTCTCTCATCAGAAATCTAGAGACCTGAAGCCTCTCTCCCGAACGAGCCAGCAAAAAGAGGGATATGCCTCGTCCTCCAACACACATGCGCCACTGCCTCCGTCGAAGCCGTGAACCGCCGTTTGCGGCGTCACCAGTAACGACGCGTACCACCGGAGCCATCGTCAGCCACGACGCTAGGTTCTCCTTTTCCTCTTCTCCCGCGCAAAGTTCACCAAGGGCGATAGAGACAGCGTCGCGGTTTGCTCCTGCTGGGTTCATCATTGATGGCATATGGGGCCGTCGGGGGTCTCACCAATTTCAACACAAACCTTCCTTCTTCGTTCCAAATTAAACGCCACAATTCTGGGCACCTGGGTCACGCTGCTACTGTTTTTACTGAGGGCATCACCGGAACTACCATTGTCACGCTTTTCGCCCACATTTTCCACTTTATTTCATTCTCATTGGTTTCTCTTGTGGTTGTAGAGTGGAACAGGACATGAGCGGGTCATGGTTCGATTTTGGTAATGGATGCTCCGCGTGTTTAGGTTTGGATAGATGGAAGATGAAGATGGTCGTGAGGTCAATGTATAAGGTGTGGAGATGATGGTCTGAGGTGAATGCAAATGAAGGAAGATTAATGGAGATGAATGTCTATGGTATCTGTATGAAGATGAGGGTGATGAACGGAGAAGAAAAAAAAACGGCCTTGGCAGGGTGTGTGGTTGGGAGTGATGAAATTTGAGGTTAGGCCGTGATATCTGGTGAATGAAGATTAAGATGATGGGTTGATGAAAAGGGAGGAATATAGCAGTGGGTCCCAACGGAGATGGAGGCCAGAGGTGTATGGTTGCTGATGGGTGCAAGTTTGCTGGCTGGGATAGATGATGATGGGTGGAGATAGGTGGTGGCCGTAAGTGCGGATATAGCTAAGGTGACTGGTGCATATGGATGTTTGGTAACAATAGATGGGTACGAATATTCACACAGCATCTATTTAACTTAACACATGCAAACTTAACACATGCAACGTAGCAGCAGTATAACAAAGATACATTCAAAGGCGACTAACCAAACTCAGTAAAACATGGAGCGGGTGACATTACTTACCTCTTGAAGCACAGTTCACTGTTTGCTAATCCCGTACGTCCGATGTCTTCTTCTTCCTAGTGGTTGGCCTGCCTTTTTCGATAAGGTGCTCCTCCCTCTGAATGTGGAGTGTTGTAGTGGTCTGTTGGTCGTTGGGAGTGACGGCGTAACGTGTTGCTGGCAACACCTCTCCCGAGCACTCCTCTAGCCGTTGGATGCTCCCTGCTGGAATGTTGTAAAGCGTTTTCAATGATGGATGAAGGCTTGCTGGATGAAGATAAGCGTGATGGAGCTGGAGTTGCTATGTGGATGGGGTTCGAGAGGAATATCAGCAGTGACGAAGCTGAAGCTTGTGTCTGGTTTTTCCGTGACAGTGGGTGAATATGGGTGGTGGAGAGTTACAGTGGTGCAACGGTGATGAAGGAGCTAGACGGTAGTATTGAGGATGGCAATGGCGGCTGAGGGGGCTTGGGATGATGACGGCTGTGACTCAAAAATGGGTTCCTGGTGGTCCCGTGGAGGTGCAACTCGGTGACTGATGAGTAAGTCGTGATTGAAGGATTGGCGTGAATGGATAATGATGTTGGTGGTGGAGTTCAGTTTGAATATGCCCCGGTGACTTTGCTGGAGATTCAGTTTCGTTCCGGTGAGGATGATGGAGGTTGGCTGTGAGGTCAAGATGCTGGATATGGTGATGATGATAAGTATGGTGAGTGATGGTATCGGGAAATGTAGTGGAGGTAGTGATTGAATGTCGAGTATGGGTTGGAAGCAATGGAGTTAGTGATTGTTGTGAGGATAGGGATGAGATGCTGGAGATGGTGGCTTGAGAGGGAGGGAAACAAAGGTTGGAGTCTCTGTTGTTTGACAGTGGAGGCGCTATAGGGATGTTGGTGACACTCACGGTGGCTGGTGGTGATGTTGGCCGTTCGGAGGTTAGATCGTGAGTTGTTTCTTGGGGCTCTTCGGTATTGACAGAGAATGGAGAGGGATGAGGATGATGGTGACACTCACGGTGGCTGGTGGTAAGGGTGATGGCCGAAAGGTAGGGATGAAAACCGTGAAGTTAAGATGTTGAAGATGGTGATGTGGGCCGTGAGGATATGAATATGGAAGTGAAGGTGGCCTTTGGGTGGCTGACCCGTGAGATGTTGGTGATGGGTGGTGGTCACGCGATGTTGGAGTTGAAGGTCATGGTGTTCAGTAATGTGGTCAATGCCTCTGCATGATGGTTGCAGGCAATGGAGTTTTTAGGTTGATGGCCATGGGAGTTGAAGATGAGTAGGAGATAAAGGTGAATGATGATGAGAAATGGAGCTAGTGGAATGGGGATGAAAATGATGGTGAGGCCCGTCATGTTGGAGATGAAAGTGATGATATTGGCTCTGTGTCAATATCCCCCATGTCCATTTGGTTACCTCTTCGTAGTATCCTGTCCCAGGCAGATGAATCTGGTTCAAAATGATCCCTCCTGAATTATTCAAATGGAAAAGGCCCATCCTGCACATGGACGTCCAACCACCACCTCATGCCGCATGTTCCAGAGGAAGCACATGGGAGAAGGAAGTGGTCTCGCCAGACTTTTAGAACATGGGCACCCGTGGCAAACAGAAGAGAAGGAGTCCGCCAAGAATATTCTCTGTTTCTCCTTTTTAAAATCGTGAAGCCCAATACCGTCGGCAGCTTTCACATGGCCACGTGGAGTGCTTGATCATGTGCTCCCAGCAATTCTGTGATGTGTTGGTGTGCTTCCCTTCCAGCCAGGCCTTGAATATGGAGCTGCCCACGTCGCTGCCACCATGCTTCCAGATTGCGTCTGCTTCCAGCCATGCATCTAACTTTTTTCTAAATTAAAAAAATCAAAAGTGAAAACCAGCCAAAACTATTCTTGCAGGAACCCATACTGCCAGTTGTTCTTCAGACGGTTAATGGTGGACAGTGGCAGCAGCTGAAGGTGGAAATCTTTGGTGGAAGGTTCAGACCATTTTAAAAATGCAGCCACCAACTTCTGGACGTTCGGTCAAAACAGAAAACGAACGTCCATTCATATTAAATGAACGAACGCTCAAACCAAACGCTCACGAGGTCAGGCCGAACGCAAACAGTAACAAAGAACGAACGTTCGCAATAGGCAGAGGACGAACGCTTGATAAAAGAGGACGAACGCTCGCAAGCTGAAATACCGGACGAACGGTTGAATAGTGAAAAGGACGAACATCGGGGAAGGACGAGCGACCACTGTTCGGACGAACGCTCTCAGCAACATTGGGGAAGGACGAGCGACCACTGTTCGGACGAACGTCCTCAGCAACAGTGGGAAAGGACGAGCGACCACTGTGCGGACGAACGACCATCCCCCTTTTTTTTATTTTATTTTTATTTTATTTTTTATTATTTTTTTTTATTTTTTTCTTTTTATATACACACCCATTTTTTTTATTTTTCCTTTTATGAGGATAAAACAAATAAAACAAATTATTTAGTCAATCCGGACGAAATTGAGTGTTGACAGCTGCCCCTCTTTACTTAGATTTTACTAGATCATATGATAAACAATGTTTTCATATTATCAGAGTAAAAGATAAGTAAAGATAGAAATACTAATTTCGTCTGGATTTCAAGATAAACAAGAAACAAACAAAGAATAAAACAATCCAACAAAACTGAGAATTGAAGTGTGACAAATTTGTGGAAGGTGTACCAGCCCTATGGATAAAGTTGATGAGGTGTAAAAACCTCGTGGAGGGTGTACCAACCCTATGGATAAGTGAATGAGGTGTCAAAACCTCGTGAAGGGTGTACCAACCCTATGGATGAAGCTGATGAGGTGTAAAAACCTCGTGGAGGGTGTACCAACCCTATGGATAAGTGAATGAGGTGTCAAAACCTCGTGGAGGGTGTACCAACCCTATGGATGAAGTTGATGAGGTGTAAAAACCTCGTGGAGGGTGTACCAACCCTATGGATAAGTGAATGAGGTGTCAAAACCTCGTGGAGGGTGTACCAACCCTATGGATGAAGTTGATGAGGTGTAAAAACCTCGTGGAGGGTGTACCAACCCTATGGATAAGTGAATGAGGTGTCAAAACCTCGTGGAGGGTGTACCAACCCTATGGATGAAGTTGATGAGGTGTAAAAACCTCGTGGAGGGTGTACCAACCCTATGGATAAGTGAATGAGGTGTCAAAACCTCGTGGAGGGTGTACCAACCCTATGGATGAAGTTGATGAGGTGTAAAAACCTCGTGGAGGGTGTACCAACCCTATGGATAAGTGAATGAGGTGTCAAAACCTCGTGGAGGGTGTACCAACCCTATGGATGAAGTTGATGAGGTGTAAAAACCTCGTGGAGGGTGTACCAACCCTATGGATAAGTGAATGAGGTGTCAAAACCTCGTGGAGGGTGTACCAACCCTATGGATGAAGCTGATGAGGTGTAAAAACCTCGTGGAGGGTGTACCAACCCTATGGATAAGTGAATGAGAAAATTGAAATTGATCGGTTTGACCATTGCCATGCAGAGGGTCGTTTGAAAAAGTAAAAAATGGGCTCGACCATTGTCTTACAGAGGGCCGAGATACCAATGACAGAAATTAAAATTGGGCTCGACCATTGTCTTACAGAGGGCCGAGATACCAATGACAAAAAGCAAAATTGGGCTCGACCATTGTCTTATAGAGGGCCGAGACACCAGTGACAGAAATTAAAATTGGGCTCGACCAATGTCTTACAGAGGGCCGAGATACCAATGACAAAAAGCAAAATTGGGCTCGACCATTGTCTTACAGAGGGCCGAGATACCAATGACAGAAATATTGGTTGATTGTTTTGAAAAGATGAAATTTTGGATTTGTTGAAATTTTGAGAGATTTTTTTTGATTTTATTTTGATTTTGAAATTAAGACAAGGTGTTGCATTTTTGTACAAGTATGGATTTTGAAACCTCAATGTGCAAGAGAAACATGGTTGATGTAAATTTTGAAATTTGGAGAAGAAAAGTTTGATGAATGTTGATTTTTTTTTTGTCTTTTTGAAGGAAGAAAATTTGATGAATATACATGGAGGCAAATTCAAAGTTGATGAAAATATGTACATGATGTATTGGAAGATTATGAAACTATGACATTTTTTTTTTTTTTTTTTTGAATCAATTTGCCTTCTTTGAAATCATCAAATTTATGACGATCTAGACTTCCAATTTCCTTTCAATGGATGTCCAATTCTAAAGTCAATTGTGCAAAATGAAGCTTGTGTGCCACGCATTTCTTGACGAGATACTAGTGTGTACATGCTTGATATCAGGGGTTGGAAAAATATGTGGAGGATGATTGGAAGGATTTGGAGAGTACCGGGTTGGCTACTTGAGCCTTCTACTCGTTAAAACGGCTACAAAGGCCAATGTGAGGTAGTAGATACCCAGAAGCTACTCTGGAACATGGTAAAAGTAATGGTGTGGACAAATGTATTTGTGAATCGTGAGGGAACAAGTCATGAATCCGGGAGTGAGAATATCATGTGGGATTTGCAAATTGCCCCAATTTTGGTGGTTTTAGGTTTCTGAAGTTCGGGGCGAACCAAGATCATGCAAGGCCCAATAAGGGATGCCCCAGTCTTTGTATGAGCTTTGAATATTCAGATGAAAAAAATTTGAGATTTAACAAAATTGCTCAATACTCTGAATGGGCTGAAGCATATGAAAGTCACGCCTTGGTTTTGGGTATGAGTCAATTAAGCAAGGTTCAACAAAAGGTTGCCCCCCATTTTGGGTTTACGAATGATAAGATGGACTCAAGATCATACAAAACCCCAAAGTGTCTGCCCCTGTTTTGAGGGTGTATTTATGAATTTCAGTACGGACAAATCTGAGAGGCCCAACAAGGGATGCCCCGGTCTTGGTACGAACTTTGAATATACAGATGAAACAAATGTGAGACTAACAAAGTTGCACCATATTTTGAAAGGGCCAAAACATATGAAATAAAGTTGCCCAAAGTTGCCCCCTAGTTTGGGAATGGGGGGAAGAGTTTGGATGGGATTTGAATGTGTTTAGGAATTTGTGATGGATATGGAAAGGATTGGCTTGAAAAGATTTCCCCAATTGGCTTGATTTTCCTTTGTATAATTTTGATCAATAGGGAGTTCCCTTCATCCGAGGACATTTATTTTTCATCATTTTTCAATTTTTTTTTTTTTTTTTTTTTTTTTTTTTTTTTGCATTGTTGGTCATTTTTTGTCTTGTTTCAAAATTAAGCTTTACGAAAATTTAAGCAACCATTATTCAATCTGTGTGGACTTTTATTGGGCTTGTAATGTGGCTTGGGCTAAGGGGTATTGAAAGAAAGGATATAAAGGCTCAAATAAATTTTTGTGGGTAATTTGAAACAAGAGTTACCATCTGCACTTTGTATCAGTCATTTGTCAACACTGTTGACTTTCCTTGCTAATTTACAAATTTCACTCTTTGTTCACCATCACTTTGTGATTCTTTGTGTTTTTTTTTTTCTTCACTTTTTGAAAAAAAATTTTTCATTTGATCACTAAGCGTGTTCCTTTGCAATTTGAGTCGACTTCTACTGTGATGGTAACCCTTGCTTGGGTAAAATTTTGAAAAGAAATTTCTTATTGGCTCAAATTGGGTATCAAAGGATGTATTATTTTTTTTTGGATGAAGAAGGATGGCCACACATCATTTCAAATTTTGATTGCCTTATTTTCAAAAGATTAATTAGGAGACAAAGACTAACTGATCTCAATAGAGTCATTTTTTATTCATTTTTTTTTCTTGTTTTTGTTTTGTCCTAACGGATTCAGGAATCTCCCAAATGAACGCTAGTGAAGGTAAAGGAAAATCTGCCCCAGTGTAAAACTAGGTGTTTATCAATTGGGCTCAAGAACATGATTGGGTCAATTTTGGTTTAATGAAGGCTGAAAGACGATGATTCCAAGCAATGCACACACAAATACCTCTTAAGAATATGTGATTTGATCATTTGACTCCAGGAGATTATGACATCCATTACATTTTTTTTTAATCTCATAAAATGGATGATTTGCATTGAAAACAAATGACTCAAGCTTTCGCATATTTTTTTTTTTTTATGCATGAAGAAAAGTAAAATGAAAATGATGATACTAGTTGAAAAACATGTTTTTTTTTGTTTTAAGAGAAAATTACGTATGGTGGCCAGTATGAAAACTGGGCTTGGGGGCCAGTGTGAGCTGGGCTTAGGGGGCCAGTGTGAGCTGGGCTTAGGGGGCCAGTGTGAGAACTGGGCTTACGGGCCAGTGTGAGCTGGGCTTAGGGGCCAGTGTGAGCTGGGCTTAAAGGGCCAGTGTGAGCTGGGCTTAGGGGGCCAGTGTGAGCTGGGCTTAGGGGGCCAGTGTGAGCTGGACTTAGGGGCCAGTGTGAGCTGGGCTTAGGGGCCAGTGTGAGCTGGGCTTAAAGGGCCAGTGTGAGCTGGGCTTAGGGGGCCAGTGTGAGCTGGGCTTAGGGGGCCAGTGTGAGCTGGGCTTAGGGGGGCCAGTGTGAGCTGGGCTTAGGGGGCCAGTGTGAGCTGGGCTTAAGGGGCCAGTGTGAGCTGGGCTTTTGAATTTTGAGAATTTTTGAAACTTGTGATTTGAAAAATATTCGCCAGTGTGAAGACTGGGCTTAATGGGCCAGTATGGAAACTGGGCTTGGGGGCCAGTGTGAAAACTGGGCTTTTGGGGCTAGTGTGAGCTGGGCTTAGGGGGGCCAGTGTGAGCTGGGCTTAGGGGGCCAGTGTGAGCTGGGCTTAGGGGGCCAGTGTGAGCTGGGCTTGAGGGGCCAGTGTGAGCTGGGCTTTTGAATTTTGAGAATTTTTGAAACTTGTGATTTGAAAAATATTCGCCAGTGTGAAGACTGGGCTTAATGGGCCAGTATGGAAACTGGGCTTGGGGGCCAGTGCGAAAACTGGGCTTTTGGGGCCAGTGTGAGCTGGGCTTAGGGGGGCCAGTGTGAGCTGGGCTTAGGGGGCCAGTGTGAGCTGGGCTTGAGGGGCCAGTGTGAGCTGGGCTTTTGAATTTTGAGAATTTTTGAAACTTGTGATTTGAAAAATATTCGCCAGTGTGAAGACTGGGCTTAATGGGCCAGTATGGAAACTGGGCTTGGGGGCCAGTGTGAAAACTGGGCTTTTGGGGCCAGTGTGAGCTGGGCTTAGGGGGCCAGTGTGAAAACTGGGCTTTTGGGCAATGCAGGAAATGATATGAGAAAATATGATTTAGAAAAAACGTTTGAAAAATGTTTTTTTTTTTTTTTTTTTTTTTTTTTTTTTTTCAACTTTCTGACACAGGAAAATCCAGATCGGATCAGTCCTGAGTAACAAAGAAGGAAGTTGGACTTACCAGGCACATTGACCCAATGGATCAGATGACCTGAGCCGTGAAAGCTTGACAGAGGAGAGTTACAAAGGAAAATATTTTTTTTATTTTTTTCAAAATTTATGGAACAAGCTAAAGAAAAACGATTTTTTTTATATTATTTTTTTTTATCAGAGGATTTCAGAAAATTGAATTAAAGAAAGCTTTACAACACTCTCGACCCAATGGGCCCAAAACTATTTTTCTTATAGCCATGACAAAAATTCTTCAAACAAGGTCTGAATTCCTCTATCTTTATTTTTCAGCACAAAATAACTTATTCACACAAATCAAAAGGGAGATCATGAATTGAAAACACATAATTTACACAAACAAGGATTTTTATTTTTCAGAAATTCAGATGCACTGGTTCAGGAGAAACCACATATGCCGAAAGGGCCTAATGGGCTCAAAAACTGTTCATCTTTCATTCTCAGATTTTTTTGTTACAAATGCAAAGGAAATTACACAAACCAATTTGAACAAATATACAAAACATCATTCAACAGAAAAAATGTGAAAACAAAATATTTTTGACATATTTTCAAAAGAAGTATACTCGAGAGAAAACCACGAAGGCCATTGGGCCTAATGGGCTTGAGCACTGTTCCCTTTTTTTTTATGTATTTTTGATTTATTCAAAATGTAGAAGAAGGAATAAAAACAAACAAAATGGCGTGATGTGAAATTACAAACATGGCAAAATAATTCTCCACTCAAATTTATATTTCAGAAGAAATGGGTTCAAAGAAGGCTAATATGGTAATGAGGCCCAATGAACCTGAAAAAAGTCCTTTGTCATGCAAATGAAAAACAATTTTGAACACTTCAAATTTTACATCAATCCAATTATTATTTTTTTGAAAATTTCTATTTATCATATTTTTGATTTTTGTTGTTTATTATTTTTTTGGTGAAATCGGATCATCCAAGAAGTCTTGAATTGGGCCGGATCGACCCAACAAAACCCTACCCGTTTCAGATTTTCAAAAAATTTTTATTATTATTTTTTTTTTTGAAAACTCAGAAAGAAATCAGACCGACACCAGGCAGTTGCAGCGACCGGAACTGTAGCCACAGTGGATTTTCTTGGCTATAAGTCGAGAGCTCCTCCGCGTTGGGCGACATTTTCTGATCTCTCTCTCTCTCTTGCTTTGAGCGTCTGGACTTCTGCGAGGCTTCTCCATCCCCACCTTCGAAGGCGTCTGAGTCTTCCGACAAGCTTCTGCAAGCCCTCCACTTCCAGGTAAGTCCTCTGTACTCTAAATCCTTTTCCTTTCCTACTCTTCCGATCTTTGCTTTCTGCTCTTCTGATCTTTCCTTCTCTTGCTCTTCTTGTCTCTCTTTTTACGTTTTCTTTGCTTTTCTTTCCTTCACGCTTTCTGTTCTTGCTCTTTACTCTTTAGCTTCTTGCTTCTGCTTTTCTTTTATGCTTTCCGTTATGTTGTTCTTTCCTGCTTTCCTTTCCTGCTTTCTGCTTTGCCTGCTTTTATTTCCATCTTGCCCTTCTCTGCATTTCTTTCTGAGTCTTCTCTTCTCTTTTCTTTTTTTTTTAATTTTTAAAAAACTTAAAACACTTAAAAACACAACTGTCTTAAACTTAAGGGGTATATAGGCTGGAAACCAGACGTTCATCTCCCTTCGTTTGAAGGTATGGCAGAGACAATCGGGTAGAACAACGCCACGTACCCCATAAAATCAGAAAATTTAAAAAGATAAATGATTTGATGAACCGGACATGGACAAATGAACAAGGACAAAAGGACAAGGACAAAAGGACATAGATCCGTTTAGGACCCTCTTGCAAGGACCGTGAAACAGATCCGAGACCGGACACTGAAATAACAAAGACCGACCGAACAAAATAAACTAAAAGGAAACGAAAAAAGAAAACACTGAAAATACTTTTTTTTTTTTGCTTGTTTTGTTTTTTGTTCTTTTTATTTTCATATTTTTTTTTGTTTCAGAAAACTTAGAGAGGAAAGATGAACGAGATGGAGATGGAGAGGTACACCAGTCAGCGGTGGCGACCTACTGAAGATCAGGTCAAAATGATGACCCATATCTACAATTACGGGGTCACACATCCCAGCAGAGCCCAAGTTGTCGAGATTGCGTCTCGACTAAGAGTTTTTGCAGACGCCAGCGAATACAATGTGCACTGCTGGTTTAACAACCACGGCAATCGGGTCAGGCGCTGGCAAGCGGAGATAGACCCTACTGGCACTCAGTTTTCACAACTGCCGCTATACATGTATGGTAAGTATCCTGATCACCTCCATCTTTTTCCTTTTTTTTTTTTGAAAATTTTCTCCTCATCTTATTATTATTGACAATTTTTTGTTTTTTTTTTTTTTTTTTTGGAAAGAAAACGACTGGGTGATCATGAGGGCGCCGAGGCTGCTGAACTTGTTCCCAGTTCCGATCATCATTGACGACGACAGGGACGGACGACAAATCGCTCCACCCATGCTTCTCACATTCCGGACCAGAGCTCCCTCGACGGAGCTCTCCCTCAGACCACCGCAACCAGCTCGGGAATACTTTCGCTAAAATGGATGTTTTTTTCATTATTTATTATTATTATTTTTTTTTTATGGTCTGTAACTTAACGATCACCAGTGATCGAACCCTGAACACTGTTTATTTGCTTTGCCTTATTTGCTTTTTTTTTGCTTTTATTGTTTTTATTTGAAATTGTGACCTTGCACTTTTTTTTGTTATTTCAGCTTTTTCTTTTTTATGCATTTTTATTTTATTTATCAAATGTTAAGATCGTTTCAGTATATTCAGAATGATGTCTTTATTCAAAAACACCTCTCCGACTTTTACTGTAGATCTCTCTTTCGATGAAATAAAAATTAGATTTTTATGGTTTTTCTTTGATTTCAGTCTAAACAAAATTTCTAATCTGAACGAAATAAAAGGAAAACCGGGCTCAACAGAAAATAAATTATTTACAAAGAAAATACGAAAAATAATTTCGAAAGAAATGAAAACCAAAGTGAACAAAATTTTGAAAACATTATGCATATGAGACAATGCAGAAATGGGAAGAGAGGAACAATGAACTCGTAAACAAAATTTGCACAATCTGAATTTTTGACAAACCTTTTTTTTTATTATCATCATTTTTTTTTTCGCGACACCCTATTAGGACATGATTTCCAGTAAACCTTGGAGATACCAAGTAACGAAATTTCACGTTAAAATTCATGGATGAAAACGTGATATCAATGGGCATAAACCTCATAGTGAGACAAATTAAAGCTCGAGTAAAACAACATCAGTTCCAACTTCGACAATAGCTTACGCTTTCCAAATAATCCGAGAGTCCTCTTCACTCGTCCATGGCATTCGTAGAGATGAACTCACGCCTCGCCACAGTGCTGGATTAACTTTCTTCAAACTTTAAATATCTTGAATGAATCAAAGTTTGCATTTTATGTTTGAAAGCCTTGCATGCTTCTGTTGAGTGTCCACGCGCTCCTCGATGATAATCACACCTCGCATTTATGTATTGGGTACGGAGGTCGTGTAGGCCTAGTTGGACAAACCTCTATGAGGTTACTGCGGAGAAGATTTAGCAGTAACTCTGCATAGGTCATAGGGATTGGAGTGAAGTTGGCAACCTCCTCAATACGACATTTGAGGATAGGCAGTAAAATGTGAATTAGCTCTTCTCTTTATCTTTCTCATGAAATTTGCGCCTCTAATGAACCAAAAGACCCGTTTTTCCTTCGCGTTTTGAGGTTAAATAGATACATCTGCAAACGTCGTGCCTGACACCTTCTCATTCGCGCACGAGAATTCACTGAAATTTTAACGGACCGATATCTTGACGAGCGTCAATTGAGCGCTTCTCTCGAGGAACATCATCTTCTCATTGGAGAACGAGCGTCCTCTTCCATCTCGTCAATGAGAGTTCTCTTCTAAAGGCAGGCGGAGCGTCTACTTCTGTTCGGATGGACTAGCGCGTTAGAGGCGAGTCAAATTCAGCTTGGACGAGCGTCTATTTCGCTTGGACGAGCGTCCATTTGTACTCGAGCGAGCGTCCGTTTCAGCATAGACGAGCGTCCGTTTCAGCCTGAAGGACGAGCGTCCACTTATAGGACGAACGCCCTGGACGATCACGTGCAGGACGAGCGTCCACTTCCATTATGGACGAGCGTTAACTTCTTGGACGGGCGTTCTACTCAGTTTTACGGACGAGCGTCCAATTGTGTGTGCTGGACGAGCCTCCATTTCTTCAGTTTGTGGACGAACGTCCACTTGAGCGTCCAATTCTCTGTATTGGACGGGCGTGCGCTTCTTGAACGAGCGTCATCTACTAGCTGAAGGACGAGCGTTCGCTTTCATTGGTTGGACGAGCGGCTGCCTCATTTTGGACGAGCGTCCACTTCTAGCTGAAGGACGAGCGTCCACTTCTAGCTGAAGGACGAGCGTCCACTTCTGTTCACTGGACGAACGTCCACTTGTGCTCTTAGTGAAGTACTCTCTGTCGTCCATAGGGTGATTGTCCGTGTGCTTTTGTCGAGCGTTTCTGTACTTTGGTTCAGCTCCGCACCCTGTCAGAGACTCTTCCACCTTCAACCTCTCATTGCTTATCATGTGTTCATGATGGTTGTAGAGTACAGTAGTGACCTTCTTGTTGCTCAGAGGTGGTTCTACTTGAGAAGAAAATTTCTCTCTACCTTGGGCATATTCTTTGAATAATTCATACTCCTTCTCTATCATGCTCTATGAGATGTTTCATCCATGTTATATCTGCACTGTCTCAAGAAAACCATCCACCGGATTCTCCCTAGGCCGATGCATCAAGGTTCGAGATGAGTACTCCCATTAGAGGCAATGTCAGCTCATCTCTCAGAACAGAAGAATTAATAACTTTCCATCACATGCATGAACCATTATTTTCTTGCCATAGATGGCTTTGGGGATAAGCTCTTTCCCGATATTTCTCAAACTCCGGAAACTTGAATTTTGGAAGTACCATCAGATCTGAGCCTATTCAAACTTTGCAACATTTTCAAACTTGGCATTTCATCCACCTTCTATGGCTTTCACAATTTTTACAGTTCTTCAAATTTGTGCCTGACAACCTCAACATTGATGTGATGACATGGTGACCAGATTTATTCAACTCAGGTGGCTTTGTCCTCTTAGTGCTTACAATAATTCTCCTAAGGACCATCCAAACGGTTGCCCCCCAAACTCGTTTCCTACTTCAACTGTGTCCCCTTTGACTTTTTTTATTTTTGAGCGTCAAGATGTCTCAAGTCCATTTCTGAGGGTGGAGTATAATTCGGGGGAAGACCATAGGAAGGGAAAGTTTGTGTCTTCTGGAACTCCTTGTTGTGATCGTTGTGTGCATAAACATCCAGGACTTTGTAAGGCATCCAGGGTCCTTAGGACTTGTCTCATTTGTTCCTTCAGCTGTTGGATATCGGCTTTCATTCCCTCTTGAACTTCTACTTGGTTCTCCATGATTTTGCCACTGGTTCGTGTCCTTTAAGGTGTCTTAGATGTTTAACTGTATTTTTTTTTGTGAAACAAATTAAGAAAAAAATAAAAATAAAAATAAAAAAGAAAAGAAAAGAAAAGAAAACCAAGTTCAAATTCTCTAGTCAGAAACTATAAAGCTGTGAAAATATTTGGCCCGGTATAATTTTGGAAATTAACACGAAACAGAGTCAATAAGGTGATTCATCATTCAGAAGTTCCCAAAATGCGAGACATAGGAATTCTTGGTCAACCATCGCAGGCTTTGGTCATCACATTCTTCATTTGTCTGATCAATTCTTGCAGCAATTGAGGAAAGTTTCAATTCCCCTAGGCGGGTTAAGGATTGGCATTACAAACTCAATATCAGCTAAGAACTTAGGGACGTCTTTAATGGCCTCATTGGCAAGGGAAGCTAGCTGTGAGAAACTTCTCTTCCAATTCTTTTAGCTTGTCCTTATTCAACGACATATTCTTTTTCATCTGACTCATCAATCCTTTATGTTCCCCCTTAGCTAAATGGCAACATTCCTTCTCTAGTTTTGTCATTGTTGTTTCTATCCACTGCTCATCATTTCGAAATTTCTTTTCACAAATTGGGTAGGGGAAATTAATCTGCATTACAACTTGATTGTCTTAACCCTTTCTGTGATTCATTGGCTAAGGGAAACTTTCATTAACAGTTCATGATCTCGGGCCTTTCATTGAAGCGAACAACATTGCCCCCAATTGTCTTTAACTTGATGGAACATTTCAGCGAAGATTCATTCCTCATATGATCTGCAATGTGGCGAGAGATGCAGGTGTTAGCGATCCTCTCAGGATACTCAAATTATTTTTTTTTATTTTTTTTTTTGCGCTAACACAGGATAATACCCATGAGGGTGCATTAGGATACCTCCCGGAATGATATGTAATCTGCGATCTATGCTCCCAAGGGACACACCATTTAACTTGTTCTTCATTTAAACTGCACAAAGTTGCGCCCATTCATTTACTCTTTTCACATGTGGTTCATAAGGAACAGCCTAAGACAAGCGCAAAAATGCCTAAAAGTCACTTCTTTTTTCAATGGTGACCCATGTTCACCTGACTGAGTACCTGTGATGAACTTTTTGTACAAAATCCAACTTTCTCTCGGGTAATCGTTTACAATGTCCTTGTAATCGATTATATACCACAATAATTCGTCCATGGGGTACAGGGAATTTAAGGTGTCTCCAGTCTCACGGGAAATGAACCACATATACAACACTGGTAAACAACATAACATCCTTCCCCCTTTAAGTTCATAACAACGATTAAGGGTCCCATAAACTTCAGTCAGGATGGCACTGACTAGATTCTCACAGCGCTCTTTGTCTCCCACAAATGCATTCATAGCGGCATAATTGACGAGGTTCTTAACATTTTAGGAGAAAGCATGACACCATAGAGGAGAAAGGCTAATACATCTGTAAACATTTCCCAAATTTCCTCTTAAGCCAAACGACGTAGGTATTCCTATAAGTATCTTTGAGGAAGGCCCCTCACTTTGCCCTTGATTGTGAACTCGCTTTCCAACTTCATTGGGTGTACTTTCCTGATCCTCGCTAACTGCAAGACAAGGATATACTGCTCAAGGTAGTTGTATGGAGTCTTTTCCATATTTAAGACTTGCTCGAATTCTTCCACTGGTGGTACTAGTTGGAAATCTTGGAAAGTGAAGCACTTTAGTGGTGGATCATAGTACTGGGTTAAAGTAGTAATTGCTGATGTTTGGACCTCCACCTCTAACAGACTCAACAAATTCTTAAACCCCACCAATATTATCCTCCTTTACTCGACGTGCATCTTTTCGTCAAAATGTATGAACTCGAATACCTCTTGACTCAAAATTCCATGTTAATTCCCCTTTTTTAGCTTAAGGCCTTAATCACAACTTTATAATTTTTGACTAGAATCCACAAAACGTGACAAGACTATGAAGAAAAACAATGAGCGAAAAAAAGGAAAAAGCAAAAGAAAGAAAAAAAGATAAAGAGATATGAGGATATGTACAAGGTGCGTGATTTTTATTAAGCGAACGTGAGGGTTATAAGAATACACATTTCTCCCTTTTGTGCCTTATCAAAGGTTGGATGACTGAAGTTCTAAGGCCAAATATATGCACTCACAAGGATAGCTTCCTAATGCTTAAATCAGGCCACCAGAGCTATGGCTCTTTTCACTGTTTCTCCACAACAGTCAGAGTAATCAACTAGATGTGGAGACACAAATGAAGAGAACAGACTCTGGCTGGGGTTCTCACGATAGCCAAACAGGAAGTATGTCCCAAATGACACCGCTACACAACCCCTCTATTTCTAAGTTGCGCTCAGACCCGGGTATAGGGCCCCACTCATGATATGCATATTGTGTGTGTGTGAAGGGAGAATGCAATTGTACACCCCAAACCCTCACCTGCAAAACAACCAGAAAATTCCCAGGCAGATATAACATGTTTTCTACCCTAGGGTTCAATATAATCAAAACAAACACACATACAATTATGACAAAAAAAATCAAACAAAGATAAAGAAAAAGAAAGGGAAGAAAAACACAAAGAAAAACCACATTGAATTTGCACATCTAATTAAATGGCCTGACTCTCTAGCGCATCCCCAGTGGAGTCGCCATCTGTCGCAACCGGAATCGCGACGGGACGACGATCCTTTAAAAAAAGAATAGAAATTTTTTGAAAAGAGATTTTGGAGTCGCCACCATAGTTTATTCTGGAAAACTACGGAAAAACCATAAAATGATAAGGCATGGTCAAATTGAACCAGATTCTAGGTTCGGGAGTCGGTTACGTGTAGGGAAGGTATTAGCACCCTACAACGCCTGCCCTAAGGCAGTACCTTTAACTAAATGCGCGAATGTGGATGTGGTTTTCAAAGTGTTTAACATTCCCTTGAAATAAAACTCTAAAGAAACAAACAATATTTTTTAGCTTTTTGGGGCCCGACAAGGATTGACCTTGCTCCTACGTATTCTCATGTGAGAAATCAGGGTTACGTAGTTCTTTTGAAAACTGTTTGAGAAATGTTTGAGAATTGTTTGAGAATTTGTTTGGAAAATGATTTGGATTTTTGGGAGAATGAACCTGACAAGGACTGGCCTTGCTCCTACGTATCTCCACTTTTGGTGGAGAATCAAGGATCACGTAGTTCTGGGATATTGTTCGTAGTTTTGAAAAAAGTAGATGTTTTTAGTTTTCTGAGGATTTTTATATTTTTTGGTATTTTTTATTTATGAAAAAGAAAAGGTTTTTGGCACAAGGACGATGCGTGCGATCACACATGTGCCTAAACCTTTAAAACATATTTTTTTTTGTAATTTTATTTAAAAGAGAGAAAAGGTTTTTAGCACAAGGACGATGCGTGCGATCACACATGTGCCTAAACCTTTGGAACATATTTTTGGGATTTTGAAGAAAGAGAAAAGGTTTTTGGCACAAGGACGATGCGTGCGATCACACATGTGCCTAAACCTTTAAAACGTATTTTTGGTATTTTGAAGAAAGAGAAAAGGTTTTCGGCACAAGGACGATGCGTGCGATCACACATGTGCCTAAACCTTTAAAACGTATTTTTGATATTTTGAAGAAAGAGAAAAGGTTTTCGGCACAAGGACGATGCGTGCGATCACACATGCGCCTAAACCTTTAAAATGTATTTTTGGCATTTTTGAAGAAAGAGAAAAGGTTTTTGATATTTTGAAGAAAGAGAAAAGGTTTTCGGCACAAGGACGATGCGTGCGATCACACATGCGCCTAAACCTTTAAAACGTATTTTTTGGCATTTTTGAAGAAAGAGAAAAGGTTTTCGGCACAAGGACGATGCGTGCGATCACACATGTGCCTAAACCTTTAAAACATATTTTTTTGTATTTTGAAGAAAGAGAAAAGGTTTTTGGCACAAGGACGATGCGTGCGATCACACATGTGCCTAAACCTTTAAAACATATTTTTGGTATTTTGAAGAAAGAGAAAAGGTTTTCGGCACAAGGACGATGCGTGCGATCACACATGCGCCTAAACCTTTAAAACGTATTTTTGATATTTTGAAGAAAGAGAAAAGGTTTTCGGCACAAGGACGATGCGTGCGATCACACATGCGCCTAAACCTTTAAAACGTATTTTTGATATTTTGAAGAAAGAGAAAAGGTTTTCGGCACAAGGACGATGCGTGCGATCACACATGTGCCTAAACCTTTAAAACGTATTTTTGATATTTTTTGAAGAAAGATTATTATTATTTTTATTTATTTATTTTTGTAATTTTTTGTTCATTATATAAAAAAAAGCGTGCGTAGTGTTTAGCAAATAAACAAGACAAATACAGTACAGAGGGATGGGGGTTACTTTACAAGGGGATTACACGATATAAATTAATGACCAAACAAATAATAATAAAATTAAGAAACTAAAGCGTAAAAAACAAAACAAGAGAAAAGCTCAATTAAATTAGGGGTACAGAGATAAAAACCAGGGGTGCCAAGTGAAACTGAAGCTCCTTTGTTTGGGTCAATTCCTTTTTCTCCAACTTTGAATCTGCCAAGGTGTGAGGACGAAATTTGGGGGTGCCATTGGGTATTTGCTTGTCTGGCCCAAAGGCTCTTTTTGTTCTCTCATCAGAAATCTAGAGACCTGAAGCCTCTCTCCCGAACGAGCCAGCAAAAAGAGGGATATGCCTCGTCCTCTAACACACATGCGCCACTGCCTCCGTCGAAGCCGTGAACCGCCGTTTGCGGCGTCACCAGTAACGACGCGTACCACCGGAGCCATCGTCAGCCACGACGCTAGGTTCTCCTTTTCCTCTTCTCCAGCGCAAAGTTCACCAAGGGCGATAGAGACAGCGTCGCGGTTTGCTCCTGCTGGGTTCATCATTGATGGCATATGGGGCCGTCGGGGGTCTCGCCAATTTCAACACAAACCTTCCTTCTTCGTTCCAAATTAAACGCCACAATTCTGGGCACCTGGGTCACGCTGCTACTGTTTTTACTGAGGGCATCACCGGAACTACCATTGTCACGCTTTTCGCCCACATTTTCCACTTTATTTCATTCTCATTGGTTTCTCTTGTGGTTGTAGAGTGGAACAGGACATGAGCGGGTCATGGTTCGATTTTGGTAATGGATGCTCCGCGTGTTTAGGTTTGGATAGATGGAAGATGAAGATGGTCGTGAGGTCAATGTATAAGGTGTGGAGATGATGGTCTGAGGTGAATGCAAATGAAGGAAGATTAATGGAGATGAATGTCTATGGTATCTGTATGAAGATGAGGGTGATGAACGGAGAAGAAAAAAAAACGGCCTTGGCAGGGTGTGTGGTTGGGAGTGATGAAATTTGAGGTTAGGCCGTGATATCTGGTGAATGAAGATTAAGATGATGGGTTGATGAAAAGGGAGGAATATAGCAGTGGGTCCCAACGGAGATGGAGGCCAGAGGTGTATGGTTGCTGATGGGTGCAAGTTTGCTGGCTGGGATAGATGATGATGGGTGGAGATAGGTGGTGGCCGTAAGTGCGGATATAGCTAAGGTGACTGGTGCATATGGATGTTTGGTAACAATAGATGGGTACGAATATTCACACAGCATCTATTTAACTTAACACATGCAAACTTAACACATGCAACGTAGCAGCAGTATAACAAAGATACATTCAAAGGCGACTAACCAAACTCAGTAAAACATGGAGCGGGTGACATTACTTACCTCTTGAAGCACAGTTCACTGTTTGCTAATCCCGTACGTCCGATGTCTTCTTCTTCCTAGTGGTTGGCCTGCCTTTTTCGATAAGGTGCTCCTCCCTCTGAATGTGGAGTGTTGTAGTGGTCTGTTGGTCGTTGGGAGTGACGGCGTAACGTGTTGCTGGCAACACCTCTCCCGAGCACTCCTCTAGCCGTTGGATGCTCCCTGCTGGAATGTTGTAAAGCGTTTTCAATGATGGATGAAGGCTTGCTGGATGAAGATAAGCGTGATGGAGCTGGAGTTGCTATGTGGATGGGGTTCGAGAGGAATATCAGCAGTGACGAAGCTGAAGCTTGTGTCTGGTTTTTCCGTGACAGTGGGTGAATATGGGTGGTGGAGAGTTACAGTGGTGCAACGGTGATGAAGGAGCTAGACGGTAGTATTGAGGATGGCAATGGCGGCTGAGGGGGCTTGGGATGATGACGGCTGTGACTCAAAAATGGGTTCCTGGTGGTCCCGTGGAGGTGCAACTCGGTGACTGATGAGTAAGTCGTGATTGAAGGATTGGCGTGAATGGATAATGATGTTGGTGGTGGAGTTCAGTTTGAATATGCCCCGGTGACTTTGCTGGAGATTCAGTTTCGTTCCGGTGAGGATGATGGAGGTTGGCTGTGAGGTCAAGATGCTGGATATGGTGATGATGATAAGTATGGTGAGTGATGGTATCGGGAAATGTAGTGGAGGTAGTGATTGAATGTCGAGTATGGGTTGGAAGCAATGGAGTTAGTGATTGTTGTGAGGATAGGGATGAGATGCTGGAGATGGTGGCTTGAGAGGGAGGGAAACAAAGGTTGGAGTCTCTGTTGTTTGACAGTGGAGGCGCTATAGGGATGTTGGTGACACTCACGGTGGCTGGTGGTGATGTTGGCCGTTCGGAGGTTAGATCGTGAGTTGTTTCTTGGGGCTCTTCGGTATTGACAGAGAATGGAGAGGGATGAGGATGATGGTGACACTCACGGTGGCTGGTGGTAAGGGTGATGGCCGAAAGGTAGGGATGAAAACCGTGAAGTTAAGATGTTGAAGATGGTGATGTGGGCCGTGAGGATATGAATATGGAAGTGAAGGTGGCCTTTGGGTGGCTGACCCGTGAGATGTTGGTGATGGGTGGTGGTCACGCGATGTTGGAGTTGAAGGTCATGGTGTTCAGTAATGTGGTCAATGCCTCTGCATGATGGTTGCAGGCAATGGAGTTTTTAGGTTGATGGCCATGGGAGTTGAAGATGAGTAGGAGATAAAGGTGAATGATGATGAGAAATGGAGCTAGTGGAATGGGGATGAAAATGATGGTGAGGCCCGTCATGTTGGAGATGAAAGTGATGATATTGGCTCTGTGTCAATATCCCCCATGTCCATTTGGTTACCTCTTCGTAGTATCCTGTCCCAGGCAGATGAATCTGGTTCAAAATGATCCCTCCTGAATTATTCAAATGGAAAAGGCCCATCCTGCACATGGACGTCCAACCACCACCTCATGCCGCATGTTCCAGAGGAAGCACATGGGAGAAGGAAGTGGTCTCGCCAGACTTTTAGAACATGGGCACCCGTGGCAAACAGAAGAGAAGGAGTCCGCCAAGAATATTCTCTGTTTCTCCTTTTTAAAATCGTGAAGCCCAATACCGTCGGCAGCTTTCACATGGCCACGTGGAGTGCTTGATCATGTGCTCCCAGCAATTCTGTGATGTGTTGGTGTGCTTCCCTTCCAGCCAGGCCTTGAATATGGAGCTGCCCACGTCGCTGCCACCATGCTTCCAGATTGCGTCTGCTTCCAGCCATGCATCTAACTTTTTTCTAAATTAAAAAAATCAAAAGTGAAAACCAGCCAAAACTATTCTTGCAGGAACCCATACTGCCAGTTGTTCTTCAGACGGTTAATGGTGGACAGTGGCAGCAGCTGAAGGTGGAAATCTTTGGTGGAAGGTTCAGACCATTTTAAAAATGCAGCCACCAACTTCTGGACGTTCGGTCAAAACAGAAAACGAACGTCCATTTATATTAAATGAACGAACGCTCAAACCAAACGCTCACGAGGTCAGGCCGAACGCAAACAGTAACAAAGAACGAACGTTCGCAATAGGCAGAGGACGAACGCTTGATAAAAGAGGACGAACGCTCGCAAGCTGAAATACCGGACGAACGGTTGAATAGTGAAAAGGACGAACATCGGGGAAGGACGAGCGACCACTGTTCGGACGAACGCTCTCAGCAACATTGGGGAAGGACGAGCGACCACTGTTCGGACGAACGTCCTCAGCAACAGTGGGAAAGGACGAGCGACCACTGTGCGGACGAACGACCATCCCCCTTTTTTTTATTTTATTTTTATTTTATTTTTTATTATTTTTTTTTATTTTTTTCTTTTTATATACACACCCATTTTTTTTATTTTTCCTTTTATGAGGATAAAACAAATAAAACAAATTATTTAGTCAATCCGGACGAAATTGAGTGTTGACAATATGTCCAAAATAAAAAGTTCAATTATTAGTAAAGTTAAGAGAAATAAGTTATATAAATGAGAAGGATGAACTTAGACGAAGATATGCATATGTTTTGTTTTGGTAAAGACATAACATACTTAAAATCTAAGGGGATCCTAGAAGGTCTTACCCCAATTTTTTTTTTATATATGCAAATTAGTATATAAATAAATTTTTTATTTTAATTTTAGAATCTTCTATGTATTTCACAATTCAAAATTTGTATACTTATTTTTATAAATATTTTTTTAAGATCCGTCATTTATTAGAATTAGAAAAAATATGCCAAGATAAATGTAGTAGACAAATATATCCCATCATAATAAAAAAAACACAAACACATGGTAAAATCGAAAAAGACATATAATCTAAATAAAAAGTAATTTTTCTGAAGGAGATATATATTACAAATATCCATAAACACTAAATTTTATAGTTGTAATGTAAACGGTAATAAATACAAAACACAAATATATATATATATATATATATATATATATATATATATATATATATATATATATATATATATATATATATATATATATATATATATATATATATATATATATATATATATATGATATGTATTTTGGGTTCTACTCTCTCCGTGTTCAAATATTGTGCTTTTAGTTTTATTTAGTATCGTAATTAAGCTTTTCTCATGAAGTATCACGTGAGTATAAGGTTTATTTTATTTGTATTATGAGACTAATCTTCAAGGACTTAATCAAGTCTAAAAAGTTGACTAATATATATATATCATAAAAAAAAGAACTTAAGACTTTTTCACTTGGTAATATACTATGAGTTATATAATTGAGAAAAATAGTTTTTATGACAATTTTTTATATGATTATTCAACATAATAAATTATGCAATGATATAATTGTAAATATGGTAAAAACATTTATATCATGTATTACTATAACAAGTGGGTATGATGACATTTTCATAATAAAGTAGAAGATTTTTTGTTCTTACATGGATCTTGAACGTGTAGAGGACATGTGGTGAGATCCTAACGAAAGTTTGATTCCTTTTAATGGAAAGGGCCTCCTATATATTGAGAGGGGAGAGATTCACCTGTAAAAAATTCTCTGATGCTTAAGTCAATAAGAGAGTTAAGATCTTTTAGAATAGAGTGAAAGTGATTGTTTATTAAGTGAATACTCATTGGAAAATACTAGTTGTATTTATAAAATCAACATGGTTTGTGGCCTATGTTCCTATTAAAATAGTATTTACCTGCAGGGTATAATAACAACATATAAATAATAACATAATGATTAATAATGACCAACATACCAAACAATCAAGATTTAGTTATAATATGTAGATATAGTCCAAATATGTATAGGTTGGGTTGCTCCACAATGAAAAGGCTTAAAGAGTCTTATTGGATCAAGCTTTTTAATATGCCTATTGAGTCGAGTAGGAACATAAGCACCCAAGTCTTGGTAGTTTGGTTTGGTTTACAAGATCAAATCAAACCTCAAGCCTACTTGTGTAGCTTGTAGATGGACAAACCATGTTTGCAAGTGGATTGGCCCTAAGGCTATGTTTGTAGGTGGATTGGTTCTAAGGCCAAATTTATTGAGTTTAGCCATTCAGGCAAAGCTTTATTCAATGTGCATTGGCTGTGGAGGCCAATCTTATTCAATTAAGATTGGTGTGGAGGTTAATCTTATTTGATTTGGTCATTGAGGCCGAGCTTTTCAAGCTTGGTCGTTGAGGCCAAGTTTGTTTAGTTTGGTTGTTCAAATGTTTTTATATGTGGATCGACCGTTGAGGCTGAGCTCTATCAGTATGGGTAGCTCATTAAGGCCAAGTTCATTCAGTGGCCAACTAAGCTTTTAGACGATGTTGGCCTTGAGGTTGAATTCCCTGGGTGGATCATCAAGCTAAGCTCCTTGGGTGGCTTATCAAGTTGATCTCTTATACAAGGTGGTGCTTCAACTAAGCTCCTTGAATGGCTAATCCAACCGAGATCTTTAGATGTGATGGCTGCTTGGCTGAGCTCTTTGATGGTTATTCAACCAACCTCTTTAAATGTGATGGCCTTTCAGATGAGCTCCTTGATGGCCATTCATCCGAGCTCTGTAGATGTCATTGTTGACCGAGCTCCTTGATGGCTATTCAGTTGAGCTCTTTAAATGATATGGTCTTTCGACCAAACTCCTTGATGGTCATTCAACAAGCTCTTTAAGTTGTTGTTTAGTCCCAACCAACTTGTGTTTCTAATTTTAGGCACTGTTTACTTGTGTTGTCGTCTTTAGGAAGTTCAGGCCGATTCCACTTTTACGTTGCTATCTTCCTTTGATGTTGCTCCTGACTTTAGGCACGATTATTTTTGT
This sequence comes from Vigna angularis, assembly GCF_016808095.1. NCBI lineage: Eukaryota > Viridiplantae > Streptophyta > Magnoliopsida > Fabales > Fabaceae > Vigna > Vigna angularis. The sequence goes on from NC_068977.1 coordinate 15,320,218, forward strand.
TGTTTTCAACTTTGGGCATATCATTATTTGATAATGTGTAGATTATGAATGTTAAATATAATTATTCTTAAACTGAGTTTTGAATATAGTTAAAATGCGTGAAGTTAGTTTTTTTTATAGTTTTTCCTTAGTTTATGGGTTTAATGAAAAATATATTTTGAGTTTGGATGATCAAGGTTGATTTGAAATGAAAAAACTTATGATATTTGAATTAATTATAGTTGTATTAATCATTTGTAATTTGTTTAAAAGTTGTATTGCTTAGAGTGTTTTTGAATAAATAGTATACTATTTACAAATAGTACATTATTTACAAAATTTAGAACACAATTTACCGAACTCTTTGTACATTATTCGACCAAGCTCTTTAAATGTGATGGCCTTTCAGATGAGCTCCTTGATGGCCATTCATCCGAGCTCTGTAGATGCCATTTCTTTTTGACCGATCTCTTTGATGGCTATTGAGTCAAGCTCTTTAAATGGTATGGCCTTTCGACCAAACTCCTTGATGGTCATCCGACTGAGCTCTTTAAGTTTTTGTTTAGTCCCAATCGACTTGAGTTGCTAATTTTAGGCACTGTTTATTTGTGTTGTCGTCTTTAGGAAGTTCAGGCCGATTTCAATTTTACGTTGCTATCTTTCTTTGATGTTGCTGCTGACTTTAGGCATGATCGTTTTCGTTGTTTTCAACTTCATGCATATCATTATTTGATGTTACCAACTTTGGGCATAACTTTCCTTGGTATTACCTTCTTACTACGTAACTTCCTTTGATGTTTGTTTACTTTGTTGCTTGTTTTGGCTTAGTTGGAGAAGACTTGTTGCTTTATTTGGATTTTTCCTTTTATCCTCCTTGTCACCCCTTCTAGTCTTCTCATGCTATTTTTGAGCAAGGGTAGCCAAGGTAAATATGAGAGGTTGGCCTTGATATTTGAGGTCAGGCTGGTTTGGAGATCTTTTTTTCGAGTTTGTTAGATTTTTCTTGTGCTGCTTGAGTTTTCTTCTTCATTTGAGCTTCTTTGCTTTCCTTATGTTGTCATTTCTTCTTAATGCACCCCTTTTTATGGCATGGCTTGGAGGTTTGCTCTAGCTTTTTTTTATGCATTTTATGTACTCGGGTTTTGACGCATCGAGTTACCTTTGTGTTTTTATACAAGTTAGTGGGCACATGTCATCTTCTTAATGGAGAGGATTTCTAGATTTGTACCTTGGGTGGAAAATATGGGATTTTTAGGGTTTTGTGTCCACAAACTTTAGAGAAACCTTGGCCTATAAATAGAGGTGTTTACCTTTATGCATTTTCAGTTTGAGTTTAGTAATGTTATGTTTCCAAATTATTTTTGTGCTATCATACATGTCTCCAAAGTCAAGGCTAGAGCATCAAATGTGGTCTATTCTAGCCATTTACATGAAAAATTGATATTATCGACAGATAAAATCCGTCGGTAATGCATAAAATCTGTCGATAAAACAAAATTACTGACGACTTACCGACGATTAAAAATATGTCGGTAAAAGTGTTGTCGTAAAATTTTACAGACAAATTTTTTATTCCGTCGGTAATTACGTAGGAAAAAGTCCATCGATAATTACCGACTCAAAAGTCCATCGGTAATTACCGACTGAAAAATCCATCGGTAATTACCAAAGAAAAATCTGTCGATAATTATCGATGGAAAAATTTGTCGCTAAATATCTCGATCTGGTTCATCTTTTTCCCTGCTCTCCCTCTCCCTCTCCTTCTTTCTTTCACTTTTACCAATCCATAATCTTTGCACGGTGATGAAAAACGTTGGTTTTGGTCTTTACAGTGGACAAAAGCATTTTTACCAATCCTTCTTCTTCTTTCTTTCATCTTGAAGCATTTTTTCCAGAATACAGTGGACAAAAGTGGGGTCCACGGTGGCAGTAGTGCTTGAAGCGTAAAAAGGGAAAAACAAAATCAGCGTTGCACGATGGTGGCAGCGGCTAAAGCGTGAAAAGGGAAGAAAAGAGGCATTGGACGGTGCTGACAGTGGTTGTATAGAAGAAGAAGATGGAGTGCAAGACCTCAATGACGTCGGTGGGTATGGAGGCAGCAGTGTGGCTAAAAGGAGATGAAGGTGCGTCAAAGCAACCGTGACTTGAGCTGAGATGGAGACGTAGGGGAATGCACGCTATGAGAGAGAGAGAGGGCAACGAAAATGAACACTGCGAGAGAGACGACGAAATAAATAATGCCTCTCGCGGACAAAGGGAAAAAATTAGTGGCAAAAATCCCACTCTTTTTACCAACATATTTTTTATCGATAAGTGAAGTAGGCATTACCAACGGATTTGTCGATCATAAAATGTTGTCGATAAGTGAAAAATGGGCGGGGAAATTTCCGCTCATTTTTTGTTCCATTAATGACAGATTTATCGACGAATTTTTTTGTTAGTAATTGTCATACGCATTACCGACGTATTTTCCCTTTGATAAAATTTCGTCAATATTTTTAAGCATTTTTGTAATCTTTAAAGTTTGTCCACCTCTTAAGAGGACTATCAAACACCTCTCATTAGTTTTGCACCAACCTCACCTTTATGGTATCGTCTTCATACTTTGGTTCATCTTAGCATGAGGATGAGTCTATTAATTTAGTGTATAAAATAAACTGAGTTATGATACAACTTAAATTAAATTTTAAAAGTGATTTTGCAAAAACTGATCTGGATTAATCATTATTTAAACTAAACTGGATCATGATTTAAATAAATTAAACTAAATTAAATTATTAGAAATTAATTTAATAATATGATTTTTTTGAATTATTAACAATTTGATAAACAATTCAAATATTGAGCATTCCTAATTCCAAATAATGTACTATTATATATTATCAACATGTGACTTTTAAAAATAGATAAAAAAAACATGTTATTTATCTATCCTAAAATAAATATTACAAATTAAAAATAATGAGTTGAAATTTTGGATAAACGAAAATAAAAATAAAAGTAATTTATAGAACAAGAACTAAACACATATGTTCAATTTTTACATGGATAAAAAAGCAATGAAAAAGATTTATAGTAATGAAAATCAAAACTAGTTAAATTTTCAAGGATCAGAAACACAGTTAAACATTTACTTTATTTTAAACTTAATTGAAAATACTTAAGGTGTACTATAAAATTACTAATAAAATACATAACATAAAACAAATTGAAATTAAAAAATATAATGGAAATAATTAATCCACAATTAAAAGAATTTCAATACATATAAAATTACAATATATTTGATCAATAAAAAGTTAAAAATTCACGTAAAGTATTATTAAAACATGGCTATATTTTTTATTTTTATATTTACTAATTATTTCAATATATAGTATAGTTCTATCAAAGCACTATTAAAAATTTATAATAGAACAAGTAACTTAATAAATTTTGATTATCAACTACACTTTTAAGTTTTAGCAATCCTTTTTGTTTTAGGCTATTATTTTCGCAAAACATAATCTATACCATGTAAATAAACTATATTCAAATCCTATATTTGAAAAATAAAAGCCAATATCCGTACTTAACAAATTATGGAAAAAAAGTATAGAAAAACATAACTTTAATTTATCCACACGTGATATTTTTTAGGCTTTGTGCACCTTGATTTTTTGAGCAATATAAAATTTTTCTTTCCAATTAAGCAAAGTATTGAACAGTCAAATAAGCAGTTATTTTAGACCACATGAAAGCACTTCCATATTTTCTGATTTCACGTAACAACAACATAGCACTCACAAAATTGGATTATACCACTTTAGTTTCCTGAATGCCACGTGGACCAATTCTTTTTGAGAATGTCGTTTTTGTTTAAGATTTTTTAGAATATCTTCTTATTGCCTTTCATTTTGTGCAGATTTTGAGTGATGACAATGAATAATGCTGCTAACATAGCCAATATTAATATTATGAATTTATTGTAAAACACATTCTCATACAATTGACAAGAAGGTCGAAAATACTAAAAAATTGTTAGTTGGTCAATGGTCAAAAAATATATGAAAAAAATCTTGATTGGGTATGTTTCCATTTTCTATAACTTTCTTAAACCGAATAATTTAATAAAGACAAATCAATTTTTACGAAAACAGATATATCAAAAGTGAGAAGAATGCACTTTTGAAAATAAAGCATTTGAATAACTACTTATAAAAAGATCCAAGTTTAAAGAAGTTTGGTGTGTGTAGAGATGTACATGATAAATATTTTTATAAAAAATTATTTAGTTATATAAATTAAATTTGATTTATTATATTCTTTTAAGGAATCAACTTACTAGTGCCAAAATATTAAAATAACATTTGATTTCTTTTAAACTTGAAAACAATAAATTTGCATCACTTTTTTTTTTTAACAATGGGATTACTTGGAACTTAAAACAGTGACATATTTTTGTAGAGTATTAAATTTGGATATTGTGAGATTTTTTTAATAGTATTAATACTATAAAAAAATAATCACATCGAGTTGAGAAACAAAAATATAAAATTAATTTACAGTCATTTAATATAACTATAAAAACAAACTTTATATACAAAGGATTAAGCTCAAAACTAGGCACAAGGATAGAATCTAAAACCTCCAAAGCTAAGACATAATTAATAAACATATAAACACTAAAGTTACTACGCCTCTCGGTCAACTCCACCTAAATCTTGCTTCACTATCACATCACTTTTTTCTGCTCATACCCACTAGATGATCATAGCCAAAATAGACGAACGAACAAGAACACCCAAGCAAGAGCAAACAAACAAGGTAAGCTAGTAATACAAAACTAATCATAGCATATCAATATTCCATACGTATATCATGTTTCACAATAAATATTTCAAACATCCTAATCATGTCATTAACCTAGACTTACATTGCTACACTCACAAGGTTAGTTTGTACTGCATCTTAGGCCATACTAGAAGCACCTAGACTAAGACCTCCTACTACTCTCACCACATGTATCACTCATCTCTAATCGAGAATGAATGATCATTAGAGTGTTAGGATAATCTCCAAGACTAAACTCCTTACATTCATACCGACAACACTTTGATACAACCATTAAGAATTTTCCTTAAAACTCTTACATACCTCATTGCCAATGGAACTCACTGTCAGAACTCCCATAAGCTCGCCCAACAAGCTACTCTTATTTGTCTAACCTCGCTGCATAATTCTGCAACATCAAAATTGCAAAATTAGCACTCCTAAACTCACATGACCTATCCTAAACACTTTTACCAACTTTTAACACTCCTATATTAGATTCTAAATTATCATGGACCTAACCAAATGTGTATAACCCAAATTAACCTAGTTTTCAACTATTTTAAAACTAGATTCCAACTTAAAAATAACTAAAATCTTACTTTAGAGACCTTAATTAAATTCCACAAGTTATAACTCGTTTTTTAGTAACTTAAGGACTCTAACAAGTCAGAAATGACTTAAAAACACACTTCAAGTCTTCTATTTTAGCACAAAACCTCTAATTCAAAACCTCACTAGTTTGAACCCCCAAAATGAACTCAAAAACCAACTAAAACACCACCAAAGTACTATACTACCTCTTTCTAGAACATATTTCAACCAATTCAGAACTCTAACAAATCTCAAATCACATCCAAAGAGACTCTAAGACTTAATTTTTTCTTTTTAACCCTTAACTCAAAAACCCTATATTTTTACCAAAAACACTTACAATTCAACCTAGTTCAATTATCTTCCACATTTAACCAAATTCAACACCACCAAACATCTCAACAACACTATTCATCCTACAATTAGAGTTTAACACAAAATCATTCATCGTCAACAATATCTACAAACTACACATCCTCCAATTGATCACTTACTCAACACATTAACTAACATTTCAAGCATAAACATGCAATATCTACAAACTACACACCCTAAATACTATCAATTCATACTTTATAAATTAACATAAAACAAGAAGTAGCTTATCTCAAAGAAAATTAGCACAACTCTAAGAACCCACAATAGCTGCTTTAAGCACAAGGAACTCTAGGAACGCCTACAAATCACTGAATTGTGATCGAAGTGAGTTCTTTAGAACCTCATATTAACAAAGAACCAAGAATAAAGTACAAATAACACATGCAAAGGGTTCCTAAGCATGATCATAGACAAAGAGTTAAAGAAAAAAGAAGTAGAAAAACTTACTTGCTCTAACCAAAAATTAATCAGTAGAGAATGAAAATTGTACTACCGTGATCTTCTAGGCACTTCCGGCTTGTCAAACAAATGATCAAGGAGTTAGAAATCTTAGAAAAAAGAGAAAAGGAACTCAGAGAAAGAGTTTTAGAGAGATGGTTAGTATTTTTAGATAATGAAATGATTTTAAGAACATCTATTTATATTATCGAATTATTTTAAAATTAAAATAATCAGTCTCATTATTTTAAAACATTTATCCACTCTAATACTCTATTTTCTAGATTCGATATTACAATGCATTAAATATTCATATGTTTTTTATTATTTATAATTATATTATCTATCTTGACTAGAATTATCTTGAAAAAAAATATTATTAACTTTTTCATATTGTATAACATTTTTTATTTTTTTATAAAAATCCGTAAAAACTGAATTTTCTATGAATTCTACAGAATTTAATGAAATATTTATAAAATATAAAAAATTCCAGAAATAAAACGAAAATATTTTTTAATAAAATTAAAAAAAATTAAGATGAATTCTTGAATAACATTGTATTTTAGTTACACAATATTATAAAAAAGTATATATTTTTTTTTAAGTACTCATTATTTTATTAAAATTTAATCTGAAATGAATTCATTCATTAATTTTTTATATGTATTCATTACTTTTTCATCACTTTTAATGAAAAAGAAAAAAAACAGGATAAAATTTTTAAAAAGAATTCTAAACTTAATTAAAACTAAGCTCGGTTGACATAAATGATAAAAAATTATGACGTTTATTTGAATCTTAAAATTGTTATTTTAAGTACAAATAAATCATGTTAAAGAAAACTAACTTCATTGTGAATATTTGGAATTCACAGCTGTATTAGTACTTATGATAATGAATAATACATATAAATGTCAAAAGATAAAAAGAAAATCCAAAAATTTCACTTGAATACAATACATTATAATATAATGTTAATATTCTCTTTCTGATATAATTTATTTTATATATTGGACATCATAAATTAAAGAAGAACTATTAAATAGTAGTTTTGATATAAATTATATAAAATTGAGTTAAATAATTTTTTATAAAACTTAGTTGATTTTATTATTTTTATCAATAATATTCTACACTGTCTAAATCAATGATATAATTCCAATTATCCGATCTAACTAACTGATGTGACAAGTATTTATTAAATTGTAATATCATTTTTTTTAATTTTTATCGACAATCTTAATTTTTTTAATTTTAAAAAATTCAGAGTTTTAGTTCGATAATCAATTTCATAAATTTAGTTCTTTTATTATTACATGTGTTAACATTTTTTATGATAATAAAAATATTATTATTATTATAAAGTTAAAATATTTTTATAATTCTGTATTAAATAATTTTTATTTATTTTGTAAATAATTTTACAATTAAAAATATTAAATTTAAAAATTGATTAAATTAAACAAATAATTAAATTTAAAAAAATCGTCACATGAAAAATAAAATTAATAAAATAAATATTTTAATTAAAAACAATATTTACTTAAAAAGTAAAATCAGAAAACAAAACTAGACGTCAAATTGAAGAATTCTCTTAGAAAAAGTATTTTAATTAATTAAATTTATTTCTATGATACCTTAAACATATTCCTTAGCTTTTAGAATTCAATTAGTTGAATGAAAATTAAGATTTTAATACTAAACCAAAAGGAACAAATCAAAATCACATCCTATGATTAAAGAAAATTAAAATTATAATTCAGTGCTAATTATTAGAAACTATTTGAAGTATAGTCAATGCTATCCTTTATAACAAACAGTTCTTAGTAGCTATTTGCGCCACCATTCCCAATAGGGTTTTAGGAAACCAAATTAATCTATACAATTAATTGAAAACATATTAAATTTGAATATCTTTTATTTCACTGAACTTTGATTGCATGTACTTATATTTAGCAGGCAAATTTGTAGTTCAGTTTTAATAATAAGATTTTCTAATTTATTTAAAATTATAATTCTAATAATAATTACACTATTTGTATTATAAATCCCGTCATTTTATATTCTTATTATAAAATATTTTACAATCATCACTTTTTTATTATACCGAAAAGGTAAAATTAACTTAAAGTAAATTATAAACATTGGTTTAATTAAGTGAACAATTTATATTAAAGTAAAACTAAATAAAAATAAGTAAATGATAATAAAGATATTTTAATAAAAGAATCCAACAAAAGTGAATCAAAATAATTCCAAATCAATGTTACCCACCAATCATTCTACCTTGATTTTGGTGGACACGTGTGGCAAGCTTATCTCAATGATGATTAAGTCACTTACCAGACATCGTGAAGAGCCTCGTTTCAAGGTCATAGATTTCCTACAAAACGACAAAATAGAAAGTGTGACTATGTGATTTCACAAGCCAATCTAGGGTTCCTTCCATGGTGTGCCAAAGTGACCATTTTCTCTCTCTAACTTTGGCCATCCACCACATTGCTTTCTCTCTCTTCAAATGGTCCCAACTTTGGAAAACTTTGAACCTTCATCCCCCTTTTCTGCCTTGGCCTAATCTCTTCACAAATTCCACACCCATAAAAGGCCTTCCACTCTTCAAACCCCAAATATTTCAATTCTCTCTCAAGGTTATATAGCTTGTGTCTTTTGTTCATTTTTCACTAAACCCACCCAACCTTACACCCAAAAACATTCTTTCTCTTTGCATATATTTTCTTTGTTAGTTAGTTGAATTAGGGTTATGGGAACCCCACAATCCAACAACTTGCCCCCAGGATTTAGGTTCCACCCTACAGATGAAGAGCTCATTCTTCACTACCTTAGGAAAAGGGTAGCCTCCATTCCTTTGCCAGTTTCTATCATTGCTGAGGTTGATATCTACAAGTGTGATCCATGGGAGCTACCAGGTTTGTCACCTTCTCTATCACTATACAACATGAGAAGTGACCAATTTTCATGGCTTAAATTTTTTCTTTTAATGGTAATGTTTGAGATTTTTTTATATCGACAATGTTAATATAGTTAGTATTTATTAATCAAAAATTTGAATCTATCATTTCTCTCATCTCTTTTATCACTTTTCCAAATAACTTTATATGGTAGAGCAGTGGAATGAATCGATCTCTCTTACTCTTTTTCTAACTTTACCACATGTCAAGTGTGTTATTTGTGATGGGAAAGATGGTTTTGGTTTGTTGAACAGCTAAGGCTGCGTTTGGGGAGAAAGAGTGGTACTTTTTCAGTCCGAGAGACCGGAAGTACCCAAATGGAGCTCGGCCAAACAGGGCAGCTGCTTCAGGGTATTGGAAGGCAACAGGCACTGATAAGAACATAGTTGCATCATTGGGTGGAGGAGTGAGAGAACATTTTGGTGTGAAGAAGGCTTTGGTGTTCTACAAAGGAAAACCCCCAAAGGGTGTCAAGACCAATTGGATCATGCATGAATATCGCCTTGTTGACACCAATAAACCTGTTAGGATCAAAGACACTTCCATGAGAGTGAGTTTTCCTATGTATTTTCATACTTTTAATATACATCAACTTTTGTTCAGCTCCCTCCTATTGTCATTCATAATTTTTTTTTTCTGAAATACCATTTCAGTTTAAGAAAGTATTACTTTCATAATCAATAAATTTTTACAAATTTTATATTTATTATATTTTTTTATAAATACAAAAATTATTTTTTTTATCAACTAATAAAATATTTCTAAAAGTGAATTGTTAAATGGTTTATCTAGTATAATTTTGTGTGTGTGTGTGTGTTAAAAAGTGAAACAATCATTTCTTCATCATGTAATAACTTATGCATGTTTCAGAATATAGATCCTGACCCTTCAAATGGAAGTTTGAATTTTATAATTTTTTAGATTAAAAACTGTGATTAAAAAGTACTAAATATGGTCAATCAAGATTTCTAATGAGTAAAGTACTTTATTTCATTTAATTTATAAAGGGTATTTTCTGCATAAAGGAAAAGAATATTTTCTACATGTATTCAGAGAAGAAAAGAGGATTTTCTACCAGTAATAGTAGATAAACACTTGTTTTTTTCAATAAAAACATATTCGGGACTTGTTATTTTTTCTCTCTCATATATATAGTCTATAAATATAATTCTTTTATCAGTAACTAATTAATTAACTAAATACTTTTTTTTTGTTAGTTGGATGACTGGGTTCTATGCCGGATATACAAGAAGTCGAAACACAGTCTAAGTTCAATCACAGAGGCAGCACAAACAGTGGAAATGAAAGAGCAAGAAGAAGCAGAAGATCGAGAAGAGCAAATGAAAGAAGGTTTTTCTTTTTCAGCAATCTCCAACACTGCAACACCTCTTCTCCCTCCTCCACAAGCCACACTCATATCTCAAAAATCTCTATCCTTCTCCAACCTCTTGGATGCAACAGACTTTTCCATGCTCAGCACCATCTTATCAGAGAACCATAACTCCAGTAATTACCCAAACACAACTGAACCATTGTTCAACTCTGAGAATCTGGATCATGAAATCCCCCAGAATTTCTACAACAACAACACTGATATTAACAATAGTACCTGTTTCATTCAGAAGAACCCTTCGGTGATTGCCCACATGGATGAGAACATGATGTACCCTCCAAAGAAACACCATAGTTCCTCTTGCAATTTTCCTAACACCACCCTCCAAAACCAGAACCCCCAACGGAACTTCATCTTCAAGCAGCCTCACATGAATCACCAGCTACTTCCGGGTCCCCAATATCTTCAATTTCAGTGATAAAACCAAAACAAAAAACAATATCATGCAAGTTACACAAAAAAAAAATAGGGGAGAAAATTTCAAAAACGGGGAAATATCTATTAGCACAGGGAAAGATAACAATAATGTTCCTTTACTTTCCTTTACTTTTTTGTTGTTTCTGAAATTATGGAGAAAAGGGTTTCATTTTATTCGAAGTATATTCGTCTGAGGAAGTCCTGGAATACTGAACATGTTCATGGAAAAAACCAGAGAATAGTTAGATACGGCTTGACAAGGAAAAAGTTTCACTATTGAACGGTTAAAAAAAAGTCCACCAATAACGTACAAAATGTTCATTTGTACGTGTTGGGTTGGCAAATTGGTTTTGATTATTATGTGTACTTTGTAGACTTTTTATTTGTATTGGTTGGATTGTGATATTATTATATTCTTTTTCCGATTAAATTTTCTTTTCGACTTGGGTTATCACCATTTGTCATTTTTGTAAATATTTTTTGTTTAAAGTTTATTATAAGCTAATAATTAAGATATGATATTTTTAACATTCTATAATATTATTTTTCTAATTAGATAATTTTACTCCTTAATAAATAAAAATAATTTATTTAGTAAAATAAATCGTTGAATAATTTATTTATTTTAAAATAATTAAAAACTTCATCTGTTTTATATAATTTTTTAATATTATTTTCATGAAACTATATATATATATATATATATATATATATATATATAAATTACTTTGTTATTTTTTAATTAATTACTCATAAAAATAATAAAATTTATTAAAATTATATATATATATATATATATATATATATATATATATATATATATATATATATATATATATATATATATTATTGCAATAAAAATACAACATGCATGTGCCTGTATGTCTTTTGGTTAGTTCAAGAGTACAAATTGGCAATCAAAGTCTAAAGTCAAACAAATAACCAAATATCTAAATGTTAGAAACGAGCAATATATAATATTAAAGAATATATGCCATATATATTTTTCAAATATAAAAAGGTTGCTGGTTGTGGTTGATTTAGTTATTATTGTATAAAAGTTGTTTAACTTTCGTTCGATAACTTTTCTTCTTCAAACTAAAGTAATATTAGTCTTCCGTTTTCGTATGATTAATTTTTTATATATTTAAATATATAAGTAGATAATATCTATATGTATATTTTCTCTATCTCGAAGTTATCAAATTAATACTAATTTATTAGGTAACTTCAGGATTATCAAGTTAGTAATTAAGAAAGTAGATAAAATTATATTAACTCGAGTCTTTTCCTAACTAATACAGAATTGTTTTTTAATATTTGACTTTTATGACGACTCTTAAAAGGTTAGTAACTATTATGCAATGCTTAAAAATAAGAATGAAAATCTATCCTAATGAATTTAATGTTGAAGAATGTTGTGAGTTTAATTGAAGAACAAATTGAAAACTTAGAAATAATTATGATGAAATAGGCTAACTTCACTACTTTTACAAGATAGATTCATCATCGGTTATCAATAGATTATTAATTGATTATTGTTTGGGTTTCAAATTAATTAAAGTACATTCTTAATTAATTTGAGGGCGATCTTACAATAATCAAAGTAGATTCTCGATCAAAAGCAGGACCTTCCTACACTATTTATAATGAATTCAACTAAAGTATGTTCTCAATCGAATCCTATTGTGTTTAATCATGTCTATTCTTAAATCTCCTAACCAAATTAAAAGCTAATTAATCAAAGTAAATTCTCAATTAATTATAGTTTAAATTCTTACCACCAATCAAAGTACATTATCAATTAGTAGCAAAAAACTGTTTAATCATATGAAAGTTCCTAAATTCAATCAAAATACATTCTCAATCAAACCTAGAAACCCTTGAACTCATATATGCATGTAGATTCAAACACCTTATGATGTAAAAATCATTACTTTTAATGTGATTGAGAAATGAAAAAACATAGAAGAAGGATAACTCAAATCAATAATATAAAGAAATAAATGCATTAATTCAACTTAACCTCAGAATCCATAATGAAATTACAGTGGAATAGTCCTATAAGCTTAGCCATCCATGAATGGAGTGAAATACATGGTAAAATAAAAGTGAGAGGAGTGAGGGATGATTGCTTCCAATGGAGGAGTTTGAGTGAGTGAATGAGTGATAATTTCTACCTCTCTTGGTTTCTATGGTAAAGGATGAGAACTCGCGGTGGTTTCGTTTGGTAGAGGGACGAATTTGGGAGGGGTTTGCAATCTGTGTATTCTCTTATAGTTTGGGTGGCTTGAGTTTCGAAGGAGGTGCTTGCGCTTTGCAAGGCGAACTCACGATCGTGATTAGGTCTTCTGGTTTTGAATCGCAAGTCTGAAATTTTGGCGAGTTAGGGCACGATTAGAGTACCTTTGATTTGAATTGCAGGTTTATTTGTGGTTGATTGGGTGATTCATGGTAGCAGTTTGGTTGTTTTGGTGGTGGAGAATGGTTAACCTGATGGTGGTGAAATGCGATGAGTCCCTGTAGATTTCTTTGGGTTCTGGTTTTTCTTTGTAGGAAATCATGGCTGCGTGAAAGGGGTTTCGCGATTTGGGGGTTCTCCCTCCTAGCTGCTGGTGATGCAATGGAGATTGGAAATGGAGGACCTCGTGAGGCGATTTGGTTGTGATGAAGATGGTTTGAAGGAATTCTGTGGTGTGTTGAACAACTTTTTAGTCGTCTCAAAGCCAACAAACCTAAATTCCCCACTAATGTAGGATAGGGACAACCTAGGGTATCAATCCAAGAACTTGGTACTTATTAAGTTTAGAATATTAAAATTATAGCCTATTTATTTATTTACTAAAAACTAGGTGGGGAAAAAGAAAAATTAATGAAATCTAGAAGAAAGAAGCTAATTATTATCGTAATGTATGATATCTATACTGAATGCAGAAAATATAACCTATACTAATGAACACTACTACTCATGCAATGCAATAACAAAACCTAAATCTATGAATCACTAAAATAAGCAAAAGAAATCAAAACTGAAATCTGAGAATGAATGCAAACAGAACATAAATGCATGAAACATATGATCAATTAATACACACTATCTATATACATGGTCTAAACAATAAAAGTTCAATGTAATGAATCTGAATCTTCATATAACAAAATTAATTAAAAGGAAACAAGGGATATCAATATTCAAACTAACCTAAGATCTACTCAATAGTGATACCAAAAATTCAAATGAAAACAAAACTAAGAACATTAGGTAAAAGCAAAATTCAGGGAAAATGTGCATTAGAATGGACAATAGAATCTAAAGACATTTTGAAAAGTTAAGCCCTCTTTGGGGTCTTTTTAGTTCATATTTCAAAACTTAAAGGGTATTTCTCATTCAATCCCCCAATTTTATGCAAATCTAACTCAGAATTATAGCTTTAACCAAAGACAACAACTAGTAACATAAAAAACTCAAAATTCGAAAAAGCGAATTAAATGGGATAGATTATAAATGCAAGAAACATAAAGGAAAAAATAAGAATCCAAAAGTAGTAGTGTTGGAAAATTAAAATGGCAGATGCAAGAAATGTAAATTGAATTGAAAGGACAATAAAAGAATTGTAAAATGGAACAAATCAAAATATAAACTTTGCATTAAAAACTAAATTCGAAATACAAGTGATACCAGAGTTCAAAGAATCCACAGTCTATCACCTAATGGAAGATGTAAGAACCCCAGTGAAGCAAAGAACAAGTTCTTCTACTCTAAGAAAACTTCAAATCTAAAACTAAATCAAGAGAATTTAAAACCGAATCTAAGTACACTGTCTGTCACCCAATGCATACGTTTACACTTTACAAGACTTCCCTTTATATAAGGAAATTCAGAAAACGAAAAAGAAAGAAAATAAAAGAAATAAGGTAAATGGGGAATGAATCACAAACTAACTCGGAAGCTTCACGATTGATCTTCAACTAACTATGCTTCATTCTTCAACCGTCAACCTTGAACCTTCATTCTGACCGATCAAAAATTCTAGGCGATCTCCCTCTTGGGCCGTGAATCTTCTAGTCTTCTTCCAAAATGGCCCATGGAACTCGTGTCAAAGCTTTGTCACAACACCTCTTCTTCTTTCTGCGTTGAAGAACCCTAACTCTAGGGGTTGAGAAAATTTGGGGAAAGAAGCCCTTTTGCACGAATTGAAGCACGAAGTATAGAGACTCCTTCAGCTTTGGGCAAATTGTATCCTAGCTGCTTGAAACACAGCATTTCATTAAGTCCAAAAGGAAATTGGTAGCTTCAACCCATGCAAGCGATTAGCCCATCTTTCAATGTAGTCCAATGGCTTAATTAAACTCCTTTCCAAACAACACCAAATGCTTCTTCAAATCAGTGTAGAGCCAACTTTGTTGACCCACTAGCAGCTTCAGCAACACATCGTTGTTCAACCCAAATCAGTTTTATTCCAGCCTAAAATTTCTACTCCCATTTATTTCCAAAGACTTGATCTACAAAAGAATTAGGAGTTAAACAACAGCAAAAAAAAATCTTATGACAACAAAAAAATTTTATTTTGACATTTAAAGTAAAGAGCAAAGTACTTATTTATTAAAAAAAATACTATTTATCTTCTAAAAACAAAAAATTAACACTATTTTTACAAAACTCTAAAATTAAAGAAAAATCTACAAACTATCCTAATTCTAGAAAATAAGAAGCTAAAAGAAACTAAAATCAACTTCTAAGACTAGAAAAAGAGGTAAATTTAAAGAGTTAACATGGTCAAGGAGAAGCTCCGAGACCGTGGTGATGCGATGAAGGTGTCACAATTTATGGTCTCATGTTGTAGATTGATGAACTTGATGAATGAATTGGGGTTGTTTCGAATTGATTTTGTGATTCTACGATTTGCAATTTAAGATGGACGAAGATCGTGAAGGTTTGTGAATTATTCATGGTGGCTTTGTGATTGTAGGTGGTCCATGGAGGTTCGCGAAGTTGGCGGCTAATGCACAAAATAAGAGAGGAGAAGATGATGGTGGTTCGACGAGACTGGTGGAGGTTAGGGTGCGCGTGATTCACGGTGTGAAAGTCTGGTGAGAGACTAATGTTTCTATGGCGGACCTACGGTGGCGCGTGGTGGCCTGAGAGAGGAGGAAGATAGGGTTTCAATTGATGGATGATGGGAGGTTGAAGATGTTGACATGGAAAGTCTAATGTGGCAAGGGTGATGAGTTGGCAGCATGTTGTTGGATGACACTTAGAGTTTAGGATTGCCACATGGCATGATCTGGTGGAGTCTGATTTAGGAAGGGTGTGTGTAGGGAAATTTCGGGGGTGTGTAGTAGTAAAGACTGTCTGTTTGGTCATCTATAAATTCTTTTCCAAAAATTCTGATTTTGGACCTATTTTGTATTTTGGAAATTTAAATTTACACTTTAAATGAATAAAACTTTAACTTCCACTACACAAATAAATATTTGAATATCCAAGAATAATTTATGCAACTACAAATCACTTTTTAAACCTTTTTAATTCCTAAACCTGATAAATATAATCGTGACAAATCTTATTCAAGTCAACCATTTAAGCACAATTATTCCAATAAAAATTTGAAATTAAATCTAAAATATGGGCATAAATATGCACTTATCAGTACGGTAAACATAATTTTGCTTCTTTTTAAACATTGATATTCATTCAATACAAAGCACCGATTCATTACACAGATTGAATTTAAATAATATTTTCCATAACAAATTTTCAAAGAACAAAATAAAAAAATGAATTTAAAATTAAGTCTTTTTTTTAAAGAAGTTGATTTAATTTATGAGAAAATTTTTATAAATGAACTCATGCCTAAATTAATTTCAATTTACTGAGAAATCATTTTAGTTCATTTTTTTTAAATATCTTCTCTCTTTCTCCTTCTATCTCTCATCCCTCTCTCTCCCCCTCTATCTCTTATCCCTCTCTCTCCCCCTCTATCAAAGTTGCTTTTAAACAAGTAATTTTTTATCATCATAAAAAAGGGGAGATTGTTACCAATGAGGAGCATTGGTACTTTGAAGATAAAAGATTTTGATGATGCTCCAAGAAATAAACTCGAAGAATCAAGTTATAATTGTTTTAAAAACACTTTCATAGTTTGCAAATGTATTAGGAAAGATTTCAACTTGTAAACACTTAGAAATCTCGTATCTTTAAGTTAGTTACGTATATAATTGATTATATGGTAGAATAATCGATTATCATGAGCCTTCTTGAAAAACCATTTTGCTCTGGAATAATCGATTATTACTACAAATAATCGATTATCACTGGTCCTGATGAGAACTGCACAAGTCCCTAGAATAATCAATTGTTCCTCAGAATAATCGATAATCACTTTTTGAAAAACCTTGTAACGGACTTAAATAATCAATTATCACTAACAATAATCGATTATCACTAGCAGTTGTAATCTGTCTTTTCACTTCAGACCAGTTGTCTATATATAGTTGTTTTTAAAACCCTTAGATGGTTAAATCTGAGCTTTTTGAGAATACAGTGTGATCTGAGGAAGTTCCAAAAAGCTAGTTCATTGCATTGCCTGGTCTCGTGAATAGGAGAAGCTCGCACTTTGTGGGTCAAAGGTCGGAGCGGTTCTCTTTGAGTTGGCAACGCTGCTGTTCTTCCAGTTTGTTGGTCGAAGGAAGATTGTTTCTGCACTGTTCCGGTTCGTTGGTCGAAGGGAGCACCCTTCTGGTTCGTTCGTCGAAGGAAGGTTTTATCTTACTGTTTCATTCACTCTATTGTAAATCTGTGAAACTGATTTTAGTGAAAACGTTAATCACTTTTTATAGTGATTAACAACTAGACGTAGAATCTTTTGATTCGAACCAGGATAAAAATTTTGTGTTGAATTTTTCTACTCCCTACACTCTTTATATTTTCCGCACATGAACTGTTCGATAAATTTTCTCTAAGAAAACTAATTTTATAAAAACGGACCATCTTAACTTAAGTTGTGACCGAACACGCTTTCCGCTTACTATATTCCGTTGCACGACTCTACGATATCGGTTGTCCCCATACCGACATATCATCTGTTGTAACTATTGATGAGTTTTACAAGACCTCAACCTAGAATGCTCAAGAAATGTGGGAGATGCTGAGAGTCACCCATGAAGGAACTAATGATGTTAGGAGAAAGTAGTAATAATTCAAAAATAGAAAAGGTTGCTAATCATCTTCCTAAAAGTAATTATAATTACTATGATTATAATTATAGTAATAAAATTAAAAATGTTCCTAAATATAATTATAATGTAGAAATAGATAGGCCAAGTTTCTCAACTAAGAAGGGAGGGGGGGGGGGGGGGGGGGGGGGGTTAAATTGGTTTCCCTTGTAAAAATATGTTCTTTAAAAAGCTTTTCAAAATCTTTTGATCTTGCTTGGAATACAATGAATAAAGAATGAATAACAATGCAAAAGTAAAGGGAATGAGTGATTCACACAATGATATATACTGGTTCGGCCAAGTCTACATCTAGTCTTCTTTCAATCAACCTTAGATTGAAAGGATTCCACTATATTGATTGAGTTCTTACAAGAAAGATACAAAGACAACCCTCTCAATGTAGTCTTCTCTCAACTCAAAATCAACTATAGCAAATACACCCAGAAAGAACAATCCTATTTATGTCAACCCTTAGAGATACCCCACTCTAAGTCACAAGAACTCCTTTAAGTCCTTCTTCCTGGCCAGCAACAACAGGGAACAACAATCATACTTGATTGCAAACAAAAACTGATCTGGTACAATACACCTTGATGTGCAGAAAGTGATCAACCAATGTAAGCTCTTCAATTTTTCAAAGAATCTTGATGAAAATATCCAAAAGTATGAATTCTTGATTCTTGAAAAGAGTAGGACGCTCCTGTAATAAATCTCAACAAACAATGTCAGATATTAAAGATATGATTCATTAAAGTTGTTGAAAACAGAAACAATGAAAAGTTTTAAAAGTAAAATATTTAGAGTAGAATTTGACTTTTGGCTCATACCTTTGGCCTTAGTTCTTTGTAAAACTAAAGAAAAAAGGGTCTATGACATCAATTCTCTAAACAACTGAGGTTATAACTTCCCTTCAAAATTCTAATAGTATAAAAACTCCTTCTACTGGGTGTAATATCAGAATCCTATCACAACAACAAGGTACTGAGACCATATAAACTTGTTCAGAATCTAAAAAATCTAACATAATCTCTCCATTAAAAATGTCAGGATCCTATGACATCCGTCATGTGAATAACTAAGGCCATAGATTCTTACTAATGTGTACTGAAGTGAAAAATTTAAATTTGTGCAAACGTAGCCCACCTTTAAGCTTTTGTTATTTTTTAACCGATATCAAAAGAGATATATGATTTCGGTTTTTTTATAACTGAGACCTGTGTGGTTCTTTCAAAGGATCCACTGTACTGACAAGAAATCAACAGTGGCAAGGTCATTGGTTTCACCCTCTCTTCAACCCCTTTATTCAGGAAAGCCCGTCTTGCTGTCAACAAATTATTTTCCTTCTGTCACTTCCAACTGGGTGGGAACAATTTGCCATATAGCACTTCTCATCTCAATTTTTCATATATGTTGCTGCATTTGATTTGTGTTGGTTATTGGTTACCCCTTTGTTGTAGTATTTTATTGTTTTTTTAGTCTGGAAATTTGTTGGTCTTGCTTGATTTGGTTCACTGTTGTGTAATGATTTGTTTTCTACTTGAAACTCAACTTTTGATTGGTTTTATATTCCTTCCCAACTGCAATGTACCTGAGCCCAAGTAAACTACCCTGGGTATCAGTAGTTTAGAGTCAAGCTGTGTTTGCATGCCTTTTATTTCTATATATATATATATAACCCTTTAAACTAGGAATAATTATTAAATCTGATGAGATGAGCTGCACTTCACCATGATAGCTCCACCTATGTTTAAAATAGAATAGTTTTTTTGCAGTGGAATTTTAATATGAAAAAATATAAGTATCAAATCTAGAAATTGATTAGAAGATTAATTTTAGATGGTTTCATTTGTTAGCCCTTTGTGTTAGGGATGATTTTGGTTAGGAATCGAATTGGTTTGATTTTTCAGTTTATATCAAAATATCCTAATCCTAAGCTTATCAATATTGAAAATCATTGAAAGGGGTGCATGCAGAAAGACCAACTCACCGTAATTCTGCATAATAGACCATTACCTCAAGGTTATCTAACCAGGTACATCTATTTCAACAAGAATGATATGTATACCTATCTTATGTTGATTTTGCTGTATTTTTTAACATGTAAATGAAGAACTTGTTGAACTATCTGGTTCTGGATACTTTACTGTATGATAGTTACTTGAAGTTTAGTTCTTAATTCCAAAGTGGATTATTGTCTTGCCCTGGTCCTGCATAATTAATTTTGCATGTATAACGATTACAATTTGGAAGAAACTTCTGAACTTTGAATTAGCAGGTGGATATAGGGGTACCTGGCAGGGCCGTGTTGTCTTCTTTTGTTCAATTATCCCATTATAGTTTCTCTTCTAGTATTTTTCCTGGACCAGAAGTCACGTTATACACGGAGCATATAGTAAAAGTTAAGGACTCTTAAATATCTATGTTGATTACAAAATTTACATTTACATTACATTCATATGATTATGTGCTTATACATCTCAAAAAAATAGGATAGCTGAGTGCAAGAATAGATATCTTGTTGAAATAACTTGCACTCCTTTAATTCATGGTGAGGGTTCTTAATATTTTGGGATGATATTGTTCTGACTGTACGTTATCTTATTTATTAATAGCATACTATCTTCTGTTTTCAATACCAAAATTTCTTATTATTTTATCTTCTCATGAACCTCTCTATCTCTTATCTCTTATTAAAGTTTTTGGATGTATATGTTTTGTTCATAATTTTAGTCATGTTTTTACAAATTATCTCCTAGATCACAGATGTATTTTTTTAGGATTTATTAAATCACATAAATGATATAAGTGTCTTTTTCTTTCTCTTACATTAATTATAAAATTACATTAATTATATTACTTAATATTTTTTACTTTTAATGTTAAGCTAAAACCAACACTTAAAAAATAAAATTTAAAATCTATCAAATATTTTTAACTAACTAAATAGACATGAAGTTTGCTTTCTGACATTTTCTTTTTCGGGTAAAATGTTTTAGACTTGCGTGATTGATATTAGGCTGTTTGATGTTTCTGTAATTAGTTCTATACTAAGGGTGTTGGTTCCTTATTTATTCCTCTTGCCAAGGTTAATTTGAATGTTTATCATTCATCAAGACCAAAAGTGGTTTTTATTTGGAGATGTACTTTTTCGTTGAAGCAGTGATTCCCAATAAGAAGGAATACCGGAAATGGTTCTGGTGACTAGCTTCTCAATTCATGGTTTTCCATTACACTCACATTTTCTTAGGTTCACTTCCCTTTGATTTCCGTTACTACTAGGATTTCATGATCTTCAATAACACTCATATTTTATTTCTTTCCCTTCCCCTTTGATGAAATTGGTTTTCTTTCTGACAAATAATGATGTATGGAATCAGATTGGCAAGAGTAGTTTTGGTTAGTTATCTACAATTATAGAAGGTAGTAGAATCCGGTTGAAGACATGGCAACAGGCTGCTATGGCAATGGGTTCGGCAGTGGGGGGCATTGTTGGACCCTCGAAGAGCAGATTTGATAGCGGCTCTTGGTGAGACTGGCCTATGTAGCAATGAGAGCTCGTGAAGTAAAATCTAAGTAACAGTAAGAATATATTTTCAGTAAATCCTAACTGGTTATATGTGCCCTAGTTCATCATATATTCGAATGCCGCGCTAAAAATACATGGGAACATTTTTTAATTATAAAGCAGATTTGATGAATTGTGCTAGTAGATTTATTTATACTTTAAATTTGTTGGCCAAGATGAATAAGACAATAGAAATTTGAATATTTGCAGAAATTGTCTATCTAAATCCATATATTCTATGACTTTGTCTTGGTTTCTTCTTTTGAGGAAAAGCAAAGCTCATCTATAACAATTAGACCAAACACATGCTCAAATGATTGATTTTGTGTAACTTTAACATGAATTCAAGTCAACTCTAACAAAATCGTCAAATTAGAATAACTTTTTCATTATGAACTTTTGTTAATTTGACATGACTCTTACCCAAATTACATCAATTTTCTAATTCAAAACCAAATTGTCTCATATTGGTAAAAAAAAGAATGAGATAATAGTGACCTCGTAAAAAACAACTTGGTGCCGGCAAGAATCACGGTTCATTTCATGCAACCTATGTAGCATTTTCGAAGTTCCAATAATGAATGTCACTATGTTTTTCATAAGACTAGGCATAAACTTCAAGCATACATGTATCATGCAATTTTTTTTACTTAACAGGAACTAAAACATATATATATATATATATATATATATATATATATATATATATATATATATATATATATATATATAAGAGGATTAAAATATTTAATTTTTAGATATGAAGACTAAAATGTAAAATATGTGTAAATATAAAAAATAAATAAGAAGGTAAAAACTTTTTTAATATATAATTTTGATTTCTTCATTTTATATTTTGTATAACAATGGATGGAAAGATGACTGTAGTATAATATGTGGTATTAATGTATATTGATTGTCGAATAACAACGATAAAAAATGTGTAAAATATAATAAAGAATAATCAGTGTCCAGCATTAACATTTTAATATTAATGTTACATGACATTATTGGATGTATTTTTTAGTTGAAGGATGTATTTTTGGTAATTGGAAAAGTATTCAAATTAGACGTGGACAACTAAAATCTCTCACAGACTAAGCGCAATCACGAGCCTTTAAACTTTTTATGAGATATTCTATCTTCTCATGTCTTCTAAAGTGTAATGTTATATGGGCATTTCAATTCTTTTAAAATAAAAATTTTCAGACTCATAAGAATTGATTTTTTTTTTTTTATGAAATTGTAGTAGGGGGCTTAAAATCCTGTACAAAAGATAATACAAACAAGTGCAACTCTTAAGATTAATTTTATTTTAATTTGATAATTGAATACAAATTGAAATTTATAAATTGGTTCAATTGATTAATGAATTTGTTAATCATTGAAACTTAGATCTAATTTTTAGAAAATTATGGATTTTGGATTGTTTGGTTGTTTTGAATTTTTCGACAGATATGTTGTAATCTTTCGAGTTTATATCTTGATACATAATTTTGTTTTTCAATTTATGTTGTGTTTTCCAATCTCATAACATTGCCGTGGACGTCAAAATAATACTAACAAATTATAGCAACTTTAATATTATTAAGATAGTACCTAACAAAATAGAAAGGGTAATTTTAATCCTAAGTCGTCTCCCACCGAATATGAAATTTATTTTTAAGAAATTAGTTTTTATAAAAATTATACAAAAGGGTTAGTATAATTAACAAATACAATAAAAAAGATAAAAATCAATAAAAGATTAAAAAAACAAAGTAACAAAAGATAGAAAAAAAAACAAATTTATAAAAAGACATAAAAGATAAAAAGAACGATAAAGAAAATAGGTTGATTTCACCGCTTTTCAAAACAATATTCATTGTTGGTTATGTAAAAATTATTTTTCAATTAATTATTGTCTTAGATTTTCAAATTAATCAATGTAAATTTCCAGTTAATTTATTGGCGTTCTCATTGTTAACCAAAGTACATTCTCAATTGAAAGCAAAAACTTTGTAGATTAATCGTAAATTTAACCAAAATACATTCTCAATTAAATATTCTTATGCCTAATAATGTCTATTCTTTCACCTCTTATATCAATTAAAAAACTAATTAATCAAAGTTAATTCTTGATTAATTCTTGTTAAAGTTTTCACCACTAATCAAAGTACATTCTTAATTATTTGCAGAAACACGTTCAATCATATGAAAGTTTCTAATTTTAATCAAAGTAAATTCTCAATCAAATATAAAAACCCTTGGACTCATATGATTGATATGTTATGTAGATTTAACACCATGCTAACTTGCTATAATGTAAAAAATCATTACTTTTACTTGATTACGTAGAAAAAGACAGATAAAAATAAATCACAACAAGAATATAAAAGAACAAACAAATTTATTCATCTAACCTTATAATTCAATTAAGAAATTACAGCAGAATCAACCCTAGAGGCTTAATACTTCATGAAATGTTAAAATAACATGAAAATAGATGAAGAAATGGTGGAGAACATGAGATAAGAGAGAGACCACGAAATTTGAACCCCCAAAGGGCTCTTAAACTCCCCTATAATGTGTTTCCTTAAGTCTCTTTATATAGAAATTGGATTGGGCTTTATTTCAGACTTTTTTGTTGTTATTATCTTCTTTATGATAATGTAATCTCCTCCAATTATCTTCTAAATTATCCAATATCTTCAAGATATATTTGTTGGAACAATCGGTACTGATTTTGCGCAGCGGAGTTAAAACAAATTCAATTATTAAGAGCGGAAAAACGTGTTCGGTCAATAAAATGGTTCCCTTAATTTTCTTGTAAAACTTTTATCGAACAGTTGATGTGCTAAAAGTTTAAAGAGGGTAGGAAAGAGAAAAATCACACAAATGATTTTTATCCTAGTTCGAATCAACAGATTCTACGTCCAGTTGTTAATTACTATAAAGAGCAATTAACTGTTTCACTAAAATCAGTTTAAAAATTACAATAAGATGAATAGAAATTAAGAACAAAAACCTTTCGTTCGACAAACAAATGGAAGAACCTTCCTTCGACAAACGAACCGGAAGAGATAACTCTGCCAACTTGAAGAGAATCGCTCCGACCTTTGACACACAAAGCACATGTTTCTCCTATTCACAAGACTTGACAAGAGTAAACACTATCACTTGAGAACTTCCTCAGACAAACTGTATTCTCAAATGGCATAGATTGTCCTCTAAAGGGTTTTGACAAAAGTATATATAGCCTACTGGTCTGAAACTGAAAAGACATATTACAACTGCCAGTGATAATCAATTATTGTAAGTGATAATCGATTATCTGCGAGACTTGGAACAGTTAGGATGTTAACTCTTTAAACGATTGGCTCCATTTCTTCACCTCCTTGCACCGTTCGGCTCGAGCCCTCACCACCTTCTGTCGTTCGACTCAATTCCTTACCGCCTTCCATCGTACGGCTTGAGCCCTTATTGCCTTCTGTCGTTCGGCTCAATTCCTTATCGCCTTCCATCGTTCGGCTTGAGCCCTTACCGCTTTCTGCCGTTCGGCTCGATTCTTCACAACTTTCCACCGTTCGGCTTGATTCCTCATAGCTTTCCATCGTTCGGCTTGATTCCTCATAGCTTTCCATCGTTCGGCTCGACCTCTTCTTCTCTCTCACCTTCCAACTCTTAACATTTTATTCTACAGGAATGCTTTTAAACTTAATACAAAAAGGGTCTTCATATTTTTCACTTTGTAACATCATCAAAATCATTATCTTCAAGACACCAATGCTACTCATTGGTAACAATATTTTCTTGTTATGGAGATATAAGAATATTTGAAAAGATATTTGCTAGATTAAAAAAGATTTGAGAAATATTATCTTTTGATATTTATTGATATAGATAAATAAGGTAATTATTTAACAATATCAAAAAAAATATCTTAAGATATATTTTCTCCAAATTATCTTTAATCATAAACATTTATCAATTATCAAAGCTCTTTTAGTAGAAAAAATATAGAAAACCGCAAGATCTAATTTTTGGTGCTTGTTCTCTCTTCTTGGCTTAGCCAAATTTCTTCACTTTTTCATGCTATACTTAGATTGATTTCTTGTGGTCTTGATTATTTGCTATTATTGGATTTATCTTTAAGGTTTCATGACACTTTACCCAATTTATTTTCATACCTGAATGAGCTTAACTTAGCTATAGTTGAACTAACACACCTCAAAATATCCAGAGAACATTTATGCATCTAAAAAGCTATTTTTAACATGCTTTTGTATCTCATGCTAGATAAACTCAATTATAACAAATCCTAATTAAAATATTTTATTAAAGTACAAAACCAATTAAGAATCCCATATGAAAGGTTAAATGAGGGCATAAATATGCACTCATCACACCCACACACTTATCCTTTTGCACTCTTGGGCAAAACTTAGTAATTTCAAAACATTATTCCAGATCAATATTCATATCAACAATAAACCAAAGGAAAAGAATTTCATTGGAAACTAATAAACTTTCTAAATCAAGTTGTCATGAATCATGCAAATGGGAAAACTTTATTTTAAACACATAAGTTAATCTTTTAAATTTACCAGGAAATCACGTATGAAATAGATCACTCAAGTTAAAATGTATATTCACTCACCGATGCTCTCTTAAGTGTTCAAGCTTGTGTTTGCACTCAAAATACTCATGTATGTAAAAACTACCATAACTTAGAAATATTATAATATTCACGTACTTTTGGAGAACATGCAATCAAAGATTATGAGAGATTTTCAAAGGTTGTAATGTGGCCAAGGCAAAGGTAGGAAAAATTTAGGATATAGAGGCTTAAAAAAATTTGGAAAGAAAGAATTAAGGAGCAAAGATCTTGGAAAACAAATATATTATTTTCTTTGTTCCCTTTTTGAGAAAACAATCATCCTTCTTTTTCTACATTTTGTTTCCCACTTTTACTTTTTCTTATCTCTTTTTTTTCTTTGATCATATTTTTTTATGAAACTTTTTTCTTCCTTTTGCCATTTTTATTATTTTGTGAGTGAGGTACTCACTCACACACTTTATTCATCACTCATTCCTAACACAATCCATTAGCTCCTTCTTTCATCATAAGATAAAGGATAATATGAAAATTTTCTTTTCAAGGTTTTGTAGTGGCTTAAAACAAGAAAAAGAAGTTTAAGCCTCAAAGGGGCTACCAATGGATTAATATCAGGGTGGACTTATTTGGCCAAGTAACTAAAAACAAGAAATGCCTTAATCTTATCAAATAATCCATATCTACCTAAGTTGCAAAGAAAAGAATCAAGCTAAATATTAGAGTATACACAAAACATGAGCAAGTCACTCAGGAAAAATAGGAATGGCAGATGGTGAACCATCCATCACAATTAGGCTCAAAACTCATAAGGCTAGATACTCTTTTACAAAAGATTCAACCAAGTAATTCTTAAATTAACTCAATTAATAACTTATAATTATGAATCAATTAGGCTAGCTTATAATCGATTCAATAACTCATTCAACATAAAACATGGCTACTATTTCAAGATTATGATAGTTCTCGTTACTAAATCAAATCCTAAAATCCAATATCAGTATGTTTTATTGAAAACAAGAAAATATTTTTGGGAGAATGTCTTATGAGACATACTGTGTAAAAGTTTCACCAAGTAGAAAGTTAATACTTTCATAATTTTCTCAAAAAGAAATCACAATTTTTTTATGGAAATAAAACAAAAATTGAAAAATAGAGAACAAAAAAAAACCTAATTAATATTCGTCTCCCCCACACTTATTTCAAAAATTTTCTTTGATGGACTTATTTTGGGAGGAGATAGAATTTTTTTTAGACTTTTGGCTCAATCTGGTCGTATGTCAAAGTTTATTCTCTTTAATTTGATAAAATATAGGTCACCTTGTACAATTTTAGTAATTTTTATTTTTAATAAAAACAAATATTTTAAAAATTCTAATAAATTGTTTTCTATTTATGCTAAATACACAAAATAAACATGCATGCAATTTAATTTTTTTTATCAACAATGATATCAAATGAATTTAAATCTAATATGTTTTCCTATTTCAACAACCTTTCTTCTTCTTTTTTCCGTAGCCAAGTCAAGAAATATCACTATTAAAAATTTATTTTCATTGTTGACATCAACAAACCTGATGTGTGGAGCATGTGGTTTCAACTCAACTCCAACATCATCAGGTGCATTAGGATGGTAAATAGGATCACCAATAACCCTCATAATCTCATCTTGTGAGAAAAAGTCTGTTGCTTCATCATTAACAAGTTCAACAACATCTTTAGTAAAATTTATATGTCCGTAAGTAGACATATCAACGTAATGTGATTCTATAGTTGGTTGTTGATTTGATCTTTGAATCTTAATGTGGCTCACATCAGTTATCCGATTCTGAAACCTCTTATCCATGTCTTCTCCATTTTCTTGAATTCAATATTATGCTCAACCATTATCTTCGAAAAAAAATTCTAACTCGGTCTCCCTAGCTTTGCCATTCATTAGTTGACTTAAATCATCAGACATTTGTATTACTCTAATAGCCAACTTTAGAAGTACATCTTTTATGTTGTGATGAAGTGCTCTAAACTTTATAGTATCAGGAAATCTCGGATAGAAGTGGATGGTGGAATTAACTCTTAGAAGTAATTGTAAAAATTTGTTGTTACTTGCATCCTCCATCATGTTGCATAACATTTTTTCATTTTCATACCACTCAAATACAATATTTTTCCATTGTTGCTTAGCTCGCATCCTTTCATCTATAACTTTCAATTCATTCATTAGTAACCCAACTTTCCTATAGGATGGTCCATATAGTTGTTGCTCATATTTCAAAAAAGATAATGTACAATATAAAACATTTATTTGACGTATAATTAACTAACTTATATCAGGTGCAGTAGTAGGTGTGACAGCTTGTTGCTGATAATTATATGAATCATATGGTTGTTAAGGATAATAATCATATTTCATTTGAAAATCATATTGTTCATTATTTTCATACCAAAAATTATTTTTCATTTTTTAAAGCGGTTTTTTGAAAATAAATAAGTTGAAAGTTTGTTGAGTAGACTTCTAGAAAAGAGAGGTGCATCTCAATGGACAACTTAAGTACTTTATCTTTCCTTAGCCAAAGTGTTCCTTAACTAGTTTGACAAATTTTCCAACAAAATTTTTCAAACAAAAATAATGAAAAAAAAAAACAAATTTACTAAATTAAAATAACTAAAGAAAATAAAATAAAATGAACAACAGAAAAAAAATAGAGAAAAAGAAAATGTCACTGATAAACAAAAGTAAAATAAAATAAGAAGCAAAATGATAAAAATTCTAACCGTGTTTCCCAACAACAGCGCCAAATTTGATAACGTTTTTGTTGATACGATCAAATTAATACCACTAAATTATAACAACTTCAGTATTGCTAAGATAGTAGCCAACAAAATAGAAATGGTAAATTCAACCCTGAGTCGTCCCCCAACGAACACATAATTGATTATTAAAAAATTAATTCTTATAAAAGCTATACAAAAGGGCTAGTAAAATTTAAACAAATACAATAAAGAAGAAAAAGATCAATAAAAGATTAAAAACCAAAATAACAAAAGGTAGAAAGAAATAAATATATAAAAAGATTTAAAAAAATAAAAACAATGATAAAGAAAATAAATTGATTTCACTACTTTTTCAAAATGAGATTCATCATTGGTTATGTAAAGATTATATTTCAATTAATTATTGTCTTATATTTTCAAATTCATCATTGGTTATGTAAAGATTATATTTCAATTAATTAGTGTCTTAGATTTTCAAATTAATCAATGTGAATTCTCAATTAATCAATGTGAATTCTCAATTAATTTGTTGACGTTCTCACTATTAACCAACATACATTCTCAATTAAAAGCAATAATTTTGTATTAATCCTAGTAAATTTAACCAAAATACATTCTCAATTAAATATTATTATGTCTAATCATGTCTATTCTTTTACCTCTTATATCAAGTAAAAATCTAATTAGCCAAAGTACATTCTTGATTAATTCTTGTTAAAGTTTTCACCATTATCAAAGTACATTCTCAATTATTAGCAAAAACTCATTCAATCACATGAAAGTTTCTAACTTTAATCAAAGTAAATTCTCAATTAAAAATAAAAACCCTTGGACTTATATGATTGATATGTTATATGTAGATTTAAGACCAAGCTAACTTGCTATAATGTAAAAAATCATTACTTTTACTTTATTAAGAAGAAAAAGACATAGATACAAATAAATCACAACAAGAATATCAAAGAACAAACAAATTTATTCATCTAACCTCGTAATTCAATTAAGAAATTATAGTATAATCAACCCTATAGGCTTAGCACTTCATGGAATGTTGAAATAACATTAAAATTGAAGAAAAGAGGGTGGAAAACATAAGATAAGAGAGAGAGCATGAAATTTGAACCCCCAAAGGGTTCTTAAGCTCCCCTAATGTATTTTCCTAAGTCTCTTTATATAGAAATTGGATTGGACTTTGTTTCAGGCTTTTCTGCTATTATAATTTTCTTTATGATAATGTAATTTCCTCTAATTATCTTCTAAATAATCCAATATCTTCAAGATATATTTGGTTGTTGTGGAGATCTAAAAATATTTGAAAAGATATTTGCTAGATTAAAAAGATTATTTGGCAAATATTATCTTTTGATATTTATTGATATAGTTAAACAAGGTAATTATTTAACAATATCAAATAAAATACCTTAAGTTATATTTTCTCCAAATTATATTTAACCATAGACATTTATAAATTATCAAAGCCCTTTTAGTAAAAAAAAATAGAGAAAACCGCAAGATCTAATTTTTGTTGCCCGTTCGCATAGCCAAATTTCTTCACTTTACCCAATTTATTTCTGCACCTCAATGAACTCAATTTAGCTGAAGTTGCATTAACACACCTCAAAATATCCAAATTACATTTATGCAATTAAAAAGATATTTTTAACATACTTTTGTATCTCATGCTAAATACACCCAATTATAACAAATTCTAATTGTCACATGTTTTTGAAAAATTACGAAGTAATTAGACCCATGTTTTTCTTGTATATTTTAGTTTTAATGATTCATATAGTCTCTATTTTTGGTGAGTTTTCTTAAATAGGTTCCTTACTTTTTTTTTGTCTCAATCGAGTTTTTATTTTTGAAAAAATTGAGCAATTAGGTACTTGCCATTATTTCGGTACTAACACCGTTAAAGAGGTGCAACATGTTACTTCTTGGTTTTTTATAATTTTTCAAATATTTTTTTAATTATTTTTATTTTTATGTTTTTTTAAAGAAATTGTCACATGTCAAGCTAACATTGTGTCACGTGCCACTAACAATTTCATGTGGCACTGTAGGGCCACATGTCATTGTATTTTTGTTCTCTATAATTTTATTTTGTTTCAATTTGGTTCCTGTATTTTTATTTTGTTTCAATTTGGTTCCTACATTAAATTATTAAAAGATTAATTAAATATAATTTTTTGCTCGAAAGGATTTCGAGAAAGTTGAGGCACGAATAGTTTTAGAAGATTTAACTAAATGAAATAACATTATGTATGTTTTCCAAATTCTTGTCTTTTCAATATATGTCTGCTAAGTGAATTTTTAGTGATGATGTATTTCAAGTCTTAATGTTTAACTTGAGAAACGTTTTATGAATTGTTGATGAAGTAGTGAAACTATTTTTGTGTAGATCACCTTTACAAAAATATTTATTATTGAAATGTTAGTTTTTATAGTATGCTCATTCATATTATTTAGGTTAAAATATTTCACTTGTTTAATTTTGTAGAAAAAAAATGAGTTTCTTTATTTTTATTTGTCTCAATTTAGTTTTTTTGTTTTGAAAACTTTAATGCAATTAAGTTATTTTCATTAATACTACATAAATAAAAATGTTTCATATGTTAATTAGTAATTTTTTATTTTTCTAACAAAAAATATTAAGTTGTATAAATTTTTTTGTAAAGATTTATATACAATTAAATTTTGTTTGAATTTGAAAAGAAACAAAATTGTGTAAGTTTTAAAATATTAGGACCAAATTGAAACAAAATAAAAATATAAAAACCAAATTGAGACAAATACAATGCACGTGGCACTGACAATGTCACGTCACATTGTCATTACCATGTGGCACAATGTCAACTTGACATGTGGCAAATTTTTTATTTAAAAAAAATAAAAAAATAAAAAAAATAATTAAAAAATGTTAAAAAATTCAAAAAAACCACGAGGTGACACGTGACACATCTTTAACAGTGTTATAATGGAACTAATGGGAAGGACCTAATTGGTCCAATTTTTCAAAATAGAGACCCAATTAAGACAAAAAAAAGTTAGGAATCTTTTTGAGAAAGGTCACCGAAAATAAGAATTATCTGAATGATTAAACCTATATTTTATCGATAAATTTGTTGATGTCTTCCAAAAGCCTCTTCATCATAGTTCCTTCTATAGGCACATTTTCAAGCTAGGAACCCCTTAATATAAAGAGGTGTCAATTTAGCTAATGGCTCATGGGTCAGTCTTAGCCCACTTTTGAATAAGCTTCCCTTTTAAAGGGATCTAAATGAGAGAACAAAAAAAAAGGTCTCAGCCCCCAAAACCTCATCTCAAGTAGGTTAAGATTAGAATTAAGGTGATCTTGACCTCACTAAAAAAATTGCAATTAATTCTTAAAAACAATACTTTGAGTCTGTGTTAAAGATCAAGTCAAGTCATCTCAGATCAAAAGCTAAGACAAGTAGCCTAGTCGAAGGTCAAGACAAGTCAACTCAGACCAAAGGTTTATACAGGCTGGCCCAAGACAAAGGTCGAGATGAGTTTGCCATCCAAAGGTCGAGACAATTCGTTTTAGGCAAAAAGACAAGACAGGTCAGTCTGGGCCGAAGGTTGAGAAGACTCGCCAAGACCAAAAGTCAAGACTGGCCAACTTGGATTGAAGCTCGAGACGGGTTGACATAGGTTGAGGCTCAAGATGAGATGGCCTAGGTTGAATGTCGAGACAGGTCTGTCAGGATTGAAGGTAGTGACAAGCTAACCTAGACCAAAGGTTGAGACATGCCAGCTCAGGTCAGAGGTCGAGACAAGCTAGCCCGAGCCATAATCAAAATTCGGCCAAAGTCAACCATGATTGAAATTTGGTCGAATTTGACAAAGTTGGAAATTTGGTTGAATGTAGTCAAGTCCTTCCTAACCGAAATTTGGCCTTAAAGACCAAAATTAAAATTTTTCTGAATTTAATCAATTTATTACTTATTGAAATTTAACTGAATTCAACCTTGTGTATTTTGTACCACAGAAATTTTGAGAACATTTTAGTTTTATATAGACTTTTTAAATATAAAACATTTTATCTCCTGTAAACTTTTTTAGCCCCAATTCACTTACGTATATAATTAAGACCTTAAAGACCTTGGAATGAGCCAAACTGATATCTTTATTAATATACCCAACTTTTTAGTTTTATTTTTTGGTTGCATGGTGTATATATTCTTGGCTATTACTGTATATATACTTGGATATTACTTCACGTCAACTGTGTAATAAAACATTTTACGTGTTGCTTCTTCCTTCTCTCCGTTATTTTTTCTTTATTAACCAACGGAATACTAAGATGAACCCAAACTAAAGAGCTTCACGAACAATAAGAAGCCTTTTTTGAAGAATGTGGTATAGAAAAGGGGCACAACTTGTGGAAAAATTACATTAGATGCCGAGAAAAGAGACAAAAGCGCGAGGATGAAAGGACAACTAGGGTTTGGAAAAACTAGAAGCATGGAAAATAATGACGCGGGAAGGAGAAGAAACTAATTTAGGAGAAATATTTGGCGATTACTGACCAAAATGTTATTGTAAAAATAAATAAAAAAATTAAGAACAGTTTTAGTGATAAATCGGTGAAATTCTTTATAAAATAATAAAAAAACTTTAAGTGCATGTTTAGTCCTAACCACTATTCAAGGATTTTAAAACTGCCGGAAAATAACCTCTTTCTAGAATATATTATTTTTGTAATAAAATATAATATTATTATCACAATAAATTTGAAAAAAGATATTACATTGATTCGTTTTAAAACAAATAAAAACAAATTAAAGTCACTAAAAAAGGGAAGAAAATTAAAATTATTCGCATATCGGATTAAAAAGTATATTGAACCATAATTTTTTCTTAAAATGATCATCTTTTTCTTTAAAAAAAAAATATGCAAGCAGTATCTTGGTGAAGTTGTTTTCTTTTACCAGTTTCATTGTAGAAAAAAAATATTAAATTTATATATTCTTTTTAAATATTTTCATAAAATACAAATTATTGCGAAAACATTAAACAGAATAATGTGATAATTTTATAATTTTAATGTAAACGGATAAAAAGAAAAATGAAGATAAACTCCCGGAGTTTTTATTTACAAAACCTTTTGACGTTATTAGATTTTAATTGTTTAAGAATAAAATTATAGTTCGAGAAGTAATAAAAAAAATATTGAGATATAAAATAATACTGGGTTATAAATATAAGTGTCAGACCTCGGAAAACGCACCCAAAATCCCTGCGCAGAATCATTTAAAATGCACTCAAAACCCTCTGCGCGGACGCCAGGTGTCAAACACCGAAGATTCTGAAATCAGATAGTGGAAGGCAGGTGTCGGCAGGAGAACGGACGCTCGTTTGAACGTGGGAAGGAAATGATGTTTTCTGAAATTGCCGTCCCACTCTCCTCTGCACGCACCCTCTTTCCCAAACTCTGATATTTTCTTTTCTCCTCCTTCTCACTAGAAACCATATCTTCTCTCTAAGGAAACTCACCCTTTTTCTCCTCCGATCAACATTCAAGCACCGTAGAAGCATCATCGGCGTCCTGAGCTTTATTTTAAACCGAACCAATTCAAGTTCTAAACTGGTAAGTTTCCTTGCCTCTTAGCCGTTCGTTCTCTAATACATGCAACTCAAGTTCTGGTTGCATGTTGTCTTCTTGTCTAAGCAAATTCAGGGTTTCTGTTATATGTTTTAGTTTAAAGAGTTGGGTGGACTTTGAGGGTAGCAGGAAGTATAGTCAGGCAAACCGCATTCTGAATTTAGTACGATCGTTCACACTAGAGGTAAGGGAAGCTTATTAATTTAATTCACATGCCTATGTATTTCCTAAACGTTCGTTGACTTGCTTTAACATGAACAATGATTATGCTATGTTATGATGCATGAAATGTATGGACATAGTATGATTTGGTGGTATGAGATATGGAATATGGATGTTTGGTATGAAAGTATGAATGTATGAAAATTTTATGTTGAGAACTGAATTTGAACAATATAAATTCTGATAAGAAATTTCCCCTAAGAGAGTGACGTTCGTTCCTGAACGGTCTTTAACCGTTCGGTCTTATAGTGGAATTGGTTAGTAGTGGATTCTTTCATTTGGGAAGAATTCTAGTGGAGGACGAGGGTCTACACTTCGAACTTCTGTGCTTGAGCGTTCGGCCAAGCATAGTTCGGTCTTGATATCCTGTTATGAATTATTTAGTATCCTTAAATAATACTTCAATAGTGTCTTGGCATAATTATCCATCTTCTTTCATATTCGTTAGTAGCACCTGGTTTTATACCAAGTGTTTGTCCTAAACAAGTGTTTAGTCTCACACCTAGCACTCGTTCTATCTCCTTAATCTAAATTAGTTATATGAGCGTTCGTTCAAGCCCTATAGGGTTCGCCCGCTATAGTGCCTAGTCTTTGACTGTCACTTAGAATTTTGATACTAAACTCAACTAAACTAAGTATTCACAAACGTTCGTTTTATCCAGACGAGAAAATTCTAAGTATTATTCTTCATGCCTTGAAATATTATTATTCAGTGATTTCTCTCTGAAGTCATCGTTCTTTGTCTGGTCTTTTAATGTTCAGATAGAGTCCTCAAGAGTCAGTTCCTCTAACTGGCTCAACGTTTAAATCGACGTTCGTCCCATTCGTCTCTTGGAATATATTATTACGCTCGTCATTTTTCTTAAAATCCGTTGTTAATTCTTGATCTAAATCCACTCTCACAGTTGAAGGTCTCTCGGTCTCGCTCTATGCGTTCGGCCCAGTTTAAATTCGGTTGAACGTTCGTTATTTGCAATCATCTTAAATTTTTGTACGAGGTGATTAAATTAGATATGTATTAGTGAAAGATGAAGGAAACGTGATATGGAAAAGTTGTGGTTTATGAACGAGCGTTCCGGGGAGGAACGACTCATGTTTGGATATTTGAATTGGTAAAGTATGACTGTGGGTATGCTAAGCTGGTTGTTCATCCTGATGTTCCGTGAGTACTCGTCTTCACGTAGAGGAGGGTAGGTCATGTGTGGGAACGACAGGAGGTCCCGTCCTTAGGGGTACTTTGGATGAGTAGGACTAACCTCGGGTGGCAGCTGTTGAGTGCATCCCAGTTACTACATCACCCGGGTGCACGAACGCCTGTAGCTACACAGATTTCATATAGTCCGGACAGTCAGTCTAGTAATAGGCTTCGTATGATATGTTTGATGAAATGAACTTTGTTTGTTGAATGGTTTGAAAAATATATGTTGATGTATGAAATTAAATTACATAAGCTTACCCTTCGTTTCTGTCGTGTCTTGTTTTGTACGTCCGTCTTGTCGTTGCAATGATCATCCGTGTGGATGTGAGCAGAAGCGGACGCGCTGTTGATAGATGCGCTGGAAGAAGAAAATTTGGAGGAAACGAATCTCGTAGAAGTTGAAGTCAAGGCCGAACAATAGGCCGTTCAGTTAATTTTATAGTTTAGTTAGAGTATAGTGGTCGTTCGATCACCATCCTTTTTGTTAAACTCGATCGTTCGGTAAATTTCTTTTGTAAACCGTTCAGTCAAACTTGTGTTGCTCTTGTAGTTTATATTGTAACTCTTTCTGTATGACCGTTCGGCCGAGACCGTACGTTCTCGTGTATGTAAGACTGATCTGTTATATTGTTAAATGTAAATATTCAATTATATGGTTTATTGCTGTATTTTTGGGATGTTACAATAAGTACTTCATGGAGAAGCATTTGAAAATCCTATATGATTTTTTATATGTTTCCCAATTATTAAAAAAATTATGTAATTATTTTTATATAAATTGTAAGTTATTTTCTTAAACTTTCTTTTGAATTGATTGAAATGAGTTACAAAGAGTGAATGCAAATATTTTAAAGTATATTAATATAAAATAAGAATAGTAATATATTGACAACCAAATACCCCTATATAACTCCTTGATAACCCCTTACTGAATTAGTCAAATGTTAATGTTTAATTCAAATATTACTGTTATTGTAATATTATAAAAGCCTTTTGAATTGATTATAAATGGAAAATGGTGGTTAAACCATCTGTTTTCTCATATAAATTTCTAAAACTAGTTAAATATTTTTTTCTAGAAATAAAATCTTTTGACATCTAAGAAATTATATGTTACAACTTGTTTTCAAGAGTAATATAGTTATTATAATAAAAAGTAAATTTATAATTATAAAAGAAATATAAAAAAGAGGGGAGAAAATAAGTATTTGTTGGTATATTTCGCACTCAATTAAAAAAAATGAAGAAGTATCTTTTATTTATAAAATTATTGACCATCCTTGGGTGGACCAGAACTTTTTTTTTCTCCGAAATTTGCGTTTATATGTCTCAATTTGAAGGGACCACCTTCATCACCGGCACACATTACATTCACAAGACAAACATCAACCCTAACTTCTTTATATTCAAACTTCAAAACATATTTTTATGTGTTAAAGTAAAAGGATTTATTAAAAAAATAATAAATATAGCTTACTAATACAAGTTTCTGACTATTTTCTCCCTCTCTATTCATATATATTTTTTAAATTGTTTTCTTTTGTAATATCACAAATACTTTTTCTTAAAATATCCTTAAAATTAATTGTTATCTGTTATAAAAAAATAATAATTTTGTAATGCATGCCACAAGTGCTTACATATAGTAATTCATTCTATTATTTTAGTATGACAGAGATAATTTTAGAAGAACAGTATAAATTTCTTACCACTTTATTGTTTTTTAACTATTTTTCACTAACTTTTTTCAGTTATATAAATCATTTGAAAGAGCATTATATAAGGAAATATTAATTAGGGAGGTTTGATTATTATGTTAATATAAATGAATTATATATTTCATTAGTTACATTTCAAATGTTCTCTTTTTATTTGATATTTTAAAATATTCAAAATAACATTAATTTTTAAATATATATTTTCATATATTTCTATATATATATATATATAATTTATAAAATGAGTAAAATTTATTACATTTCTTAATTTCAATCCTTATACTATGAAAGAACCTAGAAAATAGAGTATTAAAGTAGATAGATGTTTTAAAATAATGAGACCGAGTATTTTATTTTAAAATAAATCGATAATATAAATAGAATTTTTTAAACTCTTTTCATTACTTAAAACACAAACTATCTCTCTAAAATTGTTCCTCCTAGTTCTCTCCCACTTCTCTCTAAGATATTTGATTCATCGATCATCTGTTTGATGATCAAAAAGTTCTTAGGAGATCACGACTGAGTAATCTTCACTCTCTACTAATCAGTTCTTGGTTCAAAGCAAATAAGTTTCTACCCCTTTTTCAATTAATTATCAGGTGTTGATCATGCTAAGGAAACCTCTTTCACATGTACCAATTGTGTTCCTTTCTTGATTCTTTGTCAATTGATGGTCCTAAGGACTCTTTCCTATCATAATCTGGTGATTTATAAGTGTTTAAAGAATTCCTTGTGTGGGAAGAAAATGGAGTACATTCTTAGAGCTGTGGTAGCTTTCTTTTAAGATAAAGGAAGTTAGTCTTTTTCTTTAGATTATGGTTATTATGTATGTTTAGCAATTTCATGAATGATGAATTGATTTTAATTGTGATTTACAATATTGATTTTAATTGGTTCATTTAAATGAGTGTATTTGATTATTTGTATGAGTGATTTTGGTATTATGTGACTTTGATATACTTACTATCATGAGTACTATGTCTTACAATTGTATATATGTTTGAAATGGAGGTTTTAATACGTGAGTTTGTAAGATAATGGTTGAAGAAGGAAATATGATATTTTAGGTTTGTCTTGATGTTTTAATAAACATGTTTAGAGGTTAAGTTGAATTAAAAAGTTATTATGAAGTTGTTAATGGTTAGTAGGTTGTTTCTATGGCATTCTAGCTTATTTTGTAGGTTATAACTAGTGAAAACTTGAAATAGGAAGGCTATGAGGAAATGAAGGTTTAAGAGTGTGTTATTATGACTTATTCATGTTGTTACTTTGCATAATTTGGGGTTGGAAGGTGTAGAATGGAGTTTGGGTATGCTTAAAGTGGTTAAATTGGGTTTGAGGTAGTTAATTTGAGCTAGAAATGTGTTTTCCAATGTTTCTTAGTGCTTAGGAGGTGTTAGGATGAATTAAACATGTGTAGAGAATGTCTAAGGTCAAATTTGAAGTGTAATAAGTTCTAGTGTCACATTGAGTGCCCTCTTAGCGTTCTTTCTACGCAAGCTTTGGGCCTAAGTGCCCTTGAGTGCCTTTTTTACCCAAGCTTTTGCCCTTAGAGTCCCCTTAGTGCACATTTAGCACCCTTTTTGCTCAAGCTTTGGGCCTAAGCGCCCCTGGCGCGCCCTTTTCCAGTGAGTTTAGCGCCTAGGTGTCCCATTCCAAGCGTTGGGCGCCATTTTGTAGGTTTTTAGTTTCCCAGTTTCTAGGTTGTTCTATGATCTTTAATGCACTAGTTTGGATACTGTGATGAATGTGTAATGGTCTTATGTGAGTTTCTGATGCGTTAAATGAAGTTATATATATTTATGAATGAAAAGTGGTGTAAAAGAGTTCCAAGGAGAAAATTCTTGTTGGTGATTTCAAGTATTGTTAGTATGAATGCAGGGAGCTTAATCTTGGGGATTATCTCGCAACTCTAAATACTCACTCATTCTCATTTAGAGAAGATTGATACATGTGTTGAGAGTAGTAGGATCTCTTAGTCTAAGTGCTTCTAGTATGGCCTAAGACGCGGTATAGAGTAACCTTGTGAGTGTGGTAGGGTGAAACCCATTGACAATGACTTTGGAAAGCAGTAGAGGCCACCACAAGTGCACAACTCACCATAGCTCGACATTCATACTAAATCCAAATAGTCCAGTCTAGGTCTTGGCATGTTTAAGATGTTTGGATTGTAATATGTGAATCATGTTTCATGCGTGAGATGTTAATATAATATATTAATTCTTTTTGTATCACTAGCTTACCCTTTTTGTTTATGCATTGTTGGTATGTTCTTGTGCTTCTTTCCTGGCTATGATCGTTGAGTAGGTGTGAGAAGAGGGTGATAAGGTGACTTTAGAGCAAGCTTTGGAGGGAGGATCAACAGACTTATAGTTTTTTTTTAAAACTAGTAAATGTATATAGTTTTGTTGTAGTTAGTTGTATATAAAGTTTGTTTTGTGGTTATGTTAGATGACGATAGTTTAATGTACATAGATAACTTTATATTTATGTCTGTTAATTGATCTATTTTATTGATTTTGTGATACTTCATTTATAGTTTAATGCTATATTTTTTGGATGTTACATGTTACAATAAAACAAAGTAGTTGATAACTTTACACAAAAGTTAGTGTAAAAATATTTTTGATGAGATTTGTTTAATTTTTTTTGTATGTTTTTATTTTTTGTTTAATAAAAGAACATAGTTCTCTGTAGACTCATAACAAATTAAAATACTGAGTTTCTCTATATATAATAGACAATTTCTAAAAATACTTATGATATATTTGTCTATGTAAAAATGAAATCATAGAAAAAAAACACATTTTTTATCCTCACTTGTTTTTTAAACAAAAATAAATTATAGTTTAAATTTTAGTCATTATATTTTAAAAATAATGGTTTAATCCTTGTAGTTTTCAAACATGATGAGTTTAGTCCCTAATCAAGTCATAAAGAATCATAGAGTTATAAATAAAGTTAGCAAATTTTAATACAAGAACCAAACTACAAATTTTAATATAGGCCGATTAAAATATGTTAAACCAAAACATGAATTATTTGAAACAAATGTCTTACAACTTAGTAAGATGTGTCACAATTAAATTTTATTTGTTATAATGAATAAATGTAGTCTTTTTATATTTTATGTGATTTAGATTGGAACTTTAATTTTATAAATCATTTGACATATTTTAAGTCAAATACTAATTTAAAACATTGTTTAATATTTAAAATTAATTTGATTGGTTAAATAAAATAATATTTATTCATTTTAAAGATTAAGAAATAAAATATATAAATAAACTAATTCGAATGTTTTATCAAATTTAAAAACTGTATTTAACCTTTATTGATTTTGATGTTAAATTATCAAATCTAAAATAAAAACAGAACATATTTATTATTTGTTATTTCCTTAAACCAAATTTACGTTAGATATAAAATATTAAACAAATAATTGAATGTGTGAAAAATCCATAGTTGCTATCATTTAATTAGTGAGATACTGTTAAATTTTTAGAACACTTGCTAAATATCTAAAACAAATGTTTTTTAAAATTTTATATTAAAAGATTTAACTTTTCTATTATATTCATCTAATATTGATAAGTTTTTGTTATTAATACAAAATATTCACGTACTTTATTAATTTAAATTGAATTTTTTTGTTAATCATCTTTAATAAAATCTCCTCATCACCAACGTTGAATCCAATAATGTAACATTGATAGTTGATTTCTTATTAATGAGTAAAATTTATTATTTTATCCCTTGAAATGATTTACTAGCCAATCCCACGTTATAAATTCAAACCTCTTTTATCATTACTTTTTTTTTTCCATTGTGACTAATAAAAAACACCCCAAGACCACACTATTAATTAAAGTTTCTCATTCTCAATTTCATAGATTGAACCAAGTTTCATAGTTCCTTTTTGGAGCAATTATCAGTGTGATACAAATGCCTTTATTGTTACTTTATCATCATTGTAAATGGGAAATGAAAAGTGCAATTAATCATTCATGTAAAACAGAAAAAAGGAGTGAAATTAATTGATTTTTGTAATGTTATACAAATTTGTATAATTGAGTAAAGAGTAATCTTTACTTCACATCTTTCAAGATTTGTGGTGCTAATTGCTACACATTGCAAGTGAAGTTATTAGAAAGGCAATACCGTTTATAACAAAAACTTTAACCAAAAATAAATACATAGACACTTTCATTTCAAATCACAACTTTTATTTTTCCCATTTGTTATGTTCTTTCTTCTTTGATAATATACCACATTTTGTGACTATGATACATAATTTTCCTTTGTTATCCATGAGGAATTAGTTAAAACAAGTTAATCAAATTTTTAATGTGCAAAACAGAATGCTAAATAAAGTGAACCATCATGAGATAGATGGCTAGCCAACTTTTCTTCTTTATGTTTCGTCATTAAAATTGAAAGTTCTTCTATTTAGATGATGAAAAACATAAATGTGAATAAAAAAAATAGTTAAATATGATTTATTTTCATGAAAAATTAGATTTTATTTTTATCTTAATTTTGATATATTTTAAAAATAAATTAATATAATTCTCTTAATTTAATTGTATTAATTTTTTTATTTAATCGGTGTTTTAGACTGATTTTTAAATTATTTATATTATATATTGATGTTTAAATGTCAATTTGAAATATTATTTAATATTTTTATTCACTTTTAAAATTTGAAAATAAAATATATTAAAATTTAAAATATAAACAAATTTTAATTTTATATATAAGTTTAAGGATTACATATGGAAAAAAAAAAAACTCCAATTTTCATTCTTATGATAATTTTTTAGTTACTCAATTTTAATAATTTATAAAATAGTATTAATATGTTCTATCATAATTTGTAGCATGTATTCATGAAAAAGGGTGATTGATTCATCTAAGAATTCAGTCTAATTGGTTCCTCTAATAAAGAAATATTAAATTATATTGATAATCTAACAGTGAGAGTGTGTATAGTGAAAGAATGAAACAACCCTTCCTTTTGTACTTTGTTGTTTCTAAACTTCCTTCTTATACTCATTCCATTATACTGTGCAGTACCTTCTTCTCTTTCTGGGAGTGGTGAGCAGAGTGAGAAGCCAAAGTGGAAGAGGAGAAAAGGGTTTGTGTTGTGAGTGATGAGAGTGTAAGATAAAATTCAGAAGGGGATACAGCCACAGCACATGGAAGAAGCAGAAAAGGAGTTAGAGAGAAGGAGCAAGTTTCTGAGCAGTTTGATACAGAAGAAGAAGTCCATAGAGCAGCATGAGGATCTCAAGGTTCATGTCAGAGCTTGTGACATGCCTCTCCCTTTGCAGAACCACGCCTTCCATTATGCACGTCTCCACTTGGAATCTCTGCTACCTGGCACCAAACTTGACAGCAAACTCCTTGCACTTTCCCTTAAAAAGGTTACATATATATTTAAATAACTCTTTCTTTTTCTTGTATCTTCTGGGAAAATTTTCAAAAACCTGTTTTTG
Source organism: Vigna angularis (assembly GCF_016808095.1). Classification (NCBI taxonomy): domain Eukaryota; kingdom Viridiplantae; phylum Streptophyta; class Magnoliopsida; order Fabales; family Fabaceae; genus Vigna; species Vigna angularis. The sequence continues at coordinate 15,363,618 of NC_068977.1, forward strand.
GGGTCTGATCTTTGACCCATGATGCAAAGTTGCAATAGAGTCTGACTTGGAAGCTTTTGGAAAAATGGTGTTATTGGTTCTAAATGTCTTGGCTGAGTAAAATTAGTGACTTTTTGTGACTGAATATTTAATAGAGCAGAACTTAGGTGTGATTCCTTCTTTACTTTAAGTACTCTTCTGTAATATACACCTTTTGTAATGGACATTACTGAGGGAAAATTCTACCTCTGATTTGAGAATCACACCAAAAAATTTGATGACCTATACATATTTGTTTTCTCTTATTTAATATTGACTCTTTGATTTGCCTAGCTCTTGTTATTGTTTAGAAATGAATAATGATGTTACATAATTAAGTATATAGCCAAATTTCTATGCAGATTTTGATTTTGGGTGTTGGTATTAGGTTAATTGGGTTACATCAATGGAATATGCATAGTGGATTTCTGCTTCAGTCAGCTTATTGAAACTAACCTTTTTCTTTTTCTTTTTCTTTGCCTTCTACGTGGTAATTTTTGTTGTGTGTGTATGTTGGTTTCTCATCCTTGCCAATGGTATCTTGAAAGCACACATGGTTTGGTAATCTTTTTCTTGTGTTTTATTCAGTATGCTGAAAGAGTGGGTTTTGAATACTTGTAGTGTTGGAGGGATATTTTTTTCTAATTGTTAACTGATTATTGAACTCTGTATTTTGATCCTACAGTCTGCATATTCTTTCTGGCTTTCTGTTCTATTTTTGACCTTAAATAACTTTCCAAATCATTATCTACAAATCTCTGAACTTTATTTATGCTTCGCAGTTATTATGGTGGTTCCATTAAGTTTTCTGTTGCTTTTATCTCACTTTCCTTCTCAAATGCACCAAAGCCACACATTCTGAGCTTGCAAAAGCCCTTAATTTAATCTGGTGCTCATAATTCACCAATACTAGGAATTTCAGTTCCATTTGCCCTCTGAATCTTTTTCTTTTTATTATAATTTGAAGTCTTGTAGCGGGGTATTTTGATAAATAATGTGGTACGATTTCAGATCTGATGCCATTTTCTGAAAACCTTTACTATTTCCTTTATCTCTTATTAGTGTTCCTGCTCTACAATCCCGAGTTATAAAAAGTAGTAAAAGTTAAGAAAAGAATAGAACTCAAACCAAATAGGCCTTACCTTGTTTGCAGTATAGGACTTGAGCTAAAACGATTTTTCTCTTTTCTTCTTATCCCAAAATGTTTTTCCACTTCTTACTTGTAAAGGGTACATGGTAACATAGCTGATCAATTATGTAAATGTCTTAAACATGGGTTGAATATTCTCTCAGTCGTTTTGTTAATGATATCAAACAAGTACACATGTGTAAAGGGTGAACCAATGGATAAGGCTCCTACCAAATGGGGTTTGGGGAGAGTAGGTATGTCCTCTTTTAGTATATTAAATTAGAGGTTTCAGATCTGATGAAGATCCTAAAATTATTGGTTTTCTTTGGGAAATTAAGCAATTTATAAATGGAATTTTGTCATTGAAAGGTTTTATTATTCAATAACAAGTTACGGGACTTGAGTCCCATAGTAGATGTACAAGATTCTGTGGGATTTATAAGGCCTTTGCCTCTCCAACTACGACAACTAACTTTTGTGGTGTGATTCTTCTTTATGTCATCGCGGGATAATTGTGCAACCTGCAACGCTATCTTCCTAATCTATTGTTCTACCAAGAATCCAATTGGTGACCGTGGTTCTGATGCCAATTGTTACAGCAAATACTTATTACTTGGTCAAAGTTATACTTGATAGTCAAAACACAACTCTTTATGTTTAAGACAATACCAGTCCAAGTGTCATGATTTGATTGTGACTTTACTAACCTGAAATGGAACCATTGATATATCCTACAACAATATCTTCTAGCTTGCAATGTTTGTGTAAGGCTAATAAAAGGACTACATAGAAGGTCCAATGTTAGGATCTAGTATCGTATTCATAAGCCTTGCGCTCTCCAACTACAACATCTAACTTTTATGGTGTGGTACTACTCCCAAGGCTCTTGTACAAGGGATTCAAAGGATCAAGCTTGTACCCTTTAGATAGTAATTTGGAGAGAACACAGTTGTAGTTACCATGAAGTGTTAAAACTAGTTTTTGCATTTGGTTTTGGTCAAGAATGCATGGATTTTTCATGCTGAGTTCTATAGCTATTTGTATACTATAGAACTCAGCATGAATGCACAGGTGTTCATAGAAAATGGAAGGGCATGTTGAGATGCAGAAAACGTACTTGTTGCAGTCATGAATAAAGATTTTCAGCAATTGTTGATGTTGTTGACCTCAGGCTTAGTCATTTTCAGTTAAATAGTGAAGGTGGGTATCCTTATGAGTTTGGTATCTTTGTGGTCCTCTAAGGATTGCATTACTCTTTTTGCTGTGACTCTCCAAGGTTGCCAAAAGATATTAAGAGTTATAATAAATTGGAAAGTATGTTAGGTATGTTGGTTGTAAAATTAATAAATAGGCTGCGTGGTATAGGTTTGATTTTCTGATGAAAATGTTATTTGGTCCTTCATTTCATTGATATGGCCTTATGTTGTCAGATGATATTAAAGGTTATTAGAATTCCTATTACACAAACGGAATGGATATCCAGTGTCTGTCCTCTGAAATGAATGTCAGTGAAATTTTTATTAGTTATGGGACAGATTTTATTATTAGCTTGCTTCATCTATTACGCTCATAATTTTCATTTTTTCTCAAAGTTTGTGTGGATTAAAAAGTTTTACTTTTTTTCTTTTCTTTTGGCTCTTCACTGATTTCAAACGGACATTACTTGAAAAACTATTGCTGAATATTGTCCTTTTTTTTCTCCCTCTTGAGCTATGTATGGTTTAGTGTAAAAGTTCTAAGTTTTGTTTTCTGGTATGAACAAATTAGATGGCTAATGATAGAAGCTTAATGGGTTTTCAGGAATTTGATTCTTCATATGGTCCAGCTTGGCACTGCATTGTGGGTACTAGCTTTGGGTCCTATGTTACTCATTCTCTTGGTGGATTTTTATACTTTTCCATTGATAAGGTTTATATCCTTCTCTTCAAGACAGCTGTTGAACCATTGGAGCATTGACAACTTCCACAATTATGAGCCATGCTTCTTTGGGATGATGTATTTTAAAATTTTAAACCGGCTGATATGTAAAATTAAGTGAAACATTTAAATACTGTATTTTGTGATGTAACTGATGCACTTTTCAACAAGAAAGAGAGTATTCTTGGATGCAATTTTGTTTGGATTTGTAGTGAAAGAGAGCATTTTGAAAGCAGAATTTATTGTGGCAAGACACTAGATTTAAATATTGTTCAGCTCAAAATAACATTTTATAGAATTATTCATGGTTGATAACAGCACATAGAAAAATGTTTACATGTCCTTCGATTTATCTTAAACATTTCGTTTATTTTTGTTGAAGCAACGTGCTTTGTAGATGCAAGGCATGAAACTAATTATATGAAGTTTAGAGATCATCAAAACGGATTTTATACTTTCAATAGAGTTTGACAGATTATCAAACTTAATTTGCATAAGCTTATGGAATTTTGTAGAAAGCTACAATAGTAAAGTATAGGAGTCCATTGGTATTAAGTAGAATTGAACTAAGCAAATCATCAAATCATATGTAAATTCATAGAAACAGATTCTTGCTGTCAAAAGATTTAAAAAAAAATAAAATTGAGTCATACAGTAAAATGTAAGGGCATATATTTTTAGGAGCATGATGAGAAGAATTAAAGTTTAAATAGTGATATATGTGGAGATAAGAAAAAATAATTAAGAGATGGTTGAATTTTGTTTTAATTATTTTTTTAATTTTCCACAAATTTAGTATGATAAAAAGTACTCAAATTATGGTTTTGTATTATAAGTGATCAGTCAGTGACTCTTGTATTTGATGAAGTTCATTAGACACAACTTTGTGATTTTACCAACTTATTTGCTTAAATTTCATATATGATTCCTCATCATATATCCCCTTTTTAAGTTAATTCAAATGATGATAAAATGCAATGTAAAGGAATAAGGAGAAGGAGAGATTTGATTCATTTGACGATGCAAACTACATTCATTTTTAAATTAATAGATTGAGTTTCACTAAACAAACTGCTGCAAAGTAAAAAGTGACTTTAGACTCGTAATCATTGTTAGCTATCCTGTTGAGTATTGTTTGGACTTGTACCAACTCTTGGCTAATCTCTTTATTATTGTTTGGGCTCAGTCACTTCTGGCTAACTCATTAAGTATTGTTTGGACTCGTAGTCACTCCTTGTTAAGATCAGACAATCCAATACATCTCACCTGACGATCATATCTACATAAAACCACTTCAAAGTTTTGATGATAACAAACACTCTTAGTAATATGGATTAATATCACATATAATATGTTTAACATGTATGTTCATGCAGTTGAAGGACTCTTAGTCAAGTTCATTTTAGTCTTATATCAAACCGTTAATAGGACCTGGCCTAGTGCTTTATCATACGATGTTTGATACTTCAAATTCAATTTTATTTCATTTTTAACGAATTTAAATGAAGTTGTAACGATAGAAACTTTTCTAGATAAACAAAAATGCTCGAAAGATTTCATAAATGAATAATATATTTGTGATTTGAAGAACTTTAAATAAGCAACCTTATTTTTATCTCTTAATACGAAAACACACATTTGAAATAAGTTATCTTATGCACTTTTAACTGTTTTATTTCACTTAATTGCAAAATTTTCATATTTTAATTGAATTGTTTCCTTTATCAAAAATTAATGTGAGAGTGCTCTGATGAATGCTTTGGAGATCTCATCAGAGCTTTCCTTTTCGAGCGTCTATCATAAAAAAAGATGAAGATACCTTTCAAAGTTGATATGCAGAATGCTTTGGAGATCTCATTAGAGCTGTCCTCTTTTAGCGTCTATCATAAAAAAAGATGAAGATACCTTTCAAAGTTGATGTGCAAAATTTTCATAATCAAGAGATATATGATGTAAAGCTTGAACAAACATTTTCTATAAGGAATTCAAGTCAAAGATGAAGAAAAACAAGATACAACAAACGAAACATGAACACAAGATTCATATAGTGTCTTACAAAGTCTTTCTATCAGTCGTTTAGTGTTTTCAAAAGTGGGTGTGCGAAAACCATTGTAATATTATTCCCTCTGTCAAATTTTCCCTATGAACTTACAATATGCTCTTGTTAAGGGTGTTTTTTTTTTATTCTTAAGAGTTCTTAATCTAAGGGGTAGATGAAGGAGATGTAACTTAAAGAGGTGTGAAAACTCATGGTAACTTAAAGAGGTTTGTGTATTCGCTGTAATCATTTTGTTTTATTACTAGAACCTTTTAAAATATGATTGGATGTAATCCATGAGTTTCGGTTAACTAATATAAAATCTTTTATGCATGTTTGATCTTTATAAATTAGATGATCTAGTCTAGTGTTATATGAGAAAGAGTTTACAAGCTCTATTCAATGCCCCACACCCCTTCCCCCAGTCCCGTCTTCTAGAGTCCTTTAGTTTTATTACTTCTAAACCCCTTGACCTTCTTGGCTTAACCAAGTATTCTTTCATAAAGACTATGTGGTTGTTGGTAGTAATTGAAGTACCTGAAAAATAGTAGAAGAGGAGGGAGGGGTGTAGTTGAATAGTGTTAATCGAAAAACTTTTTTGTAACCCTCCTTATATAGCACTTTCGTCGAGTACAAGATTTTTCAAGTAGTTGCTAAAGGGTCGACTTTGTAAGTGATTTGAATCAATGAATTCTTTTCTTCGTGCTATATAGGATATTCATTGTAGTGTTTGTAAGAGCTTTCTTCTTAATGAACATTAGTTTAGTATGAAAAGCTCTTGTATTTAAAACTAAAATGCAACTACAGGTTTAATAAGAGAAGCGTTTAAACAGAAGTAAACAATAAGTGCACATATAATTTTATACTGGTTCACTCCAATTGAGCTACATCAAGTCTCCTCTATCCATGGAGGGTTCCAGTATAATCTTCAACAAGATTACAATTGAGTATTCTCACCTCTCTCCTAGTATTCTCAATCAACGAACAAGATTTCAACAAGAGTATTGCTTGACTTCTTTTTCTTCTCAGTAATTATCTTTTTCTTGAGCTCTTCCGTGCTTCTGTTTTGAACGCTTTTCTCAGGATGAATATTTTCGTTGTATGATATCCTCTTGATTCTTGCTTTGAGTGTTCTTCTATTTAAAGGCTTTTAGAGAAATATCTATTAGAGTGATCTCTTAGCCTTGATTCTTGCGTTTTTTCTTTCTTCATGTACAACAATCGTTGATTAAAGTCAACTTCTTAAGCAGGCTTGCTTTTTTAGTATTTTGCTTGAAGTATGTTGTACTTTCTTTGAGACACTGCTTCTCAAGTGATGAACATTCCGTGAATATCTCTTTTGTCTCTAACGTCCACTTTTGATATTTTAAATAAAGCATGTGGATGTGTGTAGAGTAGGTTAAATGCAAAGAATAAAGTAGATTGTATGCAGTAGATATATCTTATTTCTTATCACGTTTTTTATTTTTGAACTTTAAGCATTTAATGTCATTTAATGCTTGTTTAGAACAACAAAGTGTTTTTCATTTTCTATCGTTGAGGTGATAACAGTTGAATATTCCGTTATCTATGATATAATTTTGATACTAAACGCACCTTTTTTGACTTAGAAACTTGTTTGAACCCATGTTTTTGCTTTAGTTTTGCGAATAAGTGAGTAGAGGTTATACTTTATGATTTTATCACTAAATTTCCTTTATTTTGTAGCTAATAATGTGCCTGGAAGAATCTCCAAAATATTTAGAGCTGAATCAGCCATATAAGCAAGCAAAACAACAAAAAAAAAGTGAGTTTTGGAATGCTACCGCCAAGGATGAGCGCCCCTGAGGGGGGCTGAGCGCCAATTTTTTCCCGCACACCGCCTGGGCATCCCACTTAGGGTGTTGAGCGCTAGCGACGTGGATTTGGACCCGTTTTCTTTTATTTTTTTGATCTATTTAAGGACTTGGACGTCCTAGGGATTGTATCTCTTGATGGCTTGAGCACAGAAACATACTTTTCACCCCTTGGAGGTAGATTTGGGGATGTGGGAGCTCTCCTCTTCAGTTTTTAGGGTTTTTCTATCTCTTCCATTCCATTGTTCATCTAGTTTCTCCATGATAATGGAGAACTAAACCTTATTTGTTGTTGGGGGAAGATGTAACCTCTAAACTCTCATGTATTTGAATTGATTCTTATTTATTTATGATTCTTTCATTAATTGTTAGGGTTATTCTTCTTTGCTCTATGCTTGTTATGTTTAACTCATTCATGACATGATTATTGGTTTTCGTGATATGGACACATACGGGGAAACCTAGATCTGGAGAATTTTCTCCCAAAAGTAGTATTGCCTAGACATAGGGATATGAGTTTTGGTCATCTTAAGCTTCTAATCGTAATGCAAAATTAATTACTAGTGATATAAGACATAGTAATTAAGGATAGGCTTTCTTTGCCGAGACATCAAGTTTTAAGTAATTTAGAAAGTGATGTTAAATATTGAATGAAGAAGATGAATTCTTATATGCATGAGAGTAGACTAGGTGAAATCTAGACCCCAACAACATATTCATCTCATATTTTCAACTTCATCCATTCATTCTAGTGTTTAGCCTCAATTGATCAATTTGCATTCATATTTATTTTCTTGTTTTGCATTCAAAACCTAAAAGTTGTTCTTCAAAGTCTTAATAGTTAAGTAATTACATAACTATCTAGTGTCGTGAGTCTCTTGGGAAATGATACTTGGTCTTATCATTTATTATTACTTGATACGATTCGGTACACTTGCCGATATCTTAACAAGTTTTTGGCACCATTGGACATTTAAGCTTTTCTTCTAAAATACCAAGCATTGAGAAAGAACTTCATCGTTGAACGAAGAAACAATTTTAGATCATGGTATCGTCTATACTGATGTAAGCGTTTTTCGTGATTTTTCCTTTTTAGAGGAAGAGTGTTTAACAAGTTATGTTTTCTTTTACATTTTAGGTTTAAGCTTTTTCGGGTGTTTTTATTAAAGACATAGTCTTGACACTTTCTCTATTTTCCCGAGATTTCAATTGAATACCCCTTAGGTACAATATAACTTACGCATTTAGCATAACTCTTTTAGACACTTTGACTTTTAGTCGTTTAGCTTTGCATCTGGGTACTTGACTTATGTGTTTAAGTGTTTTCTACAATCCTAAAGTGTTTTCCTAAGGATTTTGTATCGTTGGGAATTTTGAACCTAATGCTTATGTTCCTACCTATGATATTTTCATATTCTTATTTAGTTTAATGTTATTTGATTAAACTTCAAAACATGTGAATGTTTAGACATATAAACGATTTTTCTTAATATTCGAGAGGGCATGAAAGCGAGAGAGATAGAGTTAGGGTTTTTGGAGGAGTGAATGAGTTGAGAATGTGAAGAGTAGAGTAAATTTAAATAGAAGGAAAAGTTAGTCATGGGCGATTGATATGTGTCGTTTATTTAATGCGCTTAGGAAGGTTAGATTCTGGAAAGCGATATTGTATCTCTTGAAGACTGAGAAATTTTGTAATAGAGTGCTGGTGCAGCGAATAAGAATGAGAAGGGTGGCAAAGTCAAAGAAATTTGTCTTCTAGATGAAGAGAGAAAGAGAGAGAATTGGTGTTAGGAATGATAGCTTGATTGACACGCAAAAGATATTAGGTGGATTGGAAAGAGAAGGATTGAGGTTTGGAAATCCTAGAAAACTTTTAGAGATAGGCTCAACATTTAGACACAACCTAATGCATGTATGAAGATATCTTATAGACCATTTGTCTTAGACGATGCAATATATGACATCATACAGATTACGAGTCCTAGACATTTGACTCTCTAGACGCTATATGGACATACTAACATATGTTGAATCAAATTCATTCAATGATTCTCATACCAATAAGGGTGATTAGAAGACAAAGTCTATTTTCAACTAATGGCTTAGTGAAGATGTCAACAAGCTGATCTTCTGTGTTTACATATTGTAAATCCACAGTACCCTTGTTAACATAATCATCTATGAAGTTATCTTTGACCTCAATAAACAATGTCTAAGAACAAGTGTCTCTCATTGAAAATCTCGTAATAGACTCTATGAGTAAGTAAGCTAACTTCTTATAGAAAATAGAAGTCTATCTCTTATACAGCTCATCATCCAGAAACATACTCAAACAACCTTTATCTCAGGTTAAATCAACAATGCCACCCGTATTACCCACACCACCGGGTCCACAACTAAAAACCCCCAATCTCAAGTGGATAAGCCTTGTTGAAATGCAATTGAGACATGAAAAAAACCTATATGGAGTCAGAGGGATTGATTCAAGACTTAAAATTACAAGCTTAGGGTTATGTATTTCAGTTATCTATGTTCTTGTTACAAATTTCTGGTGCAGACCTCATAATTGGTGCTAGTTGGCTCAAAACCATTAGGCCTCATTTGGGAGATTTTGAGACACTTCAAATCAAGGTTTTACAGGGTGGAAAATTCAGTACATTACAAGGTGACAATGATAATCTTCCTAATACAACCCAATTACATCATATAAGGGGAATGGTCAACACAAATGTAAAGTGTATATTATGCAAATGATTCAAGAGGACGTTTTTCCTTCTCCCTTGCTTGAAATTCCTGTTGAAATAGAACCAGAATATGCACTTTTGCTACATACATATAGTTAAGTGTTCAACAACCTTTTTGGTCTACCACCAACTAGGTCTCATGTCCATCAGATACCACTGTTAGAAGGCTTCAACCTTGTTAAAGTTAGACCTTATAGGTATCCTCATAGTCAGAAGGAAGAAATTGAAAAGTTGGTGGAAAACATGTTGAAGGAAGGCATCATTCAACCAAATAGTAGTCCTTTTTCTTCTCCAATCATCTTGGTCAAGAAGAAAGATGGCGTTTTGAGGGTATGTACTAACTATAGGGTTTTAAACTCTATTACTATTAAGGATAGTTTTCCAATCCCAATAGTAGATGGGTTGATTGATCAACTTTATGGAGCTTTTTATTTTTCTAAGTTGGATTTAAGATCGGACTACCACCAAATTCTGTTAAAACTTGAGGATAGGCACAAGACCGCCTTCAGAAGACATAAGGATTTATATGAGTGGTTGATCATGCCTTTTGGGTTGTCCAATGCGCCGGTAACCTTCCAAAATCTCATGAATCAAATATTTAAAAGCTTGTTGAGGAGATTTGTGATAACAGTTGAAAAACTGTTATTTTTATGCTTAAATTTGATACCAAAAGTAACCTTTAAGACTTAGAAACTAGCTTAAACTCATATTTTTGCTTTAGTTTTGAGAATAAGAGAGTTGAAAGTGAATTTAATGGTTTTGTGCAAGATTCTCTTGATTTTATAGGCTAATTGAATGATTTGAAAGAAGAATTGAAGTACCGAATGATTGGAGTGCTGAAAAGTCAACCAGAAACTAGAAAAGTCAACCAGTCAACCAGAAAAGTCAACCAGTCAACCAGAAAAGTCAACCAGAATGCTTAAAAATCAACCAGAACGCAGAAAAAGTGTGACCGAGTGGCGCTGAGCGGTAAAATACCGCTGAGCGGCACTTTTCAGGTGCCAAAATCACTACTGAGGGGCAAAAACAGCAGTTGGGGGCAAAATGGATCATGCGCTATTACCGCTCAGCGGTAAAATACCGCTGAGCGCCATTCTAAGTGGGCTTGGACTGGTTTTTTGTTACTTTTATGGGATTGGGCCTAATTTTCTGTATTTTTAGAATAGTATATAAGCTTTAGGACGTCCTAGGGTTTGTATCTTTGGCTGGGAGGAAGCAGAAACACACTTTTCACCCCTTGGGGATAGATTGGGAGATGGTGACGGCTCTCCTCTTCTCTTTCTAGGGTTTTTCTATCTCCTTCATTCTTTCATTATTGTTCATCTAGTTTCACCATGAATATGGTGAACTAAACCTTGTATTGTTGTTGGGGAATCAATGTAGTCTTGTGAAACTCTCATATATGGAATTTGTGTTTTAACATCTTACTTTAAGATACATGCTTTCTTTCATCATTAGTTAGGGTTTTTCCTCTTTGCTTAATGCTTGCTTTGTTTAACTCATTCATTGCTATGATCATTGATTTTGTCGATATGGGAACGTACGGGAAAGTCTAGATCCGGGGAATTTCTCCCAATAGCATATTGGTTGCCTTTAAGCTCCTACACTTCAGAACTAATTACTAGGAATGCTAGGAATTGTATGAACTCGTAATTAAGGATAGGCCTTCTTGACAAGGTAATTTAGAGAGTGGCATTAACATTGATGAAAAGATTGATGAATTCCTAAAGTATATAAGAGTGGATAAGATGAAATTGATAACCCCAACAACATACTCATCCATATCATTCATTACGTGTTTGTTTTACTCTTTGCCATTGATCAACCTCATGCATACATGTTTAATTACTGTCTTTTGCATTTAAACCTACAATCAATCGTTCACAAGTCTTAAATAATCAACAAATCAGATAGCTAACTAGGCCGTGAGTCCTTTGGGAAAACGATACTTGGTCTTACCTAGTTTTATTTACTTGATACGATTCGCTCACACTTGCCGATTGTTAAACAAGTTTGTGGCGCCGTTTTCGGTGTTCATAAATTTGTCATCAAGTTTTTGGCGCCGTTGCCGGGGACTCATGGTTTAACTAGTTTATTTGTTTGATTATTGATTATCTTTGACTTGTTTTTGAATTTTTAATTTAAATTTCGAATTTTTATTTATATTTTTCAGTTTTTATTTTATTTTATTTTATTTTTTTGGTTATTATTTTATTTTATTTTATTTTATTTATTTTTCTGTTTTTTATTTTATTTTATTTTATTTTATTTTTCTGTTTTTATTTTTCTGTTTTCTGTTTTTATTTTATCTTCTTATCTCTGATCTTATATCTTTTTTTATATCTTTTTGTGCTAACAATTGTTTTTAGGGTTTTTTGCCTAATGTCTGCAGAATGCAATTTGGTCAAGAATTTAACTATATGGGCACTCAATTCTACCAAAGTAATCTCAACCACTGGTGGGAACATGACTCAAGCATGGATCAAAGCCAATTTTGGCAAGCTGCCGGACAATTTGAGAACCAACCACAACAATAATGGCAGCAACAAAGTTTTAAAATCAACAAAAGGAAGCAAGAGATTTCTTCATTTAGACAACGCATGGAGGAAACACTAAGTCACGCATGGGACACGTACAGAAGCCTATTAAGAAAGACTCCCACGCATGGATTTGACGAAGGAGAAGTAGTCCTAACCTTCCTTGGAGGTCTTGGTTCACAAACCATGATTATGCTTGGCGCCTCAGCTGGAGGCAATATCAAATGGAAGACTCCAGAGGAAGCCACAGAAATAATTGAAAACATGACTACTAATGACAATAAGTGGAACAGTGAAAGAGGAGCTCCTATTCAACAAAAAGGAGTTCTACAGTTGCAATCCAATGATGCCTTGATAGCTCAGAACAAGTTAATAACTCAACAATTGGAGAATCTCACAAAGATACTTGAACAACTGCCAAAAGAGTTAAAGACTGTTGCACAAGTTCAATCACAGTTTTGTGAATTATGTGGAGGTGATCATATCAATGGTCAATGCGTTTTTCTAGCAGAAGCTTTAGAGGATGTTAACTTCATGGCCAATCAATTTCCATACAGTCAGGGGAACTTCAATCAAGGGTGGAATCCACACCCAAGTATTGGTCAAGGACAAAGTGGGCAAGTTGGACAATCAGAGCAATTTCACAAGCAGCAACATCAACCAACCTTATGGGAACAGATTTCTATACTTAATGAAAGATCAATAAGGATGGAAGAAACTCTTTAGCAATTTATACAGAAAATTCAATCTTCTCAAAAGAGCACTGAAGCTGCTATTAAGAACTTGAAGATTCAAATGGGGCAGATTACCAAGCAGTTGGAAGAAAGGCCTGACACGGATTTTGGGGCTAATACTGAGGTTAACCCCAGGGAAGAGTGTCAAATGCTAGTGAGTGTAAATGTTGAAAAAGTTTAGTTGGAAAAAGAAGAGAGAAAAGAGAGAGAAGAGAAAGAAGAAGAGAAAATTTGTGTGAAGAAAAAGAAAGTGAGAGAAAAGAAAAAGAGGACGAGAGAAAAAAAGAAAGAATCATATGAAAAACCTCGTCCCCATCCAAAGAAGTATCATAGGAAGAAGGAATTTGAGCGCTTTATGGAAATCTTCAAGAAATTGGAGATTAAAGTTCCTATGATTGAGACATTGCAACAGGTTCCTGGTTTGATCAAATTTCTGAAGAAGTTCAGTAGAAAGAAGAAAAAGAAGATGGAACATGAGCCTTATTGGGTCAAGCTAGTGACGTTAAAAGAGCGCTTGCTGGGAGGCAACCCAGTTATTTAAGAACTTTTAATTTTTGGTTTGGTGATGTAATTTTGAACTTTTGGGTATTTTTGTTTTTGTTATAAGTTTGTTACAGGGTTTACATCTACTGATGGATGTTAGGCGGAAGAGTATCTACTGAAGGATACTATGTTTGTATACACCTACTGATGGGTGATGGCAAGAAAGATTTGCACCTACTGATGGGTGTTGGTGGATTTTGGGTCAGGCTCGTGACGTTAAACAAGCGCTACCTGGGAGGCAACCCAGTTGATTGATTTTATCTGTATTGTTTGTTTCGATTCTGTTTTAGTTGCATAATAGGGTTATACATGAGTGATTTGAGAATATTATTGCAGGAAGCCAGTGAGGGGTATGTTTAGGACGCATCTAGGTCAAGCCAGGAAGAAGAAGAACACTTCCCAAAAGTGCCGTTGAGCGGTAGTGTCGTGGAATGGGCTTAGGTTGCCCCTTAGCGGAACCCGAACCCATTAGGGTATTTTTATACCCTAAGCCGCGCCTTGGCCTCTCTTTTCATACTTTTCTCTGCACACACACTCCTACATACTTTTTCAAAGGATCTCTATAATTTTTCCGTAATCCCTCTTGAGAAAATCTTCCTTTCACTCACTTTCTCACTAATTTTCCATCTAAGTTTGGGGTTGGGAGAGAGCATCATGGGCCTGAGTTTTTCAAAACACTAGAGTAGGATTTGTTTTATCATTCACTTTTGTTTTTAGAATAGGGTTTGATGTACTCAATTGGAAACTTTGTTTGTTATGATGGCTTGCTTATGATTGTTGTTTGATAAGTAATGCTTGATGATGTTTGGATCTTGATTGATGATTGAGACTGTGCACATTACATGCTTATACAGGTGGTTCACAAGCTTTGTGAACAAATGCAAGTTATTATGATTGTGATTGTGATATTAAGCAGGATGTGTATGTCAAATATGAATGAGCTTATATGTGAGGTTTTGAGCTCCAGAGTTTTTGTAATTGAGTGCTATTACTTTGGAAGCATGAATAACTTTGCCCAGGTTTGCTATGATTGAATCAATTGCTTGTTTGCATTATATGATCAAGGACATTTGTTGGTAACCCTTGTATTAGCCAATTTCATGAAATTAGCCACTAAAAGAGAACACTTTGTGTTCTATCCTTTGAACCCTTAGCCTTGAACATGATTTGAAAACCCTTATTGAAAAGCTTTACCTTGAGTTAAGTAGAAAATATTTTGTGGTATTGATAAATGTTCAAGTTTGGGGTTGTTGGAAAATAGAAAGGGAAATTGAAAGCATTGAGCTAAGACCTAAGAAATAAGAATGTGAAAAGAAAAAAAAAAAGAGAAAGAAAAGAAAAGAAAAGAAAAAGCAAAGCTCAATGCAAAAGAAAGTTGGGAATAAATAAGAATGATTGTGTCGATATAATTCTCTTAACTCAAGGGTTTTGTGATCTAGAAAAACCAATTTTCTTGTTAGCCCAGCCACATTATAATCCATTGAAAAAGTCCTTGTGATGATGCATGCTTGTGAATTTATTTGATTGTGGTTAAATGAAAGGCAAAGCCAATTTATGTGACATTGTGATAGTAGAGCGAATGAGTGATTACCTCTTATACACTTGTGTTTGAGTGAAACACTTTACCTAGTGAGGAAATATTCCATGAGCACATGAACATCCATGCTTAGTTGATTGATCACTCATGAAAAATAGCATTTGTTGGATATTAAGTGATTTTGAGAACACCCAAAGCATGTGCATGTCTTGATTGAAATCTTTGTCATGAGCTAAATTAAGTATTTACTTGTCTTGAAAGAAGGATTTTGGAATGTGGTGAACCATTGTATGGATTGGTGGAAAATTGAGTTACATCTTATTTGCTTGAGGACAAGCAAAGTTCTAAGTTTAGGGTTGTGATAACAGTTGAAAAACTGTTATTTTTATGCTTAAATTTGATACCAAAAGTAACCTTTAAGACTTAGAAACTAGCTTAAACTCATATTTTTGCTTTAGTTTTGAGAATAAGAGAGTTGAAAGTGAATTTAATGGTTTTGTGCAAGATTCCCTTGATTTTATAGGCTAATTGAATGATTTGAAAGAAGAATTGAAGTACCGAATGATTGGAGTGCTGAAAAGTCAACCAGAAACTAGAAAAGTCAACCAGTCAACCAGAAAAGTCAACCAGTCAACCAGAATGCAGAAAAAGTGTGACCGAGTGGCGCTGAGCGGTAAAATACCGCTGAGCGGCACTTTTCAGGTGCCAAAATCACCGCTGAGGGGCAAAAACAGCAGCTGGGGGCAAAATGGATCATGCGCTATTACTGCTCAGCGGTAAAATACCGCTGAGCACCATTCTAAGTGGGCTTGGACCGATTTTTTGTTACTTTTATGGGATTGGGCCTAATTTTCTGTATTTTTAGAATAGTATATAAGCTTTAGGACGTCCTAGGGTTTGTATCTTTGGCTGGGAGGAAGCAGAAACACACTTTTCACCCCTTGGGGGTAGATTGGGAGATGGTGACGACTCTCCTCTTCTCTTTCTAGGGTTTTTCTATCTCCTTCATTCTTTCATTATTGTTCATCTAGTTTCACCATGAATATGGTGAACTAAACCTTGTATTGTTGTTGGGGAATCAATGTAGTCTTGTGAAACTCTCATATATGGAATTTTTGTTTTAACATCTTACTTTAAGATACATGCTTTCTTTCATCATTAGTTAGGGTTTTTCCTCTTTGCTTAATGCTTGCTTTGTTTAACTCATTCATTGCTATGATCATTGATTTTGTCGATATGGGAACGTACGGGGAAGTCTAGATCCGGGGAATTTCTCCCAATAGCATATTGGTTGCCTTTAAGCTCCTACACTTCAGAACTAATTACTAGGAATGCTAGGAATTGTATGAACTCGTAATTAAGGATAGACCTTCTTGACAAGGTAATTTAGAGAGTGGCATTAACATTGATGAAAAAATTGATGAATTCCTAAAGTATATGAGAGTGGATAAGATGAAATTGATAACCTCAACAACATACTCATCCATATCATTCATTACGTGTTTGTTTTACTCTTTGCCATTGATCAACCTCATGCATACATGTTTAATTACTGTCTTTTGCATTTAAACCTACAATCAATCGTTCACAAGTCTTAAATAATCAACAAATCAGATAGCTAACTAGGTCGTGAGTCCTTTGGGAAAACGATACTTGGTCTTACCTAGTTTTATTACTTGATACGATTCGGTCACACTTGCCGATTGTTAAACAAGTTTGTGGTGCCGTTTTCGGTAAGGATAGTTTTCCAATCCCAATAGTAGATGGGTTGATTGATGAACTTTATGGAGCTTTTTATTTTTCTAAGTTGGATTTAAGATCGAACTACCACCAAATTCTGTTAAAACTTGAGGATAGGCACAAGACCGCCTTCAGAAGACATAAGGATTTATATGAGTGGTTGATCATGCCTTTTGGGTTGTCCAATGGGCCGGTAACCTTCCAAAATCTCATGAATTAAATATTTACAAGCTTGTTGAGGAGATTTGTACTAGTATTTTTTTTATGACATACTAGTGTACAATGTAAATTGGAAGGATCACTTGCAACACCTTGAAAGGATGCTCAAGATTCTTAAGGACACTCATCTCTTTGCAAAATTTTCCAAATGTACTTTTGGAGTCTAGCGGATAAACTATCATGCATAATCAACATAGGAAGCTTGGCAAGCTAAAGGAAGCAAAGGAATCAAAACAAGGAGGAAAAAGAGTGCTTTCCGGAATTGGCAACATAGCTTCCGGATTCAAAATGTAAAGGAAGTTGCCTTCTAGATCAACTGTCGGGCCCGACCAGGACCTCCAAAAGCCCAGCCTTTGTGAACCAGAATTTTAAATTGGCATGTTTTGAACATGGCATTGGGTGCAACGTGCGCTCCAAGCTCCTTAGCTTCTCCAGCACACTTCATTTTTATTTTTAGATGCAATGCAAGTAAAAAATGGAGGTCCTTCTTCACCTATAAATAAAAGGACCTCTCCTTTGTAATATCCATCTTTGAAGTATAAATGAATTGCTATTGAGATTTCTCCAGACTTTTATACTCTGGGATCACCTATTGTGTGATAATTCATCACACTCTCCTCTAGCTTCCTACCTTGTTGGAAGGCCTTATGATCTTAGAGACCTCAAACACTCACCATACACTCACTGAACCATCCATTAAACACCTGGCGTGCACCAATTCCTCTTGCATACTGTTGCCTCATTCTACAGCTTGGAGTTGATCAAACATGAAGTTGGAACTTGCTTCCATCATTTGGTAGTCAGAGCCAGCACATCCACGCATGTCTACAAGAGCTAATCCAGTCTTCCGTCTAGTTTCTTCATTTCCGTGCTGTGTTGTTCCATGCTGCCAGTGTTTGATTTTTTTTTTCATTTTTGTTTGGTGTGATTTCGAGTTTCCTATTATTGTGTTTGTGTTTCTAGTGTTCATACATGTTTGTTATACATTTTAAACAGTGAATCTCTTTATATTTTCATTCAATTCAGCTTTAATCTCAAAATCCAGTTTGTCCAGTCATGTGCACACTAATGTAGTCTTCATTTCTGTTTCTCTTCCACTGCACTAATTTGTGTTGTGTTTAATGTGTTTGAATGAGTTCTAAGTGTTTTCAAAGCTTTGAATCAACCAAATAAGGTAGTGAGACCATATTCTATCCTTGGTGATATAAGTTAAAGCTTTCAAACTTGGTTTTGTTTTCAAAATCTACACAAAAAGTTCATTTCTGGCTTCAAAATGTGCAATCTGTTTCAACTGGTTTTTGTTAGTTCTGTTGTTTGAAAAAAATTTGTTTGATGTTATTGGACATGGCTAAAGGTATGGCAAACCATATTAAGGAATGAAATGCAATGTGCATAGCTTGGTTGCTAAAAAATCCTTAACACTTGTTGTCCAGTTTTTCAGTCAAAGCTTTTCACCGTGCTTGATTCATTAAGTATGTTTTTCTGAGTTTAATTCCTTCTAGCTTCTTATCTTCAGCTAGATCTAGTATGTTAAGACTTCTTAGAGTCATTGCTACTGCTGTCGGTTTTGATTCAGTGAATTCTAATTTTATGGTGGTATTTTGATGCATTTTTGCTGCATAATAGGCTATAGCAAGAATGATTTGTTGAACCCTGTTGTTTCTATGCATTTGCAATGTTTGAGAAAGTTTAAATTGCCATTTCAAAATTGTTTGCAGTGTTCATTTGGTAATTTTCCAACCTATATGTAGGTTTGCCTATTAAACCATCAAAATGTGCTTTAAATGGAAGTGAACTAGTGATTTTGTGTTGTAGTCTGTTTCTGATCTGTTTAACAGTTTGCACATTCTTAAATTCATCATATAAAGTTTTTTGAACAATCAATTTATTTGTTGAATTACTTCCAAGCCATTTTGGGTTTAAAATATTTCCAAGTGTTTTTTGAAATTTTGCATTGTTTAATTTTCAATTCTGGATTGGTACAAGATGGTTTAGTGTTTTCAAACGAAATTACATGATCAAAGAAGTGTAATTAACTCATAAAAAGCAATTAAAACCATGCAATCCAGTTTTGAAGCCCAAAAATCAGAAAACACAAAAATTTGAAACTCATTGGGGCATTTTATCAAACACTTTTGCATTTTATCAAACACTTTTGCATTTTATCAAACAGTTTGATGAAACTTGAAAGTTTATCTGTGACTTGATTTTTCTTACTTGTTTAATCCATTCTAGTGACTTTATTAGGTTCCTTTTGTGTCCCTCCTATTGTTCAAAACCTAAAACCATTTGAATTCTATTAACACATTGGTAAGTGTACCAAATCGTATCAAGTAATATAAATTGGCAAGACCAAGTATCGTTTCCTAAGAGACTCACGACACTAGACAGTCATGTAATACCTTAACTAATTAAGACTTAAGAGTAATTTCATTAGTTTAGAATGAAAAATGCAGAAAAAGTAAATATGAATGCAATTTGATCAATTAGGGCAAAACACAAAAGTGAATGGATGATTTTGATAATATGAGATGAGTATGTTGTTGGGGTTTAGATTTCATCATCCTTACTCTCATGCATATAAGAATTCATCTTTTTCATTCAATTATTAACGTCACTATCTAAATTACTTAAAACACGATGTCTCGGCGTAAAAAGCCTATCCTTAATTATTAGACCACAATCCCTAACATCCCTAATAATTAATTTTGCATTACGAACAAAAGTTTAAGACAACGAAACCTCCTATCCCCATCCATGGGCAATATTACTTATGGGAGAAATTCTCCAGATTGTGGTTTATAGGTATTTCCCAATAACAAAGAAGACCATAAAATCATGCCACGAATGATCAAAACATAACAAGCATAGAGCAAAGGAGAAAATCCCTAACAATTAATGAAAGAAGCATATAATAATTCAGAACAAATTCAAATACATGAGAGTTTAGAGGTTACATCTTCCCCAACAACAAATGAGTTTAGTTCTCCATAATCATTAAGAAACTAGGTGTACAATGGAATGAAAGTGATAGAAAAACCCTAGAAACTGAAATGAGAGCTCCCGCATCCAATTCTGCCTCTAGAGAGTGGAAAAGTGTGTTTCTGCGTCTTTGCTGCCCAAACCAACCCTAGGGCGTGCAAGTTATTAAATAGAGCAAAAATAAAGTCCAAGCCCAATAACATTGGTGCTCAGCGCCCCTACTTAGGGCAACCGGGCGAGATTGTGAGAGAACTAGAGCTCAAGGCCCCTCAGAGGGTGCCCAGACGGTGTGCGACACAAAGAAGTTGGCGCTCAGCGCCCTTAATGGGGCGCCCAGGCGTGGAGCAGCACTTGAAGGTTGGCACTCAACGCTTCAATGGGGCGCCCAGGCGGTGATGCATGACATCCTACGTTGAGGGCCCTAAAAGGGGCAACCAAGCGTCCTGCGACCTTCTTCAGCCTTCTTCTCTGTTACTTTATCTGTCCCTCTTGAGTTTCAACTCCTTGATACTTTTTCTCTTCTTCCCAATCATACCAATAACCTACACGATTAAGGGAATTTAGTGATAAAATCATTAATTATGCCCTCTACTCACTTATTCACAAAACTAAACTAAAAACATGTGTTCAAGCAAGCTTCTAAGTCAAAAAGGGTTGATTTAATATAAAATTGCATCACAGATAATGATATTTTCAACCGTTATCACAACCCCAAACTTGAAACTTTGTTTGTCCTCAAGCAAAATGTAACTTAACTTAAACAAAATAATCATACTACAATGGTCTAGCACACCAAAAAGCATTTTCCTCTAGGACAAGTAAATCACTCATGTCTGCTCATCATAGAAAAAATAATCAAGATATAATGATGCTTTAGCCAATCAAGCTTCAACTATGGTGCTCACATAATCAAGACATTCACAACAGATACAAACCTCACGAATAATCAACAACCGAGCAAGAATGTTATCATAAAGTGCATGGAACAATTCATCACCAAGGATAGTGTTTCACTTAAACTCAAAGGTGTAAAGTGAGGTGACACTCTTACACCCTACCATCACAATGTCACATGAATCAACTTTGCCTTTCATTTAAATACCATCAAACACACTCACAAGCAAGTTATGATCACAAGGGCTTTTCAAGGCTTGTAACATCGCCGGACTAAGAAGAAAATTGGTTTTTCTAGACAACAAAATTCCTTGAGTTAAGAGAGTGCATAATTCATTTATTTACATTAACAATAATCTCTCTTTCTCCTTTTATGTGAGAAACCGATCTTCAACTTATTCCCAACTTTCCTTTCATTGAGCTTAACCTTTTCTTTTCTTTCTTTTCTTCTCTTTTCTTATTCTTTTACTTTTTCTTTTGCTCAATGCTCTTTAAATATTTTCACAATGTTCTTTTCGGTTTCCCACAACCCTAAACTTGAACCACTCTCCATTACCATATAAACATACTCTATTAACTCAAGGCAAGGATTTCAAAAAGTTTTTTCATATTTAGGCCCAAGGTTCAAAGGATAGAACAAACATTGTTCTTTGTTGGGTTCACATATTGGCATTGGCTTATATGGGAGAAGAACAAATGACCTTGATCATGTGTAACAATCAAACAAGAGGTTTAATCATAGAAACTTAGGCAAAATCAATCATGCTTCCAAAGTAATAGCATTCAATCAATCAAAGACTCTGAAGTTCAACCTCTCACAAGTTAACTCAAGTTCCACAATTTGATAACATCCTGCCGAGCAAATTAATCACAACTGAAATCATGCATATGTTTTTAAAACAATTATGAGCAACCACCAACTGTGCTTAAAAGCTAAATCAATCATCAACTCTCCATGCATCTCAAAACAATAAAGCAAACACAAGAATATTATTACTCATCACAAACAACAGTTTATCACATCATACCAAACCATTGTAGCACAATTCATTAGACCAAGTACATAAGCAAGGTAAAATAAAAAAAAAATAATAAAGATCAAATAAGCATAAAAATAAATAAAAATAAATCATGATCTAGTAGCATCCATCAGTAGATGCTGTCAGTAACATCCATCAGTAGATGTCTAGTAGCATAGCATCCATCAGTAGATGCTCTTATCTGAATCTTCATCATCATAGCATCCATCAGTAGATGCTATCATCTAAATCCTCCTAGCATCCCTCAGTAGATGTTGTGATTACTGCAAAGAAAAATCAAATCCAAACCACACAAATAATCAATTAAAAAGAAAAAAATCAGAAATTGGGTTGTCTCCCAACAAGCGCTTGTTTAACGTCATGAGCCTAACACTAATGTCTCAATCCAGATTTTTGGGTGTTGGTGTTGTTCTCTCCTTCATCACACCAACATAACTTCAACAGTTTCCTTTTCACCAACTTGACTCTTCTAGAATATGGAGCTTCAATCTCAATAACTCAATTCGCTTTAATCTCCTTCACCACCCATAACCTGTTCCTGTATATAACTACTTTGCCAGGTTTGATCCCTTCATCTTCACACACCGAGTCTTGGTGAACTATCTTCTCTTTAATCTCTTTCTCCTCTTCCTTTACTTGTGACAAGAAATAATTTTTACCTTCCTTTACTAAATCAGCAGCTTGGTTAGATACACTAGTCTTTGGTATATCTTCATCTGCCACTTTTGGACTAGTCTTCTTCACTTGAATCGGTTGCTCATCATTAAAAACATTGAAAATCACCTCCTTCTTGGTCTTTAAGCATCAAAACTCCATCATCTACATTGATGACAACCTTAGCTGTCTTCATGAATGGCCTTCCAAGAATGATAAGAATCTTCAAATCTTCCCCCATCTCCATCACTACAAAGTCCACCGGGAATTTCAATTTATCAATTTGATCTATCCGCCATTTGTAACACCATCTTTGTGGGTTTAACCTCAAGACCACCAATCTTATTAAGCACAGATAGGGGCATCAAATTGATGCTAGACCATAAATCAATTAAAGCTTCCCCTATATCATAATTCCCAATAGTGTAAGGAATAGTAAAACTTCCCGAATCTTTGACTTTAAGAGGAAGAGTCTTCTGCAGAATAACACTACAATTACCCTGTACTTCAATTGTTTCCTCATTTAAATATTTCTTCTTTTTAGGAACTTCTTCAAAAAATTTGCATACACAGGAATTTGTTGCAATGCCTCAGTCAATGGAATAGTAATCTCCAATTTCTTGAAGATCTCCTTGAAACACCCTAATTGTTTCTCTTTTTCCTTCCTAGAATAAACTTTGGGATAAGGAAGAGATTTCTCAACTTTTCTCTCTTTTCTCTCGCCCTCTTCTTCTTCTTTTCTTTCCCCCTTTTCTTTCTTCTTTTCCTTCCTCTCGACCTTACTTTTTCTCTTTTCAATTTCTTCTTCTTTTTCAATCAACTCAACTTTTTTCTTTTCTCTTAATTTTTCTCTCATCTAACATCTCACTACTTATGCTCATGATAGCATTACACTCCTCTTTAGCATTAACTTAAGTATTAGTCCCAAACTTCTTTTCAAATTTATCCTCCAACTTTTTAGCTAGTTGGCTAACCTATATCTTCAAATTCCTTATGACAACTTCAGTGCTTTTATGATTGGAGATAGACACTTGCATAAATTTTTGAAGTGTCTCTTCTAGCTTTGTAGTTCTTTCAGATAAGGAGGGTTGTGGTTGTCATTGTTGTTGCGGTGGTCTATTGAATTGCCTAGCTACTTGGGTAAGGTTTCCACCCTTGGTTGTCATTACTTGGATGGACCTAATTACCCATATAGTTGACTTCCTCCTGGGTATTAGAAGTGTTGAGATTGTTGATAGGGGAATACTGGTTTAGCTAATCCTACAATCTCAAAGCTTCTGGTTTTTTATGATGACAACATAATTAATAACACATGTGTTGTTTATGTGTTACATGTTCTATTGCTTACATGCTATATGTTTTAATCAATCTGTAAATCTGTTTAAAGCATTAAGAACATGATTGTGTTAGTACATTGCATTTCATTGTGCTATATAATTGATTTTATTGGTGAATGCATGTCTTATGTTTTATAGAAGGAAAGCCACAAGCACTTATGTTGAACTTTTAATTGTGTGGCAAAACAACAATTTTAAGTCGACTTCATTATTGGGTGAGTCGATTAAAACTCGTGCCTTTGCACAAACCATTTTCAAACTGTGTTGTGAGGATTTTCAAAGTGAAAAGTTTTCAAAACTTTCTTTAACTGTGTTATATAGTCGCTTATATGAAACCTGCATTCGACTAAGTCTTTTACAGTTTTGAAATTTTCTTAATGCTTGAGTTAAATGTTACAACGGGTATATTTTTAAATATGTTGACCAAGCATTAAATGAGATTCAACTGCATTAATTGTACATTCAATTAACTACATTGATTGCTGCTAACTACTATAACATAATTGTTATATTCGACAGCATTAGTAGCTAAGTCGATTAAAATGCGTCTGAATTGTGAAAATCTATAAATTGACGCGAATTTGATTTCTGTAAGAACTTTTGTGAATCTGACACTTTGTGATATCTTTTGCATAAAGTGCATTCTTACAGAAAGAAAGAAAAAGCTCCAAGAAACAAGAAGTGACGGTGGTGATCATCTACTTGTGGATTCTTGAAGAGCAAGCTGCATACAAAGGCTGATCATATCTGCACATTGGGTGTAACTGAGAGATCAGAAGCTATAATCTTATAAAGATTGGATTGAGGTTCCCTATTGTGATTACAGGAAGAAGAGCGTGTTGCGTTCTTGACTTTAAGGGTGACTCAAAGGGTTTGGACTACAGGAAAGGGGATTCTTGCTGCTAGTTTGTTTGTATTGCCTATACTTTGATTAGAGGGTTAGAGAGGTGTTTTATATTTTTGAGGTGAGGTCGCTATAAAAGCCTTGTTGTAAACACCTTGATCATTATAGTGCATTGGTTTCCGATGGTTGGAAGGACATTGGATGTAAGCTTGGCCGAACCAGTATAAAAACTCAACGTTTGATCTTTCTATTCCTACATTCTTTTATTCAGTCGACTTCTTACTGTATTCAATCGATTTAATTTTCGCTGCATAAACAAATCTTTTTCCTTGCATTTCAAGAAAGCTTTTAAAGGCATCCACTTTGTGAAAAAGATTTAAAAAAACATTGTTTTTACATTTCACCAATTCACCCCCCTCTTGGTGTTAGAAATTAAGCCATTCTATTTTCAACAATTGGCACCAGAGCTGGTTTTCATAAGATATTTGAAAAATAAGTCAATTATCTTTTTCTTTAAATCGACTGATCCTGAAAAATGGCTTTCAATTTTCAAACCTTTTGTGAAGGTGCATTCACAAATAGACCACCACTATTTGCTGGAGAAAACTATGCTTTCTGGAAAATTAGGATGCAAATCTTTCTTGAATCCGTGGATAAAGGAGTTCGGGATGCAACTCTCAACGGTCCATTTGAGCCAACTCATGTTGTAAATGGACAAACTGTTTTGAAAAACTTTTCTGAGTGGACTCAAGATGAAAATTATATCTGCTGAAGGCTTTCAAAGAAAACATTCAAGTAAACTGGCCTAGTGTAATTTCTGATAACATGTTGAAAGTTACCCGTCTTGAATCAGCAAAGTTGCCATACTATGTGTTCATTTCCAAGATCCTTATTCATTTCGGAGTTGACTGCATTGATGAATCAAGTGAGTCCTACAACTAAACAACCTTGATCAACAAAACAGCTCTACACAAGATGGGAATGCAACAAACACCAGAAGGCTGAAGGTTCAAGGATGAAGTTACCGAAGATGGTGATGAAGTAGGACAATCGTCTTCTATTCCATACAGGGCACGCTCTGAATTTGAAAGAACTCTATTGAGAGAAATAAAGTCTCTCAAGATAATGTGTCAAGAAACCAGGAATGATGTTTTGGAAATAAAAGAGCATCTTAAGTTGAACAATACTGATGAAGATAATGATGAAGATCAATCGGGTGAGGAAGGGAGTACACCTGATAATAGTGATGGAATGGAAGAGGATGAGAATGTTGCTGACGAGAGCAACAGTGACATGCTTCTTGGAACCTTTTTGAATAAGAATAAGAAGAAAATTTAAAATTTGCTTGTTTGATGTTTTGTTTGTTTTTAGAGATTATTTTGTTAATGGCGTTTTATTCCATTCTGTTTTGGTATTACCTTATTGTAATCATGGTTTAAAACAATGAAATCAGATATTTTTCTTAAATTCAATCCGTTTGATTTAAGTCGATTGTGTTATGTATGAAGTTGATTGATTTACTATTTATCATTGCAATCATACATTTACACACACAGAATATACCTGTAATAATTCTGGTATTACAATAATTCCAAAATGCTTGATCTCGAAAGATCTTGAAAGGTTTTGCAGGAACATTGCTTCTGGATTAGCTACTGAAGATACAATTCAAATGGAAAGCAATGAAGTCGATTACAACAATGGATCAATCGATTACTGTTTAGCAGGGGTTATAAATTCCATGATTTGGAATTCGGTTATTCTACTTATTGATCATATATTGTTGATTGTTTCATTTTCAATATATCTTTGTTCTTATAATTGTTTGAAATTACTTGAGATAATATTGAGATTGTTGATTGATATTGTATCTATGCTACATTGTTGTGTTTACACAATTTCTGTTTTGATACAATACTGTCACATGCTTATAAATGTTATGAAATGTTCTATGAAAACTACATTGTGCATTCGGATTTTGATTATAAAACATGCATAATGGTAGGGGGAGCATTGCATAGGATCTTAGATAATTTCACATGCCTACACTTTAGGGGGAGATTATATCTTTATCATGTGATTATCTGTGACAGGGGGAGCATCATTGTTTGATTAATACGATTTACTGATGCATCTCTAAATAACTGTTTGTCAGCATATCATTATCATAAGGCATACCTTTTTTTGATAATGCACAAAGGGAGAGAATGTTGGGAGAATACTCTGATAATGCTGGGAGAATACTCTGATATTCATTTTCAGCTCTGATATATTCTGTTTGCTCTTATACGCTCTGATTTGTTCTGATATGAATTGAAATATTTTTTTTTAGCTGAATCAAATGAGAATATCTCAAAATGTTTACTTTAATACATTTTGATCATTTTCTAATCATTTGCACTGATACATATTGACATGATATGATTTGATTTGTACAACATAGTTGTTTATTAATCATGGTTGTGTATCATCAAAAAAGGGGGAGATTGTTGAGATTGTTGATAGGGGAGCATTGGTTTAGCTGAACCTACAATCTCAGAGCTTCTGGTTTTTTATGACGACAACATAATTAATAACACATGTGTTGTTTATGTGTTACATGTTCTATTGCTTACATGTTATATGTTTTAATCAATGTGTAAATCTGTTTAAAGCATTGAGAACATGATTGTGTTGGTACATTGCATTTCACTGTGCTATATAAGTGATTTTATTGGTGAATGCATGTCTGATGTTTTATAGAAGGAAAACCACAAGCACTTATGTTGAACTTTTAATTGTGTGGCCAAACAACAATTTTAAGTCGACTTCATTATGGGGTGAGTTGATTAAAACTCGTGACTTTGCACAAACCATTTTCAAAGGATGCTGTGAGGATTTTCAAAGTGAAAGTTTTTCAAAACTTTGTTTAACTGTGTTATATAGTCGATTATATACAACCTACATTCGACTAAGTCTGTTACAGTTTTGAAATTCTGTTAATGACTGAGTTAAATGTTACAACGACTATATTTTTAAATATGTTGACCAAGCACTAAATGAGATTCGACTGCATTAATTGTACATTCAATTAACTGCATTGATTGTTGTTAACTACTATAACAGAATTCCTATATTCCACTACATTAGTACCTAAGTTGATTAAAATGCGTCTGAATTGTGAAAATCTATAAATTGACGCGAATTTGATTTTTTTAAGAACTTTTGTGAATCTAACAGTTTGTGATTTCTTTTGCAGAAGGTGCATTCTTACAGAAAGAGAGAAAGATCTCCAAGAAACAAGAAGTGATCATGGTGATCATCTACTTGTGGATTCTTGAAGAGCTAGTTAACTGCACGTACAAAGGCTGATCATATTTGCACATTTGGTGTAACTGAGAGATCAGAGACTACAATCTTGTAAAGATTGGATTGAGTTTCCCTATTGTAATTACAGGAAGAAGAGCGTGTTGCGTTCTTGACTTTGAGGGTGGCTCAAAAGGTTTGGGCTGCAGGAGAGGGGATTCTTGCTGCTAGTCTGTTTGTATTGCCTATATTTTGATTAGAGGGTTAGAGAGGTGTTTTATATTTTTGACGTGAGGTTGCTATAATAGCCTTGTTGTAAAAACCTTGATCATTCTAGTGCATTGACTTCCTGTGGTTGGAAGGACACTAGATGTAGGCTTGGCCGAACCAGTATAAAAACTCAGCGTTTGATCTTTCTATCCCTACACTATTTTATTAAGTCGACTTCTTACTGTATTCAATCGATTTAATTTTTGCTGCATAAGCAAATCTTTTTCCTTGCGTTTCAAGAAAGCTTTTAACGGCATCCACTTTGTGAAAAAGATTTAAAGAAAACATTATTTTTACAGTTCACTAATTCACCCCCCCCCCCCCCCTCTTGGTGTCAGAAATTAAGCCATTCTATTTTCAACAAGAAGGCATAACACATTGACCGTTAATATAATCTCCACTACATAACTCACAAAGTTGATATTGAGCTTGAGAAAAATTCTACAATTCTTGAGGCAGTTGAGAGATTTTCTTCATCAAAGTCTCCAATTGTTGAGTCATTATTTTGTTTTGAGCCAACAGAGCATCTTGAGATTATAATTGTAGAACTCCTTTCTGTTGAAATTGAGCCCTTTCACTATGCATCTCATTATCATTGGTAGCCATATTTTCAATCAATTCATAAGCTTCCTCTGGAGTTTTGCACTTGATATTACAACCAGCTGAGACATCCAACATCAATTTAGTCTGTGAACTCAGTTCTCCAAGGAAAAGAATGACCACTGTGGATTCATCAAAGCCATGTGTGGGCGTCTTTTGCAATAAACCTTTGAATTTATCCCACGCTTGACCTAGACTTTCATCCATGCCCTTTCTAAAAGAAGACATTTCTTGCTTACCTTTGTTTACTTTTGATTGTGGGAAATATTTATTCAGAAACATTTCTTGCTATTGAAGAGTCTTAGGAGAAGGGAAAACTTCTCTGGATGTCCTGTTCCACGTTTTTCTTCTACTTTTGTCCAGACCCGTAAGAAGAGGTTCAAAAAATTTCGTGCTTCTAGTCTGAATTGTGCCTTGCATACACTAGAGAAAAAAACACTAGAGCACCCAATTAGCCAAAAAATATAAACAAAAACAAAAATTAAACATAATAAAAATAAAGTCTAATCGGTTAAGAATCACATAAAAGTATAGTTTAAACCACGAGTCCCCAGCAGCGGCGCCAAAAACTTGTTAACACATTAGCAAGTGTACAAAATCGTATCAAGTAATATAAATTGGTAAGACCAAGTATCATTTCCCAAGAGACTCATGGCACTAGACAATCATGTAATACCTTAACTAATTAAGACTTAAGATCAATTCATTGGTTTAGAATGCAAAATGCAGAAAAAGTAAATATGAATGCAATTTGACCAATTGGGGCAAAACACAACAATGAATGGATGATTTTGATAATATGAGATGAGTATGTTGTTGGGGTTTAGATTTCACCATCCATACTTTCATGCATATAAGAATTTGTCTTCTTCATTCAATTGTTAACGTCACTATCTGAATTACTTAAAGCACGATGTCTCGGCGTAGAAAGTCTATCCTTAATTATTAGACCACAATCCCTTGCATCCCTAATAATTAATTTTGCATCACGAACAGAAGCTTAAGACAATCAAACCTCCTATCCCCATCCCTGGACAATATTACTTTTGGGAGAAATTTTCCACATCGTGGTTTCTAGGTATTTCCCAATAACAAAGAAGACCATAAAATCATGCCATGAATGATCAAAACATACAAGCATAGAGCAAAGGAGAAAATCCCTAACAATTAATGAAAGAAGCATATAATAATTCAGAACAAATTCAGATACATGAGAGTTTAGAGGTTACATCTTCCCCAACAAAAAATGAGTTTAGTTCTCCATAATCATGGAGAAACTAGGTGTACAATAGAATGAAAGTGATAGAAAAACCCTAGAAACTGAAGAGGAGAGCTCCCGCATCCAATTATGCCTCTAGATAGTGGAAAAGTGTGTTTTTGCGTCTCTACTGCCCAAAGATACCAACCCTAGGGCGTGCAAGTTATTAAATAGAGCAAAAATAAAGTCCAAGCCCAATAACACTGGCGTTCAGTGCCCCTACTTAGGGCAACTGGGCAAGCTTGCGAGAGAACTTGCGTTCAGGGCCCCTTAGAGGGCGCCCAGGTGGTGTGCGGCACAAAGCTCAGGGCCCCTTGTGGATGTTTAGATGATTGCAATGGTGTTGTGAAGTCTTCTTGGGGTATCCAAGCTACCGATCCCTTTCTACTACAGGGTAGCATTTTAGGAAGTGAAGAGCTAGCTAAATTGGCTACAAGAGGGCTGATCTCCAAGCTGATTTTTCTCATAGGTCTAGCAGCATTCAAGCATCACCAACAATTATTTCCAAACTTTTTTGGACCTATCAACTTCCCACATCTGTAGTATCACCATTGTTCTTGTTTTAAGCATTGTATCAAGTGTTTTTCAGTCATAATATCACAGAACCTGAGTTTTAATCTGTATTTTTTCATTTGCTACTTAAGTGACTTGGGAAAATGCTCTTTAAGCAATTCCAAGTGCACAATTAAACATTGTAATAGCATAGTTTTCGCTTCTTAGTGTTAAAGTGTGTCAAGGAACTCCAAGTGTCACTTGTATTTTCACTTAGGATCATTTAACATTTTCATTGTCCATATTTCTTGCTTTCTTTCAATTGCTTGAATGCCTTCTATGTTTTAAGTCTCTGTGGTGCGCGTTGTACTTAGATAAACCTTTATTGTTTTTATAGGATCATTTCATTTTGCATTTCAAAATCTTCTGAAAGATTTCTACCTAGAAGTTAAGGTAAGAGCACCCAAAGAAACTCTAGCTAGGAAGGACTTGGTTCTTAAGCTTGTTCATTTGTGACTCACCTCTCCTTCCTTAGAGCTATTTGGATCCATTTTACCTTTAGAATCTTCTTAGAAATCCTTCCACAAAATTAAAATGTTTGTGAAAATTGTTTGGACTCTTTACTTGTGCAAGTTTGTTTTCAAAATCTTGTGAAAACGCTTTCCTTTTCACTTCACAAGTATGAGCCATTCAAGTGTTTAAGGGAGTATCAGACATGATTTTGATACTATGCACTTAAGTGAAGAACATCACAGAACCCAAGCCGAGCTTCAACAGGCATGACAAGAAATTAATGAGCCTAGGCAAATGTTTGCTAACATCAACGTTAACCAGAAAGGTAAAGCTCATGCTGAATCTTCACATAGGTACAACAACGATCGTGATTATATTCCTTCACATCATAGTGACCAAAATGTTTATGGTGGTCATCATAATAATGACTACTATCAATCCCGTCCTAAGAGACACCACAATCATAGAGAACATCATATAGAACCCAAGCTTGACCTTCCTTCTTTTTATGGAAGAGATCATGTAGAACAATATTTTGAATGGGAGATGAAGGTTGAACAAATCTTTGAGTGTTACCATATAGATGATGAAAGAAGGGTAACCTTGGTAACTTTGACCTTTCAAGGCGCTGCTTTATATTGGTGGACATCTTTGAATAGAGACCAAAGGATGCAACAAGAACATACCATTCAGTATTGGAATGAACTTCGAGCAACCTTGCATAGAAGACATGTTCCAGCCTATTATTAGAGGGAGATCTTGGACAAGCTCCATAGACTCCAACAAAGAAACATAAGTATTGAAGAGTATCGACAAAAAATGGAATGACTCATATTAAGAGCTGGAATTAAAGAAGAAGAAAGAGTCACAATTGTTAGATTTCAAAGTGGACTCAACTATGATATAAGAGATAAGGCAGAACTTTTACCTTATCTAGATCTTAATGACTTTATCCAACTGTGTGAGAGTGAAAGAACAACTTAGAAGGAAAGCTTCCACTAAAAAGACTTACCTTACCACCTCCATGTATAAGAAAAGATTATAAGAGGGAGGGTAGTCAATCAAGGTGTAAGGAACCTCGAGAAAGAGAAAAAGAAAAAGAGAAAGAGAGAGTAAGATGAAAAGAAAGAGAAATAAGAAGAGAGAAAGAGAGAGAGAATGAGGAAAAGAAAAAGAAAAGACCCACAAAGAGTCTTCACGGGACAATAAGAGTAGAAGACCAAATGTTTCAAATGTGGGGAAAGGGGACACTATTCATCTGAGTGTTGTACTAAAATGTCAACCTACATGCTGGAGCATGAGAGAGATAGTGAGGATTCTTCCTCTAGTGAGTCTGAGTCCTCTACTTCTGATGAAGAACATGAGACTCCACAAAGAAGAGAATCTATTCCACACACGATGTAAAGTTTTAGAAAAAACTTGTTCAATGATTGTGGATAATGGCTTTTCTTGTAATTGTTACAGCTCAAGGATGGTCGATAAGCTAGGCTTAACTACTACTACTCATCCAAACCCTTATAAACTTTAGTGGATCAAAGAGGATGATGGGATAGTACTCAACGAACAAGTTAGTGTACCCATTTCCATTCACAAATATGAAGATCAAATTGTTTGTAATACAGTCCCAATGAAAGTTGGGCACATCCTACTTGGACGACCCTTGCACGATGGAGTCACTAATAGGAAAACCATCCAACACAAAGGAAAGAAAATTGTCTTGCGTCCTCTTACACCTTTACAAGTGAGAAAGGACTAAATAATTCTTAAAAAAGAAGTTGGATGTGGAAAAAAGAAAAAAAAACTAAAAAAGTGACAAAAGAGAAGACTATGAGTTTGTTAGATCGTGCCTCGACCAAAAATGTTGTCCACACAAAAATTTCTAAAACTATTTTTCTTGGACAACCTCATTTTATTCTCTACTACAAAGAGGCACTTGTTTCAGTAAATTATCAACTTGATTCTCTACCAAAGGGGATACAAATATTTTTGAAAGAATTTGCTGATTTATTTCCTACAGAGGTACCAAGTGGTTTACCACCTCTAAAGAGAATAGAACATCAAATTGATTTAATCCCTAGGGCAAGCCTTCCAAATAGGACATTCTATAGGACCAACTCCAATGAAACAAAAGAGATAGAGAACCAAGTTAATGACTTATTGAATAAAGGGTGGATCCAAAACAACCTTAGTCCTTATGTTGTGCCAATGTAATTGGTCCCTAAGAAAGATGGATCTTGGAGAATATGTACTTATTGCAGGGTCATCAACAACATCACTGTTAAATATAGGCACCTAATTCCTAGGTTGGATGACATGTTAGATGAATTACATGGAGGAAACATGTTTACCAAGATTGATCTTAAGAGCGGATATCACCAAATCAGAATTAAAGCAGGTGATGAATGGAAAACCGCTTTCAAGACCAAATTTGGCCTATATGAATGATTAGTCATGCCTTTTGGCTTGACCAATGCTCCTAGTACATTCATGCGCTTGATGAATCATGGCTAACTCTAAAGACAGTAGGGGAAGTAAGAAGTTTCCTTAGTTTAGCAGATTTCTATAGGCGATTTATGGAAAACTTGTCTACTATAGCTATTCCCCTCAATGAACTTGTTAAGAAAAATGTGTCATTCATATGGGGTGAAAAACAAGTCTTAGCTTTTGAAACCTTAAAACATAAGTTAACACATGCACCCATTCTACGTTTGCCTGATTTTTCCAAAACTTTTGAGCTAGAATGTGATGCATCTAGGGTAGGGATAGGAGTTGTTCTAATTCAAGAAGGTCATCTCATTGCTTATTTTAGGGATAAACTTCGAGGACCAACTTTAAACTATCCTACCTATGAGAAGAATTATATGCCCTTATTAGAGCACTAAAGACTTGGGAGCATTATTTGGTATCTTACGAGTTTATTATAAATACTAATCATGAATCTCTCAAGTGTCTTAAAGGGCAAGGCAAATTAAAGAAAAGACATGCAAAGTAGGTGGAGTTCCTCGAACAGTTTCCTTATGTCATCCAACATAAAAAGGGGAATACTAATGTTGTTGTTGATGCTTTATCTAGACCTCATGCATTATTAGTTACCCTAGGGTCACAAATATTAGGTTTTGATGACATCAAACAACTATATGAAACTGATGATACATTTGCATCCACTTATTCCTCATGTCTTAAGAAACCATTTGATGGATTCTATCTTTCTGAGGGGTATCTTTATAATAAAGGAAAACTATGTATACTCCAAGGATTCATTAGAAAGCTTCTTATTAAAGAAAGGCATGGAGGAGGAATCATGGGCCATCATCGAGTTGACAAAACTCTAAATATTTTGAAAAGCAAATTTTATTGGCTACACATGAGAGTAGATGTTCAAAGGCATTGTTCTAGTTGTATAGCTTGCTTACAAGCTAAAACTAAAGCTATGTCTCATGGACTTTACCTTCCTCTTCCAATAGCTAGTTCCCCTTGGGAGGACATAAGTATGAACTTCGTCCTAGGCTTACCAAGAACTCAAAAGTGGTTTGATTTTATCTTTGTAGTGGTCGATCGTTTTAGGAAAATGGCTCATTTTATACCTTGCCATAAAATCGATGATGTTATCTATATTTCTCGACTTTTATTTAAGGAAATAGTACAATTACATGGCTTACCCAAAATTATAGTTTCTGATAGAGATGTTAAGATCCTTAGCCATTTTGGAAAACCTTATGGGTCAAGCTAGGAACTAAACTTTTATTCTCTACCACGTGTCACCCACAAACTGATGGGCAGACCGAAGTAGTAAATAGATCTCTATCTACTTTATTAAAGGTAATGATAAGAGGGAATCATAAAAATTGGGATGATCATCTACCTCACATAGAATTTGCTTACAATAGAGTAATCCACAAGACTATTAATCTTTCTCCTTTTGAGGTTGTTTATGGTTTTATCAAGAAATTACATGAAAAGGTTAAAACCCATATTGAAAAACAAACTAAAAACATACTGAATACAGCAACAAAGGGAGAAGAAAATTAATTTTTAAAAAAGGTGACTTAGTTTGGCTTCATCTGAGAAAGGATAGATTTCCCTCTCAATGAAAGTCCAAAATTAGTCCAAGAGGTGATGGTCCTTTCAAGGTGATTCGGAAAATAAATGATAATGCATACATATTAGACCTTCCCGAAAGTTATGGTGTCAGTCCTACTTTTAACATCTGTGACTTATTTCCTTTCACAAGAGATAATCAACAGGACAAAGCAGATCTGAGGACAGATCCTTTCAAGAGCAAGGGACTGATGGCAGACCATCTAAGATTCGCATAGGCCCTCTTACAAGAGCCATGTCAAGAAAGATACAAGAAGAAGAAGGATCACTCAACACTTTACTCCTATAGAGAATCACTTATTAAAATCCTTCTTCTCTTTGTTAAATACATTTGTACTATTTTGTAGGACCTAAATAAAGGTTGGAGACCATGCATAATCAATATAGGAAGCTTGGCAAGCTAAAGGAAGCAAAAGAAGGAGGAAAATGAGTGCTTTCCGGAATTGGTAGCATAACTTCCAAATTCAAAATGCAAAGGAAGTTGCCTTCAGAATCAAATGTCGCGCCTAGCCAAGACCTCTAGACGCCTAGCCTTTGCGAACCAGAATTTTAAATTGGCACGTTTTGAATATGGCATTGGGTGAAACGTGCGCTCCAAGCTCCTTAGTTTCTCCAACACACTTCATTTTTTATTTTTAGATGCAATGCAAGTCAGAAATGGAGGTCCTTCTTCACCTATAAATAAAAGAACCTCCCCTTTGTAAAATCCAACTTTGAAGTATAAATGAATTGCTGTTGAGATTTCTCCAGACTTTTATACTCTTGGATCACCTATTTGTGACAATTCATCACACTCTCCTCTAGCTTCCTTCCCTATTGGAAGGCCTTCTGAGCTTAGAGACCTCAAACACTCATCATACACTCACTGAACCATCCATCAAACACCCTGCATGCCCAATTCCTCTTGCATCATTACATTTTGCTGCCTCATTCTACGAATTGGAACTGATCTAGCATGAAGTTGGAACTTGCTTCGATCAAGAAGGTTGAACAAAGATTGGTGCAATGGGAATCATTAAGTACAACTGACAACTCATGGGAAGATGTGGGAAGATTTGGAAGAAATACAACACTCCTATCCAAATTTCAACCTTGAGGACAAAGTTGTTGTTAAAGGGTGGAGTATTGTCACACTCATGGAAGAATTGGGTAAAGGTAATAGCCACATGGCAAGTAGTACAAAGAATAATGAATTGTGCAAAAGTTCATGTAAGGGGAGAGAGAGCACAAAATTGAGGAGATTCATTTAGTGAAGACGTGTGTGGTATGATTTTTCTCTCTGCAATCTTTTTCTCTTACCATTCTCTCTATCCCCTTTTCTTAACCTAACCCTTCTTTCTAAAAATTCTTTTCAAGAATGACTTTCTCCCTAAATTAGCATTTCATAGATTATGATGACCTTTGCTATCACTATTTCATTGCTTTGTCTCCACTATTTCATTCCTCTATTTCTTTTGTTGTTGTCAAATAAATTTTTATTATTGTTTAAGATCTTATTCTCTTCTTATTAATACAAAAGCACCTTACAATTCTTTTGTACTCTAGCACTGTTACAATTATACTGACAACAAAATCCAAAAAGGAGTTTGCATTTGAGGATGGGTTGTTCTTAAAGATTCAACAATGCAGACAACATTTAATTAATAATGTTACATTAACCATCCAACCGTACAAACAAATTGGTTAATCAAATTGGCTAATAGATATTATGGGTCATTTCAAATTTTGGACAAAATTAGAGATGTTGCTTATAGGTTAGAATTAACCAAAAAACCAAGATTCATAATGCTTTTCATATTTTCTTAGCGAAGAAACACCATGGAAGTAGAGGCAATAAAGTGAGTGAAGAATGATATATAAATAATAAATTTAATATATATAATGTGTATAACTATCTATTTTACCATTATACCAATCCTTATACTTCAACTATTAACTTATTGACCCAGTGTCTTTCTTGAGTTAATAATCGATCCAAGTTTTAAAATATTCATCATAAAAAGATTAGTGCTAACCAGGTAATTACATCAACGGTTTAAATAAATTCTTCTGGTTTGTTTGTACAAAAATTGAATAATAAACTCACGTTACAATTGGAAATATACATTTTGACCAACCTCGCCACCCTTTAAATACTCTACATGAGGAACACAAAATTGGGTATGCAAGACTCAAATGCTGAACAGGTAATGTGCCTAGTTTTATAAGACAGCTACACTCAAAATTAAAGTAAGAATCAGAGAGCTTGTTAAAGATCCACCATTGTAATTCTGTGACAAGCACCCTGAATTTGTGGAATTGGTAGATGGAGCCAATGATGTCCCATTTATGCTGCTACCATTTTTTCCATGACTATTAAAATATAGAGACACAAAAAAGTCATAAAAATATGAAACATTAAATTTTCAGCTCTTTTGTGAAGAAATGAGAACTGAAAACTAAAGAAAAAGAGACTATTAATGTGTCAGGCAAAAGAGAAGGCAACAAAGAGAACTATATCTAAGCTTGAATTTATACCTTCCAGGAAATATGCAGGAACCGTGACCTGTAACAATGAAAATAAAATAGATCAGGTATGTTCAAATGATGAACAACATTTATGCATGCAGGGTTTTTTTCTTTTGTGTAGCAGAACAGATATGAGTCAAACGGAAATGGTCAACAAAGGGAAAAGCTGCAAAAATAGCAACAATAATTAAAATGGTAAAAATTAATTGACAATTTTAAGAGACTTAATCTTGAGCCAAATGAGGTAAAAGAATGCAATCACGTGTGTTTAAGTAACTAGAATTAAGGAAACAACTATTAGAATTCTTAAAGCTAATCACTATTGGTAGCCAAGCACACCTAATATGTTCTCAAGAGAATAAAAAGGCAGAGAAAACGGCCATATTTTGTCACCTATAATTTCAAAGATGGTTTTGAGACAATCTCATGATATTTGAATTTCACAATTTTATACATTTTCTTAAAATACTCTCCCCCAAATAACTCTACAGAAACTTGGATACTATGTGGTGTGTAGGTCTCAAACCAAGTAGAATGAGATGTTTGGTAGAGTATTTAAGTGTTTGGTTCTCCCCTCTTAATATTAGATTTTGAGGGTGGGTTTCCCAAATACTTGGTACTAATCATAACATAAGTTTTTCATAAAAATCCAAACTGCTTGTATCTCCATCATTCATGACATCTAGTTATGTTGTGTTATATGTGGAAGGGTACCAACTGTAAACATGTATTTCCATCACAAGCCTGTTTTGGATATAATCTATAAGTTCTTTTATTAAGTTAGTTTAGGTTGTTTAGTATATGATAGTTTTTTCTGTTCTTTTTGGGGTTTAGATATCCACGTATTCCCTCTTTTTCCTTTAATGAAAATTTTCCTTTTCTGTATCTTTCTCTATTTTTCTGATCTTTGTTTTCCTTCTCTCTCACTCTTGAAGAAACTCTGATAGCTTTCGGGAGTTTTTCTACTGGAAACTATTGAAGTTTGTTGTAATTCAAACTTACTGTTTTGTTCGGTTTCCTGTTATACTGTTACTGTTTTACCAGTCACAGTATCTCATGTATATAAACACTGTTTTCTTCTGTTATAAAATAATACAGTCACTTCATTCATTCTGTTTAGTGCATACCTTCCTCTCTACCTTCTATTCTCTGTTCTATTAGTGGTATCCAGAGCCAGGTTGCAGAAACCTGGGGGTGTGCATTTTCAATCTTTCTTCACGGTGTCACTGCAGTGGCTGAAGGGTGTGGTTAAGACGGTTGAAGGTGGTCAAGAAGACAGTTCTTGAACAAGAAAAGAGAAGGCGTCATGGCTGATATTCCTGCCGCAAGCTTCCCTGTTCTCACAGATAAAAATTGGAACAGGTGGAGTGCATAGATGAAGGTATTGTTTCGCTATCAAGGTGTCAGTGCGATTGTGGAAGAGAGGGGATGTGAACCTGATCTTGGTGGCACAGAGGAACAGAAGGAGGAGCTTAGGAGGAAAGATGATAAAGCTCTGTTTATCATCCATCAATGCGTGGACGACGTGCATTTTGAAAAGATTCAGAATATTGTCAATCGTTAAGAAGGCAGTACGAGCACTTGTTGATGGATGATGGAGATAAAGTGAGTGAGTTTTTCAACAGAATATTGTCAATCGTTAATCAAATGAAAGGTTGTGGAGAAACGATTACAGACCTTATGTTGATTGAGAAAATCATGAGATCACTACCACAGAAGTTTGATCACACTGTGGTAGCAATCGAAGAGTCAAGAGACCTGGAAAAACTCAAGGTAGAAGAACTCCAAAGCTCATTAGAGGCGCATGAGATGAGAATGAGTGAAAGAAATCTTATTAAACTCAACGAGCAGGCACTGAAAGTTCAACATTCTAAGAGTAATGAGAAAAATAATTTCAAGAAATGGAAAGGGAAATCAGGAAAAGGAAAATGGAAGAAAGAAAGTAGCAGTGCAGAAGAAAGCAGCAGTGCAGAAGAACCAGATGAAAGATCTGATTCTGCAGAAAAGAAGAATCCTGAGAAGAGCTCGAAGAAGAAAGATAGAAGAAACATTGAGTGTTTTAACTGCCATAAATTCGGGCACTTTGCATATGAATGCTTCTCAGGCAAAGGGAAGAAAAAGAATAAGTTTCAAAGCAAAGAGGCTCATCTTGCACAGGAAGAATCAGATTCAGAGCCACTAATCCTGATGGTAATGACAACTACTGAAGGTATGAAGTCATTGGATAAAGGTTGGTATCTTGACTCAGGTTTGCTCGAATCACATGACGTGCAATAGAGAGTGGCTGGTTAATTTTGATAATACAAAGAAGAGCAAAGTCAGATTTGCAGACGACAGCACACTAATGGTTGAAGGAATGGGTGATGTGATAATCAACAGGAAGAACGGTTCGCAAGCTTCAATCTCCAGCGTGCTGTTCGTGCTTGGTATGAAATGCAATCTTCTCAGCATTGGACAACTGATTGAAAAGGGATACACGGTGATCATGGGAAATCATGATCAAGTTGAATTGTTTGACAGTAATAGAAGGTTGATCTTGACCAGCAAACTTTCGAAGAATAGGACGTTTCAAGTAAGGTTAGATGCAGTAGAAAACTTGCAATGTTTGTCTACTATGAAGATTGAAGAGAGTTGGTTGTGGCATCAGCGTCTCGGTCATTTAAATTTTAGAGACATGCAAAAACTTGAAGAAAAGGATATGGTTTCAGGTATACCCCGCATTTCTTTACCAGCTGATGCATGCAAGTCTTGTTTGGCAGGCAAGCAATCCAGGAAATCTTTCAAGTCAAAGATAAAGATGCGTTCAAGAGAGTGTCTAGAAGTAGTACACTCAGATATTTGTGGCCCACTTGAAGTTCCATCATTGGCAGGAAGCAAATATTTCATTGTTTTCGTGGATGAGTTTAGCAGAATGAGTTGGGTGTATACTATCAAGACAAAAGGAGAAGCGCTGGAGGTTTTCAAGAGATATGTGACTTGTGTAGAAAGAGAGAGTGGCAAGACTCTGAAGGTCTTAAGAACTGATGGTGGAGGGGAGTTTACCTCACATGCGTTTGAAGAGATCTGTAAGAGCAAAGGCGTAACACATGAGGTTACTGCACCGTATACGCCCCAGCATAATGCTTTGGTTGAAAGGAGAAACCAGACCATTATGAACATGGCCAGATGTCTCCTCAAAGAGAAGAACTTGCCACGGAACCTATGGGCTGAGGCTGTGTCGACAGCTGTTTATCTACTTAACAGGTGTCCCACTAAGCGTGTTGAAGGAAGAGTGCCAATTGAAGTTTGGACAGGAACAAAGCCATCCGTGAAGCATTTGAAAGTTTTTGGTTCACTGGCGTTTGTTCATATCCCAGATCAGAAGCGGACCAAGTTGGAAGACAAGGGCGAGCCCATGGTGTTCGTAGGGTATCATGCTACTGGGGCATACAAGTTATATGATCCGATGAAACAGAAGATGATCATCAGCAGAGATGCGATTGTTTTGGAGAAGGAATCCTGGGATTGGAATCATATGCATGCAAGCCCGGAGAAGACGCTGGTGCATGGAGTTACTGATGATCAGAAGCAAGATAGAGGAACTCCACTCAATTGAGAAAAACAACACGTGGAGGCTGGTAGATCTTCCACCTGGGAAACGAAGCATTAGTGTTAAGTGGGTGTTCAAGAAGAAGTTAAACCCAGATGGCACTATTTCCAGATACAAAGCGCGACTTGTGGCCAGGGGATTCCTGCAGAGGAAAGGAGTCGATTTTGATGAGGTGTTTGCACCTGTAGCGAGACTAGAAACCATATGCCTGGTTGTGGCGATTGCATGTGCAAACAGATGGCTGATTTTCCAGTTGGATGTTAAATCCGCGTTTCTGCACGGGACGTTAGAAGAGGTTTATGTTCAGCAACCTCCTGGGTTCAGAGAGAAGGATAAGGAGGAGAAGGTATACAAATTACAAAAGGCATTGTATGGTCTACGACAGGCACCCAGAGCCTGGAATAAGAAGATTGATTCATCTTTGACTCTTCACGAGTTTGAGAAATGCATAGTGGAACATGGAGTTTACGTGAAAAGGAATTCAGAAGGTAACCTGCTGATTGTTTGTCTGTATGTCGACGATCTTTTGGTGACAGGATCGAAGATGGAGGATATAGACAAATTCAAGGAGATAATGAAGAACGACTTTGAGATGACGGACTTAGGAGAACTTAACTATTTCCTAGGAGTGGAGTTTACTCGTTCAGCAAGAGGGCTTGTTATGCATCAGCAAAAATATGTAAAGGAGCTGCTGGAAAGGTTTAAGATGCATCAATGCAACGCTGCCCGAAGCCCTTTAGAAGTGAATGAACAATTGAGAAAGGATGAAGCTGAAGAGGAGGTAAATGAAACAAGATTCAAGCAGATAGTAGGATCCTTGCGATATCTGTGTAACAGCAGACCGAACTTGACATTTTGTGTAGGTCTGATCAGTAGATTTATGTGCAAACCCAAGAAGAGTCATATGAACGCTGCTAAACGCATCCTGAGATACATCAAAGGCATGTCAACTGATGGCATATTGTTTCCTTATGGGAGTCAGGAGAATGAGTTAAAACTCACAGGGTTTTGTGATTCAGACTACAGAGGTGATACTGTGGAGAGGAAAAGCACCTCTGGTTTTATCTATTTCATTAATGGAGCACCAATCTCGTGGTCATCTAAGAAACAATCAATTGTTGCACTGTCGAGTTGCGAAGCAGAGTATATCGCTAGGTGTTATGCTGCTTGCCAAGGAGTTTGGCTCAAGGAGTTGCTTGCTGAGATGAAAATTGAAATGGAGAGTCCAGTAAAGCTGGAAATGGACAATACTTCTGCTATCAATCTAGCCAGAAATCCGGTGAATCATGGGAGGAGTAAACATATAGAAGTGAAATTTCACTTCCTCAGAGACATGGTAAGTAAGGGGAAAATTGAAATTTCACATTGTAGAACTGAAAAACAATGGGCTGATCTGTTAACCAAAGCACTGGCTGGTGACAGGTTCGAATTTCTGAAAAGAGGAGTTGGTGTGATTTCTCTTAGTTAGTTTGAATTAAGGAAGAATATTGAAGTTTGTTGTAATTCAAACTTACTGTTTTGTTTGGTTTCCTGTTATACTGTTACTGTTTTATCAGTCACAGTATCTCATGTATATAAACATTGTT
Organism: Vigna angularis; assembly: GCF_016808095.1. Lineage (NCBI taxonomy): Eukaryota > Viridiplantae > Streptophyta > Magnoliopsida > Fabales > Fabaceae > Vigna > Vigna angularis. The sequence goes on from NC_068977.1 coordinate 15,406,559, forward strand.
TTCTTCTGTTATAAAATAATACAGTCACTTCATTCATTCTGTTTAGTGCATACCTTCCTCTCTACCTCAAGGAGCTTTTCCACTAGAGAAGCCAGAACAAGTACTTCTAACTTTGTATTCAAATAGATTCTATGTCCACACTTTTGATGTATTTTCAATAGCTGCATTGATACTTTTCTATCCCACAATGTAGATGTGACTCATAAAAAGTTATATGTAAAGACTCCTTACTTGGATTTGTAGTGGTGACAGAGGCAACTCCTTTGAAATCACAGGTCCCAGCAGATTTAGCCATCTGCTGATAATAAGCATTGATAGCATATGTAGCATGTGCAGCCACACTATTTGGATCATAACAGGGTTGACCGTGCAGCAATGGAGAACAATCCACCTTCCCTGGTCCACAAGCCCAATCAAGTGCAGCCTGAAGCATCTTAGTATCTGCATTACTCTTGGCAACACAGAAGGTTTGGTTTGTTGTATCATTTGCAAATACAGTACCAGCATTAGTCAAGTGCAAGGTATACACTGGAGCTCCATTGGCATAAAACAGACCCCAATTATTCTCAGACACTGGACCTGTTCTCAAGTCTTCATTATAAAGCTCATAAATATAAGTGCTAACTGAAATTCCAGGTTTCTTAGGAGTCCCACTATTGTTAAGGACGTGCCTGATCAAGTTACTATTGTAAGTGTTAGCATTATCAATAGTTGCATCTGGCTCGGATGAATCTCCTTTGGAGGGCCAACCTGACTCGGTGACTAAAATAGGAATGTTGGTAAAGTTCAAATATGACATTGCAAAATAAGCAGCATCAACAACAGCATCAAAGACATTAGTATAATGCAGCATGGTGTTGGAATCTATAGCTTCTTTATTAGGAGGCAAGGGCCGGAACAAAGCATAGTCTAGAGGGATTACAGCATTGGGTTGCATGAAATCATAATAAGGGTACACATTGAGCATAAGATAGGAACCTGTTGATTGCAAAAAGTTGAGCAAGGGAACCATGACAGGATCCCAAGTTTTATTAAAAAATGCCTGAGAGGGTGGGAAAGAATCAAGGATGATAAAAGAAGAGTGTGGAGTAGAGACTTTGATTTGTTGATCAAGATTGGCTGCAACTAGAGCAGCTTGAAGGAATTTTAATGCTGAGACTAGAACAGGAGCTGCATTTGGGAGGGATGTCAGCACTTCAGAACCAACTGCTATGGCAGTAATGTTGGTAGAAGGAACATGATCTATGACATTGCGTTCAACCCATTTGGCAGCAGTGGCATTGGACTGACCAATGCCGAGAAGCTGGTCATTGGGAACAGAAACAATTACACGGATTCCTGTATTGGCTAGTGCACGAAGCATGGCTCTGTCAGCATCATATAGTCTAACATGTTGGATACCTTGAGTCTTGAGAAGGGCCACAACTTCTGTTGGACTTGGCATGTTAGTCACAGCTGTACCAATGTTCACACCGATAAAAGCATCTGCAGAGAACAACAACACATGAAGCCCTTTTGACAAACAGATAATAGGTCTTTCATTTTCAGAAGAGTTAGCTAAAGTTACCACATAATAATGATGAAATAAAACACTGAATTGGATTTATTATAAGTAATGCAATGCAAATGCAGCACCACCCTAAAGAAACACAAAAAGAAAATTGCACTTGTCCATGTTACAGCAAATCTAAATGTGTAAAAGGATTTCTTTTCCCAATCTTCCATGATTTAAAGCACGTAGCTCTTACATGACCAGTTGGTCATATAATACAGGAGAAAGTGAAAATTATTTAAAAATGAAAAATTCAAGTAATAGCCTTGTTAGCAAAGACTAACCGTGAAAGAAATTTACTTTAAAGAACACATTTACATTGAAACAAATTCAAAGAAATGTCAAAAACAAAACAGATCTACCTATTGATATGACCAATTTTGGTAATTACTAGTACTATTATACTACTAGCCCCTAATTCTATCCCCTTGGATTGCTAAGGTATTAATTATCTCATATCGGAAGCCTTTTTTTGAGTACACCATTTGGTTCCAAAAGTATCACTCTCTCTCATATTTTACTATCATTGAAGGACTAATTTGGAGAACTTTTCACTACTGAAGGGACTATGTAGCCTGACTTTAGAGACTGCTATTCCATAATTTCATTTCATGGACCTTTTAGGAGAGAATTGATGGTTTAATCTTATTTTTGCTCCCCCTCATTGGCCTGAACCTTGCTTGGTGCAACAAGAAAAGTTGCTTTCGGGGGGTTTCAAAACACTAAATCCATCCATTTAAGATTAGTTTTGGCAACAGTTAGATATATCATCATTATCTTATCTTTATCTTTTATTTTAAGTTAGTTTTTTATTATTTCTTATTTGTATTTTGGGCTTAGTCTATATTTCTTCTATTAAAAATACAATACCCTATGTAAATATCCAACATAAGGGAGATTAATTCTGCATATAGTTTTTCATTTTTCACTATATTCAACATGGTATATAGAACCAGGTTCTTTTAAGAAAAAAATTTTGTTGCCTCTACCATTACACTCGCCGCTGTCGGCGACAACGCCATTTACTGCCATCGACGACGTCGTCGCTTACTGCTGCCACTTGTTGGGTTATTGGGCTTCCTTCCTATGTGGAAATAGGCCCAAATAATGTGGATCATTATGTCTCACTTTGCTTTAGTGAAGAGGAGTCAGATTAGTAGGGCACACAAGAGTCATTTGCAGAGAGAAAAAAGTCAAGTGAGAGAGAAAGGAAGAGAGAAAGCTTTTCTCCCATAACACAAAGTTTGCACTGGTGTTTTTATTGTTGTGCAGTCGTTCAACGTTGGATCGGACTGATTTTTGGATAGTCGGTTTCAGATATATGGTTCTTCATTTTGACCGTTGGAACGTCAATCGGAGGTCTAGTTTGGAAGAAAACAACCTCGCATCAGTAGCTCTATTTTGGAGAATTTTCATTTTTTGTTCTCATTTGTAAACATTCATGCTTAGTTAGTTTGGCTGATTGAAAACATCATTTGGTGTTTTTTCTAAACCCTTTTGTACCATATTATTGATCATAGTGAACTTTTCTTTGGTCTGAACAACTCGTGGTTTTTACCTTGCATTGAGGAGTTTTCCACGTTAAAATAGTTGTTTCGTTGTGTTTTGGATTCTGTTTTTGCTCTATTTGTTTTTTTGTATTCCTCGCAGATTCTTACAAGAAAGGGGATTTGTTTTTTCTGGTGCGTTATTACTCTTTATTGAGTTGTTATTGTCTTTGGCCCTTTTTCCCATCATCATTACTGAAGTTCTAGTTTCAATCGACGATCACACAATTTTGATCGTCTCGGCCAGACAACCATTGTGCCGTCAACGACACCTTCATCACAGTTCTTACGCACTCTCAGCACCTTTTGAAATTATGGATCTACTCCCTTTTCCGTCGTGTGTGGTGGCACGTCTCGTCCCTTTTAGGCAAACGTCGAGGTCGCTCTACTTCATCTTTCAGATTCGTCGTGCGTGGTTGCACGTCTCGTCTCCTCTCAAGAAGCTATTCAGAGCATGGAGGTCACTCGTTTCCCTCTTTCAGGTGCCTTGATTGGAGAATCTTATATTTTTAAAGTTTCTCTCTCCTATTCATCAATGGCTTCTTCCGCTGATGTCTCTTTTAAGACCATTGTGTTTGACTCGTCCATATATACTTTTTCTCCCGTGGCAAAAATGGCTTTTATTAATTTATATATAGTCGTAGTAGCTCTTCAACAATGAACTCTTTATCCACTAAATGTCAACTCAACGACAATTTGCAAGAGATTTATATAAAGCAACCTCCCAGATTTGTCGTTCAGGAAAGGTCGTCTAGGTTTGTATTTCATCTTCTATATTGTCTTCGCAAATCATTAACAATTTGGTGTCACTCGAGTGTAGAAGAAGATATTTTCACTGAGTCATTTTTATTATATTATTAACAACCTTGGTACATACGATTTGTATATGCACCATGTTGAGGGATAGTGTTATGTATATTATTTTTATCTTATATTTATCTTTTATCTTTAGTTAGTTTGTTATTATTTCTTATTTGTATTTTGGGTTTAGTCCATATTTCTTTTATTATAAATAAAATTAATTTCATACATAGTTTTCATTATATTCAACAACAACGGATCCATAACTCTTGGTTTTCAATGTGAATTGGCAGTAGATTTCATTTGTTTACTAAATATTCCAACCACATAGCATAACTTTTCTGGGAAATGGCTTTATACCAAAAAGTAATACAAAGGAAATCCCACACAACCACTTTTAGGCTAGTTTTTGTTCTAGTAATCTGTGACACAATCAGCTGGCCAGAGGTATAATGTGTGTCACAAATATAAAAGGAAAATGTTTTTTTAACAACTTTTCTTGACAACATTTTTACAACAGTCTATGTGATAACTTGTGATTGATCTGTTTCAAATATACAGACCAATAAAATAGTGACACATAATCTATTGTCAAAAAGTTGTTAAAAATAATTGTTCACATATCATAGTCCAATTTAAAAATATTACAATCCATGAACGTGAACATCTTCTAAGAATGAACGTGAACATCTTCTAAGAATATTATGGTTCATGAAAAGAAGGAGAATTATTCAATAATTTTAGAATCCAGGTCAATTTACCTGTCTACTAGTGAAGACAGCCAGCTATTACATTTAGCTATAATTTTCAGCTCCACAAGTGAGGCAGCTAGAAAAAAACAGTGAAGAATTAAATCCTTCCACAGTTTATCTTACAGCCAAAATACTACGAGACCATGAGGCAGAAACTTTAAGAACAAAACAATAATGTAGGGATAGATTGTCTAATTATTCATCTTGTTAATGTGTAAACAAATCACTTTCCTTATCAAATTTAAAGTTAAAGATGAGTTAATTTACATTTTACAGATTAAATGCAGAGGCTATAATAATCCATGATCTACTTTGATTATCAAGTCTTATGGAAACCAGGCCTAAATGTTATTTCTAGCATGTTTTATTTAGCTTAAGTGTAGAGAAATTTTTACGTATTTTTCAAAAGTAAAAAGTTAAAGCAAATAAGAGGGTCTGTTTGAATAACCCTTTTGTTCTAAAAAATTAAAAAGAAACAGAAGGGGTCTGAAAATCAAACATGCTCAAAATAATTACTGTTTCAAATAAGTTGAAACAAATACTGAGTTCTATTCACGTAATATCACCACCATTCCTCACTAAGGGTATATAAGTCTATGCCACTACTATTTTAACAAAAATGTTGTTAAGTGCAACTACAAAAGAACTGTGTGATGAGTTGGTACGCAATGACATTATTCCCAAAATCCCACTAAAAGACAGGAAGGACAGAGCGTAGATTCTGCACAAAGAAAAAATATATTTCCCAAACTTTCTATTTCAGCTTTGTCATTTTCATGTAATTACAGGTAACAAGGCTAAGCCTTAATAAACAGTTGAGCTAAAAATAATGATTAGAGTAGCCACAAGAGAAGCAAAACTGCTGAAAAACAACACTTTCTTTTTTTAAGACAATCTCTGTCTAATGGTTCTTCCATACATTGAAATCTATGTGATTTCACTAATCTGTAAATTACACCCATCTAAATATAAAGGGACCCACTCATTTAATGTGACTCATGTGAATTTCACAATTAATAGTGTTCATAATGGGCTATGTTACAATGAGTTGCTAATATTTTTCAAAAAGTTGTACATTCACCACATAAAACAGAGGGAAAGAGTTGTAAACCCACATGGAGAATCTTAAGCATGACAATAAAAAACACAACTTTTTTAATTAAAATGAGTACACTGCATAATGCTCATATGATGAATAAAAAACAATGTAAATATATATATAGAGAGAGAAGCTATTGTTTAATAAAAGTCATTAGACATGAAAAACCCATTAGAGAATATTCATGTAGGTTGACTAAGGTCAAGGAATACCCAAAGGAACACAGAAATAGAAAGTGAAAATAGCTTAACGGAAACAAAGAAGGAAGAAAAGAGAAAAATTTACCTCCCAAAGCAGGGACAAACATTGCAAGCAGGTGAAAAATGATGAGCACAGCCATCAAAGCTTGTTTAGAAAAAGCCACTGTGCTATAAACAGAAAAAGAATGGTTTTTGTTGCAGTGTAGTGTGATTGCAGAATGGAAAACAATGGAGAAGGGCTAGAAAAGTTGGAAGATGAAGTAGAAGAGGAAAAAACAAAGAAAGATTTCAGCTTTTGAGGATTGGAAGAGATGGGAGAGAGAAAGTGGTGAGACAGACGAAGAAGAAGAAGTTGATTTGAGGTGTTATGTGAGGTGGAGGAAGAGGCTTGTCGTGGTCAAAGCTCTGATGAAAATTTTGTACTGGTCTTAGCAACCAATGTGCTCTTTAAAAGAGTTGATGAACAAAAAAAAATATTAAAAGTTGGCAAACTCTAACAAGTACAGTATAATGTATATAATGTGTCATGATAAAAATTATTTTTCTATTATTATGATAATCTTAATAGCATTTTATGGAATAACTAAATTAAAAATAGAAATACCCTACCTAATCCTCCCCACTTTGTTTATAGGAATGATTCATTCGTTAAAAACATGTGTTTGGAATCAATTTCTGTACTTGAGGTTTATTTGTTCTTTATTTTATAATTCACTATAGTTTATATAAATTATTTTAATTTATATTTTTTTTAAAATGAAGATTTGTTTTAAATTACTAGAATACTTTTTAATATTATAACAGTCATTTATTAAATTTAATATTTTTATTAAAATAAATTAAATTTAAAAGAAAAAATGAAGATTAGTTTTAAATTATTACAACACTTTTTAATATTATAATGTTCAGTTTTTAAATTTAATATTTTTATTCAAATAAATTTACCTTAAATATTTTGACAATGGTAAATTTTTATTGCATTGCGAAAAAAGTCAAAAATTAAAAATTAACTTTTAATATTTCAAATATTTTTCTATGTTTTATGATAAAAAAAATTATTTAAATGAATTATATTGTATAATAATTTTACTAAGATGGATAGGATTTGCATGTCAGTTTACAAATTATCTCTAAGATTAATGAGAATTATATAACATTATTATTATGTATTTAGAATAATATATCAATTATTATTTAACTTGTGTATTAAGTATTGACATTTCTGATATAATAAATATATCATTATTTGATTGGTTATCTAAGTAATGTAAACTAAAATATAATGTTGTTATCAAAAGTAGATGAAGGAGTTATTACACAAAATGATATAATATATATAAATGTAATAAGTTTACTAAAATTCGTTATACTTTGTATTTTACATGACATACTTAATATAAATATTCGAAAGATATTAATTATTATTTTATTTATTGAATTTATAGGTTAATTGTAGTTATATAATTGTATGTTTGTTATTAATTGAAATTAAATTATTTATAAATTTGTAATGAAATTGTTCCTTTTATATATTAGAAATTTATTTCTAATAGCTTTTCTAAAGATTAGTTGTTTGATTGATGAACTTTTATGACTATAAGTCAAAATATATGATAATAGAGACTTTTCCTTTAAACTCAATTTTGTAAATTTTGTAAATGTGTTTTATTTTTATTTTTTTTTTATAAATGTATGTGTTTTGTGTGTGTTTTAATAGTTGTATTTTGAAATATATTATATACTCTACGAAACATTTGTTAGATTTATAGTATGGTGGATAATTAGTTTTTAGAGTGTAACAAATAAAATATAAATTTTTTTTAGAATATTGATTTAGAATTATAGATTTTTTAAAATATAAAATTAAAGAAATTAAAGTCATAAATAAAAATTAATCAGAAAACAAATACAATTTAAGCCAAAAGAAAAATATATTTAATCATATAAAGTTTTATATTTTTAAATTGTTTATTAATATATATTAACTATTTAAATAGTGGATTTAGCTTAAATAACCTGAACATTAAAACCAAAACTAGATAAATATAGGTAATTAATTAGTGTTTCATGAATGGTAGGAATAATTTTTCAAATCATCGAATTTCTCGAAGAAGATTAAACTATTGAGTCATTGAAGGAAACAGTTTGTCTTGGGATTTAAGACAAAATAGCTTCTTAACAAAGTGAACTTGCATCTTTTATTTTTCATCTATCTAAAATTTGTCATATTTTTCAAATGGATAAAATGTTTATATAAATAAGACTTAATTACACTAAATTTTAAATATTTTTAAGGATATTCATATTAATTTTTATTAATAATTAAAATTTAATATTTTTCAATTAAACTTTTATTATTTATTTTTTAATTAAATAACATAATTATTGTTTTATTTAGTATTTTGAGTACTTTTTTAATGTATAAAAAATAACAGGTGTTAAAGATAATATAAAATATTATTATTGTTATTGGTAATGGAAGACCATTAATAATTTTATTAAAAATGTAATAAAAAAAAGTTTTAATGAAATATTAATAATACATTTTACATTATTTTTAATTGGAGGATTAAATAATATTTGAATGGGTTGTTATTTTATTTTTATCACATTTGTTTTTACATAATTCTATCCTATAAAAATTTCAATTGCAACCAAAATTTTCAACCTTTACTTTTTAAGTTATTTCTTATTCTCTAAAACACTTGATACTTAAGACCTTAAATATCAACCAAAAGTTAAATTGCAATTACTGAAGGAGCTTCAACACAATAAGATTTTACATTAATAAGTTATTAATAAGATATTATCTATTTTAAGTCAAACTCTTGCTTTTATATCATTTCAAAAGGTCTTTTCTAATAGATATAAATTTATGTTTCTTTTTATTTTATTCTATATGCGACTTTATCTGTATTTTAAGAATAGGAGACAATATCTATAAGCAGCATTTCATAGCACCCGGTGGATGATACACCTAAATGTGATTCGCGATCACTAAATATGATAATTAGCACCTGTTCCGACAACTGGCACTTAGGATGTGTTATTTCCTAATGTCCTTGTCGAAGGTAATCGTTTTTGCAAAAATATTTTAAATTCGTTACAACATTAACGAGTATATAAACAATATTTTAAATTTGAAAATATAAAAATAATATAAAATTGTTTTGAAAAAAAATAATGATACTTTAATAATATTATTTTGACAATATTTTAACATCATTTATGTGTCATCATGGGATTGATTTATGTGTTATCATATGATTGATCTATGTGTTATCATGTGATTGATCTATATTAATGTTTATAATTGTTATTATGAATTGTGAAATAATTTTGAATTAATACATAATGACATATAGATGATGTTAAAATGATGTAAAATATTATTATCTGGAAAAAATATTTAAAATTGTGTGAGAGGATCAGGGATGAGTGAACTTGGTTAGTACTGGAGAGAGGACAAGAAAACGGGGCTTTAATTATGGAGAAATGTTTGATTCGGTGTTGGTATGTGGTAAAGTGATGAAGAAAGAGGTAGTCTGTGTGAAATGTGAATGCTGCTGTCTGCTATTGCTGCAGAGTGTGCAGTTGGGAAGAAACGGTAATTGGTGGGCACGATCTACGAGAATACATCTGCTCAATTTGGATCTTTAGCTTCTCAATATGTTATTAAATACATATTTAATGTTCATTGTGTTTTTTCTTTAAATAAATCTATTAAAGGAAGTTACATAAAAATCCTGACCAATATCCTTATAATTAATCATAACGATGATATATCAATATTAAATTTTTTATAATATTTTGAAATAACACATTTGTTATATTTTTATTATTGGAATTAAAATACGTTAACATAATAATAAATGGTGAGAAGTTATATGTATAATGTATCAAAATATTATTAAATTTTTTGTGTTAAAATATTTTTTAATAAGAATAACACTTTGATACAATGTATATATCAATTTTTTATTAAATTTAAAATAGGTCAACATAATAATAAATAAATAAATAAACTAGTAAATATATATATATATATAATATCCTTTTTTAATTAATAATTGCGCTTTTATAATAAAAAATATTTAAACACCCTTTGTTATGTACTGTATCGTAACTGTTTCGTTTCTATCATCACAGCTATTGTATGGAAAAAAAAGAGAATACTAAAAAACAAAAAAAAAAAAAAATTTGTTCTGACAAATTCTTTCAATAACATATTTTATATTTCAAATTTGTTTTTTATATAAAAATGGAAAATTCAGTTCGATCCGTTTGAATTTATTATGGATTGGTTATTTAGTGAGTTAACTTAACTCGACTCTCTTATTAGTTAACTGAAAAAGTTTGAAATCGACCCAACCTATAATGGGTTGATGCTTTAAATAGATTGGCTCATTTAATTATAACTTTTTTTAAAATAAAAAAACTATAATTTTTTTTAATTCTAAAAACATGTACAAAAGACAAACAAATAAATTTTTAATATGGATAATTTTTGTATCACTTATCCATTTATAATATTAGAATCTTGAATAGATAAATGTATAATATATTTCTCTCTTGAAATATCTTCTTCTTTATCACCATCTACATTATAATAAAAAAATGCTAACTAATAATATTGAAAAACAAAATAATAAATAATTAAATTAAATTAGTTGGATTTGTGAGCCAACCTACCACGGGTTCAATCCGGTGAACTGGGTTGAAAACTAATCCACATAAAAAAATTACATTTTTTTCAAACCCAACCCGGCTGAAACTTGTGATGAACCGAATTGGTTCACAGGTTACAACCCATTTTAACAACACTAGTTTCTGTATTACACTTTTTATGGAGCAATATTTCGAAAAACTTATTCTAGAAGGTATTATAAAATCTTTTTTGGAAAAGCTTCTTTTGAAATGCATTTAATGTGTTTTGGAAATTTTATTTCAGAAATCTTATTTCAGAAATTTCGTTCTAAAATTTTTTAAGGCTTAATTGCATATTTGGTCCCTACGTTCAGAGGGTTTTTTCTGTTTAGTACCCGCTTTTAAAAATGCTTCTATTTTATCTCAAAGTAGTATAAATTGTATCAATCAAGTCCCTTTCATTAAATTGACATAAACGGAGTTCACTCTATGTTGACGTGGCTATGAAATCTGATCTTTCTTTCTTTCTCTCCTCTGCTCTTCCTGCAACGCCTAGCTTTTTCTCCCTCTTCTATTTCTAACACAGGTAACTTATCATCTTCCACAACACTTGAAACTTCATTAACCGATTCATACTTAATTTCCTTATTCCCCTTATCCTTTTTTTATCCTAGGTGCACGAAACTTCTTAGGCAAGAGCTTTTTCACCATCTTCAACCCAAACCTTCTAGAAGCACGATTCCACCACAGAACCCAAAACCACACGTCGCCCCACGTATTCTAGAAGCAGAACCGCGAATGTCGACATGGTGATTCCAACGGTGAGCCTCTTCACGCTCGTTACCACAATTAGCACCATCAGAATCTTCACAACTAAAATAACATTCAAAGAGCACTCTACAACTTGATCTGAAACCGAAGCGACGAAATTCTTTTCAGTCTGAGGGTTTGGGAGACAAGGATTAGGTTGTGACGGCGGTAGTGGTGAAGAGTTGCCCGAAGAAGGAGGTGGGGAAGCCGGTCTCGACGACGATGGAGTCGCCTCGTTTTGGCGATTGGAGATCCGCGACGATTTAGGAGATTCGAGGGACGCAATTCTTCTTCCAGGAAACGACGTGGTGGGAGTTGAAGACTGACGACTCTAGAATGCGACCTCTTTGGTGAGAGAACACTGTTACCGTGTCTGAACCAAATTTTTTTTGCTCACTATTGGTTTTTATCTTATAGTGAAGGAGAATGTGTGTGTTTTTGAGTGTTGATTCTTTCTCCTTTTGCAACGTTTCAAAACAGGATTGGATTAAACAACGTCGATCTAAGGGGGAAAAATCATAGGATGACTAATTGAGAAAATAAGCAAAGAAAGCACCCTACCCCATGTTTTGTTTGTTGATGCTTTTTTTTTCTTTTTTTATTGGATTAGTTTATTCTTTCCCAAAGATGAAAAAAAAACAAAGAGGGATAAGAACTAGAACTTAGAAATGGAAAGGGGAAGAAGAAAGAAGAAGAGAAGAAACGATGTTGTTGCTCTTGGTGGAGGATGAAGAAATGATATCAAAAATTTGTGAGGAGAGAAAAAGCTGGGCCTTGCAGGAAGAGCAGAAGAGAGAGAAAAAAAGATCAGATTTCATAGCAACGTCAACAAAGTTAACTCCGTTTATGTCAATTTAACGGAAGGGACTTGATTGATACAATTTATACTACTTTGGGATAAAATAGAAACATTTTTAAAAGTGGGTACTAAACAGAAAAAATCCTCTAAATGTAGGGACCAAATAATTAAGCCATTTTTTAATGATTGTTTCAAAATATTTCCAAAACATAATCCAGAAACACTTTTAGAGAAAATATTGGAGCGTGCGTAAATAAATTGTGGGGTTACGGGAAGTAAAAGCCTATATTTTGTTATTCGTGTATACACACTGTTTTTTTATGAGAATTTGAAGTTTAGGATGTAAAATTTACAATGTGAAACAGGGATTTCAAGATGAAAAACTAGTTGTAAACTGAATTTTATTAAAAATATTCTATTTCTTTATAAGATTAGAAAACAATGGAGGGGGAAAGAAATATAAAAAAATAAGTAAAATGTTTAACTTAATTTTCATTTGGTTTGGGAGAAGGAAAAATAAAAAATAATTTAAAACTAAATAAATTATAGAAACAGTTTAGTATATAGTCTCAGTTTTTCAATTTAGTTTATAATGAAAATTATTATAATTATTATGAAATTTTAATTAAAGAGGGATGAAAAGTATAAAACTATATTATAATATTGCTATTGTTATTATAAATTTGATATTTTTAAATCTAATAGGGAATATAAAATAAATAAAAAATTAAAGTTTTATATTTTTGTTTTGTATGTCTAATAAAGAAATAAAAAATAAATAAATATTTATAAATATAATAAAATCTCAAATATAATGAATAAAAACATATTTTATTAATATATTATTATGACATATTAATTATTTAACAATTTCATCACGTGAACTGAAATATTTTTAACTTATAATATAAAATAAAGTGTTGTGGTGATAATTAATAGGGAAGATTATTTAAAATATGAAAGTTAATGTTAATTTAATTAGTTGAATGCTTTGTATTAGAGAATGTAGAAATTAAGTTTTGTTCACTTTGGTTATCGATTTGAAAAAGTAAATGGAACAATTTGAGAGGTTAAAGATAGAACTGCAGTGTTGTTTCCTTTGAAAGATTTGGGAGGTTAAAGATAGAACTGCAGTGTTGTTTCCTAATTTTGCTTCTCATCCCCTTAAATCCTCTCATCTTAGTGAAGATAATTTTTAATCTTTCTCCTTCAAATTTGTACTCACAAATCCATGCAAATTAGTTGAAGTAAACAACGTGCATATGTCTTTTTCCTTTCTCATAAATTGTGCACTCTCAAAAGTGAACAAGATCGTAGTTATTCACCGAAATGTAGGATGATAAAATGGGTTGTGGGTAATGGATCAACTCGTCAACTCATTGTTGGTTGCAAAACAAACGGTAAGTGCACTAGTTGCAGCATAACAAGTGATAAATTTCATTCTCTCTTAAGAGACTTGTGCAACACTTGACAAATTTTGCACTTGAACTCAATTAGACCACAAAGTTAACAAAAATACCAGAAACGCTTTTTTATATTTTCATCAAATAGTTGGTGTGCAAAGAAATGTGACAGATTATTTATAATTTGTTAATACTAGAGTTCATCCACTTCATTCTCATGCATTAACAAATATCTCAATTCCATATTCAAGTCAAAATTAACTCACCAATATACTCAAATATTATCCCTAGTGACTTTGAGCCTATGATAACTCAACAAGCTTCAATTTTTTGAATCCTGAACAAGCAACCATACATTAAATAAGATTCTAAGATTACTAATTAACCAAGTTCCATTCCTACATACAAGCATCCATTAGGCATTCAATTTCAAGTCTAGATTCTATAGATATTTCCCAACACCTCAAGAATCACAAATCAAGCATTGGAACAATCAACATCAAGTATTTAACATGGAAATTAAATACTAACTTGAATTGGAAAAACATGTATATATAAAATAAAAAAACTGGAAAACACTAAAGAGGGGGAGGTGTTGAATAGTATTTTGGAAAACATTTTGCCAAAAGACGTTTAACAACTTTAGTTATGATTAGACGGTTTACACAGGTTGTTAAACACTTGATTTGTAAAGCACTGTTTAACCCACATGTTTAAAGATAAATAGTTTTTCAAGCATTTTAGCAAAGCTAATATAGTGTTTTAAGGAAGAATTGAGTATTAACATCACTCTTGGTTAGACGTAGTCAATATTGGTAACATTTGTTTTGTTGACTAGTTAAGTTTTATCCACTCCTGGTTTATACTAAACAATCATAATATCAACTTGATACGCTACTTGTTAAGATAAGATTGTCTATTAGACTAAATTATTTAAACATTCTCATATGTTTTGAAGTTTAACAAACAACATCAAACGAAACGAGCATATGATAAAGTGTTATTTTTGAAAAATAACATGTCCTATTTTAACAACTTTTTACAACTTTTGGATACATGGAAAAAATAAATATTACATCGACTATAAGAAAAACTAATTGTAGTATCTATATTTGTTTCCTCAGCAATTAATATAATGATCTTTTTTGTATTGATTCAAATATCAATCAATATAAAAAATATATTACAAAATTGGCTTAAGTTAAGTTTGTTGATTTCTCTTAAATTAATATTAGTCTCAAATAATATTCAAACCCATTAGAGTTTTTTCATTGCTGATTATGGTTTAGGGTTTATCTCATGATTCGTAAGTGCTACATGTTATTTGTCTTTCACACTTAAAACTAGTATAATCTGTTTTCTAATCGGAAGTGAACAGTTTCTAATCTGCATTATCCACATTTTGTGGCCTCATATTGGATGCTGATAATAAAATTCGATTTGCATTTAAAAATTTTGTTGTGAACGAATTGAATTTACTAGTGATAGAACACCCTATATACTGACTTATTACATTATCAAGAATAAGTTTGACTATTTTTTTGTTGATTATTTTTAATCTCTCTGGTTTATATAAGTGCAAAACGTGGGATTAGTTAGTAATAACAAATTATATGCAATTATTTCGTTAGACTATTGATGACATAATATGGACTAAAAACTTAATTATTATAAGTTATACTATTACTTGAACACGATATTTAAGATTTGAAAAAATTCAAAAATTTGAAGAGGCCAAAAATAGATCAGAAATGAAAAGCATAAATCTAAAAAAACTGAAGAAAAATAGTGTTTTCTAATGCATGCACTTAGTCATGTTGGATTTTTTATTTATTATTATTATACAGTGTTATCCAATTTCATAACTACAGTACTCATATTCTTTTTGACAAAACACAATATGATTTATGAGGCTTGATCTTCGACTTAACTTTTTTTTAAAAAACACAATATATGATTATGACCATTAAATAATTAACATTATATAAAAGTGTTTAAATATTTAATAGTTTCGCATAGAATTTAAATATATTTTTCTCTTTTTATTTTCAAAATATCTTTTTAAAGAAAAAATCGATAAGGAATTTTAGATTCCAAAATAAACTATATCTCATATATTGTTTTTTATTTGAGGTTGAAATATTAACACCTTTTATAAAAAAGAAAAATCCAAAAATCTAATTTTTCTTAAATCTCAATTAAGACTTCCATGTATTCCAACATCTCGACAACCAACTATGGAGACTATCAACTTTGAGATTCCACTCCTTTTAACTTGGAAGCCTTCCATATAAATACCGTAAAAGAAATAAAAAAAGAAAAAACAAATCCTTAAATAAATGGTAAGTGAGTTTGTCTTTTTCTTACTTCATGTTTATTCTTATGCAATATTTTACCAAACTTAAGCTTAGAATATGATAATATGAGAAATTCATAAATTTGTGGCGAGATCCAAAATTACATCATCCGACAATTCTATAAGGAAATATATATGAATGTGACAAACCCTTACCATTCAGGTAAAATACCAGAATCCTCGAACAATCCAAAATTTTACCCATTAAAGTAAAATTGAATTACTTGGTTGAAACCTAGAACAAGCTTTGCTAACATGAAGGTGTCATCAGAAATTTTGTTTGTCTTAGGTTTTTGTTTTTGTTTTCAGTAGGGTTCAGGATATATATATATATATATATATATACTATAACATTGATTAATTTCAATTTGCATTAGTAAAACTTCCATGTTTTCGGGAAAAAAAACAAAAACAAAAAAACAAAAGAAGAGGAGTAGCATCACTTCCTTGTTCTCATTTCCCTTGTTAATGATTGCACTTATCAGTTTCTGAAGACCCCTATTATTTATTTATTCTTTTCTTTTTCTACGTTGCTGAGTTGTTTTCTGTTAGGCTTTGAATAAAATATTGATATGTAAAAATTGTTTTTGTAATCATTGAATCAGAATAATAGTTTTAAATAATCATCTTAAGATTTAAGTGTATACTTAAGAATCGGTTCTGTACATAGTGGGTCGTAGCAAATCAATTTTAATAATAAATATTGTGTATATAATCAATAGGCTTAAATCCTTTTTCAGACATATTTTTTTTGTTTAGTTTTGTGTCTTATAAAAGTTTAATGGCCTCTAATTTTAAAATAAACAGCTTTAGTTCAATACTAATTTATCGTATATGAACTGTACCAGGGAGTGCCGGGCGCCGTACAAAGGACGCCCAGAGGGCCGGCTTATGTACCAGGGAGTGTCGGGCGCCGTCTAAAGGACGCCCAGAGGGCCGGATGGTGTGCCAGGAAGTGCCGGGCGCCATACAAAGGACGCCCAGAGTGCCGGATTGTGTGTCAGGGAGTATTGAACGGCATACGAGGGACGCCCCTGGTAAAGGCCGTCCGGCCGGTTCGGTGCCTAGGCCACACCCGGAAGGATAAATGCTCGACCGCTCAAGAAGGTACGGATTGAACCTAGACCGTATAAACTCTCCCCTAATGGCGAAGCAAGCACCGGGCGCTGCACAGCGAAATGAATTCTCCCAAATGGGTAGAACCTCTGTGAGAGAAACATCCGAGAGCTCGCACGGGCGGACGCCCATACCACACCCCGCATTTTCCATGCTCACAATAAGTATTAGGAGGTCCCGGACGCCGTACGAAGGGTCGCCCCTGAAGATGCTGAGAGAGACGAAAACGTCTGGTATCAAGAAGGATCGGACGAACGCGTAGAGGATCGTCCGCCCAATTTGGTTCCCGAGTCATCCGTGGGTAAGGCGGACGCCCGTATCTCTTGGGCGGACGCCCATATCACGATGGCCGGCCAAACCACTGATCGCTGTGACCTAAGTAAATTAACCTGGTTTAGAGGTAAGTAGAAATTAGAAAGCTATTGGGCTGATTGGGCCGTGATTAACTTTTCACTAATCCCAAGCCCATAGCGAAAACTATAAATACAGGTTCACGGTGAGTGGTAGAGAGGTTAGATTGAATACACATTTATTACTACTACTAAAAAATAGCCACTGCTCTGAAATTGACTTTGGCATCGGAGAATCTTTTGTAGGTCTCCACCCCTCCGGATCAAGAGGAAAGATAAAGTTCGAGAAGAGGATCCTCCACTGAGGCAAGATCGCAGGAAGACTGGGAGACTTGGAACAACACAGCCCTACACATCCGAAACATTTGGCGCCCACCGTGGGGCCGTGTGATTTTAAAAACCCAATGGTGACCACGAGAAATATGAGCACAGACGACCCCATTGAGATGATCCGAGCCCTGCAGCAAAAAATGGATGAAATGCAGCAGCATCATGAGAACGAACTGGCGGCCATTAAGGCCGATTGTGAAGCCCGGATAGCCCGGGAGGTTGGGAAGACAGACGGCAGGGAGGAGCGAGCGAAGAATAAGGAAGCGGCGACGGCGGGAGAACACACACTCCGGGATACCGAGCATGATAGCACCTGGAGGCCTACCGGGTCCGAAGCTGAAGGAAGCAAGGCGAAATCGGTGCGTGCGGAGAGCGCCGCCGAGGACGGGCGGATGGTAGTCAAGTCGGAGCCGTCATCCGCCTTGTTGCTTCCGTTCACCCAGAGCATAATGAATGTCCAAATCTCGGAGCAATTTGTGGCTCCGCAGTTCAAAACTTATAACGGGACAACGGATCCTGCGTCCCATATCCAGACGTTCTCGAACGCAATGGCGTTCCGAATGGGCAATGAAGCCATTTGGTGTCGGGCGTTCTCGCTCTCATTAGAGGACGAAGCATTGGAATGGTTTAATACTCTCCCCCCTAATTCAATAGAAAACTTTACCGGGTTAAAGCAACTGTTCATTAAACAATTCGCGGCCAGTAGTACCCAGGACTTGACCGTATTCGAATTAATGACCCTCAAGTAGGGGAAGGATGAAACGCTGCGGACGTTTATGGACAAGTATCAGAAGACCGTTCGACGCGTTAAGAGCCTGACGCCAGAGCTCGCCCTTCACTATATCCTGCCGGCTCTGAAGCCAGGACCGTTTAAGGATAGCGTCTGCAGGCGAGCGCCCAAAACAATGGAGGAGTTAAGGGAACGGGCGGCGGACGAGATAAGGGTGGAAGAG
Organism: Vigna angularis; assembly: GCF_016808095.1. Taxonomy (NCBI): domain Eukaryota; kingdom Viridiplantae; phylum Streptophyta; class Magnoliopsida; order Fabales; family Fabaceae; genus Vigna; species Vigna angularis. The sequence goes on from NC_068977.1 coordinate 15,425,274, forward strand.
ATGAAACTCTCCTACAGAAAAGAGAATCAAGAAGCCAGAGAACCAAGGACGGACGGTAATAAGCCCGGCTCTTCGACGGGAAAAACGTCCGATCCTAGGCCCCGGGAGCAGAGAAAGGGGCCCCGTTTCCCACAGTATACACCTCTAAATGCCTCGAGGGAGAAAATTCTCCGAGAGGCCCTGAGTGCGGAATTGATACCGGAGCGGGAAGCGAACCCGACTCCGAAGAATGCTGATTGGAGCAAACACTGTGCGTACCATAAAAATATGGGTCATACCACCGAGGATTGCTGGACCCTCCGGGATAAGATAGAAGAGCTCATCCGGGCGGGAAAGCTTAAAAAATACGTACGTGAGGAGCGCCTGCCGCAATCAACCGAACGGCCTGCTCAAAGGTCGACGTACCGAAAGGAGAAGCCGAGGAGCGCGCGAGCGGAACGACCCCGCTCAGAGAGGCGACCAAGCCGAAGTCGAAGCCGCAGCCGTGAACGTCCCTTGAGGGGACATATCAACACTATTTCCGGAGGATTCGCGGGAGGAGGATCGTCTTCCTCCGCCCGTAAACGACATGTTCGGGCCCTCCAATCCGTGCATTTAGTGGACAAGCCACGCCGCTCCATGCCACCCATTACCTTTTCGGACGAGGACTTTCACGCCCCTGATCCTGACCAAGACGACCCGATGGTCATAACGGCAGAGATAGCGCGGTATGGGATCAGTAAGGTTCTGGTTGACCAAGGAAGCTCGGTCAACATCCTCTATTGGAAGACCTTCCTGCAGATGGATATCTCGGAGGACCTCATCGTCCCTTATGATGGGCAGATAGTGGGCTTCGCGGGAGAAAGGGTCGATACTAGGGGATACGTGGAATTGAGAACAAGGTTGGGAACCGGACGCTCCAGCGAGGAGAAAAGGGTCCGATACCTGCTGGTAGAGGCTAACACGTCGTATAACGTACTGCTCGGAAGGCCATGTCTTAACGCGTTTGGGGCGATCGTCTCTACCCCTCACCTCACGATGAAGTACCCCTCCGAAAAGGGAACAATCTGTACGGTCCGGGCGGACCAGAAGACGGCGAGGGAGTGTTACGCGGCGGGGTTGAAGTTGCACGTCTGACCAGTAAAGAGACGGGCGGCCGGCTCTGAGGTGGCCATGGCGGACCTCGACCCAAGGACGAATACTGAGGATCGTCTGGAGCCTATTGGAGAAACCCAACCTATCTTGATAGGAAGGGAGCCCGCCCAGACCACCCTCATCGCCAGGGAGCTGAACCCGGAGGTGGAAAAGGAGCTGAGGGCATTCCTATGGAAAAATCGGGATCTGTTTGCATGGACGGCAGCTGATATGCCGGGCATCCATCCCGCAGTAATGTGCCATAAGCTTTCGCTTTTCCAGAACGCCCGCCCAGTGGCTCAGAAAAAAAGAAGAATGGGCGAAGAAAAACGACAAGCTGTGGAGGAGGAAGTGGGGAAGCTGAAGAAAGCTGGATTTGTTCGGGAAGTCACGTACACGACGTGGTTAGCTAATGTGGTTATGGTGAAAAAGGCCAGCGGAAAATGGCGCATGTGCACTGACTACACGGACCTGAACAAAGCCTGCCCGAAAGATTCACACCCCCTACCCAGTATAGACGCCCTTGTGGACGGCGCTTCTGGACATCGGATATTAAGTTTTCTGGATGCATACTCCGGATACAACCAGATACCCATGTACGGGCCAGACGTCGAGAAGACGACCTTCATGACGGAGAAGTCTAACTTCTGTTATGAGGTCATGCCGTTCGGCCTGAAAAACGCCGGGGCGACATACCAGCGCTTAATGGACAGGATTTTCCAGGAACAAATAGGCCGGTGCATGGACGTGTATGTGGACGACATGGTAGTCCGGTCCACAGATGGAGAGGGACACCTTAGAGACCTTGAGGAGGTGTTTCGACAAGTAAGGAAGTTCGGCATGCGCCTAAACCCCGCCAAGTGTACATTTGGGGTAGCCGCCGGGAAATTCTTGGGCTTCATGTTGACCTCCAGGGGGATCGAGGCCAACCCGGATAAATGTGAAGCTATACTACAAATGCAAAGTCCGACCACCCTTAAAGAAATTCAAAGATTGGTCGGACGCCTCACCGCTCTGTCCCGCTTTATCCCCAACCTGGCGGATAGGATGAGGCCGGTCCTGCGAAAATTGAAAAAGGGGGCCGGACCGCCCTGGGATGACGAGTGCGAACGAGCATTCCAAGACGTAAAAACCATCCTTGTCAACCCACCAGTAATGAACCGCCCGGTCCCAGGAGGGGATCTGCACATTTTCCTGGGAGTGTCAGAAACGGCCATCAGTGCCGTACTAATGCAAGAACGGCCTCAGCCGAGGTTAGTTTATTTCGTGAGTCGCACGCTCCTAGACGCCGAAACCCGATACCAACGAGTAGAGAAGGTGGCCTTAGCTTTGTTGCACGCCTCCCGAAGGCTTCGCCCCTACTTCCAAAGCCATCAAGTGGTGGTCAGGACGGATTTTCCTATCTCCAAGATCCTCAGGAAGCCGGACTTAGCCGGACGGATGGTGGCTTGGGCGGTTGAGCTTTCAGAGTTTGGTTTACGGTATGAGCCGAGAGGATCGGTTAAAGGCCAACACTTGGTGGATTTCGCGGCCGAGTTACCACCGTCAAGCAAGGACGAATGGAGCTTGTATGTGGACGGAGCGTCAGGTCGATCGGTCAGCGGGGCCGGCATCGTGCTTGAAGGCCCCAACGGATTCTTGCTGGAGCATTCATTGATCTTCAAGTTCAAGGTATCCAACAATCAGGCCGAATATGAGGCCCTGGTGGCCGGCCTCGAGCTGGCAAAAGACATGGGAGCCAGAAGAATCACCTGCCGGACGGACTCAGAGCTGGTGGTAGGTCAAATGAATGGCAACTTCCAGGTCCGAGAGGAACGTTTATTGCGATATTTCCAACGAGCAACGGACCTCGCAAAAGCGTTCGATAAAGTGGACATACAGCACATTCCTAGGGAACAGAATACGAGGGCGGACGTACTATCTAAGCTTAGTTCGGGAAAAGAAAAGGGACAGTTGACTACTGTCGTGCGGCAGGTTCTACTTCAGCCTTCAGTAGAGTGTTCGGTAGTGTCCGACGGGGGAAAAGATTGGCGAACAGAAATCAGAGAAATCATGACCCGTCAGGATGAAGGGCGGATGGTAGGCCCTCGCGAAGCCAAGAAGGTCGCCCGGAATTTTGTGGTGGGAGACGACCTGTACCGCAGAGGATTTTCTTCCCCTCTCCTTAAGTGCTTGGGAGATGCAGAAGCACATTACGTTATGGACGAGCTCCATAATGGCATTTGCGGCCTGCACACGGGTTGGCGGACACTAAAAGCCCGGCTATTAAGAGCAGGATATTACTGGCCTACCATTGAGGCGGACACGAAGGCGTTCGTCCAAAAATGCGTTCGCTGCCAAGAGCATTCCAACAACTCTCACCTACCGCCGCACGGCCTCCATTCGATAACATCCCCGTGGCCGTTCGCCCAATGGGGTATGGACATCGTAGGATCGTTTCCAGTAGGACAGGCACAAAAGAAATTCCTCTTGGTAGCGGTGGATTACTTTACCAAATGGGTAGAAGCTGAACCACTGGCCACCATCACGGCCGCCCAAGTTCAGAAGTTCTGCTGGAAATTAATATGTCGTTTCAGCCTCCCTCGATTGATCATCACAGATAATGGCCGGCAGTTTATCGACAAGAAACTGGCTGAGTTCTTCAAAGGGTTGGGGATTAAGCACGTCACCAGCTCGGTTGAACACCCCCAGACGAACGGACAAGTGGAGGCAATGAACAAGGCCATAGTCTCGGAGCTCAAGCGACGCTTGGGAGAAAAGAAGGGGGCGTGGGTGGACGAGCTACCAGAAGTCCTATGGGCGTACAGATGCACGCCTCATGGAACCATTGGCGAAACCCCTTTCAACTTAACTTATGGTACTGATGCCATGTTACCGGTAGAACTAGGGGAGCCATCCCTAAGGCGGCAAGTCGAAGACCTTAGTCTCAACGACCAAGAGCTGAGAATCGAATTAGATTCTCTAGATGAACGACGAGATCGGGCGACACTGAGGGCCGAAGCATGCAAGCGCATGGTGGAAAAAAAATACAACTCCAAGGTCCAGCCAAGAAGCTTCTAGGAGGGGGATCTAGTATGGAGAAAAGCGGGAGACGCACGCCGGAACCCAGCTCATGGAAAGTTGGCCGCCAAGTGGGAAGGGCCGTTCCGAGTGATGAAGGCCCTAGGAAACGGAGCGTACAGGCTGGAGCGCATGGACGGACGTCCCATCCCTAACACTTGGAAAGCCACGCATTTAAAGTTTTACTTCAGTTAATCTCCATGACTTGATGTAATGTACCCCCATGATTAATGAATCAAGTTATCTATGTTCTCCTATGAAGCTAACTTCGTTTTGTAGACATCTAATCGAAAAAGTGCTCCAACGAGACACCCTCGGCTTGGCCGGGCATCAAAGCGAAGGGCCGCCCATCCCAGTAAGACCAAGCTGGTGAAAAAGAGTGTTCCAAAGAGAACAACTCTCAGCTTGGCCGGGCATCAAAGCGAAGGGCCGCCCATCCCAGTAAGACCAAGTTGGTGAAAAAGAGTGTTCCAAAGAGAACGACTCTCAGCTTGGCCGGGCATCAAAGCGAAGGGCCGCCCATCCCAGTAAGACCAAGCTGGTGAAAAAGAGTGTTCCAAAGAGAACAACTCTCAGCTTGGCCGGGCATCAAAGCGAAGGGCCGCCCATCCCAGTAAGACCAAGCTGGTGAAAAAGAGTGTTCCAAAGAGAACAACTCTCAGCTTGGCCGGGCATCAAAGCGAAGGGCCGCCCATCCCAGTAAGACCAAGCTGGTGAAAAAGAGTGTTCCAAAGAGAACGACTTTCAGCTTGGCCGGGCATCAAAGCGAAGGGCCGCCCATCCCTGTAAGACCAAGCTGGTGAAAAAGAGTGTTCCAAAGAGAACAACTCTCAGCTTGGCCGGGCATCAAAGCGAAGGGCCGCCCATCCCAGTAAGACCAAGCTGGTGAAAAAGAGTGTTCCAAAGAGAACAACTCTCAGCTTGGCCGGGTATCAAAGCGAAGGGCCGCCCATCCCAGTAAGACCAAGCTGGTGAAAAAGAGTGTTCCAAAGAGAACGACTCTCAGCTTGGCCGGGCATCAAAGCGAAGGGCCGCCCATCCCAGTAAGACCAAGCTGGTGAAAAAGAGTGTTCCAAAGAGAACGACTCTCAGCTTGGCCGGGCATCAAAGCGCCGGGCCGCCCATCCCGGTAAGACCAAGCTGGTGAAAAAGAGTGTTCCAACGAGAACGACTCTCAGCTTGGCCGGGCAAGGAAGCGAAGGACCGTCCTCCTAGTAAGACCAAGCTGGTTAAAAAGTGTTCCAAAGAGATCAACTCAGCTTGGCCGGGCAATAAAGCGAAGGACCGTCCGCTCGGGAAAAGCAAGAGCAATCCCCACCCCGGCCGGCCCATTATGAAAACTTGACAAGAGTAAAGCCGCATAAAAAGACATGCAAAATTAGAAAGATAACTGTGTATTAATCATTTGCGCAAAAAGGCGCCAAGATTTACAAAAAGATCTCCCGGCCAACATCTGGACAACCCCAGATGTTGGACGGACGGTCGAAAGATACACGTCCAAAAAATTCAAAAAGAGAAATCCTAATTCTTTCCCCCGCCGGCGGCCTCCGCAGTCGGTTCGTTTTCCTCGGCGGCATTCAAATCCACGAGGACGCCGTTGAAAACGTCCTTCTCTATATCCACGCCCAAAGAAAACGGATCCTGTACGCCTGCCAGAAGAGTTACTTGGCGAAGGGCTTTGTTGAACCCTTCCTCATGTTCAAACAAAATTGTTGACTCTAATTCAACAATTTGTTCCCTGGCTTTGGCAACTTCAAGAGTGAGCTCCTCGTTTGTCTTGATGCGCTCGGCTTCGGCCTCCTTTAGGCGGGTTACCTCCGCCTTCAGCTGACGACTTTCCTCCGCCATACGTTCTTGCTCGGCCAGGGCGGCTGACAAACCTTCGGCGGCCTCCCTCTTGGCCTTCTCAAGATCGGCTTCTAACTGCTCGATCTTCTTATCATATTCGTCTTGGTTGAGGACCATCTGCTCCAAGGTAACCTGAAGGGAGGCTGCGTTTTTCTTCTCCCTGTCGAGCTCGGCCCGGACCTCCGCCACTCCAGGGCGATCAGCAAAGTTCCTCAGATACCAGGCCAGAGCGGAAGTCCGGGTAGACATCTCTAGCATGGCGTTGGTTAGCTCCAGCTCGGAGAGGGGTTCAATGAGCGCCCGTTGAGAAGAGCTCATGTGGAATTTTGCCCGGTCGCTCATGCTGAAATCCGGGCTGAAAACGCCGCCAGGTAGGGGGACGGCCAATACCCTCTCCCGATCCTTCTCTTTGCCCTTGTCCTTCCGGGCCTTCTTTGAAGCTGACCGAGACGAAGAACCCTCTTTGTCTTTGCGTCCCTCAGCAGTAGGATCTTTTCTCTTTCGAGTAGGATCCGCGGAAGTCATGGCCGCCCCAGAGGTTGGACCTACCTGGACGGCCGCCACTTCAGGTGGGAGGCTAGAACCCGAAACCTTCACGCCTGAACCCCCGGCCTTATCAGTGGGGGGAACCCGTCCAGTCGAAGCGCCGGCAGGAGGCGGGCGCGACACTTTTGGAACATTGGTTGGCCGGGCGGTCGACGAGCTGGCCCCGGATTTCTTTCTGATGGTGAGGAAGTTGGATTTGCGGGGGCCCGGAGTCGTCATTAGTTCTGCAAAAAACAAAGAAATTCAGAAAAATTAACGTCAGTATGCGAAAAACGAGCACACCTAATGTGACAAGACCATACCGAACGCCTTTGGTCCACAATCCTCAAGACTAAGGCATTCAACTAAGTGACGGGCGGAGATCCGGCGGGGGAGGGTGTTAATGGTACGCACGGCCTCTAGGTCGGGTGCTGTCAAATCCCCGATAGAAGTCGCCCTTATGCGCCGAGGGTCCCTCGTCCAATAGAAGGGGAACAGCGGCCTCCCTTCACCATCGGAAAATTCGTGGAGGCCGGCTTTGTCAACGATTATTTTAAAATAATGTTGCTTAAAATTTTTGAAGGAGTCGGAGAAGGGGCGGAAAAGGGTCCTGTCCCGCACCGACCTAAACGATACCCAACCGCCAGAAGGAGAAAGGCGGACTGCGAAATAATAAAAGAAGACCGGGATGGTGGGAGTGACACCCACTGCTGAACACATCGCCATGAACGCCTGCACAGCCGCCCATGAATTGGGATGCAGCTGCGTGGGAGCCACATTAACTTCTCGAAGAACGGCCGTTTGAAATTCAGTAAAGGGCACCCGGATAAAAAGATGGGTGAAGAAGGTCACGTACATGAAGAAGAAATCATATGGACTAGACCGCCCATCATGAAAGACCCTTTCGTTTAATAAAGTCACCCCGGCACGAATTAACCTCGAATCCTCCACATCCCGGACGATATGGGTATGGCGGAATCTCCATTCTAACTCCTTGCGATAAGCATAGCAGGAAGCATACCGGCTGGGAACGACGGGTGCCAACTCAGATACCACCGTCCCTTGACCATCCGGCTCGAAGGGTGACCCGACTACGCGAATACCGCCTTTAAGCAGGAACAGTGCCACGCCGTGGAAGATACGGTCGTTGGTCAAAACCGGTGACTCAGGGTCTCCCCCGGAAGACCCAACCGCCTCCTCCAAAAAATAAGAAGAAACCGAGCTAGGAGAATCGCCGCTGTCGCCCCGCGCCGACCCCTCCCGGACACCGCCCGACGACACAGAACCTGACTCAACGGACACGGATGCCATTTATTACCTGAGGGAAAAAGAATCTTGAACTCTTGAGTAATGAAGATAGGTGAAAATGACCCCGTTTAAACCACTATTTATAGGACAAAGTTAATAACCGTTAGACGTATCCTGGCCGTTTAGATTTGGCACGATCAACGCCGCAGATTTGGCGACGTTTCACCTCTCGTCAATGGGAATGCGCCACGTGTTTTCCCGCCTAATATCCAAATTCAAAAAGCCCACTAGATAAAGCCCAATTGCGAGCTCCTGACCCAACGCGCGCCGTATCCGAAAATCCTACGTTCACTATGTGCACTAGGACTTGGGGGGCTTGTGTACCAGTGAGTGCCGGGCGCCGTACAAAGGACGCCCAGAGGGCCGGCTTGTGTACCAGGGAGTGTCGGGCGTCGTCTAAAGGACGCCCAGAGGGCCGGATGGTGTGCCAGGAAGTGCCGGGCGCCATACAAAGGACGCCCAGAGTGCCGGATTGTGTGCCAGGGAGTATTGAACGGCATACGAGGGACGCCCCTGGTAAAGGCCGTCCGGCCGGTTCGGTGCCTAGGCCACACCCGGAAGGATAAATGCTCGACCGCTCAAGAAGGTACGGATTGAACCTAGACCGTATAAACTCTCCCCTAATGGCGAAGCAAGCACCGGGCGCTGCACAGCGAAATGAATTCTCCCAAATGGGTAGAACCTCTGTGAGAGAAACATCCGAGAGCTCGCACGGGCGGACGCCCATACCACACCCCGCATTTTCCATGCTCACAATAAGTATTAGGAGGTCCCGGACGCCGTACGAAGGGTCGCCCCTGAAGATGCTGAGAGAGACGAAAACGTCTGGTATCAAGAAGGATCGGACGAACGCGTAGAGGATCGTCCGCCCAATTTGGTTCCCGAGTCATCCGTGGGTAAGGCGGACGCCCGTATCTCTTGGGCGGACGCCCATATCACGATGGCCGGCCAAACCACTGATCGCTGTGACCTAAGTAAATTAACCTGGTTTAGAGGTAAGTAGAAATTAGAAAGCTATTGGGCTGATTGGGCCGTGATTAACTTTTCACTAATCCCAAGCCCATAGCGAAAACTATAAATACAGGTTCACGGTGAGTGGTAGAGAGGTTAGATTGAATACACATTTATTACTACTACTAAAAAATAGCCACTGCTCTGAAATTGACTTTGGCATCGGAGAATCTTTTGTAGGTCTCCACCCCTCCGAATCAAGAGGAAAGATAAAGTTCGAGAAGAGGATCCTCCACTGAGGCAAGATCGCAGGAAGACTGGGAGACTTAGAACAACACAGCCCTACACATCCGAAACATGAACTAAAAAATGTAAAAAGGTGCTTTCAGTGGTAACAAACGTTAAAAGACATTATCTAAAATTACTATATAATATTCTACGTGAATAAAATTAAAATATTCCTAGTATTGATGGATACGTTAATGTTTTTTTTATTACAAATTGGATTATACATTAGTATACACTAAAAGTATATTTACATTTGTATAAAGACTAAACTTACATTTGTAAAATGATAAAATCAAAATGGATTTAACCACAATAGAAAAAGTAAGTTTGAAATAATAAGTTAATAACTAATAATATATAATGATTAGAGACATTTTAGATATTGAAATTAAAAAAATTAGATTGGATTTATGAAATGTTTAAGTTGAATTTAATAAAAGTAAGTGAAATATACAAATGTTACTCACTTGAGAATCCCAATGGGAAATTCTTCGTATCAAGATGCTCTTATGTATTTTACTTTAATTATTCACATTACAAATATATTAAAAAAGCATGGTCTTTTGCACTAGTTAAAACACTGTTTCAACATTCAATTATTTAATCAGTATCCAACTGATATTAATAAAATTATTACAATAATTAAATAATATAAAAATATAATATCATATTTCTATAATTAAAATTAAACACAAATTTATACAGGTTATTAACATTTAAAATCCCTATAATTAAAAGTTAAAGTAGAATATGTCATCATTATTCAAATTAAAATTTCAATGCATTTAGTATTTATTATTAATAACAAGTTTATGTGTAGAATGAAAAGAAAATAAAAATAATTTAGGCTGATTTTAATTTTTTAAGTAAGAATATAAAACTAAATATTATTAAATATTTTTAATTAATTCATTTTTATTAGTTTTACTTTGATCACTTTTCCAGTTATTCTATTCTACCTATTATTCTTTATACTTGGTTTATGATTTTCTTTTAACTGATTATCTGAACCCTGAACCGTAAATTCACTTACTCACCAGTTCCATAGACCGATTTGATCTAATTTTTAAAACAGAACAAACGTAAAATTTTTAATACATTTTCGAAGAATTTGTAGACTTAAATGTTTCTAAATTATTTAATAATAACGCAATAACAAGTTACCTCAAAACTATGAACATCATTTTACTAATATTTCAGTTTGGTTGTCCGTCAATTATGAAAGATAGTTTAAAAAGTGAAGAATATCTTTCATTTATATACATTATTTGGTCATATATCAGTTAATTATTTAAAAAAACTAAAGAAATTATTAATTTTCACTATAATTAATGTAAAATTTAGATTCGGGGTCGATTATTATGTAATTAAAAGCATAAAAGTCTTCGTAGAAATAATACATTTAATGGTGACTGCTGAATATTCCATGGTATCTGGCAATAGTAAAATCAAATCATTTGAATATTGTGTCAAAGAAGCACATTAATTACCAACCCCACCACCCTATATTTTATTTTTATTTTCATTTTTGAAAACCAAGATAAATAGCAAAAGGTATTGATCCTTGTATAGTTGTATTGCATCACGTATTTGGATGCTTAGTGATAAATTTTGGATTATATTTCCGTATTGGGTTCTTGAAGGTACCTATACTCAGATAATTAATTAAAAACTTCAAAGATCAGAAACTTTATTAGATTCTTTAATGCTAATTAACTGATTCGAAGATGATTGCTTTGTATGAGAACAAAAAAAGTAATTTTCATGAGTAACATCACTCTCTTTTTTTTCTCTTTATGATATTATCAACATGGTTTAGTCTCGTGTGAGAATGTGAACAAGACTTTTTCTTCTTGACTTGAATAAGAAAAAGTAGAGTTTTACTCCCACTCTCACACGGATACAGATATGAATGACACACTCCCAAGGCGTGGCATGCCACTTTTGGATTTCATTAGAACATTAAAATATAATTATGAGTAATCATATTTGTGTTAACAAACAAGTTTCTTAACTATAATGAGTTTGAGAACGACGTTTGATCCATTTTGTTACTTTCTAGGGTTTATCGTTTACTATTGTATATACTCTAAAGTAGGGTTTTAAGCTACGTAGTAGAGATAGTAACCACCAATTAGGCGCAGCTTCGTTAGGTAGTAGTATATGTTTGATCTTTGAATTTTGGTCCCATGTTTTCACATTAGCTTAATTCATCCATTCTCATCATAATTAATCTTTTTTTTTTTAAGAATCTAATCCAATAATAATTTAGTAGAGATAAAATAGTTTAATTTAGTGCTAATAAAGTTTATTTCAATTCTAAGATCTCGTGTGGTGTAGTACTTGTTAAGATGAGGGTATTTACACTCTGATAGTTTAGATTCTTATATAGGATGTGTTACTTATAATAGCAATAGCATCCATTGGGTTAAATGGTATTTAATTTTATTAATATTGGTATATAATAGTAATTTTATATTTATAAGCGGATAAGTTATTTCTTTAAAATTAGAAACTAAAACTCATTATAAATAATATGATATTATTCCATGTAGGATTACTTTTGATTTTTTTTTATAATAGGTATAAATTTTTATGTTTAGAATTTTTTTAAACTTTTGAACCAAATTTACTATGTTGTTTTTGTTTTTAATTTTTAATAATATTTTTTATGTAATGATAAATGATTAATATATTTCAAGATATTAATTTAACTAAAATATTATTATACATATTGATACCTAACAGTTATGAAAAAAAGTATCTTTTAAAAACTAACACGTATAAGTCTGAAAATATTATTTATCACAATCTTTATCAAAAAATTAAAAATTGAACTAAAACAATGTTTTCTACAACTAGTATTAATATCATTTTTTCATGGTTTATGACTTATTTTACATAGTAAGCACACCATCAATTAATTGAATACATAAATAATTATAATTTCTTCTTTTATGTGTTTTCAATTTTTGTAGATAAAAAAATTCATTGAATATTATTGTTAGAATATTTTATTAATGAGAAATTTGTTTTTAATTTTATATATATATATATATATATATATATATATATATATATATATATATATATATATATATATATATATATATATATATATATATATATGAAAATTGCTCATTATAACGATTAGTCCATATATGTTGGGATGATAAGCTTTTTAAGGAAAAAGAATTGAGAGGTATTAGTCAAAAGAAAAGAAAAGTATATGCTAGTTTTGGTATTGTTCCTTAAACAAAAGGGAAAAGGTTAAGGTGATTAAGCTTTTGTGAATTAGGAGGTGATCATGAATAGCAGAAAATAAGGTTTCTTGTGGAAAAAGTAAAACATTTAATAATGTTATTTGTCTGAACGAGAGCCAACTGTCTCAACGTATGAAACAGTGTGTTTGGTTTGAGGATGAAGGACCCACACTGCTCATTAGATTGCCATTCAGATATTGCTGCGCTCTATACGCTGCTTAAACGCTGTATTTTATTGCCCTACCCAAATAATTACAACTCTTTAAAAAATATTATAGTATTTGTGTAGTTTTAATAATACAAAATTAGAAATAGACCAATGATTTTAAATTATAATAAAAAATTTCCTCATATATATATATATAATATAAAATATCAACATGAATTCTTATTATTAATCTAATCATCTTATATCATGCAAAAACAATATACCTGACTTATCCCAAATATTATTGGTGTTTAAATCTCATTATCAAAATAAAAATAATTTAACGTCTTACATGCGTCATAGGGACTAATATCTACTGCCGAAGTCTTTATGGTAGTATATTTAACTCAACTCTACGGCATGAAGGCCATCCTTTTCATTACATAAAATAAAACTGCAATAATCTTATTCATCTATTCTCAACCTCAACATTTGATATTTCAATTCATATGATTTAGATTATTGATAAAATTGAGATATGTCTTTTCCTTAACCTTGTATTTGTTCGAGAGATTTCAACCAATAAAAAAAATTAAAACACGTAATATTTACTTGTAATTAAATTTTAATTATTTTTTAAGTATTTTATTTGAACAGAGTGATTACAATATTTTACATTTTAATTTTATTTTGTGGAAAAAGTAATTAAAGTTTTTTTAAAATAAAACTTCATTTCAAAAATATGTATTTTAAAAGTAAAATTTATAGAAAATATTAGTTAAATTTAAATCTTAAAATAATATTTAACAATTTAATTTTTTTTAAATATGAAAAGAGTGTAGAGTTATGGATTTAACGTAGCCCATAGCCTTGACTCTAATGCATATGGGTTGGAGAAAAGAAAAACTAATAACGTCAAGAAATCCATGTAAGAAAAAGCTCACAAAACCAAAAGAGTAACGAAAGCTAAAATATTAAGATCGCACTGAGCCCTTGTTCATTTGAATGGATTTGGAGAGAATGATTAAATAGATTTGAGAAGATTTGAAGGTAAATTTTTTGTTGTTTATTTGAGTGAATTTGGAGGTATGTTGGAATTAATTTAGAAGTAAATTTTTTTAATATGTCACATCAATCAAATCCTACACTAATTCTCACAAACTTTACTTTCAAATCCACTCTCACTTACCTCCAAATCTATTCAAATAAATAACAACAAAATTTACTTTCAAATCCTCTCAAATTCATTCAATCACTCTCCCCCAAATTCATTCAAGTGAACAAGGGCTAAAAGTTAAGCTCAAACCATTCGTATTGAAGGTTGAGTTAAGTCGATCGAGTCAAGTCGGTCGGGTTGAAGAATCGAGTTGAGTTGAGTCAATGCATGCTGAAAGTTTAACCAATTTAGTCAGAGCTGAAGATTGAATCGAACCAGCTCTGGCTAAAAAGTCAAGGTGGCCTAGATCGAATGTCAAGTCGAGTCGACCTAAGTCGAAGGTCGAGTCGAGTCGACCTAAATCGAAGGTCGAGTCAAGCTGAACTAGACTGGAGGTCAAGTTGTGTCGGCTTGGGTGAAGGTTGAGCCGATTCAGGGCAAAGGTCCAAATTAGTTGGTCCAAGCCAGAAGGGTCGAAGGTTGATTCGAGTTAGTCCAATTTGATCGTCGAGTATAGTCAACCCAATCGAAGCTCAAGTCAAGTCGGGTGGAGCAGAGTTGGCAAATAAAATGGGACTTATTTAAGAGTAGATTAGGTCTGACTCATGGGCCATATATCAAATTGACACATAGAAAGGGAGTGACTAGTTGTGAAATTTCAATTTCCTTCTTTTTTTAAGTGAGTTTTAAATTCTACTGTTTTAGTTTTTGAAATACATTTCCAAAAAAATTAAATTTAAATTTTCTTTTAAATTCCTCGTCTAAACAACTCATTTTTGCTTTAAAAAAGTTAAATTAACCAAATAAATAAATTACTCTCTCAAATTTTCTTACCCAAACCCATTATAATAACTTTTTATATTAAATACTACAAATCAAAACTTAGCTTGACTACCATTTTGTGTATTTGTATTTTCTCATCCACTCAATACATTATTGCATATCTCAAATTAAGGCACTCATTTATTTCAATAAGACATTAATCTAAAATTCATTTAATTCCATCATATACATTTCATAAACATGAACTTTACACCTTTAAAATGAAATAACTATAAGTAAACAAACCCATATCACTTAAGCAAGAAACTCTCTTTTAAGTAACCTTATTAATCGAAGAAGAGAATGTTACTATCAGTCCCTCACTCAAGTTATTATTAGGATGATAATGAGACAATATAGGTATGAGGTTGATCATATTTGTCTCCATCCATGAAATAAAAATTCATATCTCCACTAGGTATGAAATTTGTATCACATTCTCATCCTTGTCAAATAATGGGTATATATACTCATCCTCACACTCTTCCAAATAACAATTAGACATAATAATTATGAGTAAAAATAGTGAATTCTTTTATGGACTTAGATTGAACTTCGTTAACACTTCAATTGAACCATGTTATATCTATGTGATTCGTTCTTGTTCTTCCTCTAACGTTTAGTTCTACTGTTTATTTTTTTTGGGTTTCTTTATTGTTTTTGTTTGTTTGTGTAGTAGACACTTCGGTAATAAATTTGTTGAGCTAATTCGCTACTAATAATTTAAAAATTAAGACAAGATGATATCTACATACTCATATTCATCTCCATACCTATGCTTTGACAATGTAAGGACTACTCATCAAATTTTAACGAGTTTGAATAATATCCAAAAGAGAAGATTTGTTTGTCATCATTAGTTATGATCTTAGGACTTCATAAACGAATAGGACACTTAAGGTTATGATTCCAAATGGAAGAGAATCACCACGAACTATTATCACTTAAGTGTACAATGTAATATTTAAGCGATAAGACGCTTAAAGAGAGAGAGAATGATGTGTCTTTTCTCACTCGAGTTATAAGTTATAGCTTAAGTGTTAAACATTGTCAACCAATTGAATGTTTGAATAAATATTATAGTTTAAACATCGTGTTCGAATAACAAATTAGCACTCAAGTTACATATTTACAAACCTAACACACTAACACAAGTTATAAATTAACTCATCAATAAACATCTAACCCATTTCCAAATAATTGTAAATATCTAAACATAATTTGTAAGTACCCATTGCATCTAGCTTTTTACACTTAGTTCTTTTTATTAGCAGAATATATATATAAATAGAATATTAGGGTGCTTTAATCCATTTATATAATATGCTTATATAGGTTGAAATTACATTTATACTCAAAGGGATGTTTTATTTATCAACTTTGGCAGAAACCGTACTATTTGAATACTCGTAGTATGCAGGTAGCATTACAAATTTCACACACTTTATTAAAGATATTTCCAAATTACTTTGTTTCACAATGATTTTAAACATTCCATTGGATATTAATATCAATTACATTATAAAAGTGTTATACTAAGTATTTTATATTTCATCCATAACTAAACATTCAATTGTACTAGACGAAATTTTTTCTCTGTCTACATTCCCTTACCTAAATATTATCTTGTTTATGTGTTTCCATATCTCTCATAATTACTATCCGTAGTCTCTTGAATGTTTTATTTTTTTTTTCTCATATTTAACTTTAGATAAAATTGTTGAAAGTTGAATTTATATTGATTATGATTTTGGTGGTATAATTCAAGATAGACAAGTTGGTGCGTGCGGTGAGGACTAAAAGTTGTTGAAAGTCGAATACATAAAAATGTTCAATGAGTTTTTCAGAACACAAACCTTAATTAAAACATCACAAGTAGCTTAATCTAAAGAAAAATAATTTTTTCTTCTCAAACACAAGAAAAGAGAAAAAAAAAATCATTTGTGAGAACTTACCTCAACCATGATTATATGTATGATTGGCCTTCATTGTGACATCCCAATTATATAGCAAGAATATATAATAATAAGACGTCATGAAGTATAATATAATAAAACAATTATGACATGTAATAGCATATTAAGATTTTATCGTCATCCTTCAAAAACTAGGAAGTTAAACTACAAGCACAAAAGTCTTCCAAAATACAAAGAGTTGGATATGAAATCCTAACTACACTTTTTAAAATAATATTAAGCCCATTAAGGAGTCCTAAGGAACTTTGAAGTAGCACCATCATCTCCCTCCAAGGCATGCTCTAGAGGGACCTCATCTACCTCTGCTCACATCCAAGTGGATGATAATTGCAACAGAAAACACCACACACAAGTAGACACAACAACAAGCAGAAGGGTGAGCTAGTAAACGAAACATATAATATAACAGTGTATAACATACTAGATTCAATTTCAATCAAAGTAAGCTAAATCATACATCTTAACATGTTGTGTACTACACTTGACTCGTCCGAACTTTAGAATGATAGTCGAGCTATGACGAGTCTTGCACTCATGGTGGCTTATGATACCTGGGTTCCCCACCCTACCACACTCACGAGGTTAGCTTGTTCCGGGCCTTGAAGCATACTAGAAGCTCCCAAGACTAAGACCTCCTACTACTCCTCACGACATGGTTCAATCCTCTCTACATGAGAATGATAGACCATTGGAGTTTCAGGATGACCCCCAATACTGAGCTCCTACTTTCATTCTAAACAACCTAGAATCTCACCAAGAGATTTTGCCATGAAACTTACTTTCACCACTTTGAATCACATACTTTTATATGGAATTGAATTCATAATCATACTCAATTATATACTAATATCCACCTTCAAACATAATTCACAATACATACCACTACTAGTTTAATCAAACTCAATACAAAGTAATTAAAGAGCAACTGCTTCAGACCTTTCGCTCTGCGCACCCAAATCGCAAGGCGAAACCCGAAGTCCCTCGCATAGCGACTTGTCTCGCTATGCGAATTAACTCGCAGAGGTACCAGACCTCACCCTCTCGCATAGCGGCCCCAGATCGCTATGCAAGAACACAAACCGAGACCAACCTTCTCAAATTCACTACCTCACTTCCACTAAAATGACCTAAAATTCTTCCTAATTGTTAAAATGTCTATCTAAATAAGATTACAACAGAAATCTTACCCAGAAACACTTCCTACAAGCTTAATTAACAGTAACTAAGTTCATCCACACACCAATCATCACAGTTCCATCACACCCAAATGCTTAAAACCAAAAAATGCAGTCCAAACAACACACTAGTTCAGAATTCAACATGCATACACATTTATAAAACAAAATCAAACAAACAACCAGCTCCCCTTACCTAGGGTTCTCACAGTACAACTCACAACAGCAAATCCACAGAACCTCTCACAACAAAACGCACAACACCCTACATTCACCAAATTGGTGATAGAAAACAGCTCTTGGAGCTAGAATGAACAGAGGAAATGGAAAGGAATATTACTAGTTACATGCAACCAGAAGAGATGCATGCCCTAGGTTCCAAAATCACGGAGGAGAAAGTAAGACAGCTTACCTGGTGAGAATGAAGAAATTGTTCGGTCAGTTATGGAGCCCTTTGCGCGGTGAACGCTTGAGCACCTACTGATCAAAGATTGAATGGTTCAGTGGGAATGGATTGTAAAGAGAAGGCAGAGGAAGAAGAAGGAAAACTAAGTCTAGAGAGAGATGGAAATGTGGCTAATGAACCAGGATAATAATAAAAAAGGCTTATACTATAAAAGTCTGATTTCTTAAATTTTAAATTTTCAAGGTACTTAGAAGCTGATCATAAAAAAGATAAATGACAAATCCAAAATTTTAAATATATATATATATATATATATATATATATATATATATATATATATTATATAGACCCTAGAACAACAAATAGAAGGATCTTTAAATTATTGAATAAACATTTTGAAGTTTATAAGTTTTCGTTTAAATCAATTATTATTTACTCGACCTATTTTCTTACCCTAAAAATAGAAAGTTGTTTTAAAGCATGCTTACCTATTTAAGAAAAAGAATGAATGAAGCCTACATGCGGAACATTGTTTTCTTCAAAAATTAAAATAAATGCATATTGACAAATATTGTTTTTAAACTTCGATTAATTTTTGTGGGATTTCTATCATAGAGTATTTTCTTTGCCTACATAAATTTTTGGAAAATAATTCAAGCCCTTCCCACTTAAACTATCACATGCTGGAATTAAATACCCTACCACTAGTATAGTCAAGAGAAATGACAACGGTCATTTTTTCTTATAGGCAGCGGTTCTCGAACCGAGACATATTCAGGCGAGGCAAAAAGTGTAATACTTTTGGCCTCGGGTGTGAACCGAGGCATAAAGGAAGAGGATTTGGCATCGGTTCAACCATAACCGAAGCAGTAGAGTTTTTGGTTTTTTTATTTTTTTTCGTAGGACTATATGCCTCGGTTTAGGGGAACCGAGGCCGTATTTCCCACCCTACTGCCTCGGTTGTAGCTTGAACTGAGGCAGTAGAGTCCGTTTTTTTTCTCATCACAAAACTTTCTGCTTCTGGTGTGGTTATAACCGAGATCATAAGGTGCTTTTCTATCTCGGTTTTGACTTGAACCGAGGCATATATCCTTGTTTTTTTTTTAAAAAAATGAGGTCTGTTTCTGCAACATTCCCAACAACAGAAACAGACCTGCATATATATTTACAGCCAGAACAGTCCAGAATAATCCAGAAACGTATATTTTGAATGAAAATTATAATAAAACATAAATACATTCATCTGTGTTGTTTAATATGTACAGATGTGCTTGCATAAATTCTTCACGACTT
The DNA here is from genome assembly GCF_016808095.1 of Vigna angularis. NCBI lineage: Eukaryota > Viridiplantae > Streptophyta > Magnoliopsida > Fabales > Fabaceae > Vigna > Vigna angularis. Next base: position 15,444,606 of record NC_068977.1, read on the forward strand.
TTCGTCACCACATTCACACCTCGGATGGTTTTACTTGTAGAATATCTATTCAACCATGATGTCTGAGGGACTCCTATCGGATTTGCTTTAGTCATATACTCAGAGAAAAACTCAATACTTTCTTCAGCAATATATCTTTCAATCATTGAACCTTCTGGACGATATTGATTTTTGACGTACCCTTTCAAAATCTTCATATAACGCTCAATAGGGTACATCCATCTTAAGTATACTGGTCCACACAACTTTATTTCTCTGATCAAATGAACAAGTAAATGCACCATGATGTCAAAAAAGGATGGAGGGAAAAACATTTCTAGCTGACACAAGATGATGATAATTTCGCTTTGAAGTTCATCTAACTTTGTAGGATCGATGACTTTACTACAAATTGACGAGAAAAATGAGCACAATCGAGTTATGGTCTGCCTAACTTTTTTGGGCAAAATTCCACGAATTGCCACTGGTAACAATTGTTGCATTAAGACATGGCAATCGTGAGACTTCAGTCCAACAAGCTTTAAGTCCTGCATTGACACTAAGCTCTTGATATTTGAAGAGTATCCTTGTGGTACCTTGATACTCTTTAAACAAAGAAAAAAACTTATCTTCTCTTGTTTGGACATTGTGTAACATGCAGGGGGCAAATAAGTACGTTTACCAATCTCTCTTGGTGCCAACTCTTCTCGGATCTTCATGTCAACCAAATCCAAACGCGCATTCACTCCATCTTTTGTTTTTCCCTGGATGCTTAGTAGTGTACCAATCAAGCTATCACAAACATTTTTCTCAACATGCATGACATCTATGCAATGTCTGACATCTAACTTTGACCAATATGGAAGATCAAAGAATATTGATTTCTTCTTCCAATGGGTCGTTACAGAAGACTTCTTCGACGTTTTCCCAAATATATGATGTACTCTATTAACTTTCTCAACAACTTCAAGTCCAGTAAGTGGAATGGGTGCATTGTCTTTCTCTTGTTCTCCATTGAATGCTTTCTTTAACCTTTGATATGGATGATTAGATTGTAAAAATCACCGATGACGCATATACACTGTCTTCCTTCCGTGTTTTAATTGTTGAGCTGCAGTGTTTTCTTCACATATAGGACATGCGTTATGACCCTTCACACTGTACCCCGACAAATTACCGTAAGCTGGGAAGTCATTAATAGTGCAAAATAACATGACATGCATCATGAAAGTTTCTGAAGCAAAGGCATCAAATATTTCAACCCCATCAACCCACAACAACTTCAAGTCTTCAACTAGTGGCCTTAGATAAACATCGATGTCATTTCCAAGCTGCTTTGGACCAGATATTAACATTGACAACATCATGTACTTTCTTTTCATGCACAATCCAGGAGATAAGTTGTAAATTATCAGTATAACGGGCCAACAACTGTGATTGGTACTTAAATTACCAAATGGATTCATTCCATCAGTAGCTAAGCACAAACCGTGTACGTCATAGGTTGGCAGTGGAGCAGACTTTTACGCCTCGGTTCTAATCAGAACCGAGTTAGTAGCATGGCAAGTCTTGTCTGGCAGGTGGGTGGCAGGTCTGAAGCAGAGACATATGCATCGGTTCTGCTTAGAACCGAGTTCGTAGGTTCCTTTAGGCATCGGTTTCGTGGAAACCGAGTTAGTAACATCTATCAGAGGTTGGAAGTCACATCAGCTGGTAGGTTTATGCTTCGGTTTGGTGCAGGACCGAGTTAGTATCATGCTTTAGGCATCGGGTTTGGAGCAACCGAGGCATATATGTAAGTTTTATTTACGATTCTGCCACCGCGCTTTTATACGCTTCGGGTTTGCTTAAACCGAAGCGTATATAGCGCTTTCCAATCCCCTTTTTTTACTAGTGTACTTTTTCTCGATTATAACTTTAAAGAAAATGCTAACAGGCCGTAATCAAGGAACTTAGAAAAGAAAATTGTTCATAATTAAGAGATATTAATACCAACACGCCTTCATGTAATGTTTAATTAATACACTCAAATTAGATCTTCCATTAATTAATTCATGAATTAGTTCTCTCAAGACACTTATTTAAGCAATTGGATGGCTTTATAGCAAAACTATATTACCCACTACCTATAATGCCCGCAAATTTATTATATTAACTTGAAGAAACAAGGATTAGATTCATCCCTTGTAATTAACGAAAAACTGATCCGAAAAATATAGTGATATATTTCCTAATACACTTTTTTTATTGATTGAATATTATAGAAGTTCAAAAATGAGTTCTATTTATTATTTAATTGTTTTTTTTTATAATTTTGTGGTTTATAATAAATTTTAGCCTATCATAAAGTAGGGTTAAATATGTTTTTCGTCCCTTAAGTATCACACGATTTTGGGTTTAGTCCCTACTCGAAACTTTGATGGTTTTTAGTCCTCATAGTTTTAAAACTCTTACTATTAGTTCTTAAAATTGGACGACATTAACTTTTAGTAGATGTGGCAAACGGCGAAGTCACATCTTATGCCAGCTTGTCTCTTCACTCTCTGTCACATTGCTTATGCTTGAGAACTTCGTTCGTCTTCTCCGACAGAGCCTAGCCTTCATCGGACCAGCCGCCGTGTCGGACCTTCCGTTCAGTCCAAGGCGTCATCGGCGACACCAATCATCATAGGGATCGTTGTCGGCCGTGCGCGAGAGAGAAGCTCTCTCGTTCCTCCGCAAATCGCCACCTGGTCGTCGTCTTCGGCCACTCGCAAATCCTCCTCTCCCACCTCATCTACCGTGTCCCACGCTAGGAAGCACACCCGCTCCGCCTGGTTTTTCGACGGCGCCAGAAAGTCGACGCGCTCCAGGAAGCTGAGCCACGTGGAGGACATAGACGTGGAACAGGGCTTTATGAGCTTTGGAAAACTGGCAGGTATTTCAAATATTTATTTTTATTGGACTACTTTTTCCAAAACTTTTTAATTTCTCTTTTTTCTTTAAAAAATTCAACTGTTCTGTAGAAGATAAAAAATCATTACTAAAATTGTAGGTATAGAAATTATCCACCAGAGCAACTTGTGGACATCATAGCAAGGATCCTTGCAATGGTACGACCATGGACACATGTTTATAGAGTTCAGCGGGATATTCCTATGCCTTTGGTTACCTCCGGGGTTGAGAAAGGGAATTTGAGGGAGCTAGCATTAGCTCAAATGGAAGACTTGGGATTGAAATGTCGTGATGTTCGGACCAGGGAAGTTGGAATCCAGGTTATTGTGCAGAGCTGATTTTGTTTGGGAATTTTGTGTAACAAAGACTGCTGACACAATTTATTTTCTGATACCATTTTGGAGCAACCCACAAACATTTTCTATCTCTCTGTAAGATATTCACCACCAAATTAGGCCAGAGGAGGTGGAGCTTGTTCGACGTGATTATATGGCAAATGAGGGTTGGGAAACATTTCTATCATATGAAGATACACGACAAGTAGTTTGATCTCCCTTCCTTTTTCTTTATTGCTTGTGCCTTTTTCCCTCTTTAATTGTGAATCAAACCTGTTGTCGAAACACAGTAATGACCTTGAGCGAACTCTATTCTTGCAAACAGGATATCCTTGTTGGTTTGTTGCGTCTGCGAAAATGCGCCAGTTTTCCCTTCCTGTTGCTAAGACGAAACCCTTCCCAATGAAAAACCAGTGGCAAAAAGGAAAACTTATTGGGAGAGGTACCTTTGGATCTGCCATGTGAAGTGTAAACATTAGAAACCAGGGACATGTGTGCAATTTTGGAATAAAAAGAAAAGAAAACGTGGGAGAGAATAAACTCATATCTGACATTAGACGTGGGCTGGCCGTTAGCCACGTCAAACAAAAATTAACGCCATCCAAAATTAGGGACTATTTATAACAGTTTCAAAACTATGAGGACTAAAAGCAGTCAAAGTTTCGAGTAGGGACTAAACCTAAAATCGTGTGATACTTAAGGGATTAAAAATATATTTAACCCCATAAACTATGAGTAAAAAAGAATTCATTAGGAAAAGGTATATAATTTATCTGATCTTTAAATATGTAATCTAACGATACCTTACTTCTCAAAAAGGAAAAACAATTTATTTAACCCTTAATATACGTGAAATAGTGTAAATTGATCAGAAAGTTTACTTTTCATAGTTAAATTTATCCTCACCAAATACAATTTAGAATCATATTGATTCATAGAATTATAATTTAATAATAAATTATATGTTTAAATGAGTTTCTCACAATAACTTCTAGAAAGCAAAAATTGGAAGGAAAATTAAAATCATAACCTCTTCCAAAACTAGAATCACATTATAAACTAATTTATAAAATATTCTCTTATATAGCTTCTTTAAATTATTATTTTCTTAACTTGTACATAAGTAAATTTTAACTAGAGAAACTTATTTTATTTTCCGGATCGAAAGTACTTATAAAAAACACTCTTCCAAACATATAGAAAATGATGTTACAAAACCTTCATCCTAGGATGTATTGTGCAATTTTGCCACATATATGGATTAAATATTTAGACAAACTTCTCTTATAATATCCTTTTAAGAGGAAAAAAAAATAAAAAATTATTTATAAGCTGAAATTAGTTAATAAAAACTCTTTCATAAGTTTTTTTTTTGAAAAAAAAAATCATTTTTAACTTATGGGTATGAAAAAGTTAAACTTTACTTCTTATTATCTAATTTGAAAATGAGCTGTATGAAAAAGTTAAAGTCATCTAAATAGTCTTAACAAATAAAAAAAAAACATATTAGCAATGATGTGGTTGATGACATCACATGGTGCTGATCCAAGGGTGGAGAATGGTTGAATGAAGGAGGCATGGTCTTAGGTATTAATTAGGTCATAGATGTTTCCTCATATGCTCCTTAGGGACCAAGCATAGAAGCAGGATCATCTTTCACGTTCTACGTCACAAAACGTCACCCATTTTTAGGGTTATTATGAACACACAACACACACACATACCATGCTTTGGTTTTGCTTCTTGGTTGTGTTTCGTTCAGCAAAAGTCAAACAGTTTTAAGGACAAGATAAAGAGCTTCCAAGCCTTCCATTGCAATCCAAACCCCATTTTCTATATTTTTCTGTCATAATATTATTTATAATCAACTAGGCGTAGGCTATAACTCAGAGGGGCCCACACGGTGTACTTTATTATTTAGATTTTTCCCAAAAATAACAACATTTTATACAATTATATATATGATTTAAACTAAAAAAATTGTAGAAATTCCGAGTAAAAATGATGTGTGTTTAATGAGTTTAGGCTTTTCTTGTAAAAAATTTTTCTGGTACCTGTTTCTAGATTTTTCTTTTCACCAAAATAACGCATGAATTAAATATTTATATAGCTAGTAGACTTTGGAAAATATTTATGGAGATAGTATACTTGTTTTCTCATTGAAATTTTATTTTTGGGCAGCTGAATTTTGAACTATGATTAGAAAAAAATTAGTTAAAATATTCAAATATCGAGAAATCAAATTCTAAACTGAAGTTAATTTTTTTTCCTTTTCAATTAAAAAGAAGAAGAGATTTTTGAAAAAACAAATGTAAAAAATAATCCAGAATTCGGATCTTCAAAATCAAATTCTAACCTGAAAATAAAATCGAATTAATTATATAAATATTTCGCACATAATATGCTATCTCAGTAAATTTTAGATCTAAGTATCCTATTTGTGTAAAAAATTATATCTTCAAAAGTAATATATTTTAAAGAAATATAAAAAGAAATAACCCCAAAAAATTAGAAAGGAATCCAAATTCATGATTTGATTGTTGTTTATTTTTATTACAAGCCTAGAATCTGAAATATAAAACGGAGAGATATTAGTAAGATTAGTGTGGTGGGAGTAAAAAGACAACAAAGTTCTTGTTGAATTAAAAAATAGGAAGCTTTAGCGGAATTTATTCCGAATCATGTGGTGGGGTTTGAGATTACGATCTCTAAAATTCTAAAGGGAACGTCATCACTCATGTGGCACCATTGCCCACACATTTCATAACGCGTAGAGTTTAATTCTTGCACTTAACCTCTCTTTTGGATTTCAATTTAGAACATCTAATTAGATTCTTCATTTTCTTTCCGCGTAATGTGAATGAAATTTTCGGATAATTAAGAAAAATATTTTAGCTGATTTTTTGGGATAAATGATAAATGTAAAAGTAGGTCATTCAACTTTATCAGTGTTTTGACAAATTAGACGTCACGCTAGCAATGAGTTCACTTATTGGTTAATTGATGTAGAATTCAATTCTAGTCATGTGCACGTATTAATCAATTGCACTGAAGTGAAATCGTACCTTGAGTATGTTCTGAACCTTAATTGTTCTTTCCAATCATTATATATCTATAGTTAGTGACTTATGTATCTGTTTAGAAGGTCATTTCTTGTGGCTGAACAAGTCGCAGAAGGAAGCGCTTATGCTAGAATACACTCTGAGTTCGCTCAATGGTTTAGATATCAAGTATCTATATTTTTTCGTTAACTTTATAACTAATTGGTATAATACTTGTAACTGATGCTCGTTTGACGTATTTGTAGGTTCATAGGTCCTTTAATTCAAGATTTAAGGGATTTGTCAAATTGACCCATGAGATGCATCAAAGAATGACACACGTATTTTGTCAATGGGTACAAGTTCCACATTGATGCATGGTCCAAAGGAAAGAAGACAACTAATTGTGGTATGTTCGTGAAAGGCCTTACAGAGGGTGGTTGTGATGATTTCTATGGGATTATTCATAAAATTTATGAGCTGGAGTAGTTCTTTTTTATTGTAATGGTTTAATGCTTCTAGAAGTGGAACAAGAGTGGATCCTAGGTATAATATTGTTGAAATTCAAATAAGTTTAAGATACCGCCCTTTTGATCCATTCAAATATTATGTCCCATATCCAGCATTTCACATAATTGACAAACGGGGTTGGTGTGCTGCAATACAAACCAAGCCTAGAGGTCACATTGAGTCAAATGATGTCGAAGAGGATATCCCTTACCAAGTTGATGAAATGTCATATGTCAATGAAATTATTCAAGTTGAAGGTGTTCTGCATTGCATGACTTTGATGGTAATGTTGAAGAGTTGGAAGGACAAATACAAGAAGATGAAGAAGAAGAGGAAGAACAAGAACTTGAGGATAATGAAGAAGACGACTATGAAGATGATGATGAGGACGATAATGACTATTAAATTAGAACAAACCTTGTGTTATGCCATCACTACAAATTGAAATTCAAACATGTACAGAAGCATGAAAGTACATTGTTGTAACCCTACACTAAAAAAATCAAATACAATCATGTATTAAATACCAATTTTGTATGTATGCGTTAATTAATCATCTACAGTCTTTTGCCATTTATTTTTAGACTTTCATATTGCAACAATGTCAGGAAAGGGTCTTTCTCACACTAATAAAGGAAAGGTTGTAAAAAAGCCTAGGAGGTAGGCCCGATACATTATAAGGGTTCCTTACATGCTACCAACCCCACGTGCCCCTACTTCAACTAACGTTGGGCCATCATGTCCACCACTTCCTACTATAGGGCCCACACCAGATCCTCCTTTGGATCCGACACCATCTACTGATCACACTCCTTATATATCCATGCCATCTTCAGTTCCATATCCAGATGTACACCATCCATCTAATGATCCTACTGATTTTGTTGATCTTGTTCCTCATGATCGACCTACCATTGAACCTTATGGTCAAGGGTAATACTAAATCTTCTTCCTAACTAATTTTCATTACATTCTTTGTTTTACTTTGCCTGTAGATTCATAACTTTCCTGTATTTGTATTCAGGTTTCTTTCTTCTAGAGTTGTTTCACAGGACATCACAAGGTTTATTACGCAAAAATTTCTTTAGCCTTGGCCATCATGGGGAGAAATCCCTACATAGGACAAGGAACCCTTATGGCAAATATTTAAGGTAAGACATCATGTTAGTTAATCATGTTCTATTCATTTCAAATTTGAAGTCCATCTCCTTTATTTTAACATTATCTATTGTAACAACAAAAGGTACAATAAAGAGTTGAGCATGAAGATGTAATTAAGAAAAAATTCCACAGTAAAGCATCTCACAGACTACTAGAAATGTTGACAAATGCATGGATTGCAGGAAAACACCCTTATTGGATAGGGGAGCACATATGAAACTTTTTATTTTTGGCATATTGGAATTCACCTGATTACCACCCAAAGAAATAGGGCTTCAAAAAACGGTGGTGTACTACACATAGATGGTTCAATCACCACATATGAGCATGCCATTCATATAGTACAAATCTTCTTTCATTTTCTATCAATTATGATATAATTTATGTACTTTGAAATATAATATATATATATATATATATATATATATATATATATATATATATATATATATATATATATATATAACTTCTATAATTTTACACATATGTTGATGAGAGGTCTCGGAAGACTATTGTAAGGCAACTGTTTAACAAAATTGAAACTTGTACTATTTATTTCCTTTTAAACTTTTAATTTGATGTAACTAACGCTTTGTATATTATTTAATAGGAAGATTTCTTTGCCTAACTCACATAGGCCAAATCAGAGGTGAGATCTACTCTTGATGTTGCATCAGAAGTAAATGCTGATGACGATGACATCATTAAAACACAATGTTGGGTTGATGTCGTCGGTGGAAAGAAGAAATGATGCTGCCAGTTATAATGCTGGAAGAGGCATATTAAAGAACCAACCATCTGCAACCAACACTTCTAAATAGAGCAATGTCATCCTCAGACAACAACTATAAGCTCGTGACCAGGCTTATGATGCACTTTTTTAAAGATTTGAGAATCTCAAAAACCTGGTCAAGACATTGTTGCCTCAACAAGGACAAAATCAGTCCACATCAATGTAGTCCACCTAGTGCAGCCATATCCCCAACAACAACCTCAACACCATTGAGAAGAAGAACATGATTCAAATGACTATAATGATTATTAGGATTTGATGAACTATTTTTACAAACATTTATGTAGGCTTTTATTTTAAGACTTATTTATTTTATTTTCTACTTGTATGATACAATAATTATGCATTTTAATGATATGGATTATGTTTCATGATTAAATTGTAAGAATTGTCACAATTGATTGCATTGTTTGAATTGAGAATTTTGTGTGCATTGAGTATTTTCTTGGTAGGTTTATTGAGGTGGGTAACAAATGTTACCATATGCACATAAGCCTTTCTTGGACGTTATCGATGAAATTACCCATGGATTAGTTTGTCGGTAAAGGACATTTATTAACCTCATTAATGACGAATGATGGCCATCGGTAATGAAAACCATAACCTGCAAACATTATCGATCGAATATGGTCCTCAATAATTATCGACGGCGTAAGTCTCTCGATAATTATTGAGGGCCATTATCCATCGGTAATTTTTTCGAGAAGGTATTTACATACGAACTTTTGGCCTTCGGAAATTCGTCAAAAAATTAGCATTATCGAAAGATTTTTGTTATTACTGATGGATATTGTCTGTCGATAAACTAAGTTTTTTGTTTGTAGTGGTTCATTAGCTAATGAGTTGTTAGATTGTTGCGTATGTGGTCATCCTACATAGTTACTTACGCATGGTAGGTGTTATACGATGTCGTCGAAGCTATCAAATTAATACTACTTTACAATGAAACTTCAGTATTGCCAACACAAGGACAAGGAAAACACCATCACCTTCGCACAAGGAAGGTTCAATACTTGAACAACCCTTCCTATGCAGACAAGACAAAAGGAAGCACCTATTCGTAGATAGAACGAGGATTTACTAGGTACAACTAGTAGACCTATCTAACACTCTCATGCTTATCAACCACATACATAGGTACACCCCAACACTCACTCATGCTCCAACCTCAACCACAAGTCAAACTTGACCCTAAACCTAACCATTAATCTCATTATCTAATTATCATCACATTCTACAGCTCCTCAAGCTTGTTCCACGTCCATTGAGATTTCAAAACAAATACGAGGACCAACTGATGGTTTTAACCTAAAAATTAAATTGATATATAAAAGTAATTGCATTAATAAATATCTAAAACTATGCAAAATTTCATTAGAAATATAGTACTCATAATTATACTTTGTCAAAAATACAAAGGAATCGAATAAAACAAGTTGAAAGACTTCCTAGTTTATGAAAAGTTATCTTGTGTTATGTATGGTCGAGTGTAGATTTAAGAGTATAACCATAATATACTTCAGTTGTTGATTCAATATTTATGTGTATTAACATAGTTATTTCCAGAAAGGAAATACAATGTTAAAAGTTTGTATTAAATGAGGATTCCAAATCAAAGTTTATCTTTATTTTATTAATATTGAACTCACATACAAAAAAAGAACATTAGGTGATGAGAGCCGACAGACGTTCTTGTGACCTAGCTTGTGGTGTAAAAAATAATCGTTCTTAATAGGTCAAAAGGAATTTATCCTATCATATGAGAAAGATTTAGTTTCCTAATATGTAACTCTCTGAGTGAAGGTAGATGAAACAAAATTTTGAGCTTAATTAAGAGTCTTCTTGAAGTATAATCAATTGTTAGTGATGATTAAATGTTTTTAATTATTGAATGATATTAATTAGATGATGAATGTGATGTAAAAATGTGTGATTGTGACTCTATAAATATTATACTTCAAAAGAATACTAGTTTACCTTGTTTATATGGTTTGTGTTATTTTTTTTTAATCTATGATGATTATGTGTTACACGAGAGTAAATGATGTTTTTTAAGTGTAGATTCTCATTAGTGAGAGGTAATAGATGAAAATATATTCACACATACACACTATAACATTCCAAATCTAGGAGTCACTTAGACGTATCAAAGATTAAAATTTTTCAAAAACATGATTAAAAATTTCGTAAACTTATAAACTTATTATGACTATACCACAACCAATATCCAAATCTAAACACAATATAAAACATCATTACAACTTATTAAATAACATTATACTAATTTGATTAAACAGAAGAATAGAAACACAAGTTTTTCGTATAAAAACATATTTATTTTTAATATATGAAAATTTTATGATGTAAAAAAGAGATAAGAAACTTACAACTTGATCATTTTAGATAGGTTCTAACAAATTTGATCTCTTCTTTCTTTTCTCCATATCCAAAGAGAATTTTTATTATTGAATATTACAAAAATGTTTTCTCTTTTCAATTTAAATATATAAAAAAAATGTCCTTGTAACGTATATTCACTTTTTCTTAAATTTATTTTCTACATCTCTAAAACTAAACAACTGAACAATTTATCAATGTTTTAATTACTCATTCTATCTCTTTGTTCCTTATTTTTCGTTCAGTATTTTCGCTCTCAAAATATTTCATATCCAAACATAGAATCCAATCAAAACGAAATAATAATTACAATTGAAAGAGAATTATTTTTTAATATTATTAATATGTTTTTATCTTATTTAATATAACTTTTTATTTACAATTTCAATTAATATCATTACAGAAATTATCAACATTATATTTACAAGACTTTTCAATTATACGAAAAGATAGAGCAATTACTAACAATAATGATAATAGACTATGCATACCTCATTTTGAAAGAAATTAAGAGTGTGATTAATTATCATTAAGAAATTATGTTGAACAAGGAAAAGTTGAAACTCCCTATTACTACCTTTATTGAAGTTTTCAAATTGACTCCCTCAAACTTTTTGGCTATGAAGAGTCGTAGTTCCCACCTTCAGAAAGCCATAAACTCATGATTAAATTAATTAAAAGAAAAAACATCCTATTATTAAGTAATAATAATTAGTAACTAATAATGAGGATGAAGAGGTCAGCATATGGGTTTGACATGAAATCCTACTTATTAAGAAAAATAATTATACAATTTTCTATTTACAGCTTGCATGAAATAATTCATATAATGTTTTAGATATTACTCATTTCATTATATTTATAAAACTTGATTATTTTTTTCTTACATCTTTATAAAAAATAACACCTCTTTAATTAATTTAATTTTTTTAAATTTAGATATCAGCACTATTTTTACTAAAAAATTTGATTATTCTTCAAAATTTAAAATTTCACATTTTTTTCTTTGAATGTTTCTCATCTATTAATTAACTAATTATGTTTGGAAACAGATGATTGTGTAGTTTGTAGCCATCTTTATTTTCCAATTCTGATAAGAGAGAGAAAAATGTTTATCTCATTATTTTACAAGAGACATTTAGAAAAATAAAACATTGTAATAGAGATAGGTTTTGACCACGAATAACTTAAATTATCAAAGTATGAAAAAAAGTTACTTTAATTAACGATAATAATTTTTCTTACATTTATATTTTTTTATTTATTCTTATCATTCATATTTTTATTTAAGAATGATTTAGTCTAAAAATAATTAATATAAATCTATTTTGAATTGACTTTATGAAATATATATATATATATTCTTATTGAAATCTTATAATAACAATACAGTACGTAAGTTTATTGTCTAAAGTGATTTAGGTGAATAAAATTGTAATTTTAATAATATAACAAACACCTAAGATTATTTATGCATTATTAACTTTTCCTCATAAAACCCGAACTGTTCAAAACAACTTTAATTAATCCTCCTTCAAGACAATTTCATCGGTAGGTTCCCTACTTTTCTCATTTTTGTAATTTTTAATTCTCAAATTGATTTCTCTAGATAAATATGAACACGTATTTTCAGTACATAATTTAAACGAGATTTAATGGTCAAATCAAACACTACTTTATACCATTTTTGTGTTAGGCGAAATTATTCAATAAAAAACAATTAAATTATAAATATTTTAGATTACAATATCTTTTAAAAAAGTAATAAATTTAATAAACTGTTCAACAAAACAAATTTTGCATAAAATAATTATATAAATTATAAGTTATTAGGAAATAAAAACATCAAAATATTATTACTTATATATAACACATAATTTTTTAATATTAAAAAACTTACTCGAAAATACTATAATGTGATTTATCCTCTTTAAATAAAATTCTAAAAACATAAAATAAAAAAGGAAATTAAAATTTTCCTCGAAAACGAATCACATAAATAAATAAATATATCTATGGTTTAAAAACCCCATTTGATCCTCGTATGTGTGTGTCAATTTCAAGTGGATCATCATTTTTTTTTCGATCTCAATCGAGTACATAAAATTGTAAAAATGAACCAATTAAGCTCACTCCATTAAATTATTACTGATGTCGGTTTCCTGTGATGACGTGGTGCACAGAAAATTAGTTCAGTTATAAAAATTTTGACTCATTTTTACAATTTTATGACTCGATTGAGACCGAAAAAAATTGATGACTCATTTGAGATTGACATATAAATATAAGGACCAAACGATGGTTTAAACTTATATTTATTAATTTTTCCATTTCAAATAATGAATTATTTAATTTATAAATCAAAAACAATTAAATTTGTATACCTTTATACTAATATTATTTATTGAATCCTTTGGTATGTTAAATTCTTCTAACGTATTACGAATAAAAACGTCGATTTTTTTTTTTAAAACAATTCAGTTACAAAGGTCAAACTACAGGCATTAAAAAAACCGTTCTACCAAATTGGTTTATTTGTAATTATAATTATAATAATATTATTATTATTATTATTATTATTATTATAATATATATATATATATTTATATTGAAAGTTTATCTTTTGTCACCCAAGATATCTTGGAAGTTATTGATAATTTAAATGTGTGTTTTACTTTCAACCATGGGTGTTGACTTATGTTCATCCAAATTGATCAAAATCCTTCATAATATAAGGTTTCGAAAACCTAGATAACCTAGATAAGGCTTAAAATATGTGAGTTTAGGCCACTTTTCATATATGACACCCGTATTCTTGTAAGCTCTTGGTGGTTAGGGAGGTTTCTATTACTATGGGAACTTTGTTCATGTGACTCTTTTTGGATTCTAGATGAATCTTTGTTATATGTGATCATTAGAATATGTTTAGATAATTGATTTGAGTTTTCTTTGTACAAGAAAAATATCTTATGTGTGGTAAAGTCTATGGAGCTTACTTGAGATAAAAGCCCAAGCCCAAGCAAGGGAAGCTAGCTATTACGTTAATTCTTGTGTTATATCCAAGGAGAAAATACTATGTTGAACGATTATAAGATATGTATTGAATGAGAACTCTGAAGAAGATTATCCAAATTCTACTAATTATCGAACTCACATAGTGAAAAATATCAAGTGGTGTGAGTTGATGGAGGTTCTTGCATTAGTAATGTGGTGTTAAAAGAATTGTATCCTATAGTTGGGAGAACTTACCTTGTCATATGAAGAGGACTTATTTCTTGAGATGAAAGATCAAGTAGAATTGGGGCTTACGCCATAATATACTGAGGGGTTATATGATAGATGTCAAATCCTTGAGTTTAATTCAATTCATGAGTGTTCTTATAATAAAATATACTGTCAATGATGATTATTATCATGTCAAATGATTTTTTGTGGCTTTTGTATGTGATGAGAATGGATGAGTAGTCCTAAAATGTTTCATTCAAAAATGATGTTTGAAAAAAGTATGCTAGCGTACCATGATTTGTTGTGGTTTCTATCTACTATGATTGTGTGTTACACATGAGCAAATGATGTTTCAAGTGGAAGTACTAAGCAGTAAGAAACTAAAGAAGGTTTATTGATGTAGACATTTTGTATATGTATATGTATATGTATAGAGTGTGTTTATAGTCCGATACTTGGTATGTAAATTCTATTTTGAAAAAAATTATTTTGAAGAGGATTGTAACCATAATTATACTTATATGAATTATCTGTAAAGATGTGATATGTGTAGAAAATTGATTAGTGGTAATGTAATTTCAAAGTAGGGGTGTTACACATGTGATTGATGAATGCAATAGAGGATAAAGCTTATCATATGGTAATCTACTTAAACCTTATAGGATCTCCCCAATGTTAGATGTGTGGACGGTGAAAGCAATGTTGGCAAGGACAAAATTGATGGCATACCCCTAGCCATGGTCAAGCATCTACAAGAAGAGTTGAAGTCATCCATGAAGATGGTCTAAACTCTATCCCTTGGACCACCTTTGGAGCCATCATGGAGCATGAATTAGAGTAGTGTAGGTTTCTTTAGGCCATGTATTTTGGTAAAGTAGTGTAAGTTTCTATAAGCCATGTATTTCGGCCAAGTAGGTAGGTTTGTTTAAGTCTTTGTATGAAGGCCTAATTAGTGTAGGGTTTTTCTTTAAGCTATACATCCAAACAATGTGGAAAGTATGTGTCATGCTTCCATTAATTGGAGAGGATTTAGCTTTAACAGTGGCTTCATGGCACTCTAGGAATGGAGAGGATTATGCTTTGTGAGTGACCACATGTTCTCCTCTTATTGGAGAAGATTTGTGGACATGTCCACTCCTTAGAGAGACTCATCTTTGGCCACTGAGTGTAAAGGTGGGAGATCATGCTTTTAAAGTTTTTAGCAAACACCTTTGCCTATATATAGAGGTGTCTCCTCTCTTGTAATCATCTAGGAAGTTTATTAATGTTATGCTACCAAAATTTGGCCTTACATTTCCTAGATCAAGACTAGAGCAACCCTAGAGGCCCCTCTAGTTACCTTCCTCCTTAAGTTGACCTCACCTCTCTTGGAGCTACCAAACACTATACCTTCACCACGATATCTCCTAAAGGTCGTGAGCTTCTACACCATCCACACTTCAGCTCATCATCCTTGGACCATTTACCACCATATCTGCACCATCCATCCAAGGAAACACCCCTCCATGCACATCTCCTAGCTTTGGCTCAACCTAGACAAGGAGATTGTTATCGAAAACTCATCCAAATTTGTGAAAGTGTACTTAGATGTGGTCTCTAAATATTCAATATGATATCTCCCATCCTCCATATCCAAAGTGTGATCTTTCACATTATAATATGCAACTTAGAGGTACTGAATTATCTCCAAATATGCATTGGTGAACAATGCATCATAAGGGAAGTAGACTTACAAACAAAGCTCATCCAAAGTAATGACTCAAACTTTCCATCCTCTATAATCACCCTCTTGTGGTATGCATTGTCATAAAATTGTTTGACTATATGTGCTTTCATTTAAAAGTTTATTGAACTCTAGCACTTTTGTTTCCCTTTTTCCCTTTAGTTTAGAGGCAAACATTTCAAATTCATTTTTTTGAAAATCGACCATTCTCTTTGAGATGAATTTCCTTTTATCATTATGTTTGTATCAATTTATTACATGGAGAGTAGAAAATATAATCATTAGGATGTTTCTCAATATCTTGACCATGTCACTTGCTAAGTAATTCCTTTATAAAGAAGACTTCTTTTTATAAGCTTACATTGACTCCATAACTCATGTAGTAGTATTTGTTATCTCCATATAGAAAAGAAATAGATTGTGAAAACTACATTTGACTCAATCCTAAAATAAATAAAAAAACCACTTAAGCAAAACCCAACTTGCTTGAAGCAATATCCCTTTAAGAAAAGCAAATGTAATGCTTAAATGAGAAATGTTCAAATGAGTTGGATTCTGTTTAACACATTCATCACTTAGGCCAAACAAATCACGCTTAATAAACAATTGTTTAAGCGGATAAGTTCAATTTAACACCCATTGCTCCAATCATGAGTACCCCTTCGTACCGCTGTTCACCTTAACGGGACACGCTTACCTGAACCCTTCGCCAGGAAGACTTTCAATACAGGGACCGTTGTATTCGTTTGAGTCGGTCACCAAGACAAACCATTGGCTATGATACCACTGTTGGGTCTATCGAGGAGGAGGTTCACTTGGAAGACACAAACACCAATGAGATATGAGCCCAACCATATAAGGGATTGACATCACTCTCTACCCAAAACCTTAAGGCAATGTGTTAACGAGTCTTACGTCTTTATATAATGCTCTACTTTCTCATTTCTATCCAACACTATTGTGAAAAACGCTTTTAACAACGATTAATAAGGCATCTAAAGACGATTTTTTGACTGTTGTTATGTTAGACACTATTAAAAGTTTGGGGAATCCATGACGGTTCTTAACCATTATTAAAAAAGTTAAAAATGGCAACAATTCTAGATTTTAACCTTCCTTAAAAATTTAGGGTTTTCTTGTGGAGGTTGCATCAATGTCTCGTGAACTATTCGCAAGGGGTGCATAAGGTTTTACGTGAGTTGCTAATAGAGGTTTGACGCTGTAAAGGGCCACTGATGGGGACAATGGTAGTATGGTGAGGAGGAGCTTTGAGTAGTGCATTAGGTTGTTTCTGAATATCCTGACCATGTCACTTGCTAAGTAATTCCTTTATAAAGAAGGACACTTCTTTTTAGAAGCTTACATTGACTCCATAACTCATGTAGTAGTCTTTGTTATCTCTATATAGGAAACAAAGAGATTGTGAAAACTACATGGTGTCGAGGAGATTTGCGGGATGCAAAGATTGAGTGGTGTGGTATGGCGGAGCCTCTTGAGTTACAAAGTGCATGACGTACAACGAAGATTTGTAGGGTACAAAGCTTCGCATTTGAATGTCGAGCTCTAACTAATGGTGGTAGTAACAAGGCACAAGAATGAACGACAACATGAGTAGAAGGCGTAGCAGTGGTGGCAGAACTAGAACACGTAGCAATAGGGCACTCAAATCCAAATGACGACACAACAAGTAACACAAGCGAAAATGACAATGTGGACATTGAGGAGGCTGGATAACCATGCAAATGAGAAGAAGGTGAAAATGCATGTAACCACAGAAAGAGAAAATAAAATATGAAAAATTGACATAAACTTTTTAATGACGATTGTAGTAGGAACTATCATTGTTTCTTCACTGTGCCATTTTTAGTGACAATTTTTTAAAACAATTGTTGTAATTTCTCTACTCTCTCACTTTTAACGACAGTTGTTGAGGAACCATTGTAAAAAACTTCACTAAAATTACAAAAGGGCCCCTGCATATTATTTGACAACTTTTTTTATTTAGTGTTGTGAAAACTCATTTTTATATTAGTTCAAGACTTTGCTCATGTTTATGTTACACAATCCCATTTATGAGGTAGAATTATATATATATAAAAAAATATTGCAACAAAAATAACAATATAATCACAAAAAATAACTAAAGAAAGAAGGAAAATAGGTTACAATAACAATCACATAAAAATTACTTGAGAAAGAAGGTTAATTTTTTCTTACCAAAATAGAAAATGTGTAAGATAAACAATGGTGGTGGAAACCCTTTGTGGGTGATAGAGACCACTAGTCTATCATGCTTAAAGTAAGATAGTAACCATACTTAAGAGAAGAATGGTTACAAAATTTAATTCATTTTAATAAGCATGAAAGAAAGTTTTATGATTGTAATGTGTTTATTTTAATATTTATTACTAGTTTGGTTTTTTCAAATATCAATTACTAGAAAGTGTATCATTTTATTAGTTCTCTTAAGTTACAATACTCTTGCTTAAATGAACTACTTCCAACTTGTAAACCAAGCTATTGTCAAGCTTAATCAATACAACCCACACTTAAGTCTATTAATACAATGTGTAAGCGATAGTTTTAACTAAAGTAGCTTCAATCCTCAAATATTCGTTACAATGGACACAATCTTATTATAACTTACGAACATATAAATCAAATTAAGCGAGATATAATTCTCTTGTTTAATAACATGTAAACTAATCGTATGTGAGAGACAACTCTCACTCAAATAATTAATCTTACCATTTTAACTCAAACAATTTTTATTTTTATTTTATTTATAATGTTTTTTTTTTCATTTCAAGTGATGTGTTTCTGTTTAAACAATGGTGGTAGTTTAACACGACCATATACTTGATTAAATAATTATTAATTTTGTAATGATTCTTTTTTATCACCAATACTTTTATAAGAGAATATTGTATATTAGTAATAGAAATTAATAAATTAAAAGTGAAATCAAAAAATAAAAATTGAAGCGAAGTACACAAAATTTGAAACAAAATTATATATATATATATATATATATATATATATATATATATATATAAAATTTATTTTTCATGTGTTAACCTTCATTTGACTAGTAGATATCAAGCCTATCGTTGACTTATTTTCATGAAGATGAAGTTGAAGAGCTCATTTTTATTTGAGAACGAAGATATAGAAAACTTTGTTGTTTCTAAATGTTTACTTGTAATGAAAAATAGTCGTAAAACTGAACGAGAAAAGAAAAGAAAAGTAATAATAATATGACAGTTTATTATTATTATTATTATTATGATTATTATTTAAATACTCTTAATTTTAGATTTCCCTCATCGCACAGTTATATCATATTGCCTACTAAAATCAAACACCGAAACCTCTTACGAAATTGACGTTCCCATCTTTTTTTTCTTCCTTGACTTATGAGTTTGAGACCGTGGATTGTCTCTTTCTTTAAATTCAAAGGTAAAAGGGGAAAATGAAATAAATAAATAAAAATCAGTGAAAAAATTGTTTTTGAATTAAAAATAATAATAACAAATATTTTAATTAAACTTTATTTTATATATTATAATATTTACAAAATTGTTGGAAGTGTCACATCAAATAAAGCCAAAATATAATATATAAGTGGAGTGCAAACTTCACCTTACAGTTTTGTGGAATTGAATTAGATTTCAAGTATACTTAATAAAAAATATTAAAAAAAATAGATATTCATAAATATAAATATAAATATAGTTGATTACATCATATTTTTGAACACCAAAAGCTAAAAATATATAACACAATGAATTATTTTAACAAATAATCAATTATGTGGGAATATGATTTCACAGTTTCAATTTTCGTATTTTCTTTTATATATCATGTTTGACATACACATAAAAAAAAACAAAAATTCCACATGCACCTCCATATAATAACCAACTGAAACTACTTCCACCTTCATAATTATAACCCATAAAAAAAACAAATTTGAAAACATAACATGAACTAGAAAACCAAATAAAATTTAGAAAAAGAAAATCGAACTTTAAAAATGTTAAATAAGCAAAGTTGCTTTTAAACTTATATTATATTAAAAGTAATTGATTTTAGATGTTGTTTTCATTGTTTTTAATATAACAAATGAAGTCAAGAAGCCAATGTGAACTTAAATGAAGAAGCTGAGCAAAGCCAGCTACCAACAAAAACTACCTCCACCAACCTGAGGCAGCAAGTGTGTGTTGACAAATACAAAAATTCAACAAAATCTGTGATAATATTAATTATCACACATTTTTTAATGGAAAATTTCAATAAGAAAACCAAGTTCATTCCTTTTATATATATATAAACTTTGTTTTTGTCTTGAGAAGCTTTCAAGAGCAAGGCTTGTGTGAGAAGGTGGAAATGCTGGTGATGGAAACAGGTAATGAAAATTCTCCAGTGATGTTAGGTTGAATTTTTGGATGAACACAGTGTATAAAGTTATGGAAACAACTTTTTATTTTGAAAATTGATGGGCAAGAACAAACAACAGGGTCCTACCCTTTTGTTTATTCACTTTTTCCATAACAATTTTCTTTGGTTTTTATCAGAAAAAACTATTTCTTTAGTGATTTGATCACATTTTTTCAAATAATTATCTATATTTTTTTTAACTTATTTTTATTTTAATCTGGCTAGAATTTTGAGAGCCTACAAATATTCTCATCTATCTTAGAATATTTATGGGTAGCTTCTTTTGTTTTTCTTCTTAAATGAGGTTTCCTGCTAGGAAAAATATTTCTTTTTATATTTATGTACGTATAGTTTTTGTAATTAGAGTTTATATAATTAATGATTTATTTTAGATCTTCTGAACATATAAATATTCATTAACGTAAGCAGATTTTAATAGACTGCTGTGTCGAAGATCAAAGTGGGTGACGACAAATGTTATAGAATCAAAATATAATTTTTTTTAGAGGAAAGACAAGCAATTATAATCTGTCATAGAACACTTATCATCTTCTGCTGCGTAAATATTATTTACTAAAGTATGTTTTTAATTAGTTGAAACAAAATATTCAATTTTATTTTTTTCTTTTCTAATATTTTTGTCTTCTTTTAATCTTTTAATTTTAAAAGCACCACTTTTCATCCTTCAAAATTCATCATTTCCCCCTTTATATAAAGTATAGATTATAAAAATAATGTATATTTAAAATTAAAAGAACTAAAAACGTTTTTTTTTTCATTTGTAGAAATGACTAAAACTAACAAGGTTTTTATGACTCATAATTTATTAATATATATCATCATTTAGAGGGAACAAATAAGTATATCAATACGGAAATTAAACAATTTATTATTTATAAAATCGAAAACGTATCCAAGTAAAAAAAAGAGTAGAGAGTTTTTATTCTTACATAATTTCTTATCACTTTTTTACACATAGAATAACCTAAAAAGGAATGCAAAATATAAAATCACTTGAATGACCTGACAAGGAAAAATAAAATAAAGTTGTTAAAATATATGCAATAGGTGAAAAAAAAATAGAGAAATAGGACATACGAATCAAATACACAAAGTTGAAAAAAAATAAATAGAAAAAGATAAAGCAATATTTATAGGCTTGTTGAATAAGTGCCTTCTACACTACGGATCTCACAGCGTGTAATTGTGAGCTGTGTTTAGACGCTCCTCTATTTAAGCACACGATCTTTTCTTCTTTTTACTTTCTTCTTCTCATCACATCTACCTAGCTATGCCTATTTCCTTCTCTTTCTTCCTCTTTCTCTGAACTTTCTTTCCCTTCTTCTTCTCTTTTTCATCTAACATAACATATAAGAATCACACATACTACATATATCTATATATATATACATATACATACACATAACTGAAGCCATCAAGCAGTGTATACACACATATATATCTGCTTCTTGAAGAACAAGTTAGATAGTTTGTTGTTGTTGTTGTTGCTTAAGGCTTTTGATTTTGATGATGGAAGAACCTGTTGTGGTTAACAAAGGAGATGAGCCTTTGGATTTGCCTCCAGGTTTCAGATTCCACCCCACAGATGAAGAGATCATCACATGTTACCTCACAGAGAAAGTGCTGGATAGAGCCTTCAGTGCAACTGCTATTGGAGAAGCTGATTTGAACAAGTGTGAGCCTTGGGACTTGCCCAGTGAGTTACCTTGTTTTTTTTCTTGTTAATTATGATTTTGACCTTTGTTTTTGATTCTGACGATGATGTTGGCAACATCTTTCATTGTCGTTTTCATTGATCTGAATTGGGTTTTGGGTGTGTAGAGAAAGCAAAGATGGGGGAGAAAGATTGGTACTTCTTCTGCCAAAAGGATAGGAAGTATCCAACAGGGTTGAGAACCAATAGAGCAACACAATCTGGGTATTGGAAGGCCACTGGGAAGGACAAAGAGATTTTCAAAGGGAAGAACAATCTTGTGGGGATGAAGAAGACCCTTGTGTTCTATAGAGGAAGAGCCCCAAAGGGAGAGAAAACAAATTGGGTTATGCACGAATTCAGATTGGAAGGAAAATTCGCATGTTACAACCTTCCCAAGGCTGCAAAGGTATAATTCTTTCTCTCTCTTTCCTTTTTCATACATGCCATTTTTTCTCTCTGGATTTTTGAGGATGGAAAAGGTTCAGATTGGCTTTTAAATTTCAATCATCACTTTTTAGAAAAGTGCCTTTTCTGTTGTTTTGAGAGTTTTCTTCCTGAGGTGGTCCTCTAAGAGTGTACCTTTTGCTTTATATAGTTCAATTGTTGAGATTCTTGCAGCTACATATACTTACTTTTTTCTTCTTTTTTTTCTTTGGGGGTATTGCTTCTGTTCCAGGATGAATGGGTTGTGTGCAAGGTTTTCCACAAGAGCAACACTGATGTTAACAAAAGGGTACTCCCAATTAACCCTGGCATTGGCCTTCTGAGAATGAACTCAGTAGGAGAAGATCTATTTGATTTCTCTTCACTTCCACCTCTTGTGGATCCTCTCTTTGATCAACCCTCACACAAAAAACACATTGACAATGATTTCAAGGGTACTAGTAATAGTACTAACACTTACACACCTTCATCAGCTTCATCATCAGCAGCTGCTGAACCACCCTATTACCTTCCCAATTTCATCAACAACAATCATCACATGCAGATGAAGATGATGATGACGATGAAGCCTGAAGAACACAGAATCTGTGAGACACCACTCACCAACGTTAACTATGCCTCCACCAGCCAAGGGAATCTCAACTCTATCAACAACCCAATGGGAATTGGTACAAGCAATCATAACCCCCTTCAAAACACAACCTCACCCTTCAACATGTTCCAAGATTACTATATGCACCAAGGCAACAACAGTTTCCAGCAGTGCAAGAGGGAGCAATTCTCCAACACTGTGGTCAGTGCCTCTCAAGACACGTGCCTCAGTAACGACAGAAACACTGACACTTCCTCGGTGGTGTCAAAGCAAGACAACATGGGAAGGAACAAGGCATTGTACGAGGATCTTGATCAAGCTCCTTCATCAGTTGCTACCCTCTCAGATTTGGATTGCCTCTGGGATGATTACTGAACAAGATCAAATAAAACACATGATCAAGCAAGAAACTAATCAAAGCAAGTTTGTTGATTTATGGTATATATATATACCATAGTTATCTATTTTCTGATTATATATATACAGAGATTTATGTTATATGTTAGACATGGAAAAGGTTCTGGGATACTTATACTGTATAGATTTATGATTGATTAAATAGATTATCCAGGTCTTGTTATAGTTAGGTTTTTATTGAGTAGATCAATTAAGGAGAAGGATTTGATGATGCTCATGTACATTTTTTTCTGTTGTTATAAATTAGTGGGTTTATTTTATTAATTAATTAATGTCTTTATTTGTTTTTCAGTTCCATTTGTATTTAATTCTCTTAATTGTAACGAATCTAGTGCAATACTACTTTCAAGTACTTATTAGGAACCATATTTTCATGCCCTTCAATGATCTTCATTTGCGGTACACTTAATATATATTTTATGCTGTGTGGAATATTTCTTTGACATCTCACCAAGAGTGGTGAGAATTAATTCCCAAGGAAATTATGCATTTGTTTTTTCAACTTTTGAAGTTAAAGGATATGTGTTGTGGCTTCCTTGCTAGTGCCTCCCACCAAGGCTTGACTATTGTTACCCTTTAAAGTTAATTTCGAGATGCTTTTGATATAATTAAAATAGAAATTTTCATATTAATTATAAATAAATGGACAAATGGGTACTCACAATTATATTTAAATTGCAAGAAATTCTACTTTGGACTATTACTTGAGTTATTAACCATACATGATAATGAGAATTGTTTAATGTTAAGACAGAAACTATGAATGAGTAATGAAGGGTAATTAATCAAGTTGATGAAGCACGTGACTAATTCCCAGAATCCGTGCAGAAGATGCCTCTGATGGTGGAATTTCCAGAATACTTTTAAAGGACACAAAGACACACTATTATAATTATTTCAAACTGTTTTACTGAAACCAACAACAAAAACATCAACAATGCTAGGTTTCTTGACTGCCGCTTGAATCTTGTGTCTAAAGAAACCTAGTCACCACATGTCTACCTACCCAACACTCCACACTTTGAGTTGTTGTTGTGTTAAATCTATTTTACGACATTTGTTCAAATTATACATGTTTCGTACACATACGAATCATGTACATGTCTTGTGGGTATATGCATGCACCTTGCTCAAGCCATCCATCAATGAATGACCATGTACATATATATATACGTATATATATATATATATATATATATATATATATATATATATATATATATATATATATATATAAATACACTTAATAGAATATTTGAATGTGTGCCTAGTATTTTCATTCCCTTGTTTTACCCGTTTGTGTGTAGGTTAGGCACATAATTGAGGCTAAAGTGATAAGATGGGAGGAAGAGAACAAAAGTGGAAACAAAGTGAGTGTGTGAAGAAAGAAAGGGATAAGAGGGAAGGGATTAAACGCAATAGGGTGAAAAGGGGTGTGAGAAAATAAGGGTGATGTGTATATTTATTTATTTATGGTATGAATATAAAAATATATGTGTGAATAATAGGATATATATATGTAGCTAGCAAGGTGGCGAAGGAATGGGTAAGAGCATGCTATCGAATATTGGAAGAAAAGAAAGGGTTGATGATTCTCGTGAGTATGGAGCTTTTGGGGGTTTCATTTGATCAAATGGAAAACATGCTAATGCACATTCCTTTCCATTCAAAGCAAAGCTTTCATTGTGGTTTCATGCTTGAGGAAAACTTAACCATCTTTTTTTAATATAATATTATAAATATATGGTTGAGACTTCTTCGGCTCCTTTTGTTTTATTGCACTACCACAAATTGCTCTTGGCGTTTTTCTTAATTCCCCTTTCTTTCATGGGAAAAAAGAGTGCAAAAATGGAAAAGGTGTAGAGAGTGAAAGAGAATACCAATAATAATAATAATAAACATAATAACAATGCTTATCTATCTAAAAGGGGTGAGGGAGGGAATAAAAAGAAAGAATGAAAGAAAGAAAAATGGAAAATGGAAGAAGTAACATATTTACATGCTTGTTTCTGAATCAGAAAACCCTGATTTTTTGCATGAAAACAAGGGAGGGTGAAGAATGATGATGTTGGGGTTCACCAACCAATGAGGAGCCTCCATCGAATAATCATCAGTGTCCCAATGAAAACGATGTTGCTAGCTATAACCTCATCATATGTCACTTTTTTTTTCTCCAATATTCCAACTTCATCATTCAACTAGGCTCATTACGTTTCATGTCGTGTTTACTCTTTTTCTTCTCTTCCTATGATTATTGCTATTATGACCATTATTCTTAATGTTTTCTAATAATTTGTGTTTTTTAAAATTTTGATGAAAAGCTTGACCCCTTTCATATGTATTCTAGAATATATCACGTTCAGAAAACAACTTTCTTTAGGTGCCTAACCTAATAAGCATATGTGTTTAATTACTTTATTAAAATTTCTTTCTTTTACAATTTGGATGACATTCTCTGAACAATCAATTTATAGTATTTTAATGCTTTCGATAAATACAAAATCGGGGGGTCCCATACATACTCTCAACATTTAGCAGAAAAAAGTGTTATATATATATATAGAAAATTATTGTACAAAATAATGCAACTTTCTCTCTTTCTATATGTATTTATCAAAGGAGCTTGCAAAATATTATTTTGTATAATTAGTTTACAATTGAGGGAGATAAAAGGAAAATCAAGAGAGGATTTTTCTTAATATTTTTTTTTTCATATAAGTAGATAATTTTTATATAGAAATGAAGAAGAAAAAAAAAATACAAAAATAGAATGAATTCAGTTTTTATATCTTGCAATTTAAAAGCAGTTTATATATCATATTTCTTTTAACACTATACAGTTACTAATAGATACAAAGGTATTTTTTTTTAATCTAAATATAACTCTTTATGTATGTATCATTAATACTATACTTTAACGCTGTGTTCACTTGGAGTTGATTTACTGTTTACGTATAACAACGAGCAAAGAAAAGAAGAGAAACTCGTATTCTTTCGAAGTGAATTGCACGAAAGGAATGCGATTGAATTGCGGGATTTTCTGTTTATTCGTCACTCGCTAAGTAGAGGCGATTTGAAGGGATGATAATATAAAAGTCTGATGTGTCCTTCTACAATTTCGTAATTCCACGTCCAGTTTTGCATATTTAATATAATTGATTCTACCTCATAGGGATCGATTCTAAGCTCGAAGTTGGCTACACTGTGCACTCACGAGTCTGAGTTACTGAAAGCTGGAACACAACATAGAGATTACTAAGCCTTTTGCTTCACACAGGCATTCAACAGTGAAGATTCCCGCATGCTGGAAAGAAAGTGGTTGATGAAGAAGAGGACTTTGCGAAGCTGAAGAAGACGAAGAACGCTGAAACCGTATTCGGTTCGAAGACGGCGTATCCGGTTACAGGCATTTGAAGAAAAGCATGCGAAACCGTATTCGGTTCCCGTCCAGCGTATTTGGTTCCCCAGAGGTGTATTCGGGTAGCAGCGGGTGTATTCAGTTACGAGCTGCTGTGTTGGGGACGTTGCAGCGCGGATTCGGTTCCAGATGGTGTATTCGGTTCCCTGCAACTCCTGTGTATTTGCTTCGTCCTTGCAACTTGTTATGGCGCCTTCATGGTTGAAGAAGGTGGACGTTGTAGTTATCCGATTCACGCCGATCTATGATGATTCACGCACCTGGACGAAGCTATCAAGTGGTATTCAGACCCAGGTTCAAGCTGCTGTTGCGAGCTAAGTCCAGTTGCCTTGCTTTCCTTCAATGTCATTGAACTTCCTTTTTTCTATTTTGCTTGAACGTGTTCTGTTCCATCAAATCTGGCATCACCGATTGATGTTTTTAGGATTCTATTGAGTTCATTTTTTTCTGTCCAACTTTCTTTGCTTTGTTTATGTTTTCATTTTCAATTGGACCACTTCATAGTTGAGTCAATTTTATTTATTAATCTGTCTAGTTTTGTTAAGTCATGTGCAGTATGCATTGCTTTTGTTTGTCATTAATTCTGAGTTTTCAGCTGCTTATGTTCTTTGTTTCTGTGCATCAATAGAATATGGATTGTGAATACATTTTGTCCATCATCAAACAGCTATGAAATTCATTGGAATGAGCTTGATGGCAAATGTGCAATCAGATTTTGGAATTTAAATCACTGCATTGGAACTAATTCTGGTACTGTTTCATTGACTGTAAATTCTGTTTGAAGCAAATCTGTGAGTTGTTCTTGCTAGTTAACATCAATTGCATACCACATAAGCCATAAAAGGCTTAAGCACATCTTGGATGCATTGAGAAATTACAGCAGAACCTAAATCTGCAGTAGGCCGATCTGGGTTGAGGACTTAGATCTTGCTAACCATCCAATACACTGTTCTGCAACTTTGAGCAAGTTTTAAAGGCTGTTTTGAAGCCAAAATCATTGTCCAAAGTCTGTTTGAAACTCTGCTTCAAAATTTGGGTACTATAGTTGCTTGTTTTGGAATGCACATGAACTAAATATGCCAAACTGTTTTATAGATTAAATCTGCCGAAAAAATTCATTCAAACAAGTTTATTTTTATCAACCAAACATGCTTGTGCAAAGCTAATCTGATTATAAATTGTTCTGTGCATTTTCACTATCCAACTCATCCACTTTTTAAGCATTTTTCTGGTTCAAATAATTTGTTGCAGCAACATTTTGCTGTCTTGAAAACTGATTTGGTGCATTGAACATTGTTTGTAAGTTGTAGAAAAAGCTTGAGTCCATATAAAAGAATTAGAACAAAAAGAATTGGAATGAAATTAAAAAGTTGATTGGACCAATGCAACAAGTTTTCAAAATCTGCAAAATGCAAAGTAAAAAAAAAATTATGCACCAAAACTGCACTATCATTGAGACATTTTCACAAACAGTTTGTCATCTCTGCCTTACACCTTTGATTTGAACTCCTTTTCGACCTGTGGTCTTTTATTGCATTGTTAATCCATTCTAGAGCTAATCATAGGATCAATTCGAACCTCTGGTGAGCCACGTTGGAGCCAATCCACCTAACTTAATTTAATTATTTATTATTTTATGTTTAAATATTATTAGTTAGTATTTTTTTTATTATATTGTAGATGGGATAAAAAAAAGTGTTTAGAAAAATATTACAGATTTATCTATTCAAGACTTTAATATTGTAAATGGACAAATGATACAAAAATTATCAATATTAGAAACTTATTTATTCACCCTTTATGCTTGTTTTTGGATTACGATTGGATTGTATGATTTTTTTTTTTAATTTTGAATTGTCTTTAGAGTTTAACATATTTTAGAGTGAAATTTATTTAGATTTGAATTAAGAAAATATAATTTTTTTATTTAAAAAAACTTATAACTAAGTGAGCTAGTGAGCCAACCATTTAACCCATTAACCCGTGGTGGATCGAGTCAGGTTCGAATTTTTTCAACTCGCTAATAAGAGAGTTACTCCCTCCACCACCCCAACTTCTCCCTACACCCCTCCAAAAAAAATTTAATTACAAAATCATCTTTTTTACTTTAACCTTTTACTTTTTTATGAAAACTCTAAATCCTTACCTTTCGTTTTCACTCACAACCGCAGAACCCCACCTTCAAACTCTCACTTTCTCTCCGCTCCAGATCCGTTTCTTCCCAACCCAATCTCTAAACTAGGTGGTTTTAATTCTTTTCATGTGTTAATGTATATATAAGAACAAAGATCCCGGTTCCTACGACGATAGATTATGTGGACCACTTTGTGAATGATATTGAAGGAGAGAGTTTGTGTTGAACAGATAATTGCTCTGAGCGTTGGTGACGAGGTTTGGATCTCTCCAGCCAGTTGTATCCAAGACAAAAGCTAGAAATTTTATGTATTTTTTCTGGTAAAATTCTTTTTCTTTGCATCTGTGTTGTTGTGGGTATAGTTGAGGTATGACTGTAAGGGATTTTCGTGGGAGAAATTTTGTGACCCCTGTGTACTCTTTATTTGAGTCATTGATTTTTTGTCCTTGTTTCTTGGGGGCTTTATGTATCAAGAAC
The DNA here is from genome assembly GCF_016808095.1 of Vigna angularis. NCBI lineage: Eukaryota > Viridiplantae > Streptophyta > Magnoliopsida > Fabales > Fabaceae > Vigna > Vigna angularis. The sequence goes on from NC_068977.1 coordinate 15,474,343, forward strand.
TTGTTTGGGTTTTGAGTTGGGAATAGGGTTTTTGTGGGGTTACGGATGTCGATATCCGTTTACAGATGTTGACATCCGTTTAAGACACTAACGTATATCCACATCCGTTATAGTGTTAAACTTATATATTCAAACCTGTGAAGACCACCTTCAACCACCACCAGACGAAGCACTCTCAACACCTTCTTGCACCACTACTAAGCTTTGACACTTCCTTTAATCACTGGAGTACTTTCTTGCACTACAACGAAGCATTGTTATCTCCAACCAAAAACACTACAATAACCCCACACTACACCACCACACTTTCAGCAAACAAAAATCACATGGAGAAGAAGATTGAGAGGAATTTTATTCAAGCGGAACTAGTGGACTATTGTGGAGGTGCATTCATATAGTGGTGGGCACCATTAATGAAGTGGTTGTTTGTTGGATAAAAAAAATAAAAAAAGAAATTAAATATTACTGAAGGGCAAAAGAGGAATGGAGAGGTGCAAGGAGTGTGTGGTGGTGGAAGGAGTAACTCTCCCCTAATAAGTAAGTCGATTGAGTTGGCTCACTAAGTGAGCAACCCCTAGTGGACCGGACTGGATCGAGTCGGGATACCCGTTTTTACAACTCTAACTTTTGAAATTATTAATTAATTACACATTCTATAAAGTATAAAATATTTTAATAAATTTTATTCTAAAAAGCACTTCTAGAAAATATATAGTAATTTTAAATTATTTTAAATTTTAAAACTGATTTTGAACAAAAATTTAGAATCAATATTAAGCCAATTTATAGATATTTTTAAATATAAATTTGAATTTAAAATTTAATCTAATTATTTAAATTTGAATCTTTAAAAAGATTTAATATAATTTTCTTTAAATATGAATTCTAATTCCAGTTTAATATTTTAGATTTACATTGAATTTGGATTAGATTTTTAAAAATTTCCATCTTTATCATGAAAGTGAGATGTGGGAGAAAGGACTATAGTAAAAAATGAGATTGAATGAGAAATGATACACACTAGTGATGGACCCATAGTTCTTATTGGAATCGCATTCCAAAAATTTGCTCCTTAAAGCAATGAACAATGGAGAATATTTGGAAGGACCCTACTGAATTTAGCTTAAAATCCAAACAAGAAATTTCAATGCGTTTGGATTTGCATTGTTAAATTCAATTTTTAATTAAATTGATTGTGAAATGACATAATTTATATATGAAATTTTTATAACAAAATTAGGTCAAAATTCAGCATATTATTTTCTTTTATCTATCACTAGGTTACGATAATTGTTTCAACCTAGAATAAATTATAAAATCAATTACTTAATGTGGAATAATCTAGAGAGGCACAGTTTAATGAACATCATTTTTCGTTGTGTAACTAAAAAAAGGAATAATCTAATTAGTCATCTCTCAAATGGGTTTCAAAGTTTTCAAAAAGTAAATAAAAATTTGTTACCACAAAAGGAAACTTTATGAAACAAATTATCAATCCACTAAAGAAAATTATCCAAAATTATGATGGGTTTAATCTTGAGACTAATGGGCGAGTTAAAAAAAAATTGGTAAAAATAAAGTTGTTGAGAATATACCTTATGAATAAACTATTCATTAACCTATTTTCTTAAAATTTTAGGATAAGTTTAATATTAAGTTATCCATTGATGACAATTTTCCTAGTGTTTGTCTTCTTTCAATTTCCCAACCATTTATCCCTAGCCACTTTGACTTTTAGGTAGTTGTTTGCTTTTTAGTAGTTTCCTAGCTTCATTTGACTATTTTAGACTTGTTAGGATAGTAACATTAGTTACTGTTATTCTACTTTAGGTCAATTGTCACTTTCTCAGCCTTTTACTTGACTTTTTAAGTTTTCAAGTACCCAAACTTTGAGATTTAGCTACTTCATATAATTTGACATGTTTCTTAACTTCATTTAACAAGTTTAAATTTGTTAGGATTAGTACAACACACAGTCTTATGCTAATTTAGGATTCTGCCCACATTTCACACCTATATACTACACTTTTGTAGGTTTTAAGTAGTCCAATTATGAGTTTCAGGTACACTACCAATTTCACTTCTTTCTTACCTTCATTTAACTAGTTTAAACTTGTTACAATATGAAGATTACACATTCTAAGGTTACTTTAGGTGAATTTCGAATTTATCACCTATTTAGTACACTTTTTTATGTTTTAAGTGCCAAATTTAGAGATGTGAGTAGTGATTTTTAGAAGTTGTCTTAGGAATCAAAACTTCACTCAATTCTTTGTCATTTCTAGTCCATTAGAACTGGTGTAGATAGTTATAGGTTTGTAAAACCGAATGCACATTTGCATCCTTATCTATTTCACCCTATTCTACTGTAACTTTAGGTGCTCAATATATACTCAAATTTGATTGTCATCTTATTTTCAATTTGTGACTTCATTTTTATCTATTTTTTATGTTTTACAAGTTTTCTAGATAGTTATTTGACAATAAAACAGACCCAAAAAAATAATGAATGATCAAACTATATATGACTATGACAAGGCCTTTCCAGTCAGAATACACAGCCTATGTTTGGTACATTGTACTTTTAAATTACAACAGATTAATTAAGATTAATAGTACTGCTCAATTACATTAAACACAAGACAAATACCCTTTTGTAATTATCAATGAAAACAAAAAAGATTAAGGGAAAAGAACAGATTTTGTTGAACTAAAACAAAGTTTCAATTTCCCTGCTTGGTACAGATGTTGTGATTTGATGCAATCACCTAAATGTGGAAGAAAGAGTTTCTGTTTTAGGAAGTTATATCCACCAACAAACTGTTTCTGATAGCATCCAACTGAAAACCAACTTTTCTAAATGTTCTAAGGTTGTCCCTTTTTATCATGACCCAAGAATGGTGCACCCACCCACCAGAATTTTCCTACTTCCTACATCTGTAATTCTATTTTAACTTAGAAATATCATATGATTGTCTCTTTCATCCTTATTTTCATTGATGTACATTTTAATTAACTAAGAGTAAAAATAACCTTCTGAGTGAAAGGAAGTTTGAATGCACTATATTGAGTGCAACTTACTTATTATAAGGTTATGGGTATTAGGTATAGGACAGAGATATCAGTGTCCATGCAAATGTTCCTTGTTTATCACTGCCATATATTAAAATAATCAACTCCCAATGTTGTTCCAGGAACTTGTTCTCCAAACATTATTTTACACATCTTAGGAACTTAAAATTGAATTATATACCAGGTTGGACAGCACAAAAATGGCACTATTGTTTCTTATGCAAAATTGAGCTCATTTGCATGTGTTACTTAAACAAGGAACACATCCTAAAATATTTGACAGTCTCAGTCCACCGATTCAATTACTAGATTACTTAGGACCTCTTTTCATTCAATTCCAAGGTGGAGTTATCAAACTAACAAAAAAAATAAAAACTTTGAACAATATTTTCAACAACAAATCATATTGCACAAACTAATTCAGAGCATGCATTGAACAAAGTCAGAACGAATTCTTCGTAGCAGCTATAGTTCATCAATCAAAATGACAACTTACCTCGACGGTAGCTCCTTCAATAGCCTCTACACCGGTAGTGGAAGACCTTGTCACACAGCGACACTCCCCTGCTTACGTTGCCTCGTCTACGCCCCCTCGTCAAATATCCTCCCTCGACAATGGTAGCCTTCAACTCAACCACCCACCACCTTCCTAAGCTCAGAACACTGGAAAACGCGAAAAATTAAAAGAGCTTCCTCCACTAATGCATAATCGAAAATAGTAACAGTAAAAGAATATGAGATGGGAGAATGGGAGACCTCACCTATAATGGAGGAGTGGGGAAGAAGCGTAACGCCAACGACAACACCTCCTAACACGAGCTGGACAGGCAACGACAATGGTGCTTTCAGATTGTGAACGATTGAGGGAGATACAGATTAGGGCAACGGAGAGCGGACAGTGGAAGGTAGGGACGGGAGCCAAATTTTGGGGGAAGCTTTCTCGAAGTGTATTTGGGAAAATGGAAGAGGGAAATCCCAAATTCAGATTTCATTAAGTGCATCCATATACCGACGGTCAAAGTCCTTCGGTAAATCCTCTGCACAATATCGAAGGCCAGAAGCCTTCGGTAATGAACAACTTTAATGACCGTCGAAAAATCCTTCGGTATTACCATTTTTATCGACGGCCACAAGGCCTTCGGTAATAATCCTTCGGTAATCAATAAAATTCTAGTAGTGAATGGTTAATTTGTACATAGCCAAATAATTTTATTCCCTCAATTTTTTTATATTAATTTAGTAAACCTCCATGGATTTAAATAAGTTATAAAAAAACTATTCTAATGCTAAAGTTTTTAAAAGTGCTTAACTTATGTTAAATAATTGCATTTAGATTGAAATTAAATAAAGTTCTACGTAGTGTCTGTTCCATTTCAATCACAAAATCAGTTTCGAGTTAAGTTAATCTAAAAGTCGATTAATTCGTCTAAAAGTACTTTCAAAGAATTATATACTGTTAAACCTTTAACCTAAATATTTGATTTTTATTATTTTTATGTGTATTTAAACGTTAAGACTTGTAGATTATAGTTTTCTTTTTAGTTTTTAGCATTATCATGTTACATTTTTTAACCCTATTTTATGTATAATTTAACTATTAACTGATTTTCAGAAAAGATATGCAATAATACACTCAAGATTTGTTTTTCATCTTGTTATCTTAGAAATAAATTTAAAACTGTTCCCGGCCGTCATATAGAAAATTCTAAATATTTATTAAGGTGAAGGTTTAGTTATATTTTTTCTCTTTAGGATATTTATTTTTGTCCTTTAATTTTAAAAAAAAATTAATTCATTTCAAAATGTTGATTGAACTTAGGTTCCAGACTTTTGAAATGCATGTATTTAGTTTTGGATTGTAACAACATAATCCTTTGCTGAATAGTATAAATGATGTTGCAGCATGACTCTTGATGTTTTGACTAGATTTACCAAATTACCTTACTTTCACATGACTTGATGTTAGCCTACATGAGTTTGGAAAAAAACAATCCACAGTATAAAAAAATATTTTATTATAAAAGTTTATAAAATTTTATGGGTGAGAGCTACTTCATAGATATTCTTTTAACATGCCGACTATTTTATTCTAAATTATATTCAAAAGTTTTCTCATTAAATTAATATATTAGTTTAATTGATATTGTACTTTAATCATATCCACTAATTATGCGTTCCAATCAAATTATGTGATTGTATTAATATGTAAGTATTTTTTAAATTATGAAATTGTGTGTATTTTTATTTATTTTTGATATGTGAAAATGTTTATGTTATATTAATATTGTTTTATAAAAATAATAACTTATTTGATTTTGTATGGATGATTCTTTTGAGAGAAAAAATCATTTTTATATAAACTATGTAACATCCCAATAATTAGTAATTACCATTAATTAGAACTAATCACATTTACAGAGTTAACAGTGCAGTCTTAATTACAGCAGCTATTAAAAACGAACGCACAAAACTTACAACGTTCAGAAACTAAATAACAGGCGTCAAGATCTGGACGAGCGGTTTTACAAAACTACACAACCGAACGTCCCAAAACAACAATAAAGCCACTAATAGCTACTAAAGAACGAGCGATCTACTGCTCGGCCTTAACCTCCACCTCGACTAGATTGGCGTCCGCCAAATTTTCTTCTTCCAGCATATCTTCAAGTGGCGCCTCTCCATCTGCTCACATCCACAACGGATGATCATTGCATTGACAAGACGGACATACATAACCAATAGACAACACAAGGAAATTGCAAGGGTAAGCTTAGGTAATTTAATTCGTACAACTCACATACAATTTAACATCAGAAATTAACACTCAAGACATACATCAATAAATCAGAATAGAATAAATTAACCAACACTCATAAATTACGACTGTCCGGACTGTATGAATCCATGTAACCGCAGGCGTTCGTGCACTCGGGTGATGTAGTAACTGGAACCATCCATCAGCTGCCACCCGAGGTTAACCCTATCAGCCTCAAAGTACTCAATAGGGCTAGGGCCTCCTGCCATTCCCACACATGACCTACTCCCCTCTACATGAGGATGAGCACTCACGGAATATCAGGATGATCAGCCATCAGCGATTTTACCATGGTCATACTATACAACTTATCACATTCAGATCATATAGACGTTCCTCCTTGGAACGTTCGTTAAAAATCCACTTTCAATATTCCTCTTAAAATAACGTTCACACACCTTAACCATTTCTATTATTCACATTTTCATTCTGTGTTCCACTTTCATAAATTAACGAACGTTCATCCTTTTCGAAATAAGGACGAACGTTATTTCAGTACAGAGAAATAATCGTTTCTGAACAACAGAAACGAACCTCAGTCCTCTGACGGACGTTATAAATACATGACTCAATTAAAGGGAATAGACTTTAGAAGTTCGGAATAATACTTAGAATAATTTAAGTATAAAGATTTTAGATTGATTCCAAAGGATAGATACAATACAATTCCTTTAGATAAATAAACCAAGCGTGATTAAATTTCAAGAGGGAATACCGCCAGTCAATGACCGAACGTCAACTAATAATTTGAACGAACGCTATTTAAAATCAGGACGAACGCTATTTAAGATTTGGACGAACGCTATTTAAAATCAAATAATTATTCAATTTGTACGAGCGCTTGATAGAAGACCTTGCGCGATTTAGAACGAACGTTCGATATAAGGCCGAACGCTATCCAAGACGAACGCTCGACTTAAGGCCGACCGCTATCAAGAACGAACGCTCGACAGAGGGCCGAACACTATCAAAGACGGACGCTCGACATAAGGACGAGCGCTACTTATCATTTATCTTTTTGAACGAGCGTTCGGTCTAAGACCGAACGCCACTTAGGACGAACGCTCAAATAGCATTTCAAATAGGGACGCTCGTTCTAAGACAGAATCCTTTCCAAATGAAAGAATTTCATTCTAAATCAATTTTAGAGAAACCGAACGGTATATGACCGTACAAGGACGAGCGTATTTTATCAAGCAGAGAATATGATATTTTCCAGATTTTTTCAGTTTACAATAACTTTACAGTTTTCATACGATTCATAACTTAAAATCTCTCTCCCCCATAAATCTCATACATTACAGAATTCATATTATCATCTCATAACATACAGAAATCATTCATTTTCCAAATCATACGTTTCATTCTCAGCATATAGTTCAAACAATATCATTCATATCCATCCATTTCACAGTACTCGTTCATGCATACTTAAATATCATACAGTTCATACATCCAGTACAGTTTCATGCTTTCACACACATCATACAAGTATAAATTAAATTACTAAAGCTTCCCTTACCTGGTCTAGCAGTGAACTCCCTAAGCGACTGTTTTTAACTCGTCCAAATATGGTTTCCCTACCCGCAACGTGCTTCTCGAATGTTTCACTAAATCTAACCACAAGAAACGGAGACAAACTCAGCTTATACTCTAACATGCAGCAGGACCAACGTCCGCATGCAACTCTGAACGGAGCGTTTTAGGGTTTGAGAACTTACCAGTTCAGATTTCAGTTCCGCTCGGTTCAAATGAAAGCTCACGACACAGTGAACGATCCTACGGTTCTGAAATGGAAGCAGAGATTTTGATGGTGAGTTATCTTAGAGAGAAGATGAAAGATTTTAGAGAGAAGCTGGAGAAGAGAAATGGCCAGGGTTTCGCGAGAAAGAAGGTGAATGCATGGAATGAAGTGAAGTGTTTTTCAGAGAAATCATTTTCTCATTCTCGTCAAACGGTCATGCATTCACGTACGGCCACCTGGCTTCCACTACAGCTTTTAGAAGCTTCTGACGTGACAGATGGCGTCAGTGCATGCAGAGGGTGAATTTCCCTTCCCACGCAGGACGAACGTCCATCCTCTGCACGCCACTTGTTTTCCACCAACGTTTTTGGAACGTTCTTACAGTAACACATGGCAGGCGCATGCAGTGTGTGTTTTGACGTGTCAAAGTGCTTTTAATGGTGATCAGAGAGTGGATTTAGTGCGTTAATTATTCAGGTTCTCACATTCCTCCTAACTACAAAAATTTTCGTCCTCGAAAATTCTAAAGCTTACCAGGAAATAATTGAGGGTATAGCTCCTTCATGGCCTCTTCAACCTCCCATGTTGAGTCTCCAGTCCTTGCATCCCACACCACCTTCACCAGAGTAACTTGTTTTCCTTTGTAGAGTTTGATACGGCTATCTTCCACTCGGACGGGTTGCATCTCCAGCGTTCGGTTTGGGCGAAGCTGGACGTCTTCCAACTCCAGTACGTGTGATGGGTCAGCTATATATTTTCGGAGTTGAGAAACGTGAAAAACTGGATGTAGGTTGGACAGTTGAGGTGGTAAAGCTAGCTCATACGCCACTGATCCAATCTTCTTCAAAATTTGATAAGGCCCTACGAACTTGGGTGAAAGCTTCTTTGGACGAAGGACTCTTCCCACTCCAGTGATTGGATTCAACCTGAGAAACACGTGATCACCAGCAGCGAACTCTAAGGGTCTTCTCCTCTTATCAGCATAAGATTTCTGCCTGCTTTGAGACGTCTTCAATCGTTCTTGAATCAGTTTCACCTTCTCGGTTGTTTGCTGGATTAATTCTGGTCCAGTCCATACGTTCTCACCTTCTTGGAACCAACACAATGGTGTTCGACATTTCCTTCCATAAAGGGCTTCAAACGGCGCCATTCCTATGCTTGCTTGAAAGTTGTTGTTATACGTGAATTCAACAAGCGGTAGAACTTCATCCCACACTCCCACATGATCTAGAACGCACGTCCTCAATAAGTCCTCGAGCGTCTGGATGGTTCGTTCAGATTGACCGTCCGTCTGAGGGTGATAGGCAGAACTCATTTGCAACTTGCTTCCCAACTCGCCTTGCAACGATTGCCAAAAACGAGATGTGAATCTCGTGTCTCGGTCTGAAATGATGCTCGAAGGAACTCCATGCAAGCGAACGATCTCCTTAACGTATAATTTGGCCAAGTTTGTCATTGACATCTTTAGGTTGACTGCTAGGAAGTGGGCGCTCTTAGTTAATCTATCCACAATCACCCAAACTGAATCATGGTTTCTGACCGTGCGTGGCAGATGGGTCACGAAATCCATGGAAATGCTATCCCACTTCCATTCTGGAATCTCCAATGGCTGCAGCAATCCACCTGGTCTTTGGTGTTCAGCCTTTGCACGTTGACAAGTTAAACAAGACGCTACAAAACGTGCAATGTCACTCTTCATTCCAGGCCACCAGAATGATAAACGGAGGTCCTGATACATCTTAGTCATGCCCGGATGCATACTAAGACGGCTGTGATGTCCTTCCTCCAGGATGATTCTCTTCAGTTCGCCGTCGTTTGGAACGCACGCTCTATCCATGTAGCGCAGTAAATCGTCCGTTCCAATATTGAATCCCTTAGCCTGATCTGTGCCGAGCGTACTCAATATCTTTGCCAATTCCTCATCTTCACGCTGTTTCACTCTGATCCGATCAAACACATCACTGGAAAGTCTAAGGTTACAGCATCTAATCACGTTCGCTCCTAAATCGAACTGTAACCTTAGATCTCTAAAACTTTCTACCAAGCTCAGCTCTTTCACCATCACTGCCGAGACCCTTACTGCCTTCCTACTCAAGGCGTCTGCCACTACGTTAGCTTTCCCCGGATGATACAACAGCTCGAACTCATAATCTTTCAAGAATTCAAGCCACCTCCTTTGCCTCATATTCAATTCCTTTTGATCAAAGAGGTACTTGAGACTCTTGTGATCACTAAATACTTGAAACGTTGCTCCATACAGATGATGCCTCCAAATCTTAAGTGCAAACACGATTGCTGCCAACTCTAAGTCGTGTGTGGGGTAATTCTTCTCGTGGATCTTCAACTGCCTAGAAGCGTAAGCCACCACCTTCCTCTCCTGCATCAATACGCAGCCCAACCCTTGATACGACGCATCACAATACACTTCAAAAGGTTTGGCCGTGTCTGGAATGACCAACACTGGGGCGCTCGTTAGCTTCTTCTTCAATTCCTGGAAGCTCTCCTCACAACGATCGGTCCATGCAAACGGCTGGTCTTTCCTGGTGAGATATGTCAGAGGGGCTACTATCTTAGAAAATCCCTCAATGAACCGCCTATAGTAGCCCGCAAGTCCCACGAAGCTTCTAACCTCTGTGACCGAACGTGGGCTCTCCCAATCCAGCACTGCTTTCACCTTGGCTGGATCCACTGAAATGCCACCAGCAGAAACAACGTGCCCCAAAAATTGGATTTCCTTCATCCAGAATTCACACTTCGAACGCTTGGCATACAATTCTTTTTCCCTCAACACGCTTAAGACGATCCTCAAGTGGTCTTCATGTTCGTCAAAGCTCTTGGAGTAGATAAGGATGTCATCAATAAACACCACTACAAATTTGTCAAGGTACGGCCTAAAAATCCTGTTCATGTAGTCCATGAAGATTGCAGGTGCGTTCGTCACTCCAAAGGGCATCACCACGTATTCATAATGACCATAACGAGACCGAAATGCAGTTTTATGAATATCTCCCTCCTTCACTCTAATTTGATGATAGCCCGAACGCAGATCAATCTTTGAAAACACGCACGCACCTTGCAACTGATCCAGTAGGTCGTCTATCCTTGGCAGTGGATACTTGTTCTTGATGGTCAGCTTATTAAGTTGTCTATAATCAATGCAGAGCCGAGAGCTGCCATCCTTCTTCTTGACCAACAACACAGGTGCTCCCCATGGTGAAGCACTCGGCCTGATGAACTTCTTATCCATCAATTCTTCAATCTGCATTTTTAGCTCGGCCAACTCGGCTGGTGCCATCCTATAAGGTTGAACCGAGATGGGTGCAGCAGTTGTCACCAGGTCGATCGTGAATTCGACCTCACGAACGGGAGGTAGACCAGGGACTTCATCCGGAAAGACGTCCGGAAAGTCATCCACTACCGTTCGTCCTCCACTGCTCTCATCATTGGACGAACGTTCCACTTCGTTGTCTTCATACGTCATGATCAGAAAACAGCTCGCTCCTTCCATGATGTCCTCCATCAACTGACCGCGATCAACAGATAACTCCTCCTCTTCTTCGCCTGGGAAGACTAACTCCTTCTTCCCACAATCAATGAGAATCCGATTGGTAGCCAACCAATCCATTCCCAAAATTACTTCTAAGTCTTGAAGGGGTAAACAAATGAGATTGACCTTATATCTACGCCCCTCAACTTCTATAGGACATCTTACACAAACTGTAGACGTCTTGATCCCACCAGCCGCTGGGGTTGACACCACCAAGTCGAACTGTAATTCACTCTCCACTAGCCCCAGTTTCTCAACGCATGCCTTCGAGATGAAGGAATGAGTTGCCCCCGAATCATACAACACGCCACACGGCTTTCCAAATAATAAGCAAGTGCTGGTGATGAGTGTACCTGAACGAGCAGCTTCTGCACCCGTAATTGCATAAACTCTTCCTGTAGCTTGCGCACGTCCACCTCTTCCTTGTTGGGTTCTTCCAGCGTTCGGCGGCCTCATTGCCGCACGTCCTCCCATATTGCACTCGTGATCCGAGTGTCCACTCCTTCTGCATTTAGTGCAGTATTTTCCCCCATTCAGTTGAGGACAAGCCCACCTAAGGTGCGGTCCTCCACACTGGAAACATGCTACACTCCTTGGCTGTCCAGACTGGCCGACAGTAGCCAAGGCTTGGGATCCACCAGAGGATTGGCCTGGACGAGCGTACGGGGGTCGTCTCACGTTCGTTGCACCTCTGGATAAGACCGGCCCCCTACTCACTTGCTGTTTCTTCTGTTGCTCGGCCTCAGCAACGTTCTTCTCCAGTACCTTTGCTCTCTCAACCATGGCTGGGAAGGATCTAATACACAGACTTGATATTAACACCTTCAAGTCACTTCTCAACCCGTTTTCAAACTTCCTGCATTGTCATTCTCCACTCGTAGCCATGGTATTAAAACGGACCAGGTGCTTGAATTTGTTGGTGTACTCCGATACGGACATACCACCTTGTACCAACTGAAGGAACTCCACCTCCTTAGCAAACCGCACACTGTCCGGGAAATACTCTTCATAAAACTTAGCCCTGAAAACCTCCCAGGAAATTGGACTCTGAGCTTCGGTCAACAATATCTTCATACTTGACCACCAATGGCTAGCTTCTCCCGTTAACAAATACTCTGTGAATGCCAAACGGTTGTCATCTGGACATCTTTTGGCATCATAAATCCTTTCCATGTCTCTTAGCCATTGATCCGCTTCGTCCGGAAGGCCCTTCCCATTAAACTTGGTCGGACGATGTTGGAGAAAACTCTCTAAACTCCACTCAGCAGTAGGTGGAGCAGCGTTAGAAGAGGACGCTCCAGTCGCGCCCCTGGTTGCAGCCAATATCTCCATTAACTGCCGCTGCGTCGCCTCAGAGTTGGATCGAGAGGCTTCCAAACTTTGCATAGCTGCCTGATTTTGCTGCATCAGGGTAGCATTCTGCTCCATAAGGGTCGTATTCTGTTGTTGCAGCCTATCGATCACCGTCTCCAACAACCGAGCGCTGTTGGACGTATCCGGTTCGTTGGGTTGAGGTGGCGGAGGAAGTCTAGGTGCCATGTGATTCTCTGGACACAGAGAAAACGTACGTTAGTTATGTTCAAGAGTTAAATAATTCCATAACTCATTAAACACAATACAAGCACACAACGAAAACATAGTGTACTCATAACCCTACTTGTCCTTAAAAGAACAAAACTGCTCTGATACCAATAAATGTAACATCCCAATAATTAGTAATTACCATTAATTAGAACTAATCACATTTACAGAGTTAACAGTGCAGTCTTAATTACAGCAGCTATTAAAAACGAACGCACAAAACTTACAACGTTCAGAAACTAAATAACAGGCGTCAAGATCTGGACGAGCGGTTTTACAAAACTACACAACCGAACGTCCCAAAACAACAATAAAGCCACTAATAGCTACTAAAGAACGAGCGATCTACTGCTCGGCCTTAACCTCCACCTCGACTAGATTGGCGTCCGCCAAATTTTCTTCTTCCAGCATATCTTCAAGTGGCGCCTCTCCATTTGCTCACATCCACAACGGATGATCATTGCATTGACAAGACGGACATACATAACCAATAGACAACACAAGGAAATTGCAAGGGTAAGCTTAGGTAATTTAATTCGTACAACTCACATACAATTTAACATCAGAAATTAACACTCAAGACATACATCAATAAATCAGAATAGAATAAATTAACCAACACTCATAAATTACGACTGTCCGGACTGTATGAATCCATGTAACCGCAGGCGTTCGTGCACTCGGGTGATGTAGTAACTGGAACCATCCATCAGCTGCCACCCGAGGTTAACCCTATCAGCCTCAAAGTACTCAATAGGGCTAGGGCCTCCTGCCATTCCCACACATGACCTACTCCCCTCTACATGAGGATGAGCACTCACGGAATATCAGGATGATCAGCCATCAGCGATTTTACCATGGTCATACTATACAACTTATCACATTCAGATCATATAGACGTTCCTCCTTGGAACGTTCGTTAAAAATCCACTTTCAATATTCCTCTTAAAATAACGTTCACACACCTTAACCATTTCTATTATTCACATTTTCATTCTGTGTTCCACTTTCATAAATTAACGAACGTTCATCCTTTTCGAAATAAGGACGAACGTTATTTCAGTACAGAGAAATAATCGTTTCTGAACAACAGAAACGAACCTCAGTCCTCTGACGGACGTTATAAATACATGACTCAATTAAAGGGAATAGACTTTAGAAGTTCGGAATAATACTTAGAATAATTTAAGTATAAAGATTTTAGATTGAATCCAAAGGATAGATACAATACAATTCCTTTAGATAAATAAACCAAGCGTGATTAAATTTCAAGAGGGAATACCGCCAGTCAATGACCGAACGTCAACTAATAATTTGAACGAACGCTATTTAAAATCAGGACGAACGCTATTTAAGATTTGGACGAACGCTATTTAAAATCAAATAATTATTCAATTTGTACGAGCGCTTGATAGAAGACCTTGCGCGATTTAGAACGAACGTTCGATATAAGGCCGAACGCTATCCAAGACGAACGCTCGACTTAAGGCCGACCGCTATCAAGAACGAACGCTCGACAGAGGGCCGAACACTATCAAAGACGGACGCTCGACATAAGGACGAGCGCTACTTATCATTTATCTTTTTGAACGAGCGTTCGGTCTAAGACCGAACGCCACTTAGGACGAACGCTCAAATAGCATTTCAAATAGGGACGCTCGTTCTAAGACAGAATCCTTTCCAAATGAAAGAATTTCATTCTAAATCAATTTTAGAGAAACCGAACGGTATATGACCGTACAAGGACGAGCGTATTTTATCAAGCAGAGAATATGATATTTTCCAGATTTTTTCAGTTTACAATAACTTTACAGTTTTCATACGATTCATAACTTAAAATCTCTCTCCCCCATAAATCTCATACATTACAGAATTCATATTATCATCTCATAACATACAGAAATCATTCATTTTCCAAATCATACGTTTCATTCTCAGCATATAGTTCAAACAATATCATTCATATCCATCCATTTCACAATACTCGTTCATGCATACTTAAATATCATACAGTTCATACATCCAGTACAGTTTCATGCTTTCACACACATCATATAAGTATAAATTAAATTACTAAAGCTTCCCTTACCTGGTCTAGCAGTGAACTCCCTAAGCGACTGTTTTTAACTCGTCCAAATATGGTTTCCCTACCCGCAACGTGCTTCTCGAATGTTTCACTAAATCTAACCACAAGAAACGGAGACAAACTCAGCTTATACTCTAACATGCAGCAGGACCAGCGTCCGCATGCAACTCTGAACGGAGCGTTTTAGGGTTTGAGAACTTACCAGTTCAGATTTCAGTTCCGCTCGGTTCAAATGAAAGCTCACGACACAGTGAACGATCCTACGGTTCTGAAATGGAAGCAGAGATTTTGATGGTGAGTTATCTTAGAGAGAAGATGAAAGATTTTAGAGAGAAGCTGGAGAAGAGAAATGGCCAGGGTTTCGCGAGAAAGAAGGTGAATGCATGGAATGGAGTGAAGTGTTTTTCAGAGAAATCATTTTCTCATTCTCGTCAAACGGTCATGCATTCACGTACGGCCACCTGGCTTCCACTACAGCTTTTAGAAGCTTCTGACGTGACAGATGGCGTCAGTGCATGCAGAGGGTGAATTTCCCTTCCCACGCAGGACGAACGTCCATCCTCTGCACGCCACTTGTTTTCCACCAACGTTTTTGGAACGTTCTTACAGTAACACATGGCAGGCGCATGCACTGTGTGTTTTGACGTGTCAAAGTGCTTTTAATGGTGATCAGAGAGTGGATTTAGTGCGTTAATTAGTCAGGTTCTCACAAACTAAAACATACTTATTATATTTTAGATGTCAAAACTAAAAATAAGTTAAAAATTTATTTATATATAATTTTTTAAAAATATTTTATCAAAATAAATTCATAAAAACTTTAAAAACACGAAAAAAATTAAAATAAATGTGTTTTTACAATTGTATCCAACCATAAATAATTTCTCGAATTATAAAAAATGACTTAATTTGAACATTTTTCTTTCAAAATTTACCTTATTTTTAAGCTTAAAGAAACTCAACCTATATTATATTTACAACTTTTCAAAATAATGAAATTATGTATCTAAAATATTATTACAATTAAAAAACTATTTTGAATAGCTTTTTATAAAAGCAATATTTATATATTCTTTAGAATAATAGATTAGAAGCAAATATAAATTAACTTTCATTTTTCAAAATTTGTACAAAATAATCATTACACTAATTTCTATTAAAATTACATCTTTTTTATTAGGTAAGATAATAAAAAGCTACTCTTGTGCAATAAAATTCTTAAATTATAACTTTTCTTGGATATTCAACATTGTAGAAAAAAGGATATTAGTAAAATATCATTTGAAAATGGTTGGATAAAGATTGCAAATCAAATGAAAGGAATAATTAAAAATGAATCAATTTAGTTTTGGGGTCAGTCCCACCTTAACCTTGTCTCAACCTACTTTATGTAGGACTTTGAGGGCTTAGGCTTTTAAAAAGTTCCTGTTAAGTTCGTCAAAAAAATAAGACTTGATTTTAGAGAGGTCAATATTAGCTCATAGACTAAGGATTCAAATAATAGCTCTATTTTTCACACATCAATGTACACATGTTTAAGGAGAATTTATTTCTGAATTCAATTAAAATCATATTGAAAATAAAATTAAAAAATATTAAACACATCCAACATTAATTCCATGAAGGTGATGGGGTTGCATAATAAAACCCATTAAAAGCTTTGCGTTGGGTTTGCAAAAAGTGTTGTTAAGTTACACAAAGGTGGTGTGTTGCCAAATGGTTTTGTTTAGGGGAAGCGAAAGGTGAGTACCACCAAGAAATTAGGGATCTTTTTGTTTTAGGGTTTGACATTTTTGGCAAGATGAAATCCCATTACCGTGCAATTGGATGTGTCTGGAGGAGTTTTGGAGCTAAATTTACAACAACATCCTTGTCATCCTTAAATATGGGAGGTAAAGTTTATGGTTGTGGATAAATGTTGTTGCTTTTCAAATACTTTAAGAACAATGACATAATGTTTTGGAGATGTAAAAACTGGGAAGTAAGTATACAATTGTTTGCCACTTTGTGCTAGTTAGTTTTCAATTTATGGGTTTTTTGTCCTATTTAAGTATTATTTGTCAGAGCGGTGCAGCGGAATGATTTTCAATGCTCACAAGGAACATGTAGCCTTACTTACTGATTATAGTCGCTCCTACAACCCACTTGTAGCCTCTCCTACAGGACATCTGTAGCCTCCCCAACAAATCATCTTTTTCTAATGCTCACAAGGGAAAATGAAGTACCTATCCACAGATAGAACCAGGATTTACGAGGTACAACAAGTAGACTTATCCTCCACTCTCATGCTTCTCAATCACATACTCAGGTACATCTCAACACTCATTCATGCTCCACTCTCAACCATAAGTCAAATTAACCCTAAACATAACTACTAACCTCAATATCTAATTATCATATATAATACATTCATAGGGAAAACTTATAACTAATATTACATAAAACCTATGCCTATTCATACACAAACTCTTATCCAACAATAGCCATAGATAATCATAATCATATTCACATGTATCAAAACAAAGATTACCAGTCAAGATAATCATGAACACATAGGTAAACTTTCCAATACCTTGGCCAATCATAAGACTTTATCTACAATCCTAAAACACCACCAATCTTCCTTTACACTAAGAGTTTCCCGATGCTCTCTCTCTTCTTCTCCTAAAAGGCCAATCTCCTCTCTTCCTCTGTTTTCTTTCTTTGATTTAAAGTTTTTAGGGTTTCTAAACACCAAACCACCCCTTAATTAATTTCTACACCAATTAAATAAAGGTAAAGACTCTATTGCCCCTAGGCAAAAATATAAAAATAAATAAATAACATAAAAATTATGTTCTAACAAAAATATACACTCAAGAACACTAATTTCCAAACAAAAACCTCAAGTCTTAAAACTACTTTATTTTTAAAACCGTTATTTTCCTGGATCTTACATTCACATGCTTGTTTCTTAGATTGCAGGAAATTAAGGAACTACCTAAAATGTGACATGTACTACTAGTGCTTTTTCTATCTATCTTACATCGTTCATAATCTGCATATGAAAAACCTACAAGACTAGGTTCAGCCCTAGAAGGATACCATAAACCAAAAGACATAGTTTCCTTAAGGTACTTAAGAATACGCTTAATTGCAGTGAGGTGAGACTCTCTAGCACTAGTTTGGTACCTAACACATAAACACTTTGAATGATATCTGGCCTACTTGTTGTAAGATATAATAAAGACCCTATCATGCCTCTATACACAGTTTGGTTTACGAGCATATAAAAAATCAAATTACATCGCACTCAAGTTTTTCAAATGATTTTGATCAAAAAAACATACGAAGATTCTCCTTATGCTAATTCAAAACCATATCGTTTAGATTTAAGACAATATCGTCTATAAGACAGGACCATCTAACACCTTCATGTTTTGAAGTTTAACAAACAATGATGAACGAAATGAGTATTTAACAAAGTATTATCTTTGCAAAAATAATATCATTCAATAAAAAAGATTGTATGAAACAAGCGTTATAGCATCTGAATAAACACAAAAACGTTTCAGTAAACGCGCTAGGACCAAACGATCCTATTGAAGATTACAAAGAAAAGTTTTAATAAACGCGCTAGGATCAAACGATCCTATTGCCAGTAGACACACTACTACTAAATGATTTATTATGAAAGGATCACTAGACTAAACGATATCCTCGAAAAGACGACAATGTGCTATATGATAGTTTTGATAAACAATGCAATAATGTGCTACATGATCCTACTAACCTTGCTAAACAATGCACTAATGTGCTACATGATGTTTTTGACAAATGCGCTAAAGCTATAAACAACGCACCAAGAGCGATGTGTTGGATAACACTTTCCTAAACGTGCTTTTGTACAAAACAAATATCACTAAACGATGCGTTGTTAGTAAATGGCTTTTAAAAGGCTTTACGAGACCTTTATATTAAACAAAATTTTCATCCAACGATGTAAGCCTTATGAATCAATACTTGATATCTTTTCAATAATGCTTAAACAATTTACACGTATAGAAAAATTGACAAAGTTGTTTTGAACACGCAATACAAAGCATTAAATGTACTTCAAATAACAAAAGTAAATAAGAAAAATGACATATTTGCCAACATGCATTTCTACTCTACTTTGTGTATGCCTATTGCACATATTCACCTACTCCATCATGAACAAGTCAGAAGTGGACGTTAGAAACAAATAAGACATTCATGTAATGTTCTCTTCATCAAAAGTTGTGCTAAAGAATTCGTACAACCTACTTTGGTTATAATACTGCAAAAAACATGTTTGCTCTAACACGTTGACTTCAACCTATGGCTTCTACCTACAAAAAGGCTACGATGATTTGAAGATTTAAGACAAGCATTGTCTAACTGATCTTTTTCCATGAAGCTTGTTGATGGACAAATTTGTAAGCACCAAAATATGATGTCACAAACTTGTTTCACAATCGGCAAGTATGACCGAATCGTTCAAGTAATAAACTTGGTAAGACCAAGTATCGTTCTTCCCAAAGGACTCACGGCCTAGTTTAGTTATGTGATTTCTTGATTAGCTAGGACTTACAAACGAAATATTTGGATTTTTATATGCAAGACGAAAAACAAAATAAACATGTATGCATGAAGTTTGATCAATGGCAAAGACAAAAGATAAACACTTTCAATGGAATATATGAATGAATATGTTGTTGGGGGTCAATTTCATCTCATCCACTCTCATACATTTTAGGAATTCAACATTCAAATCATCATTGTTAATGCCACTCTCTAAAGTACCATTCTAGATGGCTTCTCCCTAATCACGAGTTCATACAATTCCTAGCATTCCTAATGATTAGTTCATAAGTGCAGGAGCTTAACGACAACCAATATAATATTGGGAGAAATTCCCCGGATCTAGACTTCCCCGTACGTGTCCGTATCGACAAAACCAATAATCATGCATTAGAATGAGTTAAACAATGCAAGCATTAAGCAAAGAGGAAAAACCCTAACTAATGATGAAAGAAAGCATAAGTCTTAATTAAAAGATGCAAGCATAAATTCCATATATGAGAGCTTCAAGAGATTACATTGATTCCCCAACAAACATACAAGGTTTAGTTCACCATATTCATGGTGAACCTAGATGAATTACAATGAAAGTATGAAAGAATAAACCCTGAAAAGGTGAAGAGGTAGCCTGAGCATCCAAGATCCTCCTTCAAAGGGGTGGAAGAGAGAGTGTTTGCCTCCGTTCTGCCAAAGATACAAACCCTAGGACGTCCTAAAGCTTATATACTATTCTAAAATTACAAAAAATCTAAGTCCAAGCCCATAAGTGTGCCGCTCAGTGGTAAAGTACCGCTCAGCGGTGAGTGCGCGTCTCTTTTCTTCCCCTCAGCGGCCATTTTGCCCCTTAGCGGACCTCCCGTGACCTTCTGAGTGCCGCTCAGCGGTAAAGTGCCGCTGAGCGGTGACTTTGGCTTCTCCTTTTTCACTCTTTGATTCCTTTTCTGATTCCCTCTCTCTCACTCTTCACTTCTTTCACTAAATTCACCTTAAAACCTGCACAAAAACACTGAAATCAAGCATAAACCTGTCCAGCTCTCTTATTTCTGAAAATATGGATAAAAGTATGATTTCAAGCTAGTTTCTAAGTCTAAAGGTTGCTTTTAGTATCAATTTTAAGCATGAAAATAACAGTTTTTCAACTGTTATCACTTGTATATGGAAGATCACTTGGAAAGAAGATCATGAGAATAAGAACACGAATAATGAAAAGATCATCTAGATAGCTATACTCACACCCGTGCAAGTACAAGAACAATAAGTCTAAGAATACCTCTCAGGCTTTATAAAGTCATAAGCTTACATCTGTAAGAAGAGAGAAAATCCTACAAGGTCTATTAGATTGAGTTGTATTGTATAAACATCCTTTTTGTGAGAGTTATCATCTAAGACTTGTAAATAATTTGATTGATTGTACATTCTTAAGAGAATTCAACTACTTGGTGGTTAGCTTAGTTAAGTTAAATGACTACTAGACAGTTGTCTAGGGGAAACCAAGAGTGGATAAACTAATTTCTAGTCAACGTAATATGTGTTACCAAGATTGATTAGTGTAACAAAGAGTGATACTAATACTAAATTCTAGTCAACATAATATGTATTACCAGGATTGACTAGTGTAACTAGGAGTGGTGCTAATACCTAGTTGTAATCTTGTTGTTATTATAGTGGAACCCTCTAAGAGGTCTTAGAGGACAATTGGACAAAGCTCAGTTGAGGAAACCAATATAAAATAATTGCGTGTTTATTGTTTTAGCTTTATAAAACGTCTTATAAAAACTGTAGTTGCTTACGAAGTTAACCACTAATAAACACTCTTATCATCAAACATTATTTTCCTTAAGAGTTGTTTTTCTTAAATGCTGTAGTAATTTTGCTAAACGCTTGAAAAACACTTTATCTCTGAAAGTCGTGGTTTGAACAATGCCTTATAAATCAAGTGCCCCACAACCTGTGTAGATCGTCTAAGCATCACCAAGGTTGTTAAACGTCCATCTACGAAAAAGTTTTCCATAGCACTATTCAACCCCCCTTGGGGGTCTATCATTTCAGTGTCTCCCATCTCGTTGTTCAGGTTTTTCTTTGTCCTTATTGTCCTTATCTTTGTCTCAGCGGCCTTTCCTTTTGTCATAGTATCTTCCAGGCTCACCACGTGAGCTTCCAACATCATCTCGTGTAATAAAACACCTAAGATGGTTAACCTGAATGGACTCCTATATCTTATCTTTGAGTGAAACACTCTCAAAGTGATGTGGCCATAGTTGTAGTGGAATTGACATTGCTTCTTCATATCAACATTCGATGGTGTTTGTGACTTCTTGAGAGGTAGCATGAGATTTTCCTATAATGATTCATCCAGCATGTAAGATCTTGAAGCATTCAGAGGAAGTAACATGAGAGCCGAGTAGGTTTGGGATTTTTTATCCTAAAGGCACATTTACACCTCTATAATATCGGTCAGAGGTATTATTTTTAGTATGCACTGTGTCTGCTCTCAGCTTGTTTTTTTATCTCCCTTAACTCTTTTAGTTGCATGAACTTGGCATCACATTGCCTCAACTTGTCTAAGTCGTCAATTGGAGTCATGCATAAGTCATTAGAAAAGGGTCATATCTTAAGTGTCGTGACCATCTGGTGTGGAGCTACCTCAAGGTTAAGATTCTTGATATTTAGAGCAACCTTGCCAAATTGCTCCATGAAGGAACGTAAAGACTCAACCTTCTCCTACTTTATATTCACAAGTGCTGAAGAGATAAGATGGTGTGGTTGGCTGGTGGCAAAATGCGTTTCAAAACACAATGCCAAGGTATTGAAACAATCAATGGAGAAGAGAGGTAGGCGGTTAAACCAATTGAAGGTTGCTCCCTTAGAGTTGAAGGAAAAACTCTGTATATAATTATGTCATTAGACATGTACAAACTTACTTGTGTGACATAAACGTCAATTGGGATGGTGCCGACTTCATCTCGTCATAAACGAGGTACTTACTATGCCTCGTGTTTTGGTATTGTTGTTAGCGCTTCCTTCCTCGACCTCTAGTGTTGTTCTCTACACAAAGGGTGTGTCTTTGGGTTTTTTTTCATTCCCCTTTTCGCCTTCTTCTACTTTCCTTTTCAACCTAACATTTCTTGCCTTAAGGCATCCATTTCCTTGTCGTTTATTTTCTTAAACATAGCAAACTCTTGGTGCATTTTCACTTGCATCTCTAACATGGCGGCCAATTTAGTCGAAGAAGGTCCTTATTCTCTTGCTCTAGTCATCCCGCTCCTTGTAGACACCATAAAGCGTTCTCTTCAAAATATATATCTCAATGCCACAATCGACACTAAAATGTTCATACAAGACCAAATATACCTTGTAATCCAAGCTACAACTTCACACCTGAAAGTCAGTATGTCCTAGGTACTCGTCTCTCCAAAGTCGAAATGGGATGTGTATGTAGAAGTCACTTTTACACTCAAGTCAGCCAAGTGCATCAGACAAAATTAAATGTGATAATAATGCAACGTAATATTTTATCTTGTGTACTATGTTATTTATACTATGTTTATGGCTTTTTACCTAGGTGGGCCTAATCTACGTGATTAATTACCTTGATTAACTTTCTCTAATTCTCTACTAATATGTTTTAACCTTTGTTTTAATTTAATATTATTTTATCCATATTAAAGACATAACCAATATGATATCGTCTGACCGGATATGTTTAGGCCACTTAGTCCAGGTGATATTACACTTGCATTTTACATGTAAATCTATCTTAATATGCCAGATACAGACGTGTGAAAGGGTACATGTAAGATATAATGATTTAGATGGGATGTAATGTACTCATTTTCGTGATGAATAAAGTTGAAAGTCTCAGTGCAGGAAACATGTGTTTAGAGATAAAACCTGCTTAATAAATATAAAATTAAACAAGAAAGGTAGAACCTTAATAAATGAATAAGGTTCTTTAATATGTTTGGCTGGAAAAGATTAACATCAAATGTTCTTATCGAAAAAAATAAGAGAATATAAATGAAAATTAAGTTTAAGATTGAATTGAAATAAATCTTCTAAATTAGTATGGTCTTATCTTATAGTCAATTATGTTAGTTTTTATAGTATGTAATCGTTGTTGACAACTTGTACACATATATCAGAGATGTTAAGTTATTGTGTAAGATTTTATCTCAAACAAAATTAATGATTTTAATGTATAAGAGAATAATTTATTTACAAGATATCTTAAAATTATGTTTTTTAATCAAATGCTCTCGTGACTCTTACCA
This sequence comes from Vigna angularis, assembly GCF_016808095.1. Taxonomy (NCBI): domain Eukaryota; kingdom Viridiplantae; phylum Streptophyta; class Magnoliopsida; order Fabales; family Fabaceae; genus Vigna; species Vigna angularis. Next base: position 15,498,043 of record NC_068977.1, read on the forward strand.
ATGTTTTCAGAACAGAAGAGAATGCACAATTCTCATTTAAGTCTAATTTGTGCTGATGACATGCGTCCCATTTGCTGCCATTTTTTAATTCCAACTTATCAGATTTGGTCATTTTGTGATGTTTCATTGGATTACTACAAGAATATTTTCACTTTATAATGAGATATTATTGCACCCTTTACTCAACAAGAATGGTTATATTGTCTAAAAGGGTAACAGAAACAAAAAAGTTGAGTCATGGAAAGAATCTTTAATGCCAAATTCCCAAAACCACAGAGATAATGAAAAGCAATAGAAGTGTCCCATTTCCACCTGGAATAATTGATTGCCTGCAAAGTCATAAAATTACTGTTAGAAGCCAATGATCAAAGCCTTTTCCTTCCCAACACAAAAGCATTGGGGAAATCAATAAATTGAGTAAAAGGGTTATTAATAAATTGGGAAATCAATTGGTTAAAGCCAAAATGCTGCATATGCAACACTTATGATAATCTTATACTGTAATATACTATAGTCTCTGTTTTATGCAGGGTATGAATCACATCAGGCTAAAATTAATCGTGTTCTAGCACAAGTTTATGCTATTTCTTATATTGACTACATAATTACAAGTATCTTAAAATGTATAGGATAACAGAACCTGCTATTTCTGTGAGTGTCCAAACATACAGCTTGGCTTTCTTTGGAATGCTTAGTTCTGTTATGTGAAACATTTAACAGCTTTACATACCTGATTTTCTTCTTGGATTGTTGCATGTAAGCCATCACAGGAGGAATGATGCCAAACAGAAAGCAATTGGCATATACCCCAGCAAAATCAAGGGCAGTTGAAAAAGTAGAGCGAAAAAATGAAGCTATCAGCACTGAGAAACCAAGGAGGGAGAGTGTTATAAGAACTTTAACTGGATCATAAGTTTTCTCATTTGATCTCGTTTTAAGTCCAACCATATTCTCATCTCTTGAACCTTTGAAGCAAACCTTCCCTGAATTACCAATACAAGACCCAACTGAATAAAAGGCTAATCCAACTCTTCCATTAGTACTATTATGCTCATTGCAAACTTTGGCACTTCCTGATACCAACTCCAAAGTGTCAAGAAGCTGTTTGGGCAAGCTCACAGCATATCCTATCAAGCTAGTTGCCAAAGCAGAGAAGGCAAAGCCTTGAACAGCTGATAAAGCAGATGGATTCACAGAAAGCAAAAGGGATATGGGGTCAGCAGAAGTGGTTGGTGTGCTACTATTAGTCCCAGCAAGCCCCAACACAATCAAATTCCATGACAAAACCATGACCAAAGGAACTGCCCCACCAATTAGTATTGCTTTCCTAGCCTCATGTAGAGTGTTCCCAGCAACCTTGCATATAAAAGGAGTGATGACATGAAACCCTAATGTGAGAACAGCCACAGGTATAATAGGAAGTATTGAAGAAAGTTTCCATGAGGCTACAGCAACTGAGTTTATTATGTTAGCTCTTGCCACAGATATTCCAATAGCAACAAGTCCAGTTATGGAGAAAAGCATGAGGAAGCACAAAAGGCCGTTTGCAACATCAATGGTGTTAAATGGGAAAAAGGCAATCAATGTTCCAACAAGAAGGGGAAACAAGGCATGAACAACCAAAACATTAGCTTGTGAAAACCATGGAGAGAAAATGGATCCAATACCAGCAACACAAGCCACAAGCAAGGAAAAAGACAAGCTGGAGTAAACCACAGCAACAAATGCACCAAAACCAGTACCCAAGGTGTTTGTTGCAAGGCTTGTGAAGCTCACCTCTTCAACCCCATCTTCCTCCATGAAATCAAAGCAGAGTTCAGCAACAATCATGATTGAGGAAATGACATAGAGCCAGGAGGCAAGAATTATGATTGTTGAAGGAAATGGACCAGATTTAATGGTCAAAGCAGGCAAACCCAGCATTCCAGGACCCACGGCAGTACCAACGATCAAACCAACAGCACCCCAGAAGCTCTTCCCCTTGGAAGCTCCATCAGAAATCTCATCCTTGTTGTTAACAATGGTTGCATCATTTTCAGATATTGCTTTGCAGGGTGCAAAGTTTGTGGTCAGAGGAGGATTGGATCCATTGGTTACGAACAAAGGAGCTATAACGGTTCTGTAACTAGTTCGGAGATGGGTTCTAAGTCCAGCAAAATGCACTTTGGCATTGATTTTTGGACATGTCAAAGGTTTGTAGTTATATCTGAATAGTGTCTGGGAGAGTACCATGTGGTTGGAATGACTCTAGCACACAACTCTGATGTCGAATAATGTTATATGTAGTCCCTAAAGGACTAAACCCTGGTCAACACAATGAACATTAAATAATTATAATAAGTAATCAAATTTACTCTTATAATAATTTTTAAGATTCACATAGTCTTTGATATTATAGGAGAGCTATACATGGGAAGGCCCACCAAGATATATCTCACTCACAAGTTCTAACCATGTTTTGTTCTTTGGGTGTTGCTCCCTCCACCCCCACACATCTCTTCCTCCACCTCCCCTTTACTATTTTGCCCCTTTCTCCACCTTTCCTTTACTATTTTGTCCCTCAAATAAAATTTTATTTTTAAAATTATTGTTTTTTAATTTTATTCATTTATAACATATTTCACTGATAACCTACGTAGTTTCTTGTATGAGTAAAATATTTTTCTGCAAAGCTTGGTGATCGTGAAAAGAATTATCAAGCAATCTTCCTCTTGTTCTCGGTGCAGTACGTGGTGCAGTGCGTTTGTGGTGTAGTGTCCTTGTCGTGATTCCTCTCCAGGAACGTAGTCATAATCCTTCCAATAATCCTAAACCATAAACCCTTCCCATACTTCCAATAATCCTTTTAATATCCAAGCCTATAGAGCCGCAAAACGTAGTAAAATAAAAACCAAATGTAAAAGGAACACTGCCTCTGGACAGATGACATCCTTCAACGGATGTCAACATCCGTTTAAGACGAAACGGATGTCAACATCCGTTTAAGGCGAAACGGATGTCGACATCCGTTTTGAGGATATACACTCATAGAGAACAGCATTCCCTATGTTGGTCATGGAATCACTCTTCCTAATTATATCACCGAGCACGGTGTACATGTGTCCACTAGCCTGCTTGTCACCACTTCCCAACAATGCGAGAATTTTCAGCATCTTAATCTAAGCACTCAAACACAACGAGTAGCCAATTTAAGCAACAGGATCGAGTAAGTAACATGCAAAATCAAAAATAGTCTTAAATGGATAAGCTTCTCTATGAACCTGTCTTCCTAGTTTAGTTTAATCTAAAGTCAAAATTAATCATTTTAGTTTCTTATTTTCTCTCCTCGAGGGAGGAATTTATCCAAATATTAAATAGAATCTAACCTGAATGAAGGGTGCAGGCATTTGGTGATAATCATAAGTCTTGGGCATAATTGTCATTTTAGAAGGATATAATTGGCATTTTAGAAAATTGGGGAGGTGGAGGAAGAGACGTGTGGGGGTGGAGGGAGCAACACCCTTGTTCTTTTGAGGTGATAGGGCTTTTAGATAAAAGCCCAAGAAGCACTATTTTATAACTTCTAGGAAATTACTTTTTGCACTCCATGTTTCTTTCTGTCTATGTTTATGTTTGGATTATGGAATTAGAAATATGTTATTGATTCACACGCGCGAGAGGGTGCCGAAATTCTATATTTTAAAAGTAAAGAGAAATGTATGATATATTACCTACAATAATTCAACATTTTAACTTCAAACAAAGTCACATAGCAAACTGTGATAATAAATATAATGATATACTAATACTAAATTGAGTTAACTTAAATATGTTACAAAATTATACATAAATGCATAAAAATATAATTCATAAAATGAAAACTTTTGAAAAATAAGTTGATTTCTTCAAATGATTTAAGCCACTAACATTATAGGATTAATGGGGGAAAATTACATTTGGTATACAGAAAGTTCACTTCTCAACTCAAGTGTTGGTTATGAGAATATTCAAACAGAATTTGATAGCGAAATAGAAATCTTATCAAGAATTTTAAAAGTTAAAATAGCATTAGTATTTTAAATCACTTGTAAGAAAAACAATTTAAAATTATTTTCTATATTGATTCTTTATACGGCCAATATAAAAAAATTTCTTGTCAAGAATTTCAAAATAGTATACATTTTAAATCTATTAATAAAGAGACCCCATATTTAATAGGAAGATACTCCTTAATAATGCAAATTATATATATATATATATATATATATATATATATATATATATATATATATATGTATATATATATGTATATGTATGTATAAGTTTATATTTGTCAATTAAATCTTAGTCACCCTATGTAAATTAGTTTTTAGTTAAAAAGTCGTATACATGGAAAATGTTAACCCTATATCGGTGTCATTTGCTCGTCAAATGAAGAATTGGATCTCAGTCACTATAAGGATTTTATAACCACTGTTTAACAGTTATTAATTGTGTTACTGATTATAGCTTCTCTAGGAATGAGTCTTTATAGCTTAGTCTCAAGTCCTTGATGTTTGCCTTTGTCAGGGGTTTGCTTTGTGCCTTAGACCTCTTATTTGCCATTGCACCAGTAACAGTTTTATCCAAAATTACTTAAATTTATCTATTTTCTTCATTTTTCTACTTTGACTCTATATTAATGCTAGAAATCGCAAAAGACACTAAATTGAAACGATTTATACAAAAATTTAAAATCAAAACAAAATAAATGTCAAATTCATCTCAAAATTAATTCATAGTTATACCATATGACCGGACGGCCTCGATTGCTCACGACATGACCGTCCGATCATCAACGATATATGACCGGTATGGACGGTCGGTCTCATAAGCGCACACGAATATTGATTAAGGAGATTAAGTGTTAACACTTCGGCAAGTATACCGAATCGTATCAAGTAATAATAAATGGTAAGATCAAGTATCGTTTTCCAAGAGACTCGAGGCCTAAACAGTTATGTGATTTCTTGATTAAATAAGACTTGTAAACGAAATCATTGTGTTTATATTACGGAAAAATAAACATGAATGCAAGTGTTGATCAATTGGATTGAAAGATCCAAAAGTGATTGATGTAAAATATGGAATGATTATATTGTTGGGGGTTTCCGACTTATCCTATCCACTCTCATGTATTTATGAATTCATCTTTCTTCATTAATGTTAATGTCACTTTCTAATTTACCTTAAACCCGATGTCTTAGTGAAGAAAGCCTAATCCTAATCACTAGTTCACAATGTCTTGTCTCCCTAACAATTAATCATGCATTACATTCGCACAGAAGCTTAAAGGCAACCGATCCTCCTATTCCTATGTCTAGGTAATATTGCTTCCGGGAGATTTTCCCCAATTCTAGATTTACCTATATGTGTCCACATTGATAACATCAATGATCATGTAATTGAATGAATTAAACAAAGCATGCATAGAGTATAGAGGAAAAACCCTAACAATTAATGAAGTAAAGCATATATAATCAAGAATAAATTCAATACATGAGAGTTTCAAAGGATTACATCGTTTCCCCAACAACAATGGAGGTTTAGTTCACCATAGACATGGTGAAACTATATGAAAATAATGAAAAGAATGAAAGATAGAACCCTAAAAGTTGAAGATCAGAGCTTCCGCATCCAAAATCCGCCTCCAAGGGATGAATGGAGTGTAATTTCGCCTCTTTCTGTCCAAAGATGTGAACCCTAAGTCAATTAAAACCTTAAATAGTTCATTAAAAATACAGAAAACAGGCCCAAGCCCACGTCATCGGTGCTCAGCGCCCCAAAATAGCGCTCAACGGTAGCTGCAACACTCAAATGATGCTCATCGGTAGTGCTCAGGCGCGAAACACTGCTTTCAGAACCAAACTGGCGCTCAGCCCAACTTTTTCTGCACTCTGGTTGACTAGTTGACTTTTCTGCATTCTGGTTGACTTTTATGCATTCTGGTTGACTTTTCTGCATTCCAACCATTCGGTACTTTAACTCTTCTTTCAAATCATTCCACTATCCTACAAAATCAAGGGAATCTAGCACAAAACCATTAAATTCACCTTCAACTCTCTTATTCACAAAACTAAAGCAAAACATGAGTTAAAGCAAAGTTTTAAGTCAAAAAGGGTTGATTTATTATCAAATCATTAAGGCAAATCATGATTTAAGCCTACCAGATCAGAATTGGGCCGAGATTAAAACATCGTTAATCCTAGGCCCACGCCAGAAAATTATAAATGTAAGTTAAAGGTAATAGGTAGGTGGACGCATTTTGGGTGCATTAATTACTGCCACTGTTATATTTGATAGCCGGACGGTTCACTTATTGACTTTGGCATCGGAGTATCTTAAAAAGGTACACATCGACCAAGGTAGCGAACCAGGAGCGTAGAGAGCAAGACCGGATGGTGAGAAGGACAAATTGTGAAGGAGTTTGGTGACCCAGCCCCATAACCGAAACATTTTGGCGTCCACCATGGGGCCGAGTTGCTTGATAAACCCAATGGTGACCACTAGAAACATGAGTGTCGACGAACCAGTTGAGATGATTCGGATGTTGCAACAGAAGATGGAGGAGATGCAGCAGCGCCACGAAGCGGAACTCGTAGCCGTAACCGAATGCTCGGCTCGAATTGCCTAGGAGAGAGACTCGGGAGCAGGAGAGAAGGAGGGGGAGCAACACGGTAAGGAGCGCGGGAAAATTATTGTGGAAGATAACACCGAGCGTAGGGCCTCACCGGATGAAACGTGAAACCGACTAAGCAGGAAGTCGAAGGAAGTAAAGCAAAATTCATTCATGTCGAGAGCGCCGCAACAAACAAACAGTTAGCCATAAAGACCGAGAGCTCATCCACTTTGCTCCCCTTCATCCAGGCTATAATGGACGTCCACATCTCAGAACAGTTCGTTCCGCCCTAGTTCAAGATATACGACGGGACGACAGACCCGGAGGCCCACATCAAGACCTTTTCGAACACCATGGCGTTCCGCACAGGCAATGACGCCATATGGTGCCGAGCGTTTTCTCTCTCCCTAGAGGGGGAGGCGCTGGAATGATTTAATTTCATTCCTCCAAATTCCATAGAAAACTTCGCCAGACTACAATGTATGTTCAACCGTCAGTTCGCAAGCAATAGTACTCAAGACTTAACTATCTTCGAATTGGTCAACCTGAGGCAAGGGAAGGAGGAAACCTTAAAGGCATTCATGGATCGCTATCAGAAGACCGTTTGGCGGGTGAAGGGCTTAAGCCCGGAACTCGCCCTGCAATACATCCTGCCTGCCCTAGAGTCTGGGTCGTTCAAAGATAGCGTTTGTCGGTGAGCTCCAAAGACCATGGAGGAACTGAGAGAGAGGGCGGCTGATGAGATAAGGGTAGAAGATATGAAACAATCTTACAAGAAGGAAGGCCAGGAGGTTAGAGGGGAGAAGACTGACGAAAAAAGGCTGGACGGTCGAACTGACAAGTTGGGGGAGTTCAAGCAGAGGGAACCCAGGGGTCGCGATTTCAACAGTACACCCCATTAAACGCCCCTCGGGCAAAAATTTTCCAGGAAGCCTTAAGTGCTGACCTGATTCAAGAATTAAAGAAACGACCCACACCACCAGGGGCGAACGGCCACAAACATTGTTTGTATCACAAGAACATGGGCCACACCACAGAAGAGTGTGTGACTCTGAAGGACAAGATAGAGGAATTAATCCTAGGGGGAAAGTTGAAGAAGTATGTGAAGGTTGACCGTCCCCAAGCCCCCTTGGATCGACCAAGTCCTCGACGAACTAGTCCCCAAAGACAGGAGAGACAGGAAAGGTCTAGACGTGACCGGACGGACCGTTCGCGATCCGAGAGACGGCGAAGCAGAAGCCGTAGTAGGAGCCATGACTGCCCCCTGCGAGGACATATCAACATGATATCCGACGGTTTCGCGGGAGGAGGGTCTTCGTCGTCTGCTAGGAAACGTCATGTACGGGCCCTACGATCCGAGCACGCGGTTGATAAACCCCAACGAACGATGTCGCCCATCATTTTTTCGGACGAAGACTTTCATGCACCTAACCCCGATTAGGATGATCCAATGGTAATAACAGCAGAAATTGCTCGTTACAGCGTCAGCAAGGTATTGGTCGACCAGGGAAGCTCAGTGAACATCCTCTACTGGAAAACATTCCAGAAGATGGATATCTCGGATGACCTAATCGTCCCCTATAATGAGAAGATAGTGGGCATTGCGGGCGAAAGGGTGGACACTCGAGGCTACATAGATTTACGCACTCGCTTGGTGACCGGCCAGGACAGCGAGGAGAGGAGGGTCAGATATCTGTTCGTGGAAGCCAACACTTCTTACAACGTGCTGTTAGGCCGATCGTGTCTGAACACCTTCTGCGCGATCGTATCGACCCCCCATCTCACGATGAAGTATCCGTCCGAACGTGGAACGATTTGTACTGTCCGAGCGGATCAGAGGACGGCTAGAGAATGTTATGCGGCCGACTTACAGCTTCATACGTGAACGGTCAAAAGAAGGGCAACTGGGTCGGAGGTGGCTATGGCGGACATCGACCCAAGAACGAATATAGAGGACCGGCTCGAACCATTGGGGGACACACTACCGGTTCTAGTGGGAAAAGAAAGTTCACAAACCACAACCATGGCGGAAGGACTAGACCCGGAGATGGAGAGAGAAATGAGGTCCGTCCTGTGGAGTAATAGGGACCTATTCGCATGGACGGCCGCCGACATGCCGGGAATCCACCTTGTCCGTTATGACACACAAGCTGTCATTGTTTAAGGAAGCTAGGCCGATCACCCAGAAGAAGAGAAGAACGGGGGAGGAAAAAAGGAAAGCGGTAGAGGTGGAGGTATGCAAACTGAAGGAGGTTGGATTTGTTAGGGAGGTGACGTACACCACCTGGCTCGCCAACGTGGTCAAGGTGAAGAAGTCAAATGGCAAGTGGCGCATGTACACCGATTACACTAACTTAAACAAAGCCTGCCCCAAGGACTCCTATCTGTTGCCCAACATCGACGCCCTCGTTGATGGGGCGTCCGGCCACAAAATGTTGAGTTTCTTGGACGCATACCCCGGATATAACCAAATCCCTATGTATGATCCCGACAGGGAGAAGACCGTGTTCATCACTAACAAAGCTAATTATTGCTATGAAGTCATGCCTTTCGGCTTAAAGAATGTTGGCGCCACATATCAGCGCCTGATGGACAGAATTTTCTCAAGCAGATCGGTCGGTGCATGGATGTATACGTCGATGACATGGTGGTTCGGTTGGCCGATTGTCGACAACACCTGAAAGACTTGGAGGAGGTCTTCCGGCAAGTTACGCGATACGAGATGAGATTGAACCTCGCCAAATGCACTTTCGGGTGGCAGCCAAAAAATTCCTGGGCTTCATGCTCACTAATAGGGGTATAGAGGCCAACGGAGACAAGTGCTCAACCATTTTGGACATGCAAATCCCTAACACCTTGAAGGAGACCCAAAGACTGGTCGGACGTCTCACAACCTTAACGCGATTCATCCTGAGACTAGCGAGCGTGTCCGCCCTATCCTTCGAAGATTGAAAAAAGGGTAGGCTGACAATTGGGACAACGATTGTGAGAAGGCATTCTAGGATGTCAAAACAATCCTCATGAACCCGCCCATAATGAACCGGCCGACCCCGGGACACGAGTTACAAGTCTATTTGGGGGTCTTAGATATGACAAGACAAGCCCAAGCCGAAGTTGATATACTTCATGAGCCGAATCTTGCAGGAGAACGAAGCGCGGTATTAGTAGGTAGAAAAGGTAGCCCTCGCCCTGCTTAATGCATCAAGGAGGCTCAGACCGTATTTCCAAAGTCACTAGGTCATGGTTTGGACGGATCACCTCATCTCAAAGATCTTAAGGAAACCAGACCTGGCAGGAAGAATGATTGGTTGGGCGGTCGAACTTTCGGAGTTCGGCCTGCGGTATGAACCGAGGGGATCGGTGAAGGGCCAACATTTGCCGACTTTGCAACATAGTTGCCCCCAGCGGTCGGCGACGAATGGAACTTGTACTTGGATGGGGCGTTCGGTCGGTCTGTAAGTGCAGTTGGAGTAGTGCTAGAGGGACCGAATGGTTTCCTACTAGAGTATTATTTGATCTTCAAGTTCAAAACCTCCAATAATCAAGCGGAATATGAAGCCTTAGTGGCCGGGCTGGAGCTTGCGAGAGATATGGGAGCACGGAAGGTCTTGTGCCGAACGGACTCCCAACTGGTGGTAGGCCAAATGAATGGAGATTTTCAGGTCAAGGAGGAGCATCTTCTCCAGTATTTTCACAAAGCAATGACCTTGACCAAAGAGTTCGAGAAGGTGGAGATCTGACACATCCTACGCGAAGAAAACACCTGAGCGGACATGCTGTCAAAGCTAAGCTCCAGGAAAGAAAAATGGCAGTTAACCACGATCATTCGCCAAGTCCTACTGCAACCATCGGTGGAATGTATGATTGTGACAAGAGATGGAGGCAAAGATTGGAGAATAGAGATCCGAATGTTAATATCCTAGTAGGATGCAGGCCAATCTTTGAAGCCGACCGACGCCAAGAAGATTGCTCGCTACTTAGTGGTAGGGGACGATCTATACCGGAGAGGGTTCTCCATCCCCTTCCTCAAATGCATCACTAAGGACGAGGCCCTATACGTCATGAACGAAGTTCACAATGGCATTTGCAGTTTTCACACCTGTCGTCGAGCACTAAAAGCCCGGGTACTGCGGGCCGGATACTACTGGCCGACCATGGAGGGAGATACAAAATCCTTTGTTCAAAAGTGCTTCAACTGCCAAGCCCACGCCAACAGCATGCACGCGCCACCACACGCATTGCACTCCCTCACGTCACCTTGGTCGTTCGCTTAGTGGGGGATGGACATCGTTGGCCCTTTCCCCATAGGCCGGGCGTAGAAGAAGTTCCTCCTGGTAGTGGTTGACTACTTCACCAAGTGGGTGGAAGCGGAAGCCTTGGCTATCATAACGCCGTCAAAGGTACATAAGTTTTCCTAGAAAATGATCTGTCGGTTCAGTCTTCCCTGCACGATCATCACAGACAATGGACAACAGTTCATTGATAGAAAACTGGGTGAATTTTGCAAGGGCTTGGGAATCAAACACGTGACTAGCTCCGTGGAACACCCTCAGCCGAACGGTCAAATAGAGGCCATGAACAAGATAATAGTGGTCGGGTTTAAAAAATGAGTGGGAGAGAAGAAAGGAGCATGGGCCAACGAGCTTCCAGAGGTCCTGTGGGCTTATAGGTGTACCCCGCATGGAACAACTGGGGAGACGCCCTTTAATCTGACGTACGATACTTGATAAGCTGTCGTTGAAGCTATCAAATTAATACTACTTTTCAAGGCAACTTCAGTATTGCCAAGTAGTATCTAAGAAAGTAGATAGGGCTAAAGTAACCTTGAGTCGTCTCCCAACGAACACAGAATTGCTTTCGAATATTTCAATCTTATGAATGCAATGCAATAAGAATAAAAATAATGTTTGGAGAATGTTTAAAAAACAAATCAGAAACTTAAAAACAGTTATGATTAAATAGGCTAATTCCACTGCTTTTCCAAGATAGATTCATCATCGGTTATTCACGGATAATTGTTCAATTGATTATTGTTTAAGTTTCAAATTAATTAAAGTACATTCTCAATTAATTTGAGGGCGATCGTGCATTTAACCAAAGTAAATTCTCAATCAAATGCAAAACTTTTCTAGATTATTCACAATAAATTCAACCAAAGTACATTCTCAATCAAATTCTATTGTGTTTAATCATGTCTATTCTTAAATCTCCTAATCAAGTTAAAAGTTAATCAATCAAAGTAAATTCTCAATTGATTATAGTTGAAATTATTACTACCAATCAAAGTACATTCTCAATTGATAGTAAAAACCATTTAATCATATGAAAGTTCCTAAATTAAATCAAAGTAGATTCTCAATGAAACCTAGAAACCCTAGAACTCATATAATCAATATGCATGTAGATTCAAACTCATTATGATGCAAAAGTCTTTACTTTTAACAAGATAGAGAGATGAAAGACATAGAGAGAACAACTTAAATCAATAATCAAAATAAACAATTGCATTAACTTAACGTAACCTTAGAATCCATCATGGAATTACAGCAGAATAACCCAAGATGCTTAGCTCTCCATGAATGGAGTTGAATACAAGATGAAAGAAAAGAGAGAGGTGGTGAATGAATGAATGAAGTCAAGTCCCCTTTTCTGCCTCCCCTAGGTCTCTTTATATAGGGCTTGATTGGGCTTGGATTCTGAATATTCAGTTGATATAATCTTTTATCTTATATCTTCCAAATAACTAAAAGATTTAGATAATTATAACATTATTTGGAAGATATTTTCTATTGATATTCCCAAATTAAATTAATTCAACAACTGAATTTTATCTTTTAGCTTTTCTGAATTTCCAAAATTACACATAAGCCCTGAAATTTCCTCTATCTGCACTTTAGCCCCTTCAGAATTCTCCAAAATTGCACCAGAACCCTGTTGACCATCTTTGACTGAGAAAGGGTGCGCCCAATGAGGGACTGACACGTGTCAACCCCTTTCCCACCCAAAATTAGGGTTTCAGATTAGGGGAAAGGGAGCTCCTGTGCCGCCACCATGCTGCTCGCGATTTTGCTCTTCTCTCTTGCGGCTGCACATGGTGATTTTCTGATTGCAGGTCTAAATGGAGGAAAGCAACGAGGATTGGCGATTCTTGCAGGTTGGTTGGGCGAGGAAGACAAATGAAATCACGCATCTGGTTCGCGAGATTGAAAATCGCGATTCGCATTGGGGCTGCTCTTCACCGTTTCTGCGTTTCTAGTTCTTGGTTTTCTAAGTGCAGGTTGAACGGGGAAGATGAAGAAGCGGCAATGGGTGGCGGCGAAGATTGTTGCGCTGTAATGGCTTTCACAGGAGGAGGCTCGCGGCACGCGGCGGACTGAATCTGGCGACGAAGATGGTTGCGCGTGGCGGTTCTCTTGATGGTGGTGTTTCACGAGCTCGCGTCTGAGTGTTGAAGGTGGAGACGGTGACACGTCTTGCAGTGGTGCGACGACAAGGTGATGAGAATCGCTCTTGTGCGTCAATGGATATTGGTCGTGGCGGCGATTTCAGAGGAGGAGACGAACGACGCTCCGGCGATGGTGGTGATGGCGAGATTGTGGCGGTGTTGTGGAGATGGTGGGAAGTGTGAATCGTGGTGCGTTGAGGAGGATGGACTCGCGAGATGATGGTTCCTGTCCAGTGACGGAGCATCGCGGCGGCATGGTTGAGGCGCTGTGGTGGCGGGAAGGTGGTCCGTTGATGTGCCGAAGAGAAAGGAGGAGATGAACGGTGGTCGTGGAGGTTGCGGCAGCGGCGGACGTTAACGACTAGGGTTTGGATTAGGGTTTATCTTTGGAGAAGATGATGGACATGTGTTAGGGATGAGGTGGCGTGTTCTGATTGGTTCACTAGTGAGTGCAAGGATCAGTGGTGTGGCATCATCTGAGTGGTTCAATCTGTTAGTGGTGGACTGTCACGTGGCATGATCTGGTGAAGTTTGGCTTAGGAGGGGTATGGGTAGGGAAATTTAGGAGGTGTATTTAGAATAGGGTTACTGTTTGGCTTAGTATTGGACCTGGTTAAGAGAAGAGGGGTGTATGTAGGGAAATTGGGAGGTGTAAGGGTAAAAGTTGTCTGTTTGGCCCATCTGTACATTATTTTCCAAATAAAACCTGATTTTGGGCCTTGAATGGCCATTTGGACCAATAAAACTTATAATTTCAGCTTCACAAATAAACGTAAGAACATCCAAGAATATTTTATGCACTAAAACTCACTTTTTACGTCTCTTTAATTCTCAAACCCAACAATTCTAATCATCACAAATCCTCTTTAAATCAATCATTCAAGCACATGAGTTTCATCAAAAATTTAATTTTAAAGCATAAATGTGGGTATAAATATGCACTCATCAGTACTGACGCTATGTTACTAGTCGATCTAGGAGAGTCGTCTCTGCGGCGCCAGATTGAGGACATTCATCTGAACGATGGAGAGCTGAGAGTAGAACTCAATACCTTGGAGGAGTGTAGAGGACGAGCGGCGTTAAGGGCAGAAGCATGTAATCGAATGGTGGAGAGGAAGTACAACTCCAAGGTTCGGCCGAGAAACTTCCAGGAAGGAGACCTAGTGTGGAGGAAAATCGGTGAAGCCCGCCGAACAGCTTCCCACGACAAACTGGCTGCTAAGTGGGAGGGGCCTTTTAGAATTTAAGAATCCTTGGACAATGGGGCTTACAGACTCGCACATCCGGACGGACGACAAGTCCTGAACACTTGGAATGCCACTCATTTAAAGTTTTACTTTAGTTAATTTATCAATCGTTGTATTCCTCTTATCAATGATTAATTTGATATTCAGGGACATTACTCCCAGACAACTTCTTACAATATAGAACGAACAAAACCAATTCCACGTTGACGAACGGAGTCCCCAAAAGAGACTGTTGTCAATTTGGCCGAGTGGTGAACGGTATTACCTAACGCTCGGTACGAAGAATAAAGTCCAAGTTGATGAACGGAGTCCCTAAAAGAGACTGCTGTCAACTTGGCCGAGTGGTGAACGGTATTACCTGCCACTTGGTACGAAGAAATAAAATCCGAGTTGATGAACGGAGTCCCTAAAAGGGACTGTTGTCAACTTGGCCGAGTGATGAACGATATTACCTGCCGCTCGGTACGAAGAAATAAAATCCGAGTTGATGAACAGAGTCCCTAAAAGGGACTGCTGTCAACTTGGCCGGGTGGTGAACGGTATTACCTGCCGCTCGGTACGAAGAATAAAATCCAAGTTGATGAACGGAGTCCCTAAAAGAGACTGTTGTCAACTTGGCCGAGTGGTGAGTATTACCTGCCGCTCGGTACAACGAAATAAAACCAAGTTCATGAACGAAGTCCCTAAAAGAGATTGTTGTCAACTTGGCCGGGCGGTGAACGAAATTACCTGGTTATTCGGTACAAACGAATACGAGTTGATAAACTAAGTTCAAATCTAATAATACGAGCATTTCACACTTAAAACAGACAAAAGATTCAGATCAATGCAAATATCCAAAGAGCAATGTTTCATATCATTGTGACGAGGCCGTTTACAAAAAGATGGTATAGGGAGTCCGACACGGAAACACCTGACAAACCTAAAGTGTTTTACATTCGGCCCCACAGCAAAAAATAAAACAACAAAATATCCCCCCCCCCCTCCCACCGGCAGGACATCTACTCGTCCCCTTCAACCTGATCCTCCACCACAGGAGCTACGGGAGCAGCAGTGTCAGCTTGCATGGGTTCGTCTGGAATTGATTAGCTCTCCCTCGAACATGGATTCAGTGACCGCCCGTTGAGAGGAGCTCATATGGAAGTCCATGTGATTCCTCACATGGAACCCAGGATCAAGCACACTGTTGAGACCTCGGCAAGCGTACCGGATCGTTCAAGTAATAAATCGGTAAGTCCGAATATCGTTTTCCTAAGAGATTTGTTTAGATTCACTGATTGTTAAAGTTTACTAATTCAGCGATTAATAAACATAGTTTTACAACACAAGTAAGATTTGCATACAGATGAAATTAAAGTGGTAAAAACAGATGAATTAAAGTTCATTGGGATTGAAATTCAAGTTCATCACTCCGGTAATTTTCTACTAACACAATTCCTCAAAATTAAGCATCGACATTCTAGGCGCATGCAGCCTCTGATCCCTCAGATGACAGTTCATAATCACTCGAACTAAATTACTAATCCCTTAGCTAATTCAGTTATCAGATTTGCCTTAAACACAATGTCACAGATGACTAAAAATTCCCTCCTATGTCTAGGACTCGAAATCCTTTAGCAGGTCTATCCTAGGTCCGCGGTCTCATACATTTCCCAATGATTTAACCGTTCAAATAGCTCAGATTCCCATCATAGGCATGAGTAATAAGGATATAACACATAATTCAAACAAGTTCATGCATTAATAGAGAAATTACATAGAAGTTCAGAAATTTACTCTCAACCCAGTGAAATGGAGTTCTAGCCACACATATACATCATAGAAGCGATAAATGATGGATTGGATGGTGGAATTTGGTGGTTTTCCACCATGGAAGCACCCAAAACGCGAGCTGCAGCGCCCTCTGGTCTCCTCCTCTGTCCAGCCTCTTTCTCTGGTTTCTGATTCGCGTTTTTAAAGAGAAGGACCTTAAGTGATTTCTCGCTGGGCGAGAAGCCTACACTCGCTGGGCGAGCAATGTCAGCTCGCTAGGCGACTGGCTCGCTGGGCGAGCAGCTCCAGGTCGCTGGGCGACTGGCTCGCTGGGTGAGGGGTTCCTGGTCGCTGGGCGACTGGCTCGCTGGGCGAGGAGCTGGCTCGCTGGCTGGACTATTTGATCCTTCTGGCTTGGCCAGTGACGCGCTCCAAGTCTTTTATAGTATCCAATCCTTATTCTACTGCAAACTAAGCATACAAAAGCATCAAAACACATTTAAACATTCAAAAATATACTTACATCAATATTTATATACTTTTCATGAGAATAAACACTTAAACTTACTCCAAAACACA